>NC_069682.1:4498557-5129086 GCF_023699985.2 Odocoileus virginianus
AAATGATCGTACATGGGATGGATATTTGTTCAAAAGTTTCTCCAACAGATAAAACCTAGGAATAATTGAGAAAGCAGTGGGGATTATTATTATTTATGGCCAATTCTGCTTAATCATTTCTTGTGAAAAAAATATCCCATATCTTCTCCAGGGTCTTCATAGCTGTTTGTCTACAGCAGAGCTCCAAGGAAGACCAGGGCTCCAAGGAGTAAGTGACCTGGCCAAACAGTCACATAAAACCCAGAACACTTTTAGGATAAATTTTCAATTGAAGCTGGAAATTCCAAATGAATCACTGTTTTGGATCAAAAAAGTACTGATAGTTCGATTTTCTTTCTGTTCAGGAGGTTTGGAGAACATATACTTTGTTCCAATGTTTTCAGCCCAGTTAAATATGTTTGAGTTTCATTTTGGATTCAATTAGTGCACGTCACAACATGTTTGGCAGATACGTTAGTTCCATTAAGTATCTGCTTAAAATATAAATTCAAATTACCTTTCCAAAGGTTTGCATTTTTATAAGCATTTGAAGGAAAAAAAAATTTTTGTTAACCTAACCATCACCAAAAAGTGTATATGTGTGTGTGATAGTGAGACAAAGAGAAATAATTTATGTGTATGAAATATTTCCTCAGGGAAAAACTATTGTATTTTTTAAGATAAGGTCAGAGTAAGGCTTCAGGGCTCCATCTCAAATTTTATGGTTTCAACAGCTTTATTTTAATCCACTAGATCTTAGAGTCTATTTATACTACTTAAGAACATGTTCTCTTTCTTATGCAGAGCGATGAGAACAAAAGAACCACAATAAAAACAGCTGGATCCAGTGGTGGCTCACTGTACTCAAAGCAGAAAGTCAAAACCTGTCCACACTGCCCTGAAAGGCTACTGAGCTTTCCACAAAACTATTGCGTTTACAGGTTTCTCGAAAGCATTATTAATGTTTTCATAACTTTTCAACGTTCCTTTCCCTCTTCCCTGCATTTTGCTCTAGATTATTGGAATGTTCCATTTAGTGACATGTAGGATATTGAAGTCTTGAGCTCTGTGACACTGAACTGAGTTTAAAACAGCTCTTCTACTTTTAAATGGTATATGCAGGCTTATCTTATTTCTGACAAGATCCTACAAACATTCTTACAACTGTATGACACTGAATTTGCAATCTTTCTTCTGAAGGTTATGTTAGGACAGTACACAATACGTGAAACTGAGCTGAAGTCAAGATTCTATGCCTCAACCTTTTTTTTTTAACACTATCACAGTGTTCCTAACATTTAAAGATGTTTCATAATCGACACATTTTTTTTTTTAAGCATACACATTTCCTTACTAACTTCATCACCCAAACCTTTTTTAAAGGTTTTCAATTTTTTTTAATTACTTTTTTCCTATAGAAGTAAAGTGTTTCAACTCAAGGAATATGCTGCCTTTTGGTGAAGTGGCTGGGAAGTAAATGGAATATTGACTGTGACTCTTTTAATGGAAATAGCTCATTAACTACTTAATAATGCCCCCTAATTCTTGATGCAATAGAACCTACTTTTAAAGAAAAATCAGTGGACTGCTTTGTACATGATACTGTTACACTCTAACATTTATTGATTGAAAAAATAGACAATGACAAAATCATTATTTAATTCATTAACAAAATGATCTGTGTTTTACTAATCACAAAAGCATAATTTTGAAGTCTAACATGGAAGTGCTACTGTTTATTCATTTCACAAGTAATCTTTGTGGTACTCAGGTACTCAACTTCTGAACACATGATCAAACTTCTCCCATTTTGTCTAGAATCCATCCCAATCTATGACTCTGATGTGTTGCTACAGACATAGACACATTAGAAATATGGGGAGCTACCAGGTTAAGAAGAAACAAGTGATTAAAAATAGAAATTCTGATCTCAACGAGGCAGCCCTGAGCGGTGGCCTGAAGCAAGATCTTAATTCCCTGCCCAGGAACTGAACCTGAGTAGCCTGGATGAAAACCAGGCATCCTAGCCACCAGACCAATAAGGGCTAGAGGCTGAAAGCTATTTTCCCATGGATCTTTGCCCCCAGTGAAAAATACATTTATCACAGAGGCAGAAACTGTAAATGCAGGTACAAGTGTACTATTAGAGACACAAGATAACAAGTGGGAGAGCACAGAGGAAATGGTTTGCTGAGTTAAGGTAGAAGCAAGGCAGACAGAGAGGGTGTGCGCGTCCCCTGAGTGAGGAGTGTTGAGTCTTGCCCCATAGCCACAGGTGTAAAGCCTTGCACCAAGGCCACAGAAGCAGAGCCCAGAATCAGGGCCACCTCGGGAACTGACTGGGCCCCTGGTAACCACTGCCCAAAGCCCCCCAGGTCATCACCAGCAGGCTTCCGGACTCATACTGGGCAAAAATGCCCACCCTGGTGTTCATCCTACAGCACTGTAACCCATCACCTAATGCCAGCCTTCCAGCAGGAATTTTGTCTTGAGACTATGAAAACTGGCTACTAACCCACGGAAACCGTCTCCTCTCCTGGTCTGTCAGGTCAGCCACTGCACTCACAGTGTCCACATTATCTCTGCTCTTTGTTCTTAGTAAACTCACCCTTCTGAAATGCTGTGTCTGGAAATACTTTTACAACCCGAGCTTGGATTGCTTCATCAAGGAGGAGTGCAGTAAAGAGGTGGTCATTTCATTGATGTAGATCGTTCTTCTGAGCCTCTGTCTTCCTTCAGGCCAATTATCTGGTTTCTTTTTCCACACCTAGCCTACCCTGGGACCCTACCCTGGGTGTGCATGCACCCCTCAGCCAAGAAGGATCTTGAAATGAATGCTTCTGGGAGGAAGAAGACTCAGTATGACCTCGCATTATCCCCTGACTTTTGACCCCCAAGGAGCCTTTCTAGCATTTGTAGTGTCTCACTTAACCCCAAAAGGGGAAGGCGTAGATCCCTTAATCCTTTACTCAATCAGGGTTTTGCCCCTCTTTGTCCTTGCCATGATTATTACCTTGACTACTGTCATGACTATCACCTTAAGGTGTTTACAAGAGAAAAAACCTGGCTATCTACTCTGTTTGCCCCTCCATTTCAGAGGGCAAACAGGAGACTGACTGTAAATGCCTTAACTGGAGCCCATCTATCTCTTGTCTCAGAACATGCTAACAGTGTCCAGCCTGAAGCCCACATCTTTGTGCCCCATGAAGCTCAAATGGGAGGCAGTTGCAAATGTCTAACCTGGAACCCATCTATCTCCTGCCTCATGTCCACATGACGCAGCAATCCAACTTCTGAGCATACACATGAAGGGACTGAAATCAGAATCTCAAAGAAATACCTGCATCCTCATGTGCATTGAAGCATTATTCAAAATAGGCAAACCATGAGTTCAGTTCAGTCACTCAGTCATGTCCAACTCTGCAACCCCTTGGACAGGAGCAGGCCAGGCCTCCTTGTCCATCACCAACTGTCACAGTTTTCTCAAACTCATGTCCATCGAGTCGGTGATGCCATCCAACCATCTCATCCTCTGTTGTCCCCTTCTCCTCCCACCTTCAATCCTTCCCAGCATCAGGGTCTTTTAAAAAGATTCAATTCTTCACATCAGGTGGCCAAAGTGTTGGAGTTTCAGCTTCAGCATCAGTCCTTCCAATGAACACCCGGGACTGATCTCCTTTAGGATGGACTGGTTGGATCTCCTTGCAGTCCAAGGGACTCTCAAGAGGCTTCTCCAATACCACAGTTCAAAAGCATCAATTCTTCAGCACTCAGCTTCCTTTATAGTCCAACTCTCACATCCATACATGACTATTGAAAAAACCATACCTTTGACTAGACGGACCTTTGTTGGCAAAGTTATGTCTCTGCTTTTTAATATGCTGTCTTGGTTGGTCATAACTTTTCTTCCAAGAAGCAAGCATCTTTTAATTTCATAGCTGCAATCACCATCTGTAGTGATTTTGGAGCCCCCCAAAATGAAGTCTGTCACTGTTTCCACTGTTTCCCCATCTATTTGCCATAAAGTGATGGGACCAGATCTTAGTTTGCTGAATGTTGAGCTTTAAACCAACTTTTTCACTCTCCTCTTTCACTTTCATCAAGAGGCTCTTTCGTTCCTCTTCACTTTCTGCCATAAGGGTGGTGTCATCTGCATATCTGAGGTTACTGATATTTCTCCAGGCAATCTTGATTCCAGCTTGTGCTTCATCCAGTCTGGCATTTCTCATGATGTACTCTGCATAGAAGTTAAATAAGCAGGGTGACAATATACAGCCTTGATGTACTCCTCTTCCTATTTGGAACCAGTCTGTTGGTCCATGTCCAGTTCTAAGTGTGGTTTCCTGAACTGCATACAGATTTCTCAGGAGGCAGGTCAGGTGGTCTGGTATTCCCATCTCTTTCAGAATTTTCCACTTTGTTTTGATCCACACAGTCAAAGGCTTTGGCATAGTCAATAAAGTAGAAGTAGGTGTTTTTCTGGAACTCTCTTGTTTTTTTGATGATCCAACAGATGTTGGCAATTTGATCTCTGGTTCTTCTGCCTTTTCTAAATCCAGTTTGAACATCTGGAAGTTCACAGTTCATGTACTGTTGAAGCCTGCATGGAGTACTTTGAGCATTACTTTGCTAGTGTGTGAGATGAGTTCAATTGTGTGCAGTTTGAGCACTCTTTGGCCTTGTCTTTCTTTAGGATTGGAATGAAAACTGACCTTTTCCAGTCCTGTGGCCACTACTGAGTTTTCCAAATTTGCTGGCATATTGAGTGCAGCACTTTCACAGCATAATCTTTTAGGATTTGAAATAGCTCAACTGGAATTCCATCACCTTCACTAGCTTTGTTCATAGTGATGCTTGCTAAGGCCCACTTGACTTAGCATTCCAGTATGTCTGGCTTTTGGTGAGTGATCACACCATCGTCATTATCTGGGTCATGAAGATCTTTTTTGCATAGTTCTTCTGTGTATTCTTGCCTCTTTTTCTTAATTTCTTCTGCTTCTGTTAGGTCCATACCATTTCTATCCTTTATTGAACCTGTCTTTGCATGAAATGTTCTCTTGGTACCTCTAATTTTCTTGAAGAGATCTTTAGTCTTTCCCATTCTGTTGTTTTCCTCTATTTCTTTGCACTGATCACTGAGGAAGGCTTTCTTATCTCTCCTTGCTCTTCTTTGGAACTCTGCATTCAAATGGGTATATCTTTCCTTTTTTTCCTTTTCCTTTTTCTTCTCTTCTTTTCATAGCTGTTTGTAAGGCTTCCTTAGACAGCCATTTTGCCTTTTTGCAAAACCAAGACTGGGAGCTGACTGTGGCTCAGATCAAGAACTCCTTATTGCCAAATTCAGACTTAAAATTGAAGAAAGTAGGGAAAACCACTAGGCCATTCAAGTATGACCTACATCAAATCCCTAATGATTATACAGTGAAAGTGACAAATAGAATAAAGGGATTAGATCTGATAGACAGAGTGACTAAAGAACTATGGACGGAGGTTCATGATATTGCACAGGAGGCCTTAGTCAAGACCATCCTCAAGAATAAGAAATGCAAAAAGGCAAAATGGTTGTCTGAGGAGGCCTTACAAATAGGCAAGCCATAGAATGACCTAAAGGTACTTTGATGAGTGAGTTATAAAAAAATGAAGAAAATCTGCCATTTGCAGCAGTGTGGATGAACTGGGAGGGTGAAAATAAAAATAATGCTAAGTGAAATAAGCGAGACAGAGAAAGACAAATACTGTATTGTTTCATTTACATATGGAATCTTAAAACAATGAAAAAAGTAGCTTTAGAGAAATACGGAATAGAATGATGGTCGCTGGGGCAGGGGAGAGGAGAAATGGGTGGTTTAGGTCAAAGGGTACAAATTTTCAGTTATATGAAAAAGAAGCTCTGAAGTTCTAATGGACAGCATGGTGACTCCCGTTAATATGTTACTGTACGCTTGAAAGCTGCTGAGAGCAAATCTTAAGCATTCTCACTTCAAAATCAAAAACTTATTAAGTAATGGATGCATGAATCATCTTGATCTTGGTAATCATCACACAATGTTATGTCAAACCATCATGCTGTATACTTTAAACATATACAATTATATGTATCAATTATTCCTCAATGGAGTTAAAAAAAGAAAAAAGAAACAAGAGACATTATACCACTTACAATTCACAAGTCAGAAAGAAAACAGGCTGGGGCCTCGAAGAGTCAGATGGATGGAGAGAGAATGATGGACCTTCTGTGTTTTCAATCCCAAGTACATCACACAGCTCTCTCAGAGCCACACAAGTATTTCCAACCTCAAGGAGCAGTAGTAATTATAAATCACTTACTTATTGATAGGAAATACAAATCCTTAAGCTTCTGAGTTATTCTTTAGCTTCTTTTTTTAAAAATTAATTTATCTTAATTGGAGGCTAATTACGTTACAAAATTTTGGTGGTTTTTGCGATACATAGACATGAATCAGCCATGGGTATACATGTTCCCAACATCCTGAACCCCCTCCCCCGCCCCATCCCTCTGGGTTTTCCCAGAGCACCAGCTTTGGGCGCCCTGCTTCACGCATTGATGTTGGGTTGCAGACGGCTTTCAGTTCCATGGGCACTCCGGGTTGACCTGGGCAGCTGCTAACAGCGCAGCAGCCACGACTAGATGTTCCCAGGCTGTGCAAAGGTTCTTTTATTCTCACTTTGTAAAACCAGAGATGGAGACCGTTTCAGACAGCAGTCTCCAAAACAGCCTCACAAAAGCAGAAGGCCAGATGAGCCTTACTAATTAACAGCAAAGCTCTCTAACAGTGAAGACAGAGAAAGTGGCATATTCTCCAGAAAGCTGAAAGACAGAGTAACTTCTTTTTTGATAATGAGGAAATACAGAAATTAAATGCAATGTGTGAATGAGAATTGAATCCCGGGCCAGGGGTAAAAAAAGTAAAATGGACATTATTGATTTGACTTCAAAACTTCAGATAATACCTATGGGTTAGATATTAGTATTCTACCAATATTAAATTTCCTGAATTTGGCAATGTGCTTTGTTTATTGAAGTAAATACCCTTATTTTTAGAAGATCCACGTTTACAATTTAGAAGTGAATGGGCATAGCTTCTGTAACTTATTCTTAGTAGTTCAGGGGGAAAAAAGTATGTGTGAGTATTTGTGTATGTGCAATGGAAGAGAAAGAGAGGGAATGATAAAGCAAATGTGGCAAAATAACTGGTAAATTTAGATAAAGGGTATACGGAACTTATTTGTACTATTGTAACTTTCTGTCAATTTGTAATTATATAAAAATCATAAAGTTAAAAAAAAAAGAATATCTCTCCTTAAAATCATGTAACTCAAGAGGCCTTCAGCATTATACTTAGTTGTTTCAGTCATCAAAAGCCATGATTATTATCTCCACACTTAAAAACATATATATTTACAGTGATTAACTGCTCCCCAGCTGAGTAGCAAGCCTGTCCCTATTCTCATAGTAGGAGATAAGCCTGGCCATCCACCAAAGTGAAGATAAGTACACGAATTGGGTGACTCTTTTGTTCTAGTTACTATTGTTCATGACATTGAGAATTTAGTGATTACAAAACAACAACAACAATTTACTATCTCTCATGGTTTCTGTGGACAGGATTCATGAGGACTCAGCGGCAGTGGTGGTGGTTTAGTTACTCAGTTGTGTCCACCTCTTTGCAACCCCATGGACTTCAGCCTGCCAGGTCCTCTGACTATGGGATTTCCTAGGCAAAAATACTTGGGAGGATTTCCCTTTCCTTCTCCAGGGGATCTTCCTGACCCAGGGATCGAACCTGCATGTCCTGCTTGGAGGATTCTTCACCACTGAGCCACCTGGGAAGCCCCCAGAAAGGACTTATCTGGGTGTTTCTGACTTGGGGCCTCTGAAGCAGCTGGCGATTAGATGGGCCTCTTTCTCTCCAAGCTGTTTCAGTGACTTTTCAGTGACCTTTCCGCACGGGCTAGATTGGGCCTCCTCACAACATGGTGGCCTCAAGGGAGCTGGACTTCCTACGTGTGACTCGGAATTCTAAGAAGCTGTCCTAAGGGAACCAAGTGGAGGCTACATAACCACTTATTAAACTGCCTTGGAAATCCACATTAATTCCTGCTGATATAATCTCAAACCTGTCCAGATTAAGGGGAGGAAACACAGACCCCACTTTTTGATGGCAAGTGTTTCAAACTCCCACTGTAAGAACAACACGTGGGATGAGAGATCTTATCACAGTCATCTTGAAAACTACAATCTGTCACTTCTGACACATATCTGTAAAGCAAGATGATTACAGATGGTCTCATAAGGCTGTTTCCCAGAAAGTTAAGGCCTATCCCTAGGTTGCCTGAAGCCCCAAGGCCTATAGAGAGGTTGCCTGAAGTCCCAAGGCCTATAGAGAGATAAATTTGACTGTCTCTGTACCAGAGAGTGCCTAAACCACTGCTTTTTGGTTTGTTTTGTTTCTACAAAATCTAAGTTGCTGGTCCAAATATCACAGTTTTTCTGTTTAAAAAGTACATGTGCACGGTTTAAATTCCTATAGACACCCTCAAGTGGCATAAGCTCTTCTATTGATAAAACAACAGTGTGACATTAAGTAAGTGACTGAGTTGAGAGTCCTCTTGAAAACAAAGCTTGACGTGGGGTTGTGAATAGGTAGTTTGTTAGCAGGTTTGCTCAGGAACCAGGAGTGATGGTAACAGAGAATATAAGGAGGGCGGGGAATACTCAGTCCCACTATCCATTATGGAGTTACTGTAGCAATGGGGAATTGGGGCTTGCTGCAAAGGAGGATGGATTGGGAGGGGTAATGATCTATCACGTTCTTTCTCCATGAGTCAAGGGTGCTCCAGTGAGTGTGGACTGTCCCACATCAGGCCTTCCACATTAGTACAAAAAAATAAATAAATAAAGGGTGCTGAGCATAAATCAAAAGACAAAACAAGGATGAGTTTGGCGCCGCATCACAAGTGGGCCTGAAACAGTGTGAGGTAGGGCTCGGACGCACCCAAAACACTTCACAACGACGACTGACCCAATCGACACTCTGAGCAATAAATGGCTACTTTTCTCTGTGTTTGGAATGTGGCTATAAAATATTAACAGTGGTATTCAAGTATTAACAACTGCGGTGTGATGGGAGCCTATTGTGAAATTTTCAGGAATTTTGTTTGCTGGTTAAATAAAACTGCTACTAAAAATTAAATTATATAAACTTACAATTAAATAAATTATATTTTTAAAAAAACAAAGAAAATAAGCACTCACGATTCATCACTTTCTAAATGGTTTACGGCATTTGCTCTGATCTTGACACTGTCTTTCTGATTTTTAAGGCATAAATGCTACATAATGGTGCAGCAATGCCCATCTGTTCCCACTTCTATATTCAGTAACGCTACAGTGGCAACTCGAAATCAGTCATGGTAGGGGTATTTGTGCCATGGCCACCAAAACACTACAAATCCAAGCTCTGCCTCTGTGTGTGTGTGTGTGTGTGTGTGTGTGTGTGTGAGAGAACTGGTTATTTAGCATTTACCAGTGCACCAACAACCAATCATTTTTGCTTTTGTCATTTTCACTCCTGCTAATTACTGTTAACTCCATCTCCTCCCCTCACCCCTATTCCAGCAGCATCATCTTTATGTTCATTGTCTCGAAGAAGGATAAAAGGGGACAAACAACAATTGCTTTCTGGGCTTCTGAGTTTTAAAAGCTTAGGTCCTGTTGGGGGAAAAAAAGGATGAGCACACACACAGATGATAAAATAGATTTGGGACAAGGTAAGATGTGCAAAATGGGTTTCCCTGGTGGCTCAGTGGTAAAGAATCTGCCTATCAATTCTGGATATGTGGGTTTGATCCCTGGGTCGAGAATGTTCCCTGGAGAAGAAAATGGCAACCCACGCCAGTATTCTTGCCTGGGAAATTCCATGGACAGAGAAGCCTATGGGTTACAGTCCATGGGTCGCAAAGAGTCAGACACAATTTAGCAATTAAACAGCAAAAACAACAAGATGTGCAAAAGCAAAGTTTACCAGCTTACCCACCCCTCAAACCAAGTAAGGGACTTGAGAGTAGGGAGGAGCATGCAGATGATTGCCTGAGAGAGAAAAACGATGAGATTTTGTGCTCCATTTCTTGGGAGGAGATTGATAAACAATAACAACAAGACAGATTTGGAGGAGAGAAGCAAAGGAGTTAGATCACCTTTGGTAAAATCCGAGGTGTTCAGTAAGAGCCTGAGATGGAAAGGGAAGCAGATTGTCTGGACAACTGGCCCAGATTGATGTCACAACAACCCTGCCTTCAACACTGTCATGGTTGGGTCTCTGTAGAATGCCTCCTGCAGACCCAGGATGGCATGACAATAGTGAAGGGATGCACATTGACCCCCCAGGCTGCCCACTGCTATGGCCCAGCAGCCTGAGGTGGGGGAGAGAGAGTCCCCTCTGCGATCTTTACGGACAGATCTTAGGACTGGGCAGCAGTAGTCTATAGAACCAAAGATGAGAAACAGGATGAAGGATGGCTCCACGGATGCAGACACGACAGAGGACTCCGTATCCCTGATGCCACACCACTCAAGCCATGGCACAGTGAAAGCCCTGGGGCTGACATCCAGTCCCAAGAAAGCACGGGGAAATCCTGAATTAATTAAAATCAAATTTGTACTTCATTGTGGCGTAGAGGCTCATAATAGAAATTAACTAGAGTTAAAGGAAATAAAAAGAGCTGACTTTCTTACACACCTGTTTGTGAACTTGGATTACTACCTGCTGCACTTTGACTGGATGGGAAAATCAGTTTCTGAAAACATACCTGCTTTCAGGGTTCTTTTTGGGTTTGTTATACAATTTGCCATATGAGGCACAAAGCGTAGGCCTGCTGCTTCCAAGGGTTGGTTGATAATAGGCTGTATTGATTGAACTAGAGATTATGACAGTGGGAGTCCCTAAATGTTCCAGGAACTTTCAAGGGACAGTCCTTTGGAAACATAAAAGGGTATTATTAACATTTTCATGTCATGTCTAATACCTGGGAAACATTCTCATGCCAGGACAAAGTCTGTGAGGCACCGACACACTTGAAGAAACCTGTATTTTTCCCTCTCTCTTTCTTTGGAAGACTATCATTTTTACAACTATTCACTGCCCTTCTGTGATAGAGTATTCTATTTCCCTATTGCATTGGCATCAGGAAAACACAGTAGCCATGTGACTTACTCTGACAAAGAAATATGGGAGAAGTGATGTGTGTCACTTCTAACAAAATATTTCCTATCTTCACTACTTTTTTGACCAGCAATGCTCTAGATTTTAGAACACTGATGGGAAAAATGATTCCAACTCTTCACCTCTCCTTACATAATGCGTGATTTTGTAGCAACTTCCATCAAGGGCAGAGATCCTCTTTCTTGGAATCTGGGCTGGCCCATGACTTGGTTTGGCCAATAGAATGTGGTAGAAGCCATGATGTGCTATTTCATAACCTAATTGGCAGGAACCCAGATACTGTCACGTGAACAAGCCTGCTTAGCCTATTGAGGAATGAGGATGAAGAACGAGGGGACCGCAGATGAGATGGCTCATCTGAGATGATCTTGGACCAGTCCATTTCAAGTCAACCACCATAATGTGAGGGAGCCAGGCTGACATCAACCGAGCCTCACCCAGATCAGCAGGCAGGTAACTCAGCAAAAAACATAGATGCTTATTCCTGAATACTGCTAAAGATGTGTAGTGATCTGAAATTACCACATTAAAGTGTCCAGAGATAACTAGTACACAGATTAGTCAGCCTGCACCCCAAGGTGCAGAAGATGCAGAACAAAGCTATAGACAGCATGCAAATAGCATGAAGTCTCAACAAGAAACTAACCTTTTTTAATTGTAAGTCACTGAGATATGGGACTGTTACCCAGAATAGCCTAGCCCATGCTGACTGATATATCAATCAATCTTCCTAACCAAGCTTCCTCTATTTCAGATTTATTTTTTCTTCCTATTTGATTTCTATTTCATAGAAACTGGGTTTGCATAAATTCCTTATGATATTGCTATCTAGCTGCTTCTCACATTTTTCCATGCATGTGTGCATGCTAAGTTGCTTCAGTTGTGTCTGACTCTTTGAGACCCTATGGACCATAACCTGCTAGGCTCCTCTTACCATGGGATTCTCCAGGCAAGAATACTGTAGTGCGTAGCCATACCCTCCTCCAGGGGATCTTGGCAATCCAGAGATCAAACCCACGTCTCTTACGTCTATTGCATTGGCAGGCAAGTTTGCCTGGGGAAACCCACCTAGTGCCACCTGGGAAGTCCTCTTGTTATTCATCCTAAACTTTTCCTGACTTTAGACCTTAGGATTCATCTCTTTTCCAGGATCCCTGGACCACAAGACTGGGTTTTAGCAAATTGGAAATTTCTGCACTTTCTTTAGTGATCAGAGTTTGCAAGACCAAGGCCAAGGTCATACTTTGGGGGCCATCTGCACATTACCTTTAGAATTCACTTACTTTCACTTTGATTCACAAGAGCATTTAAGGTGTAGTGTCAAACAACCAGCAAAGCATGACTTTTATTCTAGTTTCCAAGTAGCTGGAAAATTGCTACTGAGCAATATTTGAAACAGACCATTCATCTTTCCTAGGGAAATACATGTGCCATCAGAACACTATATAAGATCCTTTATTTATACTATCCAGAACACACTTAGACATTCAGTCAGTGAAGAGTAGTAGACAAAGGAAGTTTTAAAAGGAGTTGTCAACCCACTATATTGATTAATGTAGAGTATGATAATTGCTTTTTGGAAGGTCGGATTTGATCAAACACTGTTCCCACTAGCTAGAGAAAAGGGTCTATCATCTTCTGAGTTTCCTGACAACTTTCTATTCTTAGGAGGGATATTAGATGCAAGGTTACTGGGGAGCCACTGTGCTTGGGAGAAGGATAAGGTCTAACATAGGGATATACCTGGTTAGAAACCACTGCTGACTGGAGCTCCCATACACTGCCGATGGGAGTGAAAACTGGTCCAATCACTTAGAAAAACCAACATATCTGTGGAAGTGCAATATTTGCACCTTCTGATTCAGCAACCTTATTTCTGGGTATATATGCAGTAGAAAGCATATATCTTTGTACCAAAAGATATACAACAGAATATTTATAGCAGCATTATTCATAATAGTCCCCAATTCAAAACTGTCCAAACTCCCAACAGAAGCATAATGGAAAAAATAATTGTGGTATACTCATAGAATATTACCTAGCGGTGAACATGAACAATCTATGACTATACACAAAGCATCATAAATCTACTTCACAGATGCAATGTTGAGGAGGAAAAAACCTCAGGTTCAAAGAAATTTATACTGTATGAGTCCATTTTCATGAAGTTTTAAACATAAGCAAAACTAAAGTTCAGTGGTTTAGAGGTTGGGATATTTGTTGGTGTTAGGGGGTGGTGACTTGGAGGTGGGCAGGAGGAGGGCTTCTGGGGCTGGCAAAGCTCTGATTCTTGATCTGGGCATTGATGACATGCATGGTTTCACGTGTGAAAGTTCTGCGAGTTGTCCTCTTATGCTTTACACATTCCTCTGTACTCATATTACCTTTCATTAGACTTAAGGGGGAAAAAGACAAGAAAGAATACAAACCAAATTACGTCTGTCAGGAAGCATTGAACAAGAGGCTTCCTGTGTGCTGGTTTGGATCTGTCAGGAACCCTCTGGCCCTTATTAATTCCTGAATATTCAGGAATTAAGAAGAGAGGCATGCCTTTTCCCGGGGCTGAGGAATCCAGGCATTTCTCATTACGGTGATAAGCACCCTCTTCCTTTTTATGAGCCAGACGGTAAAGGGTGATTGTTTGCAACTCTCTTTGATAGGGATCATCTTATGTTTTGTAAGTCTGGAATTTTAATCTTTATCTTTGCTATTACTACAGTATATATGCCCACGCCATGCTGATTAAAACACCTTTGCTCCACCAGAGCTTTGGTCCCTGTGTCTGTCTTTCTTTCTTTCCTTCTTTCTTTCTATTCCTTCTCTCTTTCTCTCTCGATTTCTGGCTAATTCCTTGGAGCCCGGAGGCCCACTGAGCTCACTTTCTTGCCTGGGCTTCTAAGCCCCTCTCGAGAAGGCGCACTGCGCCTTCACCCACTCGAGAGGCGCCTGGTGCCCACGTGCAGCAGCGCGAGCCGTAAGAACAAGGCTCTATCAGCTTTCCACGTAAACCAGGGGACATCAGCCTCTTTCTCTCTCTTACTCTCGGAACCACCAGGTTCCGGTCCATTAAAGGACCAACAAGCGCTCTCTCTTACTTTCTTATCGTTGACTCCGGACCACCAGGTTCTGGTCCATTAAAGGACCAACGCTGTTAATCCTGTTTTCTCTTGGTTATATCCTATGATCTTCCCAACTATCCCTATTATAAAGTCTCCTAGTATTACTGACTCATTTTTGTATTTATTTCATTAAAAATTTTATATTCATTTGTGTGAATCTTGCACATGACAAGAATAGTGCCTGGAACATAGTAAATATTTAAGAAATATTTTCAGGTGAATATATGGAGGTCTATGTTTCTATAACATCACAAGGGTATGCAGGTTTTGTTTAGAGACTGTGTCTCATTTTGTTTGCCAATGAACCACATGTCTGGCACAATGCCTGGTACATAGTGGACCCTCATTATATATATATATATCTGTGTGTATATATATATATACATACGTATTTTTTTAAAAGGAAGGAAGGGAGGGAAGAAGAGATGGACAGAGAAGAGAAAAAGCATGGTTTCCCCAATGCATAGGAGGCAGCTTAACAGCTCTATAGTGATATTTGTATCATCCTGCTCATAAATATCTCACAAAGAATTTATGATTTTTTTTCCATATTAACTTTGTAGTCATCAAACCCTCAACTGGAGCAAAATGGACTGACCAGACAATCCTCAGATCCCAGTATGAGGACTCAAGCCAGATGAACTGGATCTTTCCCCAGCCTTCTGACTGTCTCCCCGAGGATGAGCCATGGCCCTTGAGAAGCACGGCCTAAGATAAGCATAGCCCTGGGTCCACATACAGCTCTACAACAAAGGCTGCGTTTAGTGAGAGATATAGACAGTGCTAATGTAACGCCATCCTGGAATGCGAAGTCAAGGGGGCCTTAGGAAGCATCACTACGAACAAAGCTAGTGGAGGTGATGGAATTCCACTTGAGCTATTTCAAATCCTAACAGATGATGCTGTGAAAGTGCTATACTCAATATAACAGCAAATTTGGAAAACCCAGCAGTGGCCACAGGACTGGAAAAGCTCAGTTTTCATTCTAATCCCAAAGAAAGGCAATGCCAAAGAATGCTCAAACTACCGCACAATTGTACTCATCTCACATGCTAGTAAAGTAGTGCTTAAAATTCTCCAAGCTAGGCCTCAACAGCATGTGAACCATAAACTTTCAGATAATCAAGCTGGATTTAGAAAAGGCAGGGGAGCCAGAGATCAAATTGCCAACATCTGCTGGATCATTGATAAAGCACGAGAGTTCCAGAAAAACATCTACTTCTGCTTTATTGACTATGCCAATGCTTTTGACTGTGTGGATCACAATAAACTGGAAAATTCTGAAAGAGATGGGAATACCAGACCACCTTACCTGCCTCTTGAGAAATCTGCATGCAGGTCAAGAAAGCAACAAAACTGGACATGGAACAACAGACTGGTTCCAAATCAGGAAAGGAGTGCATCAAGGCTGTATATTGTCACCCTGTTTATTTAGCTTATATGCAGAGTACATCATGAGAAATGCTGGACTGGATGAAGCACAGGCTTCAATCAAGATTGCCGAGAGAGATATCAATAACCTCTCATATACAGATGACACCACCCTTATGGCAGAAAGCAAAAAAGAACTAAAGAGCCTCTTGATGAAAGTGAAAGAGGAGAGTGAAAAAGCAGGCTTAAAACTCAACATTCAGAAAATGAAGATCATGGCATCTGGTCCCATTACTTCATGGCAAATAGATGGGGAAACAGTGGAAAACAGTGACAGACTTCATTTTTGGGGCTCCAAAATCACTACAGATGATGACTGCAGCCATGAAATTAAGACCCTTGCTTCTTGGAAAAAAGTTATGACCAACCTAGATAGCATATTTAAAAGCAGAGACATTACTTTGCCAACGAATGTCCAGCTAGTCAAAGGTATGGTTTTTTCAGTTATCATGTATGGATGTGAGAATTGGACTATAAAGAAAGCTGAGCACCGAAGAATTGATGCTTTTGAACTGCAGTGTTGGAGAAGACTCTTGAGAGTCTTTTGGACTGCAAGGAGATCAAACCAGTCAATCCTAAAGGAAATCAGTCCTGAGTATTCATTGGAAGGATTGATGTTGAAGATGAACCTCCAATACTTTGGCCACCTGATGTGAAGAACTGACTCATTTGGAAAGACCCTGATGATAGGAAAGATTGAGGGCAGGAGGAGAAAGGGATGACAGAGGATGAGATGGTTGGATGACATCACTGACTCAATGGACATGACTTTGAGTAAACTGTGGGAGTTGGTGCTGGACAGGGAGGCCTGGCGTGCTGCAGTCCATGGGATCTCAAAGAGTCAGACATGACTGAGTGACTGAACTGAACTGAATATTATTAGGAATCATGGTCTCAGGAATCATGCTAAAAATCCCTGTACATCCTCAGGAAAATTCCAGGAGAGGCTGGCTAGTATCATTCCCTTTTCAGGGATGCTGAAGTTAAGTGCTTGCCTGAGGCCTTAGAGCTAACTTTAACTAAAAGAATCTCCACTTGAACCCAAAGGTCTTAATCCACTGAGCATCCCCGCCCATTAAAAATACAGCCAGCATTGGCTAAGCTAAGTCTTTCCACAATGACCACAGGTCACGTTTCTTGAGACAAGGTGCCAGACCCTCTTGTAAGTGCTTACACACTCCCTGTGTCACTATTTGCTCCTCAACAGATGAAGAAATAGAAACCCTGAGGTTCAGGGCGTGTTGTTCCAAGGTTGTCTGACGTGCAGGTGGAGAGGCAGCCTGGCTCCACATGGGCAGCCTTAGTCATCACTGAATCCAGAGCTTCACAAACTGGAGCCTGCCTGGGAAGAGCATGAGGGGCTTGTACATATTTGAGAACCCCATCCTAGAGCCTGGGGTTCAGCAGGTGTGGGACAGACTCAGCATCTGCATTTTGGCACACCTGGAGAGCTCATGAAGCCCCACACCCTCTCCCCTTCGCTTGCTTTATGTATTTCTCTCACTGCTCAGGAGTTATAAGCTTTTTTTAATAAACTGGTGATCTAATGGGGGAAAAGAGCACAATATTTTCTGAACTATCCCCAGATGTTGCCACTCCTTACAAAAATATTTTCTCCTAATGTTATCTTATGGACTAGACAGTAATGTAAATGGCTTTAAAAAATAATAAGAAGACTAAGATTTTAAAGATGATAATAAAATATTCTTACGTTTGCTCCAAGACAGAGATGTTTTTGCTGATAAAAGGTGTAATTTACCCTAAGACGATTTTCAATCTTTGCTAATTTAGAGAATAAATGATGACGCTTTAAGAAAAAGAAAGAATCTGCATTTTGAGCAAGTGCCCAGATTTTGTGGATGTTGCTCATTCAGGAACCGCTCTTCAAGAGGAGGTCATTTTAACCTCCAAGAACCCACACTGAGGAAGATGCTATCACCTCCTTGAGTCCCAGGGTGGCTTAAAGGTTATATTGTCTTCAACTCGTGGCACAGGGCAGGTGTCAACCAATGAATCTTGAATAAAGCAGTGAAATGACTTGCACAGGATCATATAGCTGAATGGCACTGTGAAGATTAAATTTACACTGTCATTCCAGAGGCAAAGTGTGTAGGGACTCTCCAGATTGCTTTTGAAGAATGTATTGATATCTCTCACATATTAGACCAGCAGGACATCC
Source organism: Odocoileus virginianus (assembly GCF_023699985.2). Lineage (NCBI taxonomy): Eukaryota > Metazoa > Chordata > Mammalia > Artiodactyla > Cervidae > Odocoileus > Odocoileus virginianus. Next base: position 4,516,509 of record NC_069682.1, read on the forward strand.
AAAAAGCTGAGATACAGGTGTTCTCCATCTCTCACAAGATCTAGAATAGCTTCTTGAATATAAAAATCACCCAAAAATCATCTGCTAAATTGAACTGAAGTGATATTGTCCTCATTCTACTCCCTGGAGGAAAGATTCAGTAATTATGCTAAATTAGGAAATACTTGCTTGTTGTTTTCTTCCAGCATGTGGTCCTTTCTCTCATGGATCACAATCTAGTTTGCTGGCCACAGTGTGCTTTTGTATATACTATTACTTTTTTTTTTTTTTTTCATTTAGACTAACCCTGGAAGTCTAAATGAGAGTTGGACGATGAAGAAAGCTGAGCACTGAAGAATTGATGCTTTTGAACTGTGGTGTTGGAGAAGACTCTTGAGAGATCCTTGGACTGCAAGGAAATCCAACCAGTCCATCCTAAAGGAGATCAGTCCTGGGTGTTCATTGGAAGGACTGATGCTGAAGCTGAAATTCCAATACTTTGGCCACCTCATATGAAGAGTTGACTCATTGGAAAAGACCCTGGTGCTGGGAGGGATTGGGGGCAGGAGGAGAAGGGGATGACAGTGGATGAGATGGCTGGATGGCATCACTGACTCAATGGACATGAGTTTGGGTAAACTTATGAGTTCGGGAGTTGGTGATGGACAGGGAGGCCTGGCGTGCTGCGATTCATGGGGTTGCAAAGAGTCAGACACGACTGAACGACTGAACTGAACTGAACTGAACCCTGGAAGAAAGAGAGAAAGAGTAATGGGTTCTTCTTCATTCCTGTTTAACTTGAGCAATATACTAATGTGATCAACATCTAGTTCAATTTCCATTGTTGGTAACAATGAAACATTGCCATCCATTGATACCTTTCCTCAGAGGAAGTGAGAGCACACTTCATCCTATTCACCCTCCTGTGTGAAAGTTAGGTAGATATTTTTTGGAAAATAGAAAGAAATCAGGCACTGAGGTGGGAAATGGAACCCTACCATCACAGAAGCTTGGAATTCATACAAATCAGAAGGTTGCAGGGCCTTTGCATCACTTGGAAACAGAGCTGAGCCTCCGGTATTCTGGGCTTCCCTGGGAGCTCAGCTGGTAAAGAATCCACCTGCAATGCAGGAGACCCTGGTTCAATTCCTGAGTTGGTAAGATCCGCTGGAGAAGGGATAGGCTACCCACTGCAGTATTCTTGGGCTTCCTTGGTGGCTCAGCTGGTAAAGAATCCACCTGCAATGTGGGAGACCTAGGTTTGATCCCTGGGTTGGGAAGATCCCCTGGAGAAAGGAACGGCTACCTACTCCAGTATTCTGGCCTGGAGAATATCATGGACCATATAGTCTATGGGGTCTCAAAGAGTTGGACACGACTGAGCAACTTCCACTCTGGTGTTCTGGATAACATGTTTACAGAAAAGAGAGTTTTGTACAGTATCCCGAATAGATGCCGCCATCTCCCTGTCCTCCTTCGTTTGTCCTGATCTTCCCTGCTGATGTTCCTGTTCCCAGCACAGGCACCTTCCTTCTCCCAGGCAAAGGACCATGGGGTCTGTGCCGCCCTTGATTCCCTTCCATCTGGCCCACCGTCATCACATCAGTGACTCTATCCTCAGGCTTCGCTCTCTCCGTAGCGGGGCTGTCAGTGAGCCCCTAAACACGTGGAGCCCCTTCCGCCAGCTCAGCATGTCCATCTGCCAGGCTGTGCCACTTTGCTTCCAGTGGTTCGTTTCTGAGGTCTGCTTCAGAAAGCGCCCTGAGACTACAGAAACTCTTTACTCCTGGTGCCTGGGGGTTTATATCACCCTAGGCTGGCCTAACACCAAGGGGTGACCAGGGCAGAAGGAGGAAAGCCCAGCTCCTTACTGCCAAATGAAACAAACTCCAAGGTGGTGCTGGTGCTCCAGAGCGCCCTGTGGGGTGAGCCTGGGGCCGGGCTTCACTGAAAGCTCCCCCTGGCCTGTCTCTTCTCTTTCTCTGACATGCTTCCCCCCCACTCACTGGTTTCTGCTGAGAGCAACTCCATGGGAAGTTCCTTTCCATGGACCCTTGCCTAGAGAGCCCGACCCAGAATAGTCCTACTGCAGTGCCCGCCTTTCCACTCCTGGAAGCTACCACCTTAGTTCACGACCCACCGTGGAAGCACCTGGATCACCATCTCAGCTCCTGACTCGTCCCGCTCACGACTGTTCCACATCATCCTGAGTGTGCCCTTGAGCACCGCAGTCCTCTGATCAAAAGGCAGCGATCATTGCTCATCTGCTGTGGGATCAAGGACAAACTCAGCCTGAAGTTTAGAGCCTCCGCACCACGACTCCAATCCATCAGTCATGAACCTCGCAGATTTAACTCCTGCCATTGTATGAAACTCGACACAGATATTCCCTTACCACACTTTCTCAGCCCCCTCCTTTGCTCACAGCTGTTCTGTTGCCCTAAGATGGCCTCTCATTTTATCTAAGTAACAAATCATTCAAGTCCATCTCAAGTGCATTTTCTGTTATGAATACCTTCCCTTGTTTTTGTTATTTTTCTATTGCTGTCTTAAGAAGTTACACCACAGATTTAATATCTTAACACACACTGATTATCTTGCAGTAGGTAAGAAACCAAGGCAGGCTTGCCTCGGCCCTTTACTAAAGATTGCCAAGGAGGAGGTTGATGTGTTGACCAGTTGGGCTCTTATCTGGAGGTTTGTTTTTTTGGGGGGTGGGGTGGGGGTGAAATCTATTTTACAGCTCCTTTGGGTTGTTAGCAGAATTCTATTCCTTCGGGTTGTAGCAGTGAAGTCCTTGGCCCCCCTGTTGAGAAAGCCAGTCCCTGTCAAGCTTAGGTTCTCTTTGACTTCCCCTTTGGTCATATCCTTCTGCCTTCAATCAAGAAAGTTCTCTGCTCCTAATAGATCATGTGGTTAGACTGAGCCACCGAGATAATCCAGGTCAATCTCCTCCTCCCCATCTCACAGTCCATAACCTTAATCACACCTGCAGAGTCCCTTTCACCAGGTAACCTAACACATTCATAGGTTTCACAGTTGACAGTGTGAGCATCTTTGTGAGGGCGATTCTGCTAGTCACACTCCCCGCCCCCATAAAAATGGTCTCTTCCCACTCTGAAATCCTATTTTCCTTCCTATCTCCCTTACGCTAATTTTTCCTCACAATATAAAGCAGGAATTCTAACACTTCAGTTGTGCTTACAGGCACTCTTCTAAGCACTTTACATATTTGGACCCACTGTATCTTTGTGACAACACTTTGAGGTCAGGACTCTTACTATCTCCTTTTCACTGATGAGGAAACAGAGACATAAGGAGACTCGTAAGCTGACAAATGGTAGAACCAGGCATGGCAGAGCTGATGCTCTGTGGGCGCCCAACTAACTTTCCTTCCAGCTCCATAGAAAGCCTTCGCTTCCATCTGTCCCTGCCTCAAGGTGGGGCCGCGTGACCGATTCTGGCCACTGGAGTGTGGGAAGGAGGGCTGATGGTCACTTTTCTGGCTTGGCCCCTCAAATACATGGCACGGTTTTCTATGCATTCTCTTTCTCTCTGGCTAGAAGCAAATGACCCCACGATGGCAGCGCCACACCACAAAGAGCCCAGGCCTCTGAGTCACTGCTTGCAGGAAGAGGGGCCAGGAGGCCCTCTTGCCGGGGCAGTGGCTTGCGAGCTGGGTCACCTCCTGGGCTTATGCCACTGGGATTTCAGGGATCTTTGTTACAGCACCTAGTTCTACTTCCTTTGATGAATACACCAAATTTCAAGCGTAGGAAGTCTGGCTCTGGAGTCTGTGCCCTTAATGGAAATGCTATGCCTTCCCTCTTCTTTTCCTGAAGAATAACACCTGTGGGGTTACTACATGAGCCCAACCTTTATGGAGATAACGTAAGTGTGATGTAACATGTTCACAGCACACCTTACACTGTGGTGGCTGAGATACTTCTGAGTCTGGGACGTTGGAATCTGCTCACTCCCTTTCCCCCTCTTCCCACACTGATGCACTGTTTCATATACAGGCAACAAACACTTGCTGAGTTAAATGTAGTAGATGGGATGCTCTGAGTACACTGAAACATACACATCACCATACATAAAACAGAGAGCCAGTAGGGTTTGTTGTGTGATGCACGGAACTCAGACCCAGGGCTCGGTGACAGTGTAGATGGGCAGCCTGTGGTGGGAGGTGGGAGGGAGGCTCAGAAGGGAGGGAATATGTGCATATCTGTGGCTGACTCATGTTTCTGTATGGCGAAAACCAACACAGTACTGTAAGTCAATTATCCTCCAATTAAAACTTTTAAAAAAGATTATATTTTTCTAAAAAAATTAGTTATATAAAATAATTTCAGAGAAAATAGTCCGTGTATCAATATTTGAAAAAAATGACTCACTTGCAGATAGTCAGAAAGCATCCTATTGACACAGAAGGCGCTTGAAGGTGAAAGCTAAAGGAGTCTCACCTATTTGCTTACACCGGCCAGGTGGGACTTCCTTGTAACAAGTTTATCAGGAAGAAATTTAGGTTACATTGGAAATATCAAAATACAGTAATGACTTGTGAAAGAGTATTTTGCCTAATGATAAATGTGGTGATTTTACAAGTTCTGTGTTCTCTCCAAGCAGTGAAATAAAGAAGGTCACTTCCTCTCACATTAGAGGTCATAATATAGAGGAAACCCTTTGGTGTCCTCAGTAAGACTATTCAAATAGAATAATTATACCCATTTCACTTTGGATTTTTCATCAGTTTACACATAATCTGGTGATGTTTGCTAGGCAGGAGAACCAGCAGAAAAGAGTGGGATGACTGAAATAAACAGTCCCACTGTAATTCCCCCAGCTTAAGCTGACAGATCCTCAGCAGGACCAAGAAATGGACTTAAAAATTAAAGAAACAAAGAAACAAAAATGCAAACTGTTTGCTTATTACAACAGCAGGGAAGTCTAGCATAAATACATTCTGGTGTGGCCTCAAAGCAATATGCTTATAAAATGCTTCTAAATGATTCTAGAGTCTCTAAAATTTATGAATCCAACCTTTCATTCCATCCATGCCCTACATCTACTTGCTAACATTCTAGAATGTAAATAAAGACTTTTAAAATTTACATTTAAGCAGACGTCTGCATATGAGTTTATCTTCATACCTATCAATATATTTAAATATTAAATTTTGTACTTATAAATGTATATATTATTCTTCAAATCTGTGAACATATTTTTCTTTTAAATGTTACTAGGGATATATGCTATAACTTCAGTTTAGTTCAGTTCAGTCGCTTAGTTGTGTCCGATTCTTTGCGACCCCATGAACTGCAGCACACAAGGCCTCCCTGTCCATCCCCAACTCCCAGAATTTACCCAAACTCATGTCCACCAAGTCAGTGATGCCATCCAGCCATCACATCCTCTGTCGTCCCCTTCTCCTCCTGCCCCTGATCCCTCCCAGCACCAGGGTCTTTTCCAATGAGTCAACTCTTCGCATGAGGTGGCCAAAGTATTGGAGTTTCAGCTTCAGCATCAGTCCTTTCAATGAACACCCAGGACTGATCTCCTTTAGGATGGACTGGTTGGACCTCCTTGCAGTCCAAGGATCTCTCAAGAGTCTTCTCCAACACCACAGTTCAAAAGCATCAATTCTTTGGCGCTCAGCTTTCTTCACAGTCCAACTCTCACATCCATACACGACCACTGGAAAAACCATAGCCTTGACTAGCTGGACCTTTGTTGGCAAAGTAATTTCTCTGCTTTTAAATATGCTATCTAGGTTGGTCATAACTTTCCTTCCAAGGAGTAACTGTCTTTTAATTTCATGGCTGCAATCACCATCTACAGTGATTTTGGAGCCCCCCGAAACAAAGTCTGTCACTGTTTCCAATGTTTCCCCAGCTCTTTCCCATGAAGTGATGGGATCAGATGCCATGATTTTAGTTTTCTGAATGTTGAGCTTTAAGCCAACTTTTTCACTCTCCTCTTTCACTTTCATCAAGAGGCTTTTCAGTTCCTCTTCAATTTCTGCCATAAGGGTGGTGTCATCTGCATATCTGAGATTACTGATATTTCTACAGGCAATCTTGATTCCAGCTTGTTCTTCTTCCAGCCCAGCATTTCTCATGATGTACTCTGCGTCTAAGGTAAATAAGCAGGTTGACAATATACAGCCTTGACGTACTCCTTTTCCTATTTGGAAACAGTCTGTTGTTCCATGTCCAGTTCTAACTGTTGCTTCCTGACCTGCATACAGACTTCTGAAGAGGCAGGTCAGGTGGTCTGGTATTCCCATCTCTTGAAGAATTTTCCACAGTTTATTGTGATCCACACAGTCAAAGGCTTTGGCATAGTCAATAAAGCAGAAATAGATGTTTTTCTGGAACTCTCTTACTTTTTTGATGCAAATGTTGGCAATTTGATCTCTGGTTCCACTGCCTTTTCTAAAACCAGCTTGAACATCTGGAAGTTCACGGTTCACATATTGCTGAAGTCTGGCTTGGAGAATTTTGAGCATTACTTTACTAGCGTGTGAGATGAGCGCAGTTGTGTGGTAGTTTGAGCATTCTTTGGCATTGCCTTTCTTTGGGATTGGAATGAAAACTGACCTTTTCCAGTTCTTGTGGCCATTGCTGAGTTTTCCAAATTTGCTGACATATTGAGTATAGCACTTTCACAGCATCGTCTTTTAGGATTTGAAATAGCTCAACTGGAATTCCATAACCTCCACTAGCTTTGTTCATAGTGATGCTATAACTTGGATTGCCAAATTATAAATATTTGCATAAATATTTATCTATAGTCATGATGATGAATGTTCTCCCTCCAGCACCCGCCCCTCACCCCCAAGTTCCAGACCCAAATTTTTACTGTGCAGTAGACCTCTCCTCCTTGGGCAAACTTCAGGAGATGGGGCGGGACAGGGAAGCCTGGCATACTGCAGTCCTCGGGGTTGAGAAGAGTCAGACACACTTGGCAACTCACAACAACAACAAAGACCTCTCTGCAAGTATTCCATAGCATGCAAGACTCTCAGAGCCCCAAATCAATCTCATCATTTCCTCTCCAAAATGTACTCTTCCAAGGATAGTCCTGATCTGATTGATAGTGCTGGCATCACCCAGAAGCCTGATATAACAAGAAATCTAGGTGCTTTTCTCCATTCCTTCCTTCCCCTTTCTCCCAAGCTTAAACAATCACCACAGCCTGTAAAACTCACCTATGAAATGTTTTCTTTAAACTCCTCATTTAACACTCTAAAATTCCTTAATCAATGTGTACTAGGTCCCTTCCCTGTGTTTATGTATAATTACACTGTAATGAGAGAAGCCAGAAAATAAACTAAAAAAGGGCGGGGGGGGGGGGGAGAAAGGGAAGGGGGAAGGGAAGGAGGGGGAAGGGAGGGAGGAATTAAAGGAGGTGAAATGCACTCAGATAAATGTGTGAAGCAAAGGAAACAAGGATGTGATGAACATGACGAGCCAAGGTAAGCTCTGGATCGGACAGGAAAGAGAAGAAAGGTGTCTCTGAAGAGATGACCTCTGAACTGAGAGCCGAAGGATGAGTAAGGGCAGCTGCGGGCGGCCGGCAGGAGGCAGGACAGCCTCCTGGGTGCGGGCGCCACTGCGGGCTCAGGGCTCAGGCAAGCAGGCGGGTGCAGGACAGGGGACAGCGCCCAAGGGGGCGACAGGGACGATGGCACCAGAGACAAAGGCGGGACCAGCTCTCAGAGGGCCTTCAACTCGGCGTCTCACCAGGGGAAGCGGCTAGAACAGGGCTTCAAGCCGGGAACCATGCGGTCTGGGTTATGGTTGTTTGAGGAAGCTGGCTGCTCTCTGGCTAACACTAGTCTACGCTCTGCTTCTGTGGATTTGCCTTATCTGGGCAATCAGAGTGGGGAAGGGAAAAATTCGGAGGCTAGCTTCATCATCGAGGCAGGAAAAGCATCAGCTGCGACCAGAATTTCTGCAGCAGATGTAGCGAAGCACTGCCAGGCTCAGAACACTCATGCGTGGGGAACCGAGTGTACTCGCTAATGGAACTGCTGTCTGTGCGGGTGTTGGGGTGGGGGCTGAGGGTGCAGAGAGAGAAAGGAGAATCAAGGATGGCTCTTTTGTCTTGGGCTGAGCAAACGTTCTCTCTGCCACGGCTCCTGCCTTAGTTAAGGTTCCTCACAACTTGAGCCTGGAAGAAACTGAAGTCCTGTCTTGATCTCCAATTGTTTTTTTCCCTGTCTCCCATTCTCCCCACTCAATCCTCTTCAAAATTATCCTCTGTGTTATCCTGTCAACCTCAGAATCACTTCCCTGAAGAACTGGATCAGTCATGCTCTGGTTAGGAAACAAGAATGTACACTAAGTATTGTCAGAGAGGATTTAATGAAGGGAACTTTTTACTCAGAGTGTACAAGGAGGCATGGAGATAAAATCAGATATTAGTGATTTCAACACCATTGTCAGTTCTGGGGTTAAGATCATGAATATATGAAAGATACAACTACTACAGTCACTCCCCGAAAGGCTGGGCTAAACAGAGGGAAAGTGAGGAGCCCAGAACCTAGGAGCTTAAAGAGGCTCCTAAGTGTCCTAGATTCCAGCCTTATGAGTCTCTCAATCTATTGTGTTCTTTGGAATCTAGTCTCCTTTGCACATGTCAGTGATGCTCGAATTTCACTCCCTCTGTATGGGAAATAGTTCTGGAAAGCCACTCTTCAAGCAGAGTAAATCACACTCTCTTCTTTTACAGCCTTGTGCTTCCAAAGCTCTACGTCAACATGTATCATATGGCATTGTCATGGATCTACTTACAGAGCTGGCTTCCCCACAGGATGATGAATTTCCTACAGGTAATAATTATGTATTGAAGACTTCTCAGCACACCTCCAAAGATGCTGGTTGAATTGACAGTAACCACTGACAAGCCAGGAGATCCACACTGGTATTTAGATGAAGTTCAAATTAGAGTGAAAGGGTAAATACCACCCACCCTCATCCATGGAACAGGATACAGAATGGTGGTAATTTTACTTGTATGACATCTACTGTTAGTTCTTGTGCCATAAAAAACCACTTTGCGGTTAGCTCAGCTCTCTGTGGGTTTAGGGTTTCAGCTGGGCTCAGGGGAGTGGTTCTTTTGGACTCACTAGGCTCACCTGCACATCTCTGGTCAGCTACGGGTAGGCAAGGGGCTGCTAGCCTAGGAGAGCTTGTGTCTGTGCAATATGAAACCTCCCCTTCAGAAGGTTAGGCTGGACATGGATAGGGGGCAGGGCCCAAGACCACTGAAGGCTATGCTTACAATAGTTCACCATCACTTCTGCTTCAATCTATCAGCCAAAGCAAATCACAAGCACAGACAAAACTCAAGAAGTGGGGAAATGACCCCACCTTAGTTGTTAGGCATATGGGATCTTAGTTCCCCAGCCAGGGATCAAATGCCTGCAGTGGAAGCATGGAGTCTTAACCCCTGGACCACTAGGGAAGTCTCTCTCACTATCTTTCTTGAGACCTTACCTTGAGCAAAAGCCTGTGTTAACCAAAGGGAGAGGCTAACCACGTGGAGGAGAGTCCAGTGGTCCTTGCTAAAATCATCCTAGACTAGTCTACACTCTGCCAGCTCTCACACATGAAGGACAGGGCAGCAAAGGCCAGCGGGTAGCTGCCCAACCACAGTGAACCACAGACACACGAGGGAGCTGAGCCAAAACAACAGGTACGATCATAAACTCTTATTTTCAGTTCTGGGGTGGTTTGTTAAGTGTCTGTAGCTAACTAATGGGAAACTTATCACCAACCTGCCATAACACTAATATCTATGCTGTCCTAAAGTAACTGTTCAGGTGCTGCTGTTTTTAACTTATTATCAACAGTATTTTCCTGAGTCTCTCATCAATACACACAATCTCTTTCTTTCTCATCCTTCTAATGTCCATGGCCAGTTTTGCCTTCATGCTTTTTGAAAGGGGAATATATACAGCCTACAGCTCGAGTCAGCTATGTTACCTATTTTTCAGCAGAATCAATGGGCAGAGCAGTTTCCACAGTCAGACAGACCCATGATTAATCCTGGTTCTGACACCAGCTGGCAGTATATCCCTGGGCAAGTTACTTTATCTGTAAGCTGAAGATGATGCCAACCTAGCACCCCCACATAAAGCTGTCCAGGTTGTATACTGTGCAAATCCAAATGTCACCAACTGTTGTTCTTCAGCACATCATCCTCATGGCTAGATCCGGCAGGCCTATGGGGGTAAATAAGAGATGCCTTGTATTGTGTTGACCAAAATGTTCCTTCAGTTTTAAGTAAAAATAAAAGATACATTTTTCACTTTCATCAAAAACTTCATTGAACAACATATTCACCATTTTGTTCTACTACCTTCTGCTATTTTTCAGGCAACTTGAATTTACATCTTCCCAGAACTTTTTATCTTTTTGAGCAAAGAACTGTCCCAGGAGCCTTTTGCAGTCTACCAGGGAATTAAATTTTTTTCCATTAAGAGAATTTTATAAAGACCAAAATAAATGGAAATCCAAAGGGGTGATGTCTGGTGGATATGGAGAATGAATCAGAACCTCCTAGCAGTTCCTTTCCAATGGTTTTTGCTTGGTTATCAAAGAAACACGCAATCTTGTGTTATCCTGAGGGAAGATTATGTGTGTTCAGTTGACTAATTCTGGACACTTTATGTTGAGTACTGCTTTCAGTCGGTCTAACTGGGAGCAGCACTTTTTGGAATTAATTACTTGGTTTTCTGCAAGAAGCTCATGATAGACGACTCCCTTCCAATCCCACTACAGACACAATATCACCTTCTTTGGATGAAGATGGTCTTTTGATGTGCTTGGCAGTGGTTGATCTCACTTGCCCTGTGATTTCCTCCATTCCACATTATTGTATAGTGTCCACTTATTGTCATCTATCACAACTTGTCTTAAAATAAAGAACTTTTTTGTTACATATAAGTAGAGAATCGCATGTGGAAATAGAGTCAAGAAGCTTTTTTCCACTTATGTGGAACCTAAACATCAAAGTGATGAACATAACCAAGCTGGTGCAAATGCTTTTCAGCACTTGCTTTGGGTATTTTGGGTGTGCCATCTATCTCTTGTGTGGTATAATGTTAACTGTTCTCAATCATTGTCTCATTTGATCACTATCAACTTCAACTTGTTCATCTGACCATGGAGCATTGTCCAGTGAGAAATTTCCAGCATGAAACTTTACAAACCACTTTTACAGGATCAGTCACGGTACCTTCTCAATACACTGCAAAAACTTTTTACTGCATTTCAGTTGCTTTTTTAATGTTTCTTAAAATAATAAAGCATAGTAAGCCAAAAATGTTTGTTTTCTTCCATCTTTAATATCAAAATGGCTACACAAAAATTCACCAATTTTGGTAAGCTTTTTTTTTTTTAAGTGCACATGGATAGGATAGCTTTCACAATACAATTTAATAAAATTGTTTGAAATGAAGTTAGAGACAACTAAGAGCTGCTAGAGCCAGGGCACAGGGAAAGTGAACGAACTTTGTGGCCAACCCTGTACACCGCAGGCATTTACAAGCTTTATTTTCCTTCTTTCTGTTTCCCAACATCCAGACACACTAATAGCACTCATGCATTAACCCCAGGAGCTGACAAACTAGCTTCTGCACCAAATCGGGCCCATTTTGTGTTTTATGAATAAAATGCTATTTGAACACAGCCATACCCATGTTTATGCTTACTTCTGCTTTATATACTGACAGAGATGAGTAGTTACATCCCCACACACAGCCTGACAAAGCCTAAAATACTTATGATCTGGCCGGCCCGTTAGAGAAAAGCTTACTGATCCCAGCAATAAATTGCTTACACCTCAAGTTTTTGTTGTACATAAAAAGCACCTGGAAATCTTATTTAAAACATAGATTCTTTGGGTCCTGCCAGCCAGAGACTCTGAATCAGTATGTCTGGGTGAGACCTGAGAAGCTGCATTTCTAACAAGCATCCAAGTGATATTGATACTGCCAGCTTGGGAACCACGCTTTAAGTGGCTCTACACTAGCCATCTGCAGTGACTTAATTGTGCTAAATCCCTAGTTTTTAAATGGTGAGGTATTAGCACACAGAAAGCCCAGACAAACAGAAGCCACTTTGTGAAAAAGCTCAAAAAGCAGAAGGAATCGAGCAATTAACAAACTGTAAGCCATTTTAAGTACGAGGTTCTTTATGGATAATTCATGTTTATTCACAGAAAGAAAAAGTTAATCTAGGCCAGAGACAGTAACCACCAGCCAAAGTCGGAAGTCACAACACAAAGACAAAATAAGAATATAAAGCAGGCTCTAATTATTAGCCTGTGCACAAAATGAAAACGCCATCTCAAGGTTTTCTTAAATTAGAAGGTTTGGCTTCTCCTAATTGTGCCATTTGTCCAAGTCTCTCTAGAATATCTAATAATGGTGCATTAAGTGATAACCACATACTCCATGGCTCAAAATAATTTATATTTTTCCCCACTAATAACAGATTCCAGATGCTTGTCTGGCAGTCCTCAAGATTTCAGACTGATTACTAATGAAGCGACTTACTTAAGATATACCAGGTCAGATCTGTTGTGATCCAACAAATGATATTTGAAAACCCTCCTATAATGAGCCTTTATAAATTATTATAATTAAGCTGGTTGTTAGCCTGCCCTTCCTTGATCCCTAGTTTAATTTCCTTAAATGACTTCTTTCTTCTATCCATCTCTCTACTTCAGTGCTTAAAATGAAAAAAAAAAAAAAAAGCAAATTACTTTCTTTTAAAATTGCATAATGTACATTCATTTTATCTTGATCATTTAGATCATACCCCTGTATTAGTAAGAAAATGACCCAGTACTATTTTGAGTCCATTTTAAATATGGAATAAGCCTCAAAGAGCAAGAGGCTCTTAAAAGGGGCTATGAGAGAGTTTACAGTCACTTCTGTGTCCAGCCCAAAGGCATAAAGTTATAAGTAAATACTAGTTTCTGTGATGTGAGCCCTTAGAGGGGAAACCTGAAACCAAAATACCACAACCCCGTGTGCAGATTCAAAGATTTATTAAGTCTTACAACTAAACATGCACCCACACAGTCTAACGGAATTGTCCTTACATCTCATGATGCTTTCCTGAAATAAGTCCCCAAGCCAACTAGAGTATTAGAAAAAGGAAGTACTTTGGATGGAGAAAAATCTGGTGTGTGTCCTGGTTCTACTTCCTACTTTCTTCCTCTTCCTTCTCTTCCCTCTTTCTTTCTTTAGCTGCAGTCCCTTGACTAACTTTCCTAATGTATTAGCTCTTTCATTTTTAAAACAGATTGAAAATTCCTACGTTATAAACTTCACAAGCTCCAGGTTGACTGAGTTCAGTTCAGTTCAGTTCAGTTGCTCAGCCATGTCCGATTCTTTGTGACTCCATGGACTTTGGCACACCAGGCCTCCCTGTCCATTAGCAACTCCGGGAGTTTACTCAAACTCTTGTCTGTTGAGTCAGTGATGCCATCCAACCATGTCCCCTTCTCCTGCCCTCAATCTTTCCCAGCATCAGGGTCTTTTACAATGAGTCAGCTCTTCACATCAACTGGCCAAAGTACTGGAGTTTCAGCTTTAACATCAATCCTTCCAATGAATACCCAGGACTGATCTCCTTTAGGATGGACTGGTTGGATCTCGTTGTAGTCTGTTAGGTAGTTAGAATAGGGAAAAAGAGTCCAAAATGGCGGTGGCTAAAAGACCTGGAAGGGAAAGCCCACGAAAACAGAACAAAGGAAGGTCTGAGGACCTGAGTGAGAACCTCAGGTAAAACAAACAACGCTCCTGCCTAAGCCCAATTTACATAAGGCGGGCCCAGGGACAGAAACAAATAAAAAGAGGAGCCAAAGCCCTCCTCCGCCCCTTTTTTGCTCCTTCTCTCTCCCGCGCGATGGGGAGATCTTCTCTTCACGTCTTTGGATCGACGTCTCCTCACGCCTCAAAGATGGATTTTCCTGCTATTATCTAAATAAACAGAGCTGTAACACTGATTTCTTTAAGAGCTATAACACGGTCCGTTCGAGACCTGAGAGCTATAACATGGTCTGTCTTCCGAGAGCTGTGACCCGCCAGGGGGCTTTAATGTCCGTCACTCCAAATTTTTGTTGTGAAGAGACAAAGAACCGAGGAGCATACACTTGCGGGACATAGTCCAAGGGACTCTCAAGAGTCTTCTCCAATACCACAGTTCAAAAGCATCACATCCATGCATGACTACTGGAAAAACCATAGCCTTGACTAGATGGACCTTTGTTGGCAAAGTGATGTCTCTGTTTTTAATATGCTATCTAGGTTGGTCATAGCTAGGAGCAAGCGTCTTTTAATTTCATGGCTACAGTCACCATATGCAGTGATTTTGGAGCCCCCAAAAATATAGGAGGTCACCATTAACCCCACCATAGAGCTTCCAGAACTTATACAGTCTGAGAAATAGACCCTTGGAGGGCACAACAGAACCTTGTGCACCAGGACCCAGGGGAAAGGAGCAGTGACCCCACAGGAGACTGTCCTGGACTTGCCTGTGGGTGTCCAGGAGTCTCTGGCAGGGTGTGGGTCGGTGGTGGCCTGCTGCAGGATTGGGGGCACTGAGTGTAGTAGTACATGGCATGGGACCTTTTGAGGGAGGTCACAATTATCTTCATTACCTCCACCATAGTTTGGCCCCAGGTAAATAGCAGGGAGGGAACACAGCCCCACCCATCAACAGAAAATTGGATTAAAGATTTACTGAGCATGGCCCTGCCCATCAGAACAAGACCCAGTTTCCCCTTCAGTCAGTCTCTCCCAGAGGGTAGAAAGACTGAAAACCACAATCACAGAAAACTAACCAATCTGATCACATGGACCACAGCCTTGTCTAACTCAGTGACACTATGAACCATGCCATGTGGGGCCACCCAAGACGGACGGGTCATGGTGGAGAGGTCTGACAAAACGTGATCCACTGGAGAGGGGAATGGCAAACCACTTCAGTATTCTTGCCTTGAGGACCCCGTGAACAGTATGAACAGGAATGGATGACTGGAGATAGATAAACATTCTAACACCTTGGGTCAGTTGTTAAGTGCTGTAAATGTCTTCTCCCAGTTTTTAATTTGACTTTTTATTCCCATTGATATCTTATTTAAAATTTTACCTTGAATACATTTACATAATGATATATTCACTATCCAATTATAACTCAATCCTCAAATCAATTCTCCAATGAAGGAAATGTTATCAGCCTTACCTTACTCCTGAGAAGACAGGCAGGGAGTGTCAATGACCTGCCCGGAGTGTGAGGTAGGAAGTGGCTGAGCCAGGACTTAAACCCAGGGCATTGGTGTCTCAAGTGTGTGGTCCCAGCTCCTGTAGAGTGCTACTTCTCTGTGCACTGAAAAACAGAAAACTCTACTTTTAATAAGTCTAAATTCATTAACCTTGTCCTTCATCAACTGAAATTTCTTTACTTAAGAAATCCTTCTTTATCTGAATATCATGAGTCTTATAGTTTTGTCTTTCAAACTAAAATTTTTTATCCAATGGAAACTGTGTGTGTTTAAAGGATCCAATTTTATTTCTTTTCCCATGAGCATACACAGTTGTTAAAATATTAATCTCTCTCAGCTGATGTGTGTGTGTGCTGGATCATGTCCTACTCTGGCCGACCCCATAGACTTAGCCCGTCAGGCTCCTCTGTCCATGGGATTTCCCAGGCAAGAATATTGAAGTGGGTTGCCATTTCCTCTTCTAGTGGATCTTCCCAACCCAGGGATTGAACCTGTGTCTCCTGAACTGCAGGCAGATTCTTTACCACTGGGTAAAATCTACTTCTAGGAGTTTTTAATTTATTTCTAATTAGTTTTAATTTAGTTTTATTTTATTTATTTATTATTAGTTTTTATTATTTCTAATAAGTGATGAAGCATGTGGAAATGAAATGAAAAAAATATATATACTACTTACAATAGCACAAAAACCTGAAATACCTAATGACAACTTGAACAAAATAATATTAATAAATAATAGTCCTGTACAATGAAATCTCCAAAACCCTGCTGAGGGAAAAAGAGAAGGCTTAAATGAAAGGAGATGTACACCATTTTTAAGGATCAGAGGACTCTATATTGTTAAGATGTCAATTCTAACCAAAACAGATATATAGAATCAAAATGACATCAATCAATATTTCAACTCCTGGTTTTGTGGAAAGTCATAAGCTAGTACTCAATTTCATTTTAAATCAGTTTCTGGCTAATCATGATTTCTCTATCTGCTATTGATGGTTTACAGAAATAAAATTAAATTCTCTATATTGATGTTGTTCCAGCAAACTTGCTAAATTCTCTTGTCTATTATAATTATATGCCTGTAGCTTTTTGGAGGGATTTTTTTTTTTACTAGACAATCATATTAGCTTTGAATTATGACAGCTTTATATTTTTCCTTCCAATCCTTATGTTGTATAATTCTTGACCTATTTCACTTGATAATATCGAATAGAAGCAGTGACAGCAAGCTTTTTTCCTGTCTTTTCTTTGTTCTTAAACTCATTAGAATTTTCACATAAAATTAGATGCTTGTCATAGTCCTTCCTTCTTTCTTCTTATAGCTATCAAACCAACACAATTTCTTTGTATTCCTAATTTGTTCAGAAGTCTTTCTTGAAAGAAAGTGAAGTCACTCAGTCATGTCCAACTCTTTGCTACCCTGGGGAGTGTAGCCCACCAGGCTCCTCTGTCCATGGGATTTTCCAAGCAAGAATACTGGAGTGGGTTGGCATTTCCATGTAATAAATGTAAGCTTAATTTCATGAAACTTCCTTCATAACTCTACTGAGATCTTAGTATATTTTCTATTTTAACCTGTTATTTCTTTAATCTTTACTTATTCCTTCCCTAATGTTCTTCCTTTCTTTATGAAGATCTGAGTTTCTGACCTATATCACTTTCCTTCTCTCTAATGAACTTCTTTTAACATTTCTAGCAAGGTAGTCCTATAGGCAACAAATTTCCTAAATTTTTGAGAAATTTTTAATTTCTCCTTCACTTTCAGTTCAGTTCAGTTCAGTCGTTCTGTCGTGTCTGACTCTTTGCAACCCCATGAATCGCAGCATGCCAGGCCTGCCTCTCCATCACCAACTCCTGGAGTCCACACAGATCCATGTCCATCGAGTCAGTGATGCCATCCAGCCATCTCATCCTCTGTCATCCCCTTCTCCTCCTGCCCCCAATCCCTCCCAGCATCAGGGCCTTTTCCAATGAGTCAACTCTTCACATGATGTGGCCAGACTATTGGATCTTCAGCTTCAGCATCAGTCCTTCCAATGAACACCCAGGACTGATCTCCTTTAGGATGGACTGGTTGGACCTCCTTGTAGTCCAAGGGACTCTCAAGAGTCTTCTCCAACACCACAGTTCAAAAGCATCAATTCTTCGGTGCTCAGCTTTCTTCAATTTTGCAGAATACAGAATTCTAGTTTGGTGGGGTTTTCCTCTCAACACTTAAAATATTTCACTGCACTCTTCTTGCTTGAATGGTTTCTGAGAAATCAGATTTAATTCTTATCTTTGTTCCCCCATAGATAAGTGTTTTCCTTTGACTTCATTCATTTTTTTTGTCTTTATCTTTGATTTTTTGTTTGTTTGTTTCACTTCGAAAAGATAGATTCAGCTGTAGTTTTGTTTTGTTTTGTTTTGTTCACACTTTTCCAGTTTGTTCTTCTCTGAGCTTCTGAATCTGTGGTCTGGTATCTGACTTTTGGGGAAATTCTAAACCATTAGTGGTTCAAATATTTATCTTGTTCTTTTCTCTCTTCTCTGTCTGATGCTCCATCATAGGTATGTTATACTTTCTGTAATTGCCCCATAGTTGTTGAATAGTCTGTTCCTTTTTTTTCCCCAGTCTTTTCTCTCAGCTTTTTAGTTTCTATTCACATGTCCTCAAACTCAAGAGATTCTTTCCTCAGCCATATCCCTTCTACTAACTAGCCTGTCAAAGGCATTATTCATTTATCTTATAGTGTTTTAGTTTCTAGCATTTCTTTTTGATTCTTTCTTAGAATATCCATTTTTCTGCATTTTCTTGCATGCTGTCTAGTTTTCCCATTAAAACTGTTCATATGTTAATCATGGTGATTTTAAATTGCTAATCTGGTTGTTACAACATTCCTCCCATATCTGACTCTGGTTCGGATACTTGTTCTGTTCTGTTTTTTTTTGTTTGTTTGTTTGTTTTTTCTTTTAGTATGCTTTATCATTTTTGTTGAAAGTGGGCATGATATCATGATATACTAGATAAAAGGAAATGCAGTAAATAGGCTTTTGTAAGGTGGTGGTGAGTGGTTGGGGAGAGAAAATGTCCTGTGGTTCTATGATAGGTCTTAGTCTGTCAATGAGCCTGTGCCTCTGGAATGTGGACTTTATAGGGGCCTCTTGGTTCTCCCCCAACTTAGATGGGGCAGAATGACTAAAAGGGATGAAAGGGTGTTTTTTACTTCCTCCAGGTCAGCTAGATGCTGATAGAATCCCAGTAGTTTAGGCTCAGGTTAAATAGTTTGTTTTGAGGGCAGGCCTTGTTAAGAACAGAATGATCTGGCATATTTCAACATGGCTGCTTTTCCCCTGCCCCCACTGGAAGCAGGAAGGGATTTCTTTCCTGTCTTCTCTGTGAAAACATGGTGGAGCTCCAGGAAGTAAAACTCACACAAGTGTGGTGTCCCTCACCCTGCCAAGACTGCATCCCCATGGAGTTATTCACCCTCAGACTTATTCACACTGAGCCTTCAAAAATTCAATTGCAGTTGAGATTTTCCTCCCCCTAAACTGATTCTTACAGAGGTTTCTGCTCCTATAAGTGGTGATTCTCTTTACCTTCCTGACTGTGTCACCAATATTTAAGTCAGCAGTTTTCCCTGCTGGGTGGGCCAATTCTCTGATGGATCTAAGAAGAGTTGTTGATTTTCAGTTTGTTCAATATTTTAGTTGTTGTTAGAGCAGAGTAACAACTTCCAATCTCCTTATGTGCCTGACTGGAAACCAGAGATTTTTGATGTGTAAATGTAGTGAATTTTATTAATATATATATATAATTGCATATATAATTTGCTATATAAGTATAATTTAACTGTATATATTTTTGAACCAACATCCTATTCCTAGAATGAATCTAACTTGATTGTGATGTGTTAGCTTTTCTATACTCTGCTCAATTCAGTTTGCTAAAATTTTCTTTCAGATTTTTAGACATATGTTCATGAGTGAGAATATCCTGCAAATTTCCATCCCTGAGCTTCTTGTTTGGTTTTTGTGACATGATTATACTCACCTCATAAAATGTTAGGGGACAGGATTTCTCTTGCTGTTCTTTAGAAAAGCATGAGTAATATTTAAATTACTCTTTCTTTGAATGTTTGTTACAGCTTGCCTAGAAATCTGTCAGGACCTTGAATTTTCTTTGGGGAGAAGCTTTTAAGTGCTTATTCCTTATCTTTAACAGTTATAGGGCCACTGAAACTTCCTGTTACTCTTGAGTCATTGTTGATACATCATATTTTGGGAAATTGGTTTATGTACACTTTTTGGGGGGCATTATATCTTTTTGTGTTCTTGTTAAATAGTTATAATAGCCAGAGTTATGTCTCCTTCATCTTAGGCTTATTTCAAACTGTATGCTGACTCTTTGAAGTCTGAAGTATAGGTACATTTCTTTAGGCACTGCCTGTTTCTACCTATGTTAAGTGCTTGAATCTATGGAACAGGGCTCACTTCTGTTTTAGTAACAAGCTAGTTGTCCACCAAAACATGTTCTACCTTATTCTAGGTATATAACGAGACTGTTTCCCAGTCATCCTTGTAGTTAAGGATGGTCTTGAGCCTGAATTCTTGTCAGTGAAATATGTGTAGAGTATTTCACCATATTTCTAAACCTGTTTAGATGTACCAGTTTCTAAACATGTCCCATAAAACCTTACCACTAAATGAACACCTGTTTCAGCTACCGATTGACGTGTGACAACTCCCACAACCTCGTGCCTTAAGACAGCAACTATTCTATTATTTCTTATGAGCCTGTCAGTTGACGAGGCAGTATTCTGCTATCTTACCTGGGCTCAGTTATGCAGCTACGTTAGTCTGTAAGTTAATTTGGGCTGGGAAGTCCAAGGTCATCTCTCTCCCGCATCAGGGGCCCATTACTCACGGCGAGCTGGGGCACCGTGATGCTCCCCTTGGTAGCCTGTCTCTCCACTCGATGGCCCATCCCTCATGGACTCTGTGTGGCCTTTCTCTCCAGTGGGACCTGGACATCCTATCTACATGGTGATTGGGCTCCAAGAGGGAATATGTGGATGCTGCCAACTGCCTTCTGAGGCTTGAGCTCAGAATCCCCAGAAAGTTGTGTCCCCTACATTTCTGTTGGCCAACACACATCTCATGTTTAGCTCAAATTCAAGATATGGGGAAGCAGATTCCCACCTTTTATGGGAGAAGCCTCAAAGTCACAATGAGCAGGGGCACACAAAGGCATGATTCCTTGGGGCCATTTTTCATATTCTGCCACATCACCCATGAATGCCCCCACAGAGCACCCTCTACTTGTCCCCCCACAGATAGATGCAGGTGCTCAGGGAGCCTTATGAACCCCATGATGAAAAGAGGGGCCTCTGTTAGAGAGCTTCCCAACTCCAGGTCCTGTTCTCTGGGAACCAGATGTGCATAAGCAAGAAATCAATATGGGTTATGTTAATCCACTAATATTACAGGATTTATTAAAGCAGCTAATCTTACCCTAAAAGTAGAACTTGAAGCTCAATTCACAGCTTGAAGTTTTTCAGACCATACAGGTTATAGGAATTGGATTGCAAACCTGGGCGAGGAGTATCCTATGACTCTAGTCTGTCAGAGGATATTCTGCCCTTTCCACTGAATGCCATGGTCTGAGATGATCTGCTTGCCTTACTGATCCATGTGGTGTGAAGCATGGGAGGGTTTGGAAAAGGTAAACAATGAGAACAATTTATTTCTCCATTTATCTTTACTCTGAAGACTCCATTTTATGTGGGTGAGCGCTGGCCTTGTCTCCTGATCCCAGCCGACTCTACCCCTAATTCAGGCTGTGGGAGCCATCAGCTCTCACGTTCCCTTGATCTTGCAAATGCCCTCAGCCTGAAGCTGGCCTTGACTCTGCGGGCCTGTCTGGATTGTTATTCCCAATCAGTGTCTGGCCTCTGAGAAATCCACACTTTCTCACCCACTCATGCTTGCATTTAAAAATAGGTTATTTATATTTTAGTTAGCATTTTAAATTGTTTTCACTCAGAGGGTCAGTCTGGTTCTGTAAATTGCAATACTGCCAAAAAAATAATCAGACATTTGTTTGCAGAGGCATTTAAAATCTATGATAAATTTAAGTGTTTCTCATGACTTCTACAGATGAACTCATCTCATTCTGCTTGTATGAATTTCCTATTCATATCCCCTGATTTCTTTTTAAACTGGACAACAGTACCACATGTACTCCAAGAAATGTCTTGGTGGTATTTCTATTCGCTTTCATCTCTGATGGCTAGTTTACATCCCAGAACCACTAGTCACATCAAAATCAACACCACCACCAACTCTCCCTGCACAGAGGAACTTCCTGGACAAGTCCATTCTTGCCTTCATGCCCTGCTTTTCATAGTTAAGTAATGTTTGTTTCATTCCACCAAGTTCTCTCCTATTTCCTGGGTAGTCTGTTATAAATTTTAGATTTATCCATGTTTCCTTCAATTTAGCATTCTCAGCATTAAATCTATGTCTCAGTCTGAGATCTCCCAGAAGCAGACCCTGAGACAAGCATTCAAAGACAAGTATTTATTTGGGAGGTGATCCCTGAAGGCTGGACCATTCATCAAAACAAACTCTGCTTGCATTATAAAAAGAACAGAAATGTTAATGTTCCAGGAGGCAGAATCAGTACGAAAACAGGATTAAATGAGTAGCACCCTGTTCTATAATCACCTAAAATAACCAAAATGATTATGATGATGATTAACACTTACTATTTTCCATGAACTTTTCACTAAGTTTAATTCATCTGAACCTCAAAAAATCCAATGAGACAGGGTACTTCTTATATTTCCATTTTACAGAAATATAAATTAAGGCAGACATAGATTACTTAGCTGCCTAATATCACAATGTAGTAACCAGTGCAACCAAGTGTGAATTCAGGCATTCTGAAGAGGTCCACACTGTCAAATACTAAGCTATGTATTACCTCTCAAGTTTACTCTAGAAATGGATGTCTGCTGTAGAAAATTGGGAATTGTAGAAAAACAGAAAGGAAGGAATAAAATTTGACACTTATTCCTGTCAAACTGAGAAGGGAATGGAGACGGGAATGGCAAACCACTTCAGTATTCTTGCCTTGAGAACCCCATGATCAGTATGAAAAGGCAAAAAGATAGGATATTGAAAGATGAACTCCCCAGGTCAGTAGGTGCCCAAAATGCTACTGGAGATCACTGGAGAAATAACTTCAGAAAGAATGAAGAGATGAAGCCAAAGCAAAAACAACACCCAGTTGTGGATGTGAGAGGTGATGGCAGCAAGGCCCAAAGCTGTAAAGAGCAATACTGTATAGGAACCTGGAATGTTAGGTCCATGAATCAAAGCAAATTGGAAATGGTCATACAGGGGATGGCAAGAGTGAACGTTGACATTTTAGGACTCAGCGAACTAAAATGGAATGGAATGGGTGAATTTAACTCAGATGACCATTATATCTACTACTGTGGGCAGGAATCCCTTAGAAGAAATGGAGTAGCCATCATAGTCAACAAAACAGTCCCAAATGCAGGACTTGGATGTAATCTCGAAAATGACAGAATGATCTCTGTTCGTTTCCAAGGCAAACCATTCCACATCATGGTAATTCAAGTCTATGCCCCAACCAGTAACGCTGAAGAAGCTGATGTTGAATGGTTCTATGAAGACCTACAAGACCTTTTAGAACTAAAATCCAAAAAAGATGTCCTTTTCATTATAAGGGACTGAACTGCAAAAGTGGGGAGTCAAGAAACACCTGGAATAACAGGCAAATTTGGCCTTGGAGTACAGAATGAAGCAAGGCAAAGGCTAATAGAGTTTTGCCAAGATAATGCACTGGTCATAGCAAACACCCTCTTCCAACAACACAAGAGAACACTCTGCACATGGACATCACCAGATGGTCAACACTGAAATCAGAGTGATTATATTCTTTGCAGCAAAACATGGAGAAGCTCTATACAGTCAGCACAAAAACAACACCGGGAGCAGACTGTGGCTCAGATCAGATCTCCTTATTGCCAAATTCAGACTTAAATTGAAGAAAGTAGGGAAAATCAACAGACCATTCTGGTATTACCTAAATCAAATCCCTTATGACTATACAGTGGAAGTGAGAAATAGATTTAAGGAACTAGATCTGATAGACAGAGTGCCTGATGAACTATGGACGGAGGTTCATGACATTGTACAGGAGACAGGGATCAAGACCATCCCCTAGAAAAAGAAATGTGAAGGAGCCAGACACCTGGAAAGTGAAGTCAAGTAGGCCTTAGGATGCATCACTATGAACAAAGCTAGTGGAGGTCATGGAATTCCATTTGAGCTATTTCAAACTCTAAAAGATGATGCTGTGAAACTGCTACACTCAATATGCCAGCAAATTTGAAACACTCAGCAGTGACCACAGGACTGGGAAAGGTCAGTTTTCATTCCAATCCCAAAGAAAGGCAATGCCAAAGAATGCTCAAACTGCCACACAGTTGCACTCATCTCACATGCTAGTAAAGTAATGCTTAAAATTCTCCAAGCTAGGCTTCAACAGTATGTGAACCATGAACTTTCAGATGTTCAAGCTGGCTTTAGAAAAGGCAGAGGAACCAGAGATCAAACTGCCAACATTCATTGGATCATTGAAAAAACAAGAGAGTGCCAGAAAAACATCTACTTCTGCTTTATTGACTACACTAAAGCCTTTGACTGTGTGGATCACAACAAACTGTGGAAAATTCTGAAAGAGATGGAATTTACCAGATCATCTTACCTGCCTCCTGAGAAATCTGTATGAAGGTCAAGAAGCAACAGTTAGCACTGGACATGGAACAACAGACTGATTCCAAATCAGGAAAGGAGTATGTCAAGGCTGTATATTGTCACCCAGCTTATTTAATTTATATGTAGAGTACATCATATGAAATGCTAGGCTGGATGAAACACAAGCTGGAATCAAGATTGCTGGGAGAAATATCAATAACTTCAGATATGCAGACAACACCACCTTTGTGGCAAAGTGAAGAAGAACTGAAGAGCTTCTTGTTCAAAGTGAAAGAAGAGAGTGAAAAAGTTGACTTAAAACTCAACATTCAGAAAACTAAGATCATGGCATCTGGTCCCATCACTTCATGCAAACAAATGGGGAAACTGTGGAAATAGTGACAGCCTTTCTTTTGGGGGGCTCCAAAATCACTGCAGATGGTGACTGCAGCCATGAAATTAAAAGATGCTTGCTCCTTGGAAGAAAAGCTATGACCAACCTGGACAGTATATCAAGAAGCAGAGACATTACTTTGCCAACAAAGGTCTGTCTAGCCAAAGCCATGGTCTTTCCAGTAGTATGTATGCATGTGAGGGTTGGACTATAAAGAAAAGCTGAGCGCCAAAGAATTGATGCTTCTGAACTTTGGTGTTGGAGAAGACTCTTGAGAGTCCCTTGGACAGAAAGGAGATCAAACCAGTCAATCTTAAAGGAAATCAGTCTTGAATATTCATTGGACAGACTGTTGCTGAAGCTGAAACTCCAACAATTTGGCCACCTGTTGAGAAGAACTGACTCATTAGAAAAGACTCTAACAGTGGGCAAGACAGAAGGCAGGAGAGAAGAGGATGACAGAGGGTGAAATGGTTGGATGGCATCACTGATTCGATGGCCATTAGTTTCAGCAAGCTCTGGGAGTTGGTGATGGATAGGGAAGCCTGGTGTGCTACAGTCCATGGAATCGCAAAGAGTCGGACACGACTAAGCGACTGAACCGAACTGAACTGAAGGATATAAATAATTCCCTGGCGGCTCAGCAGTAAAGAATCCACATGCCAATTCAGACACAAGAGACACAAGAGATGTGGATTCGATCCCTTTGTTGGGATGATCCCCTGGAGAAGGAAATGGTAACCCACTCCAGTATTCTTGCCTGGAAATCCCATGGACAGAGGAGCCTGGCAACTGACAGTCCACAGGGTCTAACACAACTGAGCACACTGCACAAAACCAGAATATATACATTATCTTAATTAATTTGGTAATAGGATAAATTATATCACCCACATTCTTTCACTGTAATGTAATAAAAGCAAATATCTAATAATTGACTCTAAGCCATTGGAATCAAAATTGATTCTAACCCATTGAAAATCTAAAAATTCTGTTTCAATAACTATTGGGAAAAAAGGAAAAAATGGAAGATTACAATTAAATATAAACATTTTACAAACTGAAGAATAGTATATATTAGAATCAACTGCATGCATCCAAAGTTACCTTTAGAAAAATGTACAGTAATAAATGCTTTTTATTATTAAGCAGAAAAATAAAAATAAATAAAATATGTATTCATGAAAAGGTAACTGAGAAAAAAAATCACTGAAATGAACAAACATAAATGAGAGTTAAATTAACCAAATAGAAAACAATATATTGGAGATAAAAAGAAAAAGGAAGAACATTATTTGAACATATCAATAAAAAAACTTTTGTCATGTGCACTCAAGAAAAATGAGATAAAGCATAAACTGCTGCTGCTGCTAAGTCGCTTCAGTCGTGTCTGACTCTGTGCGACCCCATAGATGGCAGCCCACTAGGCTCCCCCATCCCTGGGATTCTCCAGGCAAGAACACTGGAGTGGGTTGCCATTTCCTTCTCCAATGCATGAAAGTGAAAAGTGCAAGTGAAGTCGCTCAGTCGTGTCTGACTCTTCGCAACCCCATGGACTGCAGCCTACCAGGCTCCTCCATTCACGGGATTTTCCAGGCAAGAGTACTGGAATGGGGTGCCATTGCCTTCTCTGAAAGCATAAACAAGTAGAGATAAAATCAGGAACAAATGCACAGGGATAAAATGAAATTTGAGTCTTCTTTGAGCTTAACCTTCCTTTTTGCTTCTGTAGATCTCTGCCTGAGCCAAGGACGGCTGGGGAGACAGAGCTGCTTAACAGTTTCCACAATGGCCTCCCCATAAAGGCGCTGGTGTCGACTTCAAAAGGACCTCCTCAACGTTCCCCTAAACGGTGTATGTTTCTCTGTCCTTAGTGACAAGGATTTCACACTCTCCCTTTGGGCGTCCTCAACTGTATGCCAGCCTCCTTCCAGAAAGAGCCTGACTAACTTCTAAGAAAAAACTTCAGCCACATTAACACATAAAAAAACCAAAATAAATAAATAAATAAAGAGAAATGGTCAAAGTTGACCCTAACTCTATAAGATCTTTGTCTGTGTTATTCATGCATGTATCTCAAGCACCTAAGACAGTGCTTGGCTCAAAGCCATTGCTCTAACCCATTTGAGGAGCTATGCATGTCTCCACCCATTCTAAATCATCCTCTCTCCACCCTCTTCTGAATCAGTGAAACAGGGGTCCCTTTTCCCAACCAAGATCAAGCCTTTCCGCCCATGCCTGAACTCCTGCCCATCCCTTCTCAGGGGTCTCACGTTATCAGTTTCCCTTTTCCTCTTATTCGTACTCTAAACCACACTCTTCCCAATAGCTTTTAGACAGGCTCAAGAGTCTGTCCCACTGAAACCGTAACTCTCCTTCAACCAATATCTCCCCTCCAGCTTTCATCTCTCTCCCTCCAGTGTGCTTCCTAGAATTTTTAAAGAACAGTTTCTATTTGCCACCATATGCTATGGACAATCTCCATCTATCAGCTTCTATAAGAGAAAAAGTAAGCACTACATCTTTTAACAGCATATATTTTATATTATATGAATAACATATTAATTGTACAAAAATTTAGGATACACACCAGGACATATTTTTTTTAATAGAAAATAAAACCACCTACAAATACAAAACCCAGAGAGTGCCATACCCACTTAACATCTTACGGCAAGCTCTTCCAGGCTCTCCATGCAGTCCCTGATCTGCATGATGTTGACATGTAAAACTTGCAGCTACCGCGGTTTAGTTGTAATTCAGTCCCCAATACCATGGATCCAATCTCAGTTTTCTTGTTCTACTGACCTTGAGTAATTGCAGAAAGTGCAAACTTTGCTTTCAGCTCTTGGGTACACCAACCACTTCACAAATAACACATGCATCATGATCAGTAACCAATGATATTATTTCCTCCAAAGTCTGTCAGGGACGGATCGCTGTGCATTCCAAAAATGAATAATAGAAAGAGGAAATTGGCCAACAAAGTGAAAGTTAAGCAAAAAAAATAATAATAATAATTTTTTTCCCCCTGGGATCTTAGTTCCCAGACCTGTGCCCCTGTAGGGATTGCACTTGTGCCCTCTGCATTAGGAACTCGGAGTCTTACCCACTGGACCACCAGGAATAATGTTAGAAGTGAAGTAAGAATAGAATGTAAATGGACGATGGAAGAAATGAGCTTCCCAGGGGGTGCAGTAGCAAAGAATCCGCCTGCCAAAGCAGGAGACACAACAGACGTGAGTTCAACCACTGGGTCAGGAAGATCCCCTGGAAAAGGAAACGGCAACCTGCTCCAGTGTTCTTCCCTGGAAAATTCCATGGACGGGAGAGCCTGGTGGGCTACAGTCCACGGGATTGCAGAAGAGTCGGATATGACTGAGTGATTGAGCACACACACATGGAAGAGATAGCTGCCCGTTGGAATGTTGGCACTGCGACCACTCAAGAGGAACTAAATGAAGGGACATTTACAGACACAAATGCGAAATGTGTCTTCTAGGAAAAAGCTGTCCCAAAGTGATGCCAGTAAGGAAACTCTCAGACATATGTCATGATTAATGGCGCAAAGAATAAAACGTTGGAAGATGACCCAGACTTTCAAAGGAGAATGACAATTCACAACACAGCAAAGATGACTGTTCCACATCGTAAGTTACATGACAGAAAAGAAGACAAGCGCTCGTCAAACCACAATTGATAACTTTTTAAAGAAATGAAACACTTCAATCCTAATGCTTCTAAGGTGCCTCAGATGGTAAAGAATCTGCCCACAATGCAGGGGACCTGGGCTCAATCCCTCGGTAGGGAATTGGCAGAAGAAATGGCAACCCACTCCAGTATTCATGCCCCGAGGATCCATGGACAAAGGAGCCTGGTAGGCTACAGTCCATGGGATCACAAGGAGTCAGACATGACTGAGTGACTCACACACACCCAAACAGATATAGATTTTATATTTTTTTTCATTCCTTTATACAGTGAAAACAAGTGGCAAGGAACAGTTTTCATGGTCCATTCTCTAGGCCACACTACCGGGCAAAGCAAAGGCTGCCTGTTCTTTCTCATTGTCTTCTCTATGTCAGGTCAGCACACGCCACTGTAATAAAAATGGTGTCATAATACAAATGCTGTGAATCCTACTTTTTTGCTTCACATATTCTATTTCCATGTCAACAAATTTAAATCAACAGTGAGTGCAAAATATACCACTGACTGTGTCAACATTTATACAATGTTTTTCTTATTAAGACAACATTTGAATTACTGCTTTTGTTTTATGATTATGAACAGTGCTATAATGTGCTTCCTAAAAGTAGAATTGCTAAATCAGAGGGTAAGTGTGCATATTTTTTCATTAGATAGCACAACACTGAACTGAGTTTCTGAAAGTTATGCTAATTTACACTTCTTCCTGAAGTGAAAGAGAACCCAATACTCAGATTGAAAGGAACCCACATCAAAAGTAACTGTTAGTAATTTTTCTAATATTCGCTATCACAAGCAGTAAAATACTACTTTTCATTTTTTCAAATTGTGGATTCTTGGCCTCCGGAGGAGACGAATTCAATCCGGGGCCAGAGACGAGGCTGGATCGCTCAGAGCTTTTGTGTAATAAAGTTTTATTAAAGTATAAAGGAGATAGAGAAAGCTTCTGACATAGGCATCAGAAGGGGGCAAAAGAGTACCCCCCTCCTAGTCTTTAGCTGTCTGTTATATAGTCACTCACAGTCTGTTAATGAAAAGGATGTCATAAAATTTAGAATGACACCAGATAATTCATCCCTGGCCATAAAACGATTGACTTGAATCTTGTAGAAGGGCAGAATACCAACAAATAGTTCCATCTACATAGATTAGGGGAACAATACCTGAGTAAGTAAATTAGGCCATTTGGCGGAACCAACTTGAAGATAGAGTCTGGGGTTCATTAACATAGCTTAAGACAACATTTCCATACGAAAAAGAAACGTATTGGTCAACTCAAGGTTTGAGAGTAGTTAGCTTCAGGTGAGACCAGGTGTCATGGCAACACAGCACTTTAAGAGAAACCTCTTTTAAATTTGTATAGAGAAGGAAAAACATATCGCAGGTTTGTTTCTTCTTGCCGCTTAAGAGAGATAAAAATGTCTGGCACCTGCAGCTTCTTTTTCCATTTGGAGACCCCTGGCCTTCCTGCCTGTTACCCTCTCAGTGGGACTGAATTATATTTGCATTTGAGCAAAATAAGAGACCTTGAAAAGTTTCTATTTTATATTAGGAAGTATAAATGTTTAGGTCAGATAATTTAGAGACTGCTGTTGCTAAAGCTGAAGCTCCAATACTTTGGCCACCTGATGTGAAGAGCCAACTCACCGGAAAAGACTGATGCTGAGAAAAATTGAAGGCAAGTGGAGAAGGGGACAGCAGTGGATGAGATGGTTAGAGAGCATCACTGACTCAATGGACATGAATCTGAGCAAACTCTGGGAGATAGTGGAGGACAGAGGAGCCTGGCGTGCTGCAGTCCATGGGGTTGTAAAGAGTCAGACACGACTTAGCAACCGAACAACAACAAACACTCAAAGAGGCCTTTCTGTAGTTCTCCAAAGACTTTAACTGTTATATGGCAACCAATGATACTTCTATATTCATGAACAAGAAAACAGAGGTTTCACAGGCACAGAAAGCAAGGTTTAAATTCTACTTATTGTCCTTTTCAGTCTCCTACTGACTACAGATGTTTAGATGGTCATAGCAGTCCATATGGACAATTATGTACACTGAAGATCCTTCTAACATTGGAACCCCCAGAAAAGATAGCAGAGATTAACAGATATTGGTTAAGGGATTGGTTTTCTATCAAGACTGTAAACATAACACTGAGAATGCAAAAGGCTGAGAAAAAAAGTAGATGTAAGTTAAAACTAAGCAATACATCGAATTTACTTCAATATCAAAAGATTAATTATAAACCTCAATATCATAATTTCAAAGTTAAGCAATAACTTCATAGTTTATTCTGTTCCGAAACCATGTCCTTATAATTTATGAGGCTTGGCTGGCAGGATAGTACTTTTTTTTAATAACTGACAAAATGTTAATACTAGAAGTGTTCAAATTTCCATTTTTTATTGAGTCCTCAGAAGGTCTGATTACATGAGGTCTGTCATTACCACATAGCAACTATAGATAGGGGCTGGAAACAGAGCTGCTTCCTTTATAAAGGGCAAGGTCCATAGTTTCTAGCTCACCTTATCTTTTCATTTATATTCCCTGCCTAACTTTTGCTCAAGAAAGTAAATCAATCTTGAATTTCCTTACAAATCTGCATTACAAGGGGAAGGAAATGAAAACTTATTATGGACTCTGAAGAGCGTATCAATTATACTTGAAAGGGATAGCAGATAAATGTATCACTCTTTTAGACATTTTACTTCAAGGAAATGATTTTTTTCTTTAATATTGTTCCATTAAGTTCTTTATGACTAGCTGCCCAAAACCAGGAACTAATGCCTAAACGCTGAGTTAACACACCATGCAGGGAATACACAGATTTCCATGAATTTTCCATGGTCCAGGTGGAAGCGCGAATCACACCAGGTGCCAGTGTGATGTGCATTGTAGCTGAGAAACCCAGTCCTTTCCTGTATTATCCCCGCCAATCCTAATTCACTCTCCCTGAGAAAAGTGCAAAATCTGTCTGAAGTCATCTGCAATATTTTCTATCTATCTGTGTGGAGGCATTCTATCTATTTCAGTGTCCTCTGAGAAGGGTTAGTCTCTTCTACTCTTTTTTAATGTTTTTAAATTATGAGAGCATGATAGCACCCTTGGAAAACACACAATAAGGTTATACATATAGTTCCACTATATAATACAATCTTTTTTAAAATTAAGGTTTACAGTTGGAGTTTCCATAACAAATTCCCAAAAATTAATAGAATGAATATACAGAAAAGCAGAAGGATATAGGAGACCTAAAAAGCACTGTTAACCATTTCAACGTAACCAAGAATTATAAAGTTTTAACACAATAGCAGGATACAAATTCTACTCAAGTTCCCATAGACTGTAAACTAGAATACACAGGAATATATCCAGGGACAAAAAACAAGGTACAAAAATATCATGATTTAAAGGTACTGAAATCATACAGAGTCTGCTCTTTTATCACTGTGGAATTACGTAAGAAATCAGTATCAAAAGATATTTGAAAATAACCCACATATTTTTGAATCAATGTGACATTTACCAAGAGAGATCTTTGATTTAGCCATGGAAAGCCTCAATAAATTAGACTGTAAAAAACACAAGAGGTGATCGCAAAGAAAGCATTTAAATGACAAATTAGTATCAAAAAGACAATTCAGGTACGACCTGAATCAAATCCCTTACGTATATACAGTGGAAGTGACAAATAGATTTAAGGGATTAGAGCTGAGAGACAGAGTGCCTAAAGATCTATGGACGGACGTTTGTAACACTGTACAGGAGGCAGTGATGCAAAACCATCCCCAGAAAAAGAAATGCAAAAAGGCAAAATGGTTGTTTGAGGAGACCTTACAAATAGCTGAGGAAAAGAAGAGAAGTGAAAGGCAAAAGAGTAAAAGAAAGATATATCCATGAATGCTGAGTTCCAAAGAATAGCAAGGAGAGATAAGAAAGCCTTCCTCAGTGATCAGTGCAAAGAAATAGAGGAAAATGATAGAATGGGAAAGACTAGGGATCTCTTCAAGAAAAGTAGAGATACCAAGGGAACATTTCATGCAAAGATGGGCACAATAAAAGACAGAAATGGAATGGACCTAACAGAAGCAGAAGATATTGAGGAGAGGCGGCAAGAATACACAGAACTATACAAACAAGATCTTAATGACCCAGATAAACACGATGGTGGGATCACTCACTTAGAGTCAGAAATTCTGGAGTGTGAAGTCAAGTGGGCCTTAGGAAGCATCACTACAAAGCTGGTGGAGGTGATGGAATTCCAGTTGAGCTCTTTCAAATCCTAAAAGATGATGGTATGAAAGTGCTGCACTCAATATGCTAGCAAATTTGGAAAACTCAGCAATGACCACAGAACTGGAAAAGGTCAGTTTTCATTCCAGTCCTAAAGAAAGGCAATGCCAAAAGAATGTTCAAACTACCGCACAATTGTACTCATCTCACATACTAGAAAAGTAATGCTCAAAATACTCCAAGTCAGGCTTCAACAGTCCATGAGCCGACAATTTCCAGATGTCCAAGCCGGATTTAGAAAAGGCAGAGGAACCAGAGATCAATTTGCCAACATCCGTTTGATCATCAACAAAGCAAGAGAGTTCCAGAAAAACATTTACTTCTGTTTCATTGGCTATGCTAAAGCCTTTGACTGTGTGGATCAAAATAAACTGAAAAATTCTTAAAGAGATGGGACTACCAGAGCACCTTACCTGCCTCCTGAGAAATCTATATGCAGGTCAAGAAGCAACAGTTAGAATCGGACATGGGAAACGGACTGGTTCCAAATTGGGAAATGAGTACATCAAGGCTGTATATTGTCACCCTGCTTATTTAACTTCTATGCAGAGTATATCACGAGAAATGCTGGGCTGGAGGAAGCACAAGCTGGAATCAAGATTGCGGGGAGAAATATCAATAACCTCAGATACGCAGATGACACCACCCTTATGGCAGAAAGTGAAGAACCAAAGAGCCTCTTGATGAAAGTGAAAGAGGAGAGTGAGAAAGTTGGCTTAAAACTCAACATTCAGAAAACTAAGATCATGGCATCCAGTCCTATCACTTCATGGCAAATAGATGGGGAAACAATGGAAACAGTGACAGACTTTATTTTGGGGGCTCCAAAATCACTGCAGATGGTGACTGCAGCCAAGAAATTAAAAGACGTTTGTTTCTTGGATGAAAAGGTATGACACCCCTACACAGATTATTAAAAAGCAGAGAGATTATTTTACTGACAAATGTCCATATACAGAAAGCTATGGTTTTTCCAGTAGTCTTGTATGAATGTGAGAGTTGGAACATAAAGAAATCTGAGTGCTGAAGAATTAATGCTTTTGAACTGTGGTGTTGGAGAAGACTCTTGAGAGTCCCTTGGACAGAAGGGAAATCAAACCAGTCAATCCTAAAGGGAATTAGTCTTGAATATTTATTGGAAGTACTGATGCTGAAGCTGAAGCTCCAATACCATGGCCACCTGATGCAAAGAACTGACTCATTAGGAAAGGCCCTGAGACTGGGAAAGATTGGGAGGAGGAGGAGAAGGGGACGACAGAGGATGAGATGGTTGGATGGCATCACTGACTTGATGGGCATGAGTCTGAGGAAGCTCTGAGTGTTGGTGATGGACAAGGAAGCCTGGCTTGCTGCAGTTCATGAGGTTGCAAACAGCTGGACACGACTGAGCGACTGAACTGAACTAAGAGAAATTAATATTAAAGGTACTTCAAACAAAATCCCATGTATTTAGAAATTAAACGTTCATTTTTAAATGCTGGGTATATCTAAGAAGCCATAACACGGAACATTAGAAAATATTTGTAATAGAATAAAAATGTAAAGAGAATTTACCAGGGTTTGTTGCACGCAGCTAAAGCTGTGCTGTCCTTAGTCACTCAGTCAGGTCCGACTCTTTGTGACCCCATGGATGGCAGCCCTTCAGGCTCTTCTGTCCATGGGCATTCTCCAGACAAGAATACTGAAATGTGTTGCCATGCCCTCCTCCAGGGGATCTTCCCAACCCAGGGATCGAACCCCAGTCTCTCTCATTGCAGGTGGATTCTTTACTGACTGAGCCACTGGGGAGACCAGAGAATACTGGAGTGGGTAGCCTCTCCCTTTCAATGCAATTAAATACTACATGGAGTCTTGAATGTGGTTTGAAAACAAATAGTGGTCACTAGAATAAAATTCTGTGAATTGCAACAAAATCTATATTTTAGTTAATAGTACTGTATCACTTGTTAACTTCCTGTTTGCTTTTTTCTTTCAGCATAGTATTTCTATTATTTTCAGAACTGGATTAGATGTTTCAAGTCTTAGTCAAAAATTTTTTAATCACTAAGATAATGAACTTTGTAGACTTTTAGCAGTAATATTAGACGCCAAAATACATGAAACTATATCCTAGTTTTGAGTGAATATAAATTAGAAATCAAGTATTCTATTCATATTAAGCAATCAAGTAGAATCAAAAGGTTTCAAGTTTTTAACTAGCAAAAATTCATAAAATCTAAAATTTATATATTATACATACATATGTATATTGTTGTTTAGTTGGTAGGTCGTGTCCAACTCTTTGTGATCCCAAGGACTGTAGCTCACCAGGATCCTCTGTCTGTGGGATTTCCCAGGAAGGAATACAGGAATGGGATGCCATTTCCTTCCCCAGGGGATCTTCCCAACCCAGGGATTGAACCCCCGTCTCCTATATTGGCAGGTGGACTCTTTACCACTAAGTCACCAGGGAAGCTCCATATATATGTATACAAAAGCTTTTCTACTATGCTTGATAAAGGCTTAAGAAATTTCAACAACAAAAAAAGATGGACAAACCGGAAAACATAAACCTAAATGAAACAGGAACACTGAGTATGAAATAGATAAAGGATAAAGTGAAACAAACTAGATAAAAACAAAAGATCATCATATAGTCCAGTTGTTTTTAAACATGGCTGCTCACTAGAAACCCAACTGGACCTTGTAGAAGAATAGCAATACCTAGGCATTTGCATTTTTCAAAAAATTCCAAGATAAATCTGGTATTCAGCTAGATTTTAAAAAGTGATTACAAGTTTTTCTATTAAATGCTAGTTTTAGTGACATAGAACTCTATTATTCTCTGTTGAACGATCATGATAAAATGGTATTAAGCAAATAATAGTTACATAATCACAATAGTAAAAGATGTTTATCAGTTTTCACAATCAACAGATAAAAAACAGAAGATAATTACAACTGCAATCCATACTGGAAACATGATTAACCTAAAAATATGAAATAATTGCACATAATTTGGGGAGTTAAGTAGAGTGATCTGCTAAGTGGAAGTGCATGCACGCACACTTTCTTATCCACCCAGCCAGTCTATGTCAGGAGAGCTTTTGACTTCTCCATCAAATCTGAAGGAAGGCCATGACGGGTAGAGTATTTTTGCTTGTGGCTTCTTCCTTTCATCACTTAGAATATGTTATGCTATTCCCTTCTGGCTTGTAGAGTTTCTATTGAGGAATCAGCTGATAGTCTGATGAGAGTTTCCTTGTGCATTATTTGTCATTCTCCCCTTGTTGTTTTTAATATTTTGTCCTTAATTTTCACAATTTTTGATTACTATATGTTTTGGTGTGTTTCACCTTGGGGTTATACTGCCTGGAACTCTGCACTTCCTGGACTTCACTGACTATTTCATTCCCATGTTACGGAACTTTTCAGCTATTATCTCTTCAAATATGTTCCTGGGTCCTTTCTCTCTCTCTTCTCCTTCTGGGACCCCTATCATGCGAATGTTGGTATGTTTAATGTTGTCCCAGAAGTCTCTTAGGCCACCTTCTTTTGTTTTATTTTTTCATTCTTTTTTTGCTATATTCTGTTACATGGCAGTGATATCTACCAACCTCGCCTCCAGGTCACTTATCCGTTCTTTGGCCTCAGTTATTCTGCTGTTGATTCCTTCTAGTGTATTTATTGTTCATCTCTGATTGTTCTTTAATTCTTCTAGGTCTTTGGGAAACATTTCTTGCATCTCCTCTATTTTTCCCTCTGTTCTCTTCCCAAGATCCTGGATTATCTTTACTGTCATTATTCTGAACTCTTTTTCTGGAAGGTTGCTTTGTTGTTATCTCCACTTTATTGTTTTTCTGGGATTTTATCTTGGCCCTTCATGTGGACAAAACCCTCTGCTTTGGCATCCTGGTTAACTTCCTGTGATGCAATTTTGGTTCTAGCTTCTGTGGGATTGTGGTTCTTCTTGCTTTTTCCGTCTGCTTTCTGGTAGAGGAGGCTAAGAGGCTTGTATAAGCTTCCTAATGGGAGGGGTTGGTAGTGGGGAAAACTGAGTCTTGCTCTGGTGGGCAAGGCCACCATCAGTAAAGTTTTAATCCAAAAATCCTCTGAGCGTGGGGTTGCACTCCCTGTTAGTTGTTCAGCCTGAGGCAACACGGCGCTGAGGTCTACGGGCTCTATGTAGGGTTAGTGGCAACCTCCAAGAGGACGGACACCCAGGGGCCCCTCCCAGCAC
The DNA here is from genome assembly GCF_023699985.2 of Odocoileus virginianus. NCBI lineage: Eukaryota > Metazoa > Chordata > Mammalia > Artiodactyla > Cervidae > Odocoileus > Odocoileus virginianus. The sequence goes on from NC_069682.1 coordinate 4,553,186, forward strand.
TGCTGCTGCCAGGGCCTCTGTCCCCGCAGGGAGCCAGGACAGACCCACACCTGCACAGGAGGCCCGCTGACACCAGCCGGGAGGTCTGCTTCAGGCTCCTGGGCATCACTGTGCCTTTCCCTGGGGTCGCGGCACTCACGGGATTTTACTGTGCCCTCTAAGAGTGGAGCCTCTGTTCCCCTCATTCTGTGGAAGTCCTGTAATCAAATCCCACGGGCCTTCACAGTCAGATTACCTGTGGATTCTCAGTCTTTTTGCCAGGTCCCCAGGTTGGGCAGTTCTATGAAGACCTATAAGACCTTCTAGAACTAACACCAAAAGAAGATGTCCTTTTCATCACAGGAGACTGGAATGCAAAAGTAGGAAGTCAAGACATACCTGGAGGAACAGGGACGTTTGGCCTGAGAGTACAAAATGAAGCAGGGCAAAGGGGAACAGAGTTTTGCCGAGAGAACACACTGGTCACAGCAAACATGCTTTTCCAACAACATGAGAGACATGGACACATGGACATCACCAGACGGTCAACACCGAAACCAGATTGATTATACTCTTTGCAACCAAAGATGGAGAAGCTCTGTACAGTCAGCAAAAACAAGACCAAGAGCTGACTGTGGCTCAGATCATGAACTCCTTATTGCCAAATTCAGACTTAAATTGAAGAAAGTAAGGAAAACCACTAGGCCATTCAGGTATGACCTAAATCAAATCCCTTACGATTATATGGTGGAAGTGACAAATAGATTCAAGGGATCAGATCTGATAGACAGAGTGCCTGAAAAACTATGGACAGAGGTTCATAACATAGTACAGGAGGCAGAGATGAAGAATGTACTTAAGAAAAAGAAATGTAAAAAGGCAAAATGGTTGTTTGAGGAGGCCTTACAAATAGCTGAGAAAAAGAAGAGAAGTGAAAGGCAAAGGAGAAAAGGAAAGATATAAGCATCTGAATGCAGAGTTCCAAAGAATAGCAAGGAGAGATAAGAAAGCCTTCTTAAGTGAACAAGGCAAAGAAATCGAGGAAAGTAATAGAATGGGAAGCACTAGAGATCTTTTCAATAAAATTAGAGATACCAAGGGAATATTTCATGAAAAGATAGGCTCAATAAAGGACAGAAATGGTAGGGACCTAACAGAAGCAGAAGATATTAAGAAGAGGTGGCAAGAATACACAGAAGAACTATACAAACAAGATCTTAATGACCCCAGATAATCACAATGGTGTGATCACTCACCTAGAGCCAGACATCCTGGAATGTGAAGTCAAGTGGGCCTTAGGAAGCACCTCTATGAACAAAGCTAGTGGAGATGATGGAATTCCAGCTAAGCTATTTCAAATCATAAAAGATGATGGTGTGAAAGTGCTGCACTCAATATGCCAGCAAATTTGGAAAACTCAGCAGTGGCCACAGAACTAGAAAAGGTCAGTTTTCATTCCAATCCCAAAGAAGGGCAATGCCAAAGTGTTCAAACTACGGCACAATTGCACTCATTTCACTTGCTAGCAAAGTAATGCTCAAGCTTGGCTTCAACAGTCCATGAGTTGAGAACTTCCAGATGTTCAGTTGGATTTAGAAAAGGAAGAGGAATCAGAGGTCAAATTGCCAACATTCATTGCACCATTAAAAAAGCAAAAGAATTCCTGAAAAAATATCTACTTCTGCTTTATTAACTACCCTAAAGCCTCTGACTATGTAGATCATAATGTTACTGTGGAAAATTCTTCCAGAGATAGGAATACCAGACCACCTTCCCTGCCTGCTAAGAAACCAGTATGCAGGTCTGGAAGCAACAGTTAGAACTGGAGATGGAACAACAGATCAGTTCCAAATTGGGAAGGGAGTATAGCAAAGGCAAGGCTGTATATTGTCACGTGCTTATTTAACTTATATGCAGAGTACATCATGGGAAATGCTGGGCTGGATAAAACTCAAGCTGGAATCAAGACTGCTGGGAGAAATATTAATAACCTTAGATATGCAGATGACACCACCCTTATGGCAGAAAGTGAAGAGGAACGAAAGAGCCTCTTGATGAAAGTAAAAGAGGAGAGAGAAAAAGTTGGCTTAAAACTCAACATTCAGAAAACTAAGATCATGGCATCAGGTCCCATCACTTCATGGCAAATAGATGGGGAGACAGTGGAAACAGTGTCAGACTTTATTTTGGGGGACTCCCAAATCACTGCAGATGGTGACTGCAACCATGAAATTAAAAGATGCTTACTCTTTGGAAGAAAAGCTATGACACACCTAGACCCCATAGTAAAAGACAGAGACATTATTTTACTGACAAAGTCCGTCTAGTCAAAGCCATGGCTCTTGCAGTATGGATGTGAGAGTTGGACCATAAAGGAAGCTGAGTGCTGAAGAACTGATGCTTTCCAACTGTCATGCTGGAGAAGACCCCTGAGAGTGCTTTGGACAGTAAGTAGATCAAGCCAGTCAATCCTAAAGGAAAATAACTATGGATATTCATTGGAAGGACTGACGCTAAAGCTGAAACTCCAATACTCTGGCCACATGATATAAAGAGCCGACTCAATGGAAAAGATCCTGATGTTGGGAAAGACTGAATATAGGAGGGGACAGGGGCTACAGAGGATGAGATGGTTGGATGGCATCACTGACTCAATGCACCTGAGTTTGAGCAAGCTCCAGGAGGTAGTGAAGGACAGGGAAGCCTGGCAGGCTGCAGCCCATGGGGTCACAAAGAGTGAGTGGGACATGACAGAGCAACCGAACAAAACAGTGGAACTTACTGTGTCTCCAGTGAAAAGCGAGACGGTAAACTATCACTTTAACAGCTTTGTTCCTGGCCACCGTAATGGGGGTGACGTTTAAGGAGATCTGAGAAAATCACGCCAGCTATGCTGCTTGCTGGTTGAAGTCTCAGATCATCCTGAGACTTGTTTCACTGTGGCTCTTGTCTCACTCTGGGAATCTGGAGGAACTGAGAACTAAATTTGTATCGTCCTGCTGTAATAGGCAGAGCCTATTCTTTGTATTGTAAAGATAAATTTCAACATGGAATGTCCAACATAGTGATACTTTATGGTACCAACTGATAGCTCAGTTGGTAAAGAATCCGCCTGCAATGCAGGAGACCCCAGTTCGATTCCAGGTCGAGAAGATCCACTGAAGAAGGCATAGGCTACCCACTCCAGAATTCTTGGGCTTCCCTTGTAGCTCAGCAGGTAAAGAATCCACCTGCAATGCAGGAGACCTGGGTTGGATCCCTGGGTTGGGAAGATCCCTTGGAGAGGGGAAAGGCTACCCACTCCAGTATTCTGGCCTGGAGAATTCCACGGAATGTATGGTCCATGAGGTGGCAAAGAGTCAGACATGACTGAGCGACTCACACTTTCACTTCATAAAAGAAACACTGTTTGAGGTGTTTTATTAAGCAAATGGTTTCACTGTTTTCTAATTTTCACATGCTGGTTCCAATAAAGATATTTAATTAATCATGATACACTCTTTGATTTGCTGGGTCATCTTTCATAATTGTGGTATATTTTTTTTGACAGTTCCAAATATTCATGTTTTAAGTGTGTTTAAATTAAACTAAAACTTATCAGATGATGGCCCGCCCTAAGTGGGCTTCAGAGAATGCTAATGTATCTGTCAATTGTATTATATTTGAAATTATGTTTTTTCCCATTTTAATTGTATTGCTGCCAGTGGTATTTTTTTCTTAAAAAAAAAAAATCCTCCACACGCTCTGTACCAACAGGGTATTCAAATAAAAGACATTCTGTTTTTTAAAAATCAGATTAAAACAAAATCCAGTATCTTTATGATGTGATACTACACCTAACAGAAGGAATAAGATGAAAAATGACAGATAAGATGAAGCGTTGGCAAGGATAAGAAACAACTCTCACACGATGGCTGTTGGAACTGTAAATTTGTACAACAAATTTGTTGAGTGATGTGTACTAAGCTGTCTTATACACAAAGCCCCTTACTCTGCAATCTTCTTTCTAGGTATATACAAGTTAGTTGCTCAGCTGTTTTCGAGTCTTTGCAAACCCATAGACTGTAGCCGGCCAGGATCCTCTCTCCAAGGGATTCTCCAAGCAAGAATACTGGAGTGGGTTGCCCTTCTAGGTTTAAGTCCAATGGAAATATGTCCCTGTGTTCACCAAAGACATGTACATTTACACCACTGTGGCTGGAAAACAGCCACCATGCCCATCAATGGTCACACTGGATGATGAAAATTTGAAATAGTCACACATGGGATGAATATTCAGAATGACCTACAATCATACCCATAATCTGAATGGAGTTCAAAAACTTAATACTGAGTAAAGAAAGACAGCAAAGAGACAGAATGTATGATTACATTTATAGAAAATCTAAAAACAGGCAAAATGAACCAATGCTGTCAGAAACAAGTAAGGTGTTATCCTGGGGAATTGTGCAGTGGTGTTCAAAATGGGTATGAGGTGGGCTTTCGAGATGATGGTCATGCTCTGCTTCTTGGTCTAAGTGCTAGTTACATGGATGCTTCTAGGTTGTGAAAATTAATTGATTTGCACACTTATGATCTGCATACTTTTTCAAGTGTATGTTATACTTTGATAACATTTTTAAAATTTGATATTAAACACTGTCAAAGAAATGTGATATGATGTGATAAAAATTTGCTTGTCTTACAAACAGCAACACTGTATGGTTTCGATGAAAGAGAAAGTGTTAGTTGCTCAGTCGTGTCTGACTCCTTGTGACACCATGGACTGTAGCTCACCAGGTTCCTCTATCCACGGAATTCTCCAGGCAAGAATACTGGAGTGGGATCTAGCACCAGGGGATCTTCTCAACCCAGGGATCAAACCCACGTCTCCTGCACTGCAGGGGGACTTTTTACCATCTCAGTCAGCAGGGAAGCCTTTAGTGTTCGCTATTTGTAATACAACCAATATTTTTTTTTCTTTTCGGTGGCTGCTCAACTTGCAGGGTATGGGATCTTACTTCCCAGAGAGGGATTGAATCTGCACCCTCGGCACTGAAAGTACAGGGTCCTAACCACTGGACTGCCAGTGAACTCCCGACAACCAAGTTTTTATTTCAATAAATTATGTTTTTTGAATTTTAGCTTCCTAATTTTAAAAATGGGAAAAATGATATCTACTCTGTCTATTCACAGGATTAATTTGAAAATCAAGTGAGCTAACAGGTATGAAAAAAACGAACTCTGTAAACTGTGAAAATGCATACACAAGGAAGACATTCTTGTTGGAATAAAGCAAAGAGGGTTTTAATTTTAATTTTTAAATGATTTTTCATTGTTAAGGATAACTCCCTTTGGCATATGACAGTAATTTTGTTTTAGATCAAGTTTTAAAAAGCAGGTTTGTCAATTATATAATGGTCTTTAATGTATCCAGATTGTTGCTTTTGTTTCAGAAAACAGAAAATTACATGATAGCTTGTAAATGGCACATTCAATTTCACACACTGAGAATGCCTGAAAAGCAAAAGGTCCACATATAATGCAGGAACTCAAATTTAATGGCATCAAATGATCCATAATTTGATTCATTCAGCCATAATTCCAGAAATTAATCACTGAGTGTCAGTCTCTTTCTGTCCTTCGTGACTTGGTTTGTCAAAAGAAAACTGCCCTTTTTGCCATATCACTACTAATCGGCATTAGTTGGTTCTTTGGATTTAACATTTCAATTCAGTGCCCAGCATCTGAAAACATTTTAAAAGGTCAGAATGCTATTCCTTTATTCAAATTACTCGAGTTTCACAAACATAATGAGCCTCCCAACATGCTTAGAAACACCTTTAGAAATCAACAGAAACTTTGTTAGAGCAAAAATTGGGAGTAAAGATTAGGAGACGAAATTGGAATGAACAACCTGTAGCTTCTTCTTTCCCGCTAATGTTGTTTCTCTAGATCAGAGTCCCTGAAGGCTATCACAACTGAACTTTTAGGATGGCTAATTCTTTGTGGCGTGGGAGGTGCTATCCAGTGCACTGTAAGATGTTCAGCAGTAGCCTTGACTTCTAACCATCTTCCCCCCATGACGAGACAAGCAAAAAGGTCTCCAGCCAGTGCCAAACATCTCCAGGAAGGAAGAGAGGTTTAAAATTTCCTCCAGGTGAGAACAACTTTCCTCCAGGTGAGAACAACTGCCGTGGATGGAAATTGCCTAATGCCCTTTCTTCAGATCATCTCCAATTTTCCCAAACTTTCTGGAAGCAATCTGAATGTAAGGCACCTGGCTCAGGTGTACAAGTAACCGGGTGGTTGGCAAACCCATGTTGTCCTGGGCAGGGAGTGTCAGTCATTCAATCACATTCGACTCTTTGTGACCCCATGGACTGGAGCCCGCCAGGCTCCTCTGTCTATAGAATTCTCCAGGCAAGAATACTGGAGTGGGTAGCCATTCCCTTCTCCAGGGGATCGTCCCAGCCAGGGATCAAACCCAGGTCTCCCACATTGCAGGTGGATTCTTTAGCATCTGAGCAACCAGGGAATAGTGGGTCACTATCTGCTATGCATATCTTTAGGGCATACCTCTACATGAGAGGTTGACTCATGTGGAGCTGCCCTACTCACATCTGCTCACACTTACTGGTGCAAGATGCTTGGCCTCCAGTTGCCAGCAATTGAGATTCTTTGCCTTTTTTTCTGGTCACTGAACCACCTTTAATTCATGAGCAAGAGTTGAATGGAAGTGCAGGGAAATCAGTTTTCCTGGGAGCTCAGATCATGAACTCCTCATTGTGAAATTCAGACTGAAATTGAAGAAAGTAGGGAAAACCACTAGACCATTCAGGTATGACCTAAATCAAATCCCTACGATTATACAGTGGAAGTGACAAATAGATTCAAGGGATTAGACCTGATAGACAGAGTGCCTGAAGAACTATGAACAGAGGTTCATGACATTGTGCAGGAGGTGATGATCAAGACCATCCTCAAGAAAAAGAAATGCAAAAAAGGCAAAATGGCTGTTTGAGGAGGCCTTACAAATAGCTGAGAAAAGAGGAGATGCTAAAGGCAAAGGAGAAGAGGAAAGATATATGCATCTGAATGAAGAGTTCCAAAGAATAGCAAGGAGAGATAAGAAAGCCTTCCTCAGTGATCAGTGCAAAGAAATAGAGGAAAACAATAGAATGGGAAAGACTAGAGATCTCTTCAAGAAAATTAGAGATACCAAGGGAACATTTCATGTGAAGATGGTCCCAATAAAGGACAGAAACACTATGGACCTAACAAGCAGATGATACTAAGAGGTGGCAAGAATACACAGAGGAACTATTAAAAAAACAAAAAAGATAATGACCCAGGTAACCATGATGGTGTGATCACTCACCTAGAGCCAGAAATCCTGGAATATGAAGTCAAGTGGGTCTTAGGAAGCATCATGACAAATAAAGCTAGCAGAGGTGGTGGAATTCCAGTTGAGCTATTTCAAGTCCTAAAAGGCGATGCTGTGAAAATGCTTCATTCAGTATGCTAGCAAATTTGGAAAACTCAGCAGTGGTCACCTGACCTGCCTCTTGAGAAACCTGTATGCAGATCAGAAAGCAACAGTTAGAACTGGACATGGAACAACAGACTGGTTCTAAATAGGAATAGGAATACATCAAGGCTGTATATTGTCACCCTGCTTATTTAACTTATACACAGAGTACATCATGAGAAATGTTGGGCTGGATGAAGCACAAGCTGGAATCAAGATTGCCGGGAGAAATATCAATAACCTCAGACAAGCAGATGACACCACTGTTATGGCAAAAAGCAAAGAGGAACTGAAGAACCTCTTGATGAAAGTGAAAGAGGAGAGGGAAAAAGCTAGCCTAAAACTTCACACTCAAAAAATGAAGATTATGGCATCCAGTCCCATCACTTCATGGCAAATAGATGGGGAAATAATGGAAACAGTGATAGACTTTATTTTCTTGGGATCCAAATTCACTGCAGATGGTGACTGCAGCCATGAAATTAAAAGATGCTTGCTCCTTGGAAGAAAAGCTGTGACAAAACTAGACAGCATATTAAAAAGCAGAGACAGTACTTTGCCAACAAAGGTCTGTCTAGTCAAAGCCAGTTTTTCCAGTAGTCATATATAGATGTCAGAGTTGAATTATAAAGGAAGCTGAGTGCTGAAGAAGTGATGCTTTTGAACTATGGTATTGGAGAAGACTCTTGAGAGTCCCTTGGACTGCAAGGAGATCAACTAGTCAATCTTAAAGGAAATCAGTCCTGAATATTCATTGGAAGGATTGATGCTGATGCTGAAGCTCCAATCCTTTGGCCACCTGATGCAAAGAGCCGATGCATTGGAAATAATCCTGATGCTGGGAAAAATTGAAGGCAGGAGAAGAGGATGACAGAGGATGAGATGGTTGGCATCACAACTGGATGGACTAGAGTTTGAGCAAGCTCTGGGAGCTGGTGATAGACAGGGAAGTCTGGTGGTCTGTAATTCATGGGATTGCAAAGAGTCAGACATGACTGAGTGACTGACCTCAACTGAACTGGGAGCAGAACCTCAGTCTTTATGGGCTAGAGGAGAATCAGTGCATAGTGATCCCAGCTCCCCCTGCCCATAGCACCGAGCTCCAGATGGTATCTTGGCTGTTCCCGTTCAGTGTTTCACTTCACCATCAGTGTTTCCTTGGACCACCTCCAAAGACACTACGTGCACTTGAATTCTGTTTGGAGGGCTTGGTTCTGAGGAAAATCAATGCAAGACTGTCTGGTGGGATACGACTTCTTGCTATCACATTCCAGAATATTCCTAACTTACAAAACTAAACTTGGAAGAATTAGACCCCTCAGGGCTTCTTCTATTCCAAGTTATTTGATCAGCAATAATACCTCTTCCAGCTTTATGGGGAACTGCACAGTAATAACCCTTTAGAGAATGGCAAACAGCAATACAAGTAGGTGGTGTTTTCTTCGTCTATTTTTTCTCATTACTCATGTAGGCATAGAATGTTCCATGGTAATTCACAGCTCCATGAACTGTAATTTACTTTTATAAGGTTATAGTCTAGTAACAAACAATTTACAATGCCTGTTTAAAGAGAAAAAGGATAAAGGTTTCTATAGGACTCTGAACCTCCACAGATACCAAGTAAGTAAACCCAGAGAAGGAAATGTACTTACTTTTATTTCTTAAACACACAGCTCAGTCATATAACCAAGTGATAAAATCCAATGCCTTTTACTTTAAAGTCTGGGTTTAAGAAAATCTCTCTATATTAATCTTTAGTCTATTTTCCTGAAAATTCAATCAGAAATGATTTTATATGATGAATTGAGCCATTAATTACAAATAAATACATTGGAAAACACACATGTGAACTACAAATGTTAAATGGATAACAGACAAGTAGGGAGTATTTATCAACACTGTATGCATATAAACACTGGTTTACTTAATGACTTTGAAATCAGGTTAAAAATTTTGATGAAATATAGAGCATTTGAAACTTTTTTGAAACTCAATACAATGCACAGTCTTTTGAACACATTATATCCATTTACTGATTGTCGGACTGATCAAGATTGTATTTGTTTTTGCTATTTATCTATAGAATCAATTGTAAAAAGAGGTTTTAAAAGTATTAAAATGACTAAACCCCAAAGAAAAGTTCTATAAGACAGAAGGATACTAGCAACACTCAGAGAAAGAGAAATCCTATCTACAATAGGAAGAGATATTCAACCGTGCAATACCCAGAACAGATTTATAAAAAACAAACAACAACAACAAACCGTGCAGAATAAGAACAACTGGAAACACACAGAATCAAGTGTGATAAGACTAATCAAATAGGACCAAGGCAGGGCAGGTTGAATGAATCTGCCTATATCTCCTCTGGGCTTGCCAATGGCTTGCTTTGGCCAATAAAACAGTGTCAACTTCATGCCATCAGATGCTTTAAAATGTGCCTGCATACTTTCAGTTTTTGGAAGGCCACCACTGCTCTGAGAACACACTGGGCTAGCCTGCTGGAAGATCAGAGACCAGGAGGAGCAGTGCTGGGTTATTCTGGTTGTCCAGTCCAGACCAACTAGCCTCCAGACACCCCACTAGCTAAATGAGGATGCCTGAGATTGTTCAGGCAAGATTAGGCAAGCCTGGCCCAGAGCAGAATTGCAGAGCAGACTCAGAGGCTTGATGGAAGTCTTGATAATAAAGGTTGTTGTTTTAGATTCACTAACTCTTAAAGTGGTTTGTTACTGAGCAGTATTAGAATATACCTGATATATTAAGTACAGATAATCAACAATCACAGAGTAGAAACCACGAGGGGAAATATTGGTCATGAATGCGGGTTAGCTCTTATATTTTCAGTAGGAGGTTGGACACACGAGTTAAACATATTAAATAAATGCAGATATCATAGAAAAATTTTGTGATTCCATTGTGAGAGGAGATTTCTCTGTTAGAGGAGATTTGCTAAACAAACATAAAGTTAGAAATTCCAGGGAACAAATACAGAAATGCCACTACTTAACAGTTCTCATTGAGAACTGAAGTTAAATCTTAACTGGAATTGTCCACGCTACAGCTGAATTCATGGCCAGATAACCAAAACTTGACATCTTATTAGCAATTGCTAATTTTATTAAGAAATACTAGCGGACTTCCCTGCTGGTACAGTGGATAAGAATCCACCTGCTGATGCAGGGGACATGAGTTTGATCTCTGATCAGGGAACATCCCACATGCCACAGAGCAGCTAAGCCCAGGCATTGCAACTACTGAAGCCCACACGCCCTAGAGCCCATGCTCCGCAACAAGAAAAACCATCACAATGAGAAGCCCACACACTGCAACCAGAGAGCAGACCCTGCTGTCCAAAGACCCAGTGCAGCCAAAATAAATAAAATTTTAAAAAATATGAATGATACACATGTGCCATATATGCCACATCACTAGTACGTTTCACCATGATTTTTAAATTCTATTGGTTTCAAGAACAATTGACACTGCTTTCATAACATTACAGTTTTGATAATGCCTTAAATAAAACTAGTGATTGTCAAACTTTGTTGCATATTAGAATCGCCTGAATTTGTTTTTGAATTCCCAATGCCCAGCTGACACCCCAGAGCAAATACACCAGAATCATGGGACCATGGCACAGGTATCAACATTTTTTCATCTTTTCTCTCAGGTGATTCCACTGTGCAGCCAACTTTGAGACCCAATGACCAAGTCCTAAATCTTTGCTGTTCTACAGCAGCTAGTCACATGCAGCTACTGTCAAGAACTATTTGAAACTGCTGTCTGAATTAGGATGAGCTATCAGAGGAAAATACGAACCAGATTTTGAAGATGCAGTATGAAAACAAATGTAAAATAGGCCATAATAAATTTTTACATTTATTACATGATTAAATGATAATATTTTGAATATATGGATTAAATAAAAGACATTATTAAAGTTAATTCACCTAGTCTTACTCTTTAAAATGCTACTGGAAAATTTTAAATTTCATACGTAGCTCGAATTTGTGGCTAACATATCTTTCCATTAGATGGCACTCACGTTGACTCTCCCACTAAACTAGAATATAAATAATTTTAATAGTCATGTGACTTTACAAACTGTTGCTTAATGAAGTATGTGTTTACATTCTGGCAAACTAGATATAATATTCTGTAGGCAGTTCATTTTTAAAGAAATAACCCTCTGTAACCCAGTACTGGGTTTGCCACGCTGTTTTCATCATTGCTTATGCAAAATAATTTGTTGTTTAGTTGCTAAGTCATGTCTAACTCTTTGTTACCCCATTGGCCTTAGCCCACCAGGTTCCTCTGTCCAAGGGACTTCCCAGGCAAGAATACCGAGTGAGTTGCTATTTCCTCCTCCAAAGGATCTTCCCTACCCAAGTACTGAACCTGCATCTCTTGCACTGGCAGGCAGATTCTTTACTGCTGAGCCATCACAGGAGCCCTGATGGAAAGTTTACTTAGGATTTAAAATTACAAGTATAATTAAAATGGGCAAAGTCATCTTATTGAGAAGCTATATGTCAATCAATGACATTTGCCAGTGGGATAAAATATTAAAAGGGAAGAGGAAGGTAGGATCTGAAAAAATAATAGCAAATGTGCCTGCTGGGCATTCTAATAAATTTTGATTTTTGATAATCAAATATTTTTACAGTAATAATAAGTTCACTGGTGGCTCAGTGGTAAAGAAGTTGCCTACCAATGCAGGAGACTTGGGTTCGATCCTTGGGTTGGTAAGATCCCCTGGAGAAGGGAATGGCAATCCACTTTAGTACTCTTGCCTGGGAAATCCCATGGACAGAGAAGCCTGGTGGGCTACAGTCCATGGGGTTGCAAAAGAATTGGACGTGATTTAGTGACTAAACAACATCAACAACAAGAAATAAATCCATTGCAATTCTCTTTATTGAGTAGGCAACACTCAGGATATTAATCAAGTTGAATACTTGTGAATATTTTTAAAATAATAATTTTTAAGAATCACAGAAAGAAAATGCTGTGTATGAAACTGTAGTGTAGAGCTAATTGTGTTTTCAGCTAATTTTACACCATTTAAAGCCAGCACATTGGTTAAATTTGCAATGCACCATTCCAGGGTTAGTAATTTTTTTAAAAAATTAAAAAATTTGACTCAGCATGTCTTTTTTTAACTTATTTCACATCCCCTATTATTATCATAATTATTCATCAGATGATAATTAACATCCATGGCTGGAGGCCATTCCTTGTGATTTTATTAAAACTCTTCCTTTTCTAGTATAGAGTTTCCTTTAATCCCAGATTAATTTACTTCCCATTCACTGTGGCAAAGCTCCTGAAATGAATATATTCACAAATTCTTATGATAAAATTTAACATCCTGATTATTTAAAAATGATTAAAATTGCTGTGTATTTTCCCCCAAATCACTCGCTTTTGTCAGCCCTACACTTGGCTTATTCTCATCCATGGGGGAATCTTTTATTCCCAGTCAAAAGGAAAAAGGAGGTCACATCATGGCAGCAGCTACAGGTAAACATGATGGCCATCCCTGGCCATCTGATTCATGGTTTCCAACTCAATTATTCCCTGTCCTTTTAGGAACACCAGCCCCACCCATTTGCTATTGGCATGTTCGTTTTTTATGTATTTTCCTCATAAATCTTCATGAGGTCAAGGGGAATTTACCTTAGGTTTGTTTTTGTTTTCTGTTTTTAACTCTAAAGTAAATTCCCCTTTAAACAAAAGAACAGCCTTGACATGAAAAGAAAAACAATGAGGAAAAAAGGAGCTTTCACCTCTGAAGGGCTTGAAAAGGCCTGCCACACCCTTTCTTATTATACCGTGTAAGCTCCAAAGTGAATGAGTCAGGGGAATGAGAAGGTTATTCTATTTAATATCCATCACTTCGCTCAAAACGTTTTTAAAAGATACTCCTCTGTCCCATTGGTTTGCATCAAACCAAATTGTGCAAAACTGGGGCCCACAATGGAGGCAGGATGAAGAAGGAGCCCCCAGCATCAGCTTCCTGAATGAGGTACAAATAGCTCAATCATTTATGTTCCTCTTGAGGCTCTTGCCACATTCTGCCTTAAATTACAGCTATGGTTACTCACAGGCTATTTGATCAGTTCCCTGAGGTCAGGAATGTTGCCTAGTATGTCATAAATGGCAGTATTTGTAGATTAAATGGAATATCTTATCCATTTTTGCATGCTCCTAATAGCTATAGGCTTGTCCCAAAAGGGATCAATAAACACACTGATCGAGTGCTATATCACGCACCTACTCTGAGACTGGGAATTATTTCCAGTGTAAACACTTTTAAGGTTTCTCCTTACTAGTAGTCAGCAGAGTTAATTGAACTGGCACTTGAACTGAAATAAAATGCTCAGATGTGAATTCACGTATTTGCTTTGCATGTCTGGTACAGTGATCCTCAGCTAATGACTCATTAGGCATTTACTTGCAAATAATTAAAATCTTCATATGTTATCACCTTTTCGATGTATCACCTTTTTTGGTATATCACAGCAAGGGAGACCAAAATTTTGTTATCTCCTAAATCAATTTTTTAAATTTAATAGTATTACCCAGGGAACTTAGAAAAATCTCGCGGGGTCAATAGCCACTTTTTCTCCTCTTTTGGTTTTTACCTTTGGTATTCATTCAAAAGTAATAGTGAAGTGAAGTCGCTCAGTCGTGTCCGACTCTTTGCGACCCCATGGACTGCAGCCTCCCAGGCTCCTCAGTCCACAGGATTTTCCAGGCGAGAGTACTGGAGTGGGTTGCCATTTCCTTCTCCAGGGGATCTATGCCGACTCAGGGATTGAACCCCGGGTCTCCCGCATTGCAGGCAGACGCTTTACCCTCTAAGCCACCAGGGAAGCCCTAAAGTAATAGTAGTTGCCATTTATTCAGACCCTAACATCGCTGGGTGCTTTACTCATTTTTATTTAACTTTTTACAACCTTATAAATTAAAGATTATAATACTTGGTTTTTAGATTCAGATGATAATTAACTTATGTTACATTCATAACCACACAAGGTATATTAATCAGGGTTCTTCAGAGAAGCAGAACTAGAGAGAGGAAAAGTGAGAGACTTATTGTTTATAAGGAATTGACTCATGTGATTGTGGAGGCCAACAAGTTCAAAATCTTCAGGGTGAGCAGGCATGCTGGAGGCCCAGGAAAGAATTGCAGTTCAAGTCCACAATTCTTTTTTTTTTTTTTCCCAAGGGACTTCAGTCTTTTTCTGTTGTATAAGGCCCACCCACATTAAGGAATGCAATCGGCTTCACTCAAAGTCCACTGACTTAAATGTCACTCTCACCTGAAAAAAACAACTTTACATAAACATGCAGACTATGCTTGACCAAATATCTGAGTACGAAGGCCAAGCCAAATAGACACATAAAATTAACCATCATAAAAGGTAAATATAATGATTCCATGCTACTGCCAGAAGGAAACTTGCCATCCCAAATGTCTCTTTGGTATGCAGATTTTTTTCAAACTGAAAACAATCAAACCCAAAAGACTCAGGAAGAAACTTTGACCTTCCCCATAACTACAATAAACTTTAGTTAGGCACTTCCACACTTCCAATGTAAGGGGTTTGGGTTAGATATCTGGTTGGGGAACTAAGGTCCCACATGATGTGCAGTGCAGTCAAAAAAATTTTTTTTAATTACTTTAGATAAAAGGCATATTCCAGGTATAGAGCTATCACCAGAGACACCAGCCCAATATATATATATATATATATATATATATATATATATATATATATATATGGGCTAAGGGTGGCAGGGGAATAGAGCTTACAGATCAGAGTCCACTCAGCATCTTCTTGTCTCTGTGGGGCCTGGAAAACATTTATTTACCAAACATTTGCTTTTACACCTCTATGAGAATTGTCTTCTTCCCCTCTGAGGTCCCAGCCACAATTGGTAACACCTTTTGTCTTTAAACTGAAGATATTTAAGGTGGGGTTTCAGCCATTTTGGTGAGCTACTCAGTTTTTCTGGCTCTCTCCCATGGACACATTATTAAACTTCTGTTCTCATTTTCTCCTGTTACTCTGTCTCAACCTAATTCTTAGACCAGCCAGAAAAAGGGTAGAGTGAAATTTCTTCCTCCCTGACATTACAAACGAACACGGTAAGCACTTAACAATTTGCACAACATTCAACAGTTTGCTCTGGAGGATCTGGAGTTTATAAAAGAACTTTTTGTTTTCCAAAATCCATTTATATTTCATTTTGTGTACTGTCTCCAAAATTAATGATGTTGTTGTTTTTCAATTAAGAAGTATATTCTCCCAGGACCAAATTCATTTTAAAAGAAGTATTGAGTTGGCCAGAAATTTTGTTCAGGATTTTCCGCCACATCTTAACCAAAAACCCAAATGAACTTTTTGGCCAACCCAATAATTAGGGCTTGTAGCTGTATATTTTAGAGGTCTAATTTATCCACTAATAAATATCTACTAAGGATGATGATCAAGTCTAATGAAATATGTATCCATCATGAGAAATAGGGAGCTATTTCTCAAACAAGCAGTGACAAAAATTAGGCAATTCTGTCTTTCACAATCTCTGAAAACTTTTCCATGCATTCCCTGAGGCCAACACTTGAATTCAGGACCCTACTACTTCTATAGCATTTGATGTCTGGTCTTCACTTTATGTTCCAAAATTCGGCATTAATCAGACCACCACACCACCGGACGCTTCGCCCCCACATCTCTAGTAGTTATCAATTGTTCAGTGAAAAAATCTGAAAATTTGAAGTGAAGCATCAACAGTCTTTTCCAAAGGAGCATCAGTTACCTTTCTAGCCACAGGTTTTGCCCTTCACTATGAACAAGACATGAGGGTTCCATTTTGGCCCCAAGAAAAGTTCATGAGTTCATGTATTATTTGATTTTGTGTGTGTGTGTGTGTGTGTGTGTGTGTGTGATTTCTGCCTTTGCACTGACCCAGGAGACCTTATCTTCTGACTCCATCTCTTACCCCTCCAGGCTTCTCAAAGTTTTCTCAAGAGCCCAGCCAGCGGCAACTCTTATTCCCCAAATTGCTTAACAGTGTGGTTAAGGTTTACAGGTTCAGATACTGGGTAATCTCTATTTATGCACTTTTCTCATCTGGTCAAAGAGAGGGCTGGAACCAGTGCCCGAAAAGGAATCCCAAAGCTAAATGCAATAGGTTCCCCATGACCTGAGGATGTCCCGCTTGCTGCACGAAGGCTCTACCAAAGTAGGTGCTCAATAAATATTTAAAGCCTTAACTGACAAATGACGCCGAGTAGAAGACTGCAGCCTGTGGGATAAGGGCGAGCTTGCCTCTCCATGAAGGGTGCCTTTAGGCGCTCGTCCATCGGCCTAGGTTTCACAGGTGCAGGGTCAGCGCCGGCCGCCTCCAGGGCAAGGGCAGGCAGGGCAGTGCGCATGCCCGGTGTCCAGGGGCGCCTCCGGGCGCGCAGATCTCTTGGCCCCGCCCCCGGCTCGGGCGCGCGCACTCCTCGGCCCCGCCCCCCGCACTCGGGCGCGCGCGCGGCCCCGCGGAGCGTGCCCTGCGTGCGGGTCCCCGCCGAGCCCGCCGGGCGCCGCATCCCCGAGAGCCTTGGTCGGGGCCTGAGCAGCGGCCCCCGACCCGGGCGGCGAGCGGAGCGCGGTGCGCACGGCGGCTCCGCCTGCGGAGACGGGACCGGCGCGCGGTGAGTGAGGGCGCCGGGACGGGTGGGGGGGCGGGCTCCTTCGCGCGTGCGCAACGCTGGGCAGCAGAGCTGGGGCGCGCGCCCGACCGCGGGCCGCAGGGGCCGAGCGCGGCGGGCCGGGGCCGGGCTGCGGGCGCGGCGGGCGGCATGGGGGCGCGGGCTCTGGGGGCGCTGGCTTTGGGGGCGCGGGCCGCGGAGACGGCTTCCGGACGGGTTCCCCGGGTCGGCGCCGGCCCCTCGCTGGTGCCGACGTCCGGCCCGGGGCAGGGCCCGCTGCAGCCCGGAACCCCGGGAGGGCCGAGGCGAGCCCCGGGGCCCTACCGGCCCTTGGGGCGCCCACCGCGAGCGCGACCCCGGGAGGCGGCCGCGGCCCGGGAGGGGCCGCCGGGCTGTCGGGCAGGTGGCGGCCGCGCCCCCCTCCTGGGAGTCGAGGGCTGAGCGCGAGCAAACTTCCCCGGAGTGACAGTCCCGGGGCGCTGAGGGTCCCGGGGGCCGACACCCGCCCTCGGCCACCCCGGGGGCTGCGGGGCCCCGGCGAACGGTGCTGGGCTTCTGCGAGTGCAGCTTCCTTGTGGCCCTGCGGCTCGTCCTCCAAGTTGAACGGTGTTCACTGCCCATTCGCTCTTGAGATAGATGTGCAGGTTTGGTGTTTTGGTAAGAAGGGTATTTGCTCTCTTGGGAAGAACAGACGTATATTGCCTGGTCTTTTTATCTCAAAGAAAGTATTGTTAGGGCATGCCGGGGACTCCTGTTTATCAAGGAACCTATTGTCCTGTGTGCGCTTGGAGAAAGCCAGCTAATTTCTATTATTAGCCGTGAAAAGACAAAGAGCGATGATTGTGCTTTCTTCCCCCCACTCCCCGCTCTGTCTTTTATCCTTTGATTTAAATACTTTCGGTCACATCTTGGAGTACTGTAGTTTCCAAAACTGGCTGCAAGAAAGCGTCACCGGGGAGTTTTAAAACTGTAGGCTCAAAACTGCAGACCAATTAAAACGCACTATGTAAAGTTCCCTCAGTGATTCCAGCAGTGCAGCTGAGTTTGGGAAGCACCGGTTTAATAAAAGAAAGTCAAGTTTTGAGTTTTGCGAAGTAGCAGTTTGCTACTGCTGAGATGAAACGCTAGCTTCGTTCTCCGCAGGCAGGAACTCACAAAGAGTAGCTTGTCCCCGTCCCCCCCGTCCCCCCCGCCGTGGGGACGGAGGAAAGCGTCTCTAAAGGTTCAAACTTTAGCTGAACACGACTCCGACGTCCAGACATTGTTCTGCCTGCTGCGTTGAATTTCTTAGTAGTAAGGCCACCCTCTCTGACCCCTGCCGTGGCTTCTTCTGACTCGCTCTCAGCCTCCCTCCCCACCCTTCCCCAGCTCCCCCTTTTTAACCATCCAACCCTCAACCCCCGGGAGGATCCCCTCCCCCACCAAGTTGACTATTTGGGCGGGGGGGGGGGGTTGTTGCGGGTTACCATAGCAACGGGTCTTCCAGGGGAAGTGGGCGGGTCTACCTTTGGTTTTCTGAATAGGACTTTTCCTTTTCTAAAGAGTTTGAATCTCCCATTTCTAGACCCCGGCTCAGGTAGGGGTGCGTTCACAGTCCCAGTTTTTCTTTCTAAGTGATTACAGAATTATTTATCAATGCTGTTGTATGGAGTGACAATACGAGCAGCTCGTTCTCCCCTGAAGAGATTCTCTTTACCAATCTCTGAACTAAGAACTTGTGTAACAAAGTTCTAAAAGAGATGAAAAGCACCTTTAAAAAAACAAAAAAAAACCTTGATTTTCCTTTGGGGCACACAGATCTTCGAAGGGTAAGCATTATTTTTCTAAAGTCTGAAGACATACTTAAGAAGTTTTAAAAGTGAAATACAACCCTACGTCCTTGCCAAAACCTTTGCTAATTTGTGACCAGATACCATTGTCAGCTTGTAAATTGTTTCTTTCCTAGAAAGTTCTTTGCCATGATTCTTTGCAAAAAGTTAGAACACTTTTGTAATGTTATACTTTAAAATAAGGAAGGAAAGGCACAATTCTACAGATTCACCCATTCTTTCCCTTCCCCGACACACACACACATCCAAACAAAGACAGGTTTTTTGGTTTTTTTTTTAATGTTTGTTCTTTTATGCACGAAAACAGTTATTCCCTTGCCAACTCATCCCAGTTTATTTTGCAAGTAACTCTTAAAACTCTTCATGTAAAATATTTCAGACGTGTCTTCAGGCTTTCTTGTGTTTTGAAATCTTTCAAACTTTGCTGTGTAGATGATCAGAATTTGATCAGTCAACCCAAAATGCTTATGGTAGTAGAGAGATCTCCAGCATGTATTAGGGATTGAAGAAGTTTTCTCTACTCTGGTGTAATGTGTTAGTTAACTTTTGGACTATCAAGCAAATTCTGTAATGCTGATTTTCCCCCATTTTACTCTGAGCAAAGAAAATTAGTGGAAAACCCTTTGATTTGCTGGACCTTGTAGTTCAGCAGCAATGCTCTGCAGCTAAGGTGGTAACTTCTCACCTAACCTTAAAGAAATAAAAATCACAGCGATATCTTCCAGAAATAACAGCTGTACATGGCATGATATGCTTCCATTGGTCCCATTTTATTTGTCTGCATAGAGACACTTGTAAGCAAAATTGGTACTTTAATTTCATTTATAGTTTAAATATTGCCCCTTTGCTAATATATCACAGACGTTTCTTGTACCCTTAAATCATCCTCAAAAGTAAAATTTTAAATGATGGATGTGTCAAAGTTTGTTTAACTAGTTTTCTCTTGTTTGACATATTCCATTTTTAGTGTTTGGGAATATGATATTAAACTCTAGTTGCAAATCTTGGCCTTTTCTGATTAAGTGGCCTTAATTACCTAATTATTTGATTGTGCTTCCTTTATGCATAGAATGGGGGTAATAATTGTGCCTGCAACATAGAGTTTTGGAGCAATGGAATGAACCAAATAGTGCAAGGTCTTCAGCAGAGTCTGCCAGAGGAGGTAGGCTCAGAAAGTAATAGACACACAGGTCGAGCTAGGGCAAAGGCGCTTGTCTGAAAGCCTCGCTGTCTCTGACGTCTCAGGCCGGATTTATAGCAGAACTCCTGGGGCAGAGGTGAACTCTTTTATAACTCTTGAGGCCCGTTGCCAGATTGCTTATACCAGGACGCATCGATTCCCTTACATGCCGGATGGTCTTCCTGTAGTGTCAGCATTCCAGTGTTTAATCTTTCCTGATTTGCAGGAAAAATCTGGCCTTATTTTAATTCATATTTTTTTGATAACTAGTGAAATTAGTAATTTGCTTTTTATTCGTTCATTTGCCTTTTGAGAGTTGTCTGTTCAGGTCCTTTGCCCATTTTATTCTTAATTGATGATTTTAAAAAATGAATTAAAAATGTCTGTGTAATGTATATTAGATTTGTACAATGGCTTCCCTGGTGTCTCAGTTGGTAAAGAATCTGCCTGCGGTGAGGGAGATCTTCCCTGGGTTGGGAAGATACCTTTGAGGAGGGCATGGCAACCCACTCCAGTATCCTTACATGGGGAATCCCCATGGACAAAGGAATCTGGCAGGCTGCAGTCCATGGGGTCACAGAGTTGGACACAGCTAAGTGACTTGGCACAGTACAGGTGTGTACATTTAATTTTCTGTTAGCACCCTGGTGTGGATTGTCTTACAACACGCCCTCCTCATGAGTCAGCCCTGTCTACCAGCAGGTCTGTTAGACAGTCCACCCTTTCTTCACTGGGTTGTGGTCTTCCCTTTATTACATTTTAAGATCTTGACTAACTTTTGGGTCTGATTCTGTATTAGGTCTTACTCATCAGTGATTGATCTCTAATCTTAAAGCTAAATCTTTTTAATTGTACATTTAGAATATGTGGAAATATCTGCTAGAGCAAGTCACATTGTTCTTTTAAAAATCCTACTTACAGCCATCTGTCCTTTCAGATAAAGATGATCTTATTATCTTTATACTAATGCATGCACATAATTAAATCTAAGAGTACTAAAATACTTACTTAAAATAAGTGGCTGTCTCTCCATCCCCTTAGGCGGCTCAGTGACAGCCTTTAGGCTCTTGATGGTTTTTTTTTTGAGTTTTCACTGGGGCCACAAGTACAGTCTTTTCCTCTTGGGCTAGTCAGAGGCTGGTCCTCCGGTGGCACCCTATGCTGGGGAGAGGGTCCAGCTGCCAGTGATCCTGAGGCCTCTGACTGGAGTCTGAGCATCCTCTTCACTTTGGGGAAGGTTCTGGTGCTCTTGAAGTCTGAAGACTTAATCAGGTCCAGTCTGGCTCGGCTCTGGGACTGTGGGCCAGAACTCCACAGTGAGAAGGTGCAAAGGGCATCCAGGGAGTCAGGCTTAGTTTACCCCACCTTGACCCTTTCTGCTCCAGTCTTGGCGCAAACTGGAGTGCTTCTCAGCCCTCCTCACGGGTGGGGGGCATCTCACTCACGTCTGCTGAGTTCTGCCTGCCTGTCTGCTTTCCGCTTTCATGATTCCGTTGTCATTTTCACTGCAGGTCTTTATATACTTGATGCGTTTCTTCTGGAAAGAACTCTTTACTGACTATGTGGAATGTAGAGAGAGGATGTTTGCTTGATGTTTTGTTAAACATGCCATCTTAACCTGGAAGACTCCGCAGATGAATCCTTAGAACTGAGAAGTATGCAGTTCTTTTGGTTCTTTGACAAGGCCCATCATGTATACATAGAGTAGTCTGTTTTCCTGAAGGACTGTGAATTTACACAGACCTTCTGTCTGTTAGTGGAGGTGTTTTGTTTGCTTGCTTAATCTTTATTAAGTCCTACCATTTCTTGTTAGGGTTCTCTTAGGTATGTTTTTGTTGCTGTGATGAAGGGTTCATCAAGTTGGCTATTGTTGGGTAAGATGGTTGTTGATTTTTGTTCTCTGTATTATACCTGGCTCTTATTCTAAGAGCTTTCCAGTTTATTTTCTTGCGTTTCCTAGTTATATAATCAGTTGTATACAGTGACACTTGTATCTACTTCTTTCTAATAATTATACCTTTTATTTTGGTTTTATGGTAGACTGCACTAGTGTTAGCCTTCTGGAATATTATAAAATACTTCTGGAACATTATCAAATAGTAATGGCAATAATGTGCAAACTTTTGTTCTTTAATAGGAAAAACAGTAGTACAATATTGGCTTTTGTTTATCATAATTTCTCATCAGGACAGAGAAAATCTATCCTTTTATTTCCAACTTACCTAGCGGTATTTTTTTTTTTTAAGAGATAGGACTCATTTGAAAAGACTAATGCTGGGAAAGATTGAAGGCAGGAGGAGAAGGGGACGAGGATGAGAGGGCTGGATGGCATCACTGACTCAGTGGGCATGATTTGAGTAAACTCCGGGAGGTGGTGATGGACAGGGAGGCCTGGCATGCTGCAGTCCAGTCCATGGGGTAGCAGAGAGTCGGACACGACTGAGCGACTGAACTGAACTGAGGAATGAAATATTAGCAGAGTACTGTTAGCTGCTACAGTTTATCACTAGTATTTCTTAACAAATCTACTGACTTGAGTCCCAAATACTAAACTGAAGTAAATCCTTCCCTTTTGAATAGTTCTTTAGAAAAATAAATTCCGTTCATGACGAAACTAAAAGGTACCGTCATATTTGGGGCTTCCCAGGTGTCTCAGAGGTAAAGAATCTGCCTGCCAATGCAGGAGACGGGTGGGTTTGATCCCTGGTCGAGGAGGATTTCCAAGTGCTGCTGAGCAACTAAGCCTTTGTGCCACAACTCCTGAAGCCCGCACACCCTCAACCCGTGCTCCCCAACCAGAAGAGCCCACGCGTGGCAGCTGGAGAGTACCCTTCACTCGCTGCAGCTGGAGAAAGCCCGTGCAGCCGCAGAGACCAGAGTGCAAACAAATGAAGTATACACTTAATTATCATTATATAATCATACATTATGTAATTATTATAGAATAAATTATTTTAGAAGTCTTTAAAAAAGATAATGTATTTAATACAATATTCATGTCTTCTGGGGTGGAGCAGCGGGGATACAGTCACCAGGGATTTTTCGAAAGAAAATGTTGCAAATTGCAATAGTCATCGCTCATCTTTGTCTCTTGGCAGCATTTGATATAATTGGTCATTCCCTTTTTAATTTGACATTCTTCATTTGATTTTGAGGACACCACAGTCTCCTGCTTTTCCTTATGTATCACTGACTTTTCAGTCATTTTTTTATTTTAATGTGTGCCCCCCCACACACACACACACAGCCTGTTAATTTGGAATGCTTAGGGCTCAGTTTTTGTAGGACTCTTGTCACAAACAATTGTAAGATTTTAATAAAATACTGTGCAGCCTCTTAGGACTCCTAGTGTCCACTTCCAGCTGGGATGGTGCTCTTAAGCTCCTGACGTGTATTACCCATCTCCTTTCTTGACTTGAATATGTAAAAGATACTTCACTTTTAAAGACTAAAGCAGAGTTTCTGATCTTCCTCTGCACAGCTGTCCTCCCTGTAGCCTGCCCCAGTGTCTGTGTTGGGGTGGTTCCATTTTTCAGGTTATTTAAGTCAGAAACCTTGGAATCATCCTGACTCTTCTCTTTCTCTCCCACTCTGCATGCAGGCTGTTAGCAGATCCTGCTGCCCCATCTTGCAGATGTATCCACTGTCCTGTCCTCAGAACACACCCGGGAGCTCAGCCGTTTTCCCGTTTCCCATCTCTGCTGCAAGCGCCTTCCTCCAGGTCTCCGGCACCTCCTGCCTGGGTGGTTTCGGTGGCCTCTCCTTTCACCTTCCCGACTTCCCTTTAGTATGTTATCAGCATAACAGCTGGAGTGATCTTTTGAAAACATAGGTTAGATATGCTTCAAATTCTTTACCTGCTTTCCGTGTCCCTCAGAGTAAAAGTCAGAGTCTCATGATGCTTCGCAAAGCCCAGGGCATTCTGTTTTCCCCCAGCTCTGACCTCCCCTCCAGTCCTTTCCCTGGAATGGAATGCTCTCCGTCCAGCCAGCCTTCCTTCCTGACCCTGGAACCCTCCAGGCGCATCCCCCCGGAGATCTTTGTGAGGGTGTTCAGGTCTTCACTGAACTACAGTCTCAGCAGTGATGTCCCCGCTGTTTACAGCTGCGGACTAGGCCTTGTGTCCTTCGTGGAGTACATTATGTTTCCATTTTTTGTAGCATCTAAATTACTGTATGAATTACTGTATGACTTATTTATTTATTATTTTTGGTGAATCTACCTGTCCCTGCTAGACAATCAGTTTCATGTAGCCAAGTAATTTAATGTCTGTTCATGTATGTGCTTCAAGTGTCTGATACAGGAATGTGGTCAGTAAAATTTTTTTGAATAAATTAATATAGTCTACTCCATTTTTTTCCAGTGATTTTCTCATAAAGCAGGGTGTTGTACAGCATTTGTGGATCCAACACTGGTGATTTAGCATCCCCCCAGCAAGACACAAGTTGCAGAACATGTATTATTCATAATGGATATAATAATACAGAGAGTGGTCATGAGGATTAAATAGGGTACTGTCTGTGAAGTGCTGAACCCTGCCAGAGTGTAGGAACAGGCCAGTTAGCTGTCAGAAAGCCTTAGCCAACTGCATTAATTCACATCTGAATGATGTGAATTGGATTCTAGAATCTGCTGTCTTTGGCTTTCAGTCTTTAACCAGTGGGGTGAGGAACATTTCTGAATAAAGGGGCCTGCGATCCCTGGTGAGTATTGGCGATTTCCGGTTGTTTATTTGCTACCCATCTCAGAATGGGACTCGGCCTCTCCTTTGCTCTTTTCTGTGTTTTCTGGCTGTTCAGACATCTCCCCATCTCTCAGCCCATCCCTCTCCCCATCTTTAAGTGCTTTTCCTCCAGTGTTCTAGCTGAAATAAGTTCTTTTATAAGATGACTTTGAAGTCCTTCAGAGCCACAGAGAAGCGTGTCTTGTGGTATTAAATCCACAAAATCAAAGGCAGTCAGGCCTTTGCCCTCAGTTTCCCCGCCAAGCATGCGTTGTGGCCATCCCTGCAGCAGGCATCAGAGCCGTCATTTAATGTTCTACAGACAGTCTCTTAGTCTCTAGAGTCTCCTTTGCTGTGCTTCAAATCTGAGTACATCTCAGAAACGTCAGGCTCCCTCTCTTTCTATAGGGCACGAAATATTTGTGTGTTTTATACTGTTGGAATTGCTGTGCAATTAAGTGGTGTCACGTGCCAGAAAAAGATGATTTTAGGGATCATGTCAGCAGCCAGAGAATAGACAATAAACCAATACCATGATGTGTGTTATCTCTAGAAATGCATAAACCCAGTACCAGTGAGCTACACAAAACATGAGCATTTCCTTCAATTTCTAAATGTTTTCCTACAAAACATATTTAGTTCCTTATTTTTTTTAAGTCTTAATTTTTCAGTAATAGTGATGTGAGCAGGGTAGGTCCCCGTGTAAACTTTTTAACCATGATTACCATACATATTAGAAATAAAAATGTCATAAGCACCACTGTTCTGAATGCGCCACTTGATGAATCTGCCTTATCTTTGAAGCTCCAATCCTTGTATTTGTGTTTCGTTAGTACAGAGATTCATTCTTTAAGAGTTATCACTGTTACAGTGTACTTTATTTTGAACTCTTAAACAGTCAGTGCTGTTCGGCCAAGGTTGAGTGGAAAGCCCTGGTCTACCTTTCTGCTGTTGAATCACAAAACGCCCCTTAGTTTTAGGCTGTTAATGGATAGCCCACTTGGAAAGCACACCTTGCTTTCTGTAGTTACACACCTGGGCTGGGGACCTGGGTAAGTACAGTGTTTGTTTTCTTTGTGAACATTTTCTTTTTAATTGCCACCTTTTCTTGTATCCACCAGTTTTTTAGAAGTGATGATTTTGCCTGTCCAGCACCAGCAAACACACCTACTCTGTAGCAAGGGGTGGTTTTGTCCATCAGCCATTGCGGGTCTCTGGAAAGACAAGGGCGTACATCTAGACCACTGCCTATTTTCATACCTGTGTTCATGGGATGTGTAGTGGAAAGTCAAGTGTAGTAGTCAAACTCCCATCTAGATGCGTTACTGGGAAATGACCTGTATTCCTAGAAAGTTGAGAAAATAATAAATTCTTGACTAGGGTTACAGCAGGCCTCTCTTCTTAAAATAATGTTAACATCCACATGAAAAATGTGAGAAGCTGCTGCCCTTGCAGGTTCGGACACCCCACAGCTGTTCGGGCTGTTGCTTCCTCTCCGGCACAGCCCTCCGCCTTCCCCGCCCCCGTGTAACACAGCCACTGTGTGCACCCCAAGCACCCCCTCCCCTCCCTGGCCTCTTCCTCACCCCTCCTGCAGCCTCAGGAGACGAGCCTGGGAGCTGGAAGCTGGGCTGGCTGCAGGCTCGGGGAGGACAGCTCCTCCCTCTGCCTGCGCAGGGTCTCTGGCGAGCTAGTCCCCACCCCTCCGCCGGAGGATGTCAGCACACGCTAGTAAATGCTGGAGAACGCCTTTATGGGAACGAGGAGATTTTCTAGTTAAGGTAACACTACTGAACACGTCTTTCTTGGGGACTGTGGGATCAGCCCATGTGTACGTGAGGACTCTGGGCTGTGTTGCTGGCTGCTTCCCCCTGTCCGTGCCAGGAAGGATGCCTCAAAGTGCCAGAGTCGGGCCTGGACTCTGGGACAGCACACAGCTCCCAGCACATTCTCAGAATCCTCACCAGATCGCCATGTACTCGACCGGGAGGGTGTCAGTTAGGGATGTGGAAACCTAGTGGTGTTTGGATTGGGCTATAGGAAAATGAGATTCTTGAGATCAGATCAACCTGTATTTTGATTTTATAGTCTTTCTTTAATAATAATTAGTTACTGAATGTAAGGTAGGTAGGAGAATCACAGACCTACTGACACACACAACCTCTAAAATCTTTTGAGAAAGGGAACACCAGCTCTGTAAGAAAAGGCAGTTTTTAAAGGAAAAGTTAGAGCTGGTAGATGAAGTATTCCCTTTGTTTGGACTTCTGCAGAGTCCTAACCTAAGCTTTATTTCCATCACACTGTTTTCAGTTATTTAATATAGAGGAATATTTTGATACTACATAAACCACAGTTAAAATGGTGTATTGGAAGAGGAGGCAGTTTCTGTCTAATGTATCTCTAAATGAAGGCAAATGTGAAGAAAATTCTCCTAAATGTTGGCAACCATGCTTACCTTGCCGAAGTTACTACTTCTCATCTTCGCGTAGCCGAGAGCAAACTATCAGAGAAAAACTTGCTTCCTTCTTGCTGGTTTATGTGACGCTACTAGAGACAACAGTCTACTCAAAGCTCATTTAAATTTTTTTCTTAAGATCTTCGAAGAAGATGTCTATTGATATGTCTTGCAGCTTGCATTTGAATTTTCTGAGGACAGGACAAAGTTAAGGTGCCAAGCAATGTAATACAACCAGTGGAATATTAGCTCCTTGACTGCTGTTAATTTTTTGTGACAGAGATTGTCATTTTCTCATGTCTTCCATTCTGTCTACCTAATAGTTGAGAATTATGCTCTAGGAATTAATTATTATTTTCTGGAAGAGTAGAACCAAAAAGCAGGTATGTTTAAAACCCTGGCCTTAATCACTTAAGGTTTTTTTTTTTCTTTTTTTTAGGAATATTCACTAAAACTGCTAATAGCTTACCACAGTTACACTTAGACTAAGATCCAAACTCCTTGTGTCAAGTGGGCATCAGTGGTTCTTATACTTTTTGACCTCAGGATTCTTATACTTTTGAATATTTCAAGAAACCTGGAGAGCTTTTGTTTATGTAATATTTACTGAAATAGAATTGAAAACAAAGAAAAATTTTTAATATTTGTTTAAAAATAAATGTTTTGATTGAAGCTTATGAAGAAAATATGGCCTCACACAGATAGCAGCTGGAGCATTTTGATAGTCTTTTGAGATAATTGTGGATATTCTCTGATGCCTCCTTGAAACTTGAATGATAATTTCTTCGTGGTTGATTGTAATTTCTTCGTGGTTGATTGCTGTGTGGAATCAACTGATGAAACCATCAGTGAACTTTCTGTATTCCTCTTATACTAAAGTCCATTGGTCTGTTGTGTACTTTGAATGAACCTTTTACCAACATGCGTGATTCTTTAATGTAATTGCAATACTATTAGAAAATATTGGTTCACTGAGTTATGCCAATCTTTAAAATGCTGACATGTTTCTTTATACAATGTTAAAAAGCTAATGTCACCAACCGTTAATCAGAAATGGTCTTTGAGAAGTCTTTGACAGTCTTGGGAAGCTATCCAGCTCATAGTAGCATAATCAAGAATTCCAAAATTCTAACTTTTGCTCGAAGGTTTGAATTTTTTCGTTTGCAATAGTCAGCTCATTGCATTCATTTTAAGAAAATGTCTTCTAAATACCTAAGTGTGAATAAGCATATTTTGCATATTTTCTCAAGTGCATTGGTGTTCCATGAAATAAGTGGCTGGTTCAGCTCTCGCACAAGTTTGTTTTTTTTCCCCATGCCAACCATTCTGTTTCAGTTTCACCAGAAATGCTTTAAGCATACTTTCCATTTCATCACATAAAATGTTAAGAAAGTGTATACTCAAGGGTTGAGATTTAATAAAATCAAAAGTTTTTACTGCCGCATCTCCCGGAAATTCCCCGTGAGATAGTCCATTGATTGTGGCAAAAGGACACACAGTAGCTAATCTGCCTTCACACAAGCTGTTTTATCACGGTTCCTAAGTCCCCCAAGTCCCCCAGGTAGGAGCTGGGGAAGCATGGGGAAGTCAAGACCACTTGACATGCCTTTCAGTGATGTTCAGTTTGGCTGCTGAGGGTCCAGTAAAGTGACCATCCAGGTTTAGGAACCAGCAATTTCAGCTGTGAAAGGGAAAGAGGGTCCCGAGCCTGGTGGTGGACCAGTCCTTGTATGTTTGAAGCTCCCTTTTTCGTTTGGGGCAGAAGGCAGGGCTTTTGGTGAGGCATCACCACCGCCAGTATCACAAGGCAGTTGCAGAGGGCTTCAGTATGTCAGTTACCTTCTGAACCAGTGCAGTTCAGACCTGCTTAAAATACTTAATATGTTAAAACCCACACACTTTAACCAACAGATGCAAAACAATGTGTTTACTTCATCCCACCTTCCAAAAAAGTGTGTTCTTCCTGCCAGTTGAACTTGTTATTTAGAAATTCAAGCTATGTTTTTTGCCAGTACACAATTCAAGCCATTACTTCTTAGCAGTTTAACCCTACTACTGGAATAAACACACCAGCAAAAGACTGCAGCCGTGGCTAGGCTGTTGAGCTCCTCCACTGTTGACGGGATCTTTTCTGTTTATGCTCACTCCAGTGATGTCAGGTAGTGTGTAAACTGAAGTTGAGAATTCTTTATTTTGGGGGGAAAAAAATCAAACACATGATTACTTAACATCCCAGTTCTTTACAGTAGAGTGTTTTCGTGGAGACACGCACATGCTAAGAAGTGAGTTTTTCTGCTTCTTGCTGTGCAGTAATCTGAAATGTGACGTTGCCCATCCCGAGCTGTGTGGCTTGTTTGCCGGTTGGGGGTGAGTTTCCAGACTATTCATATACTCAGCCCTAAATACACAAGCCTGTTTTATTACTTTGTTTGAAGGTTGGGTGTGTCTAATGTAGTGGAAATTCACCCATTCAGCGTCAAGTACAAACGAAACACGTTTCAAAGCCACATATAAACGTCTTTTTAATTACCCATTTTTTAAGATTATTCATATGACTGCTTTCCTCCTTTCATGTGAGTCGCTGAGAATTTATTATCCTTCCTAGTTCATGAAATCACTAAAATTCTCTTCTGGTTCTGTGAATAAATATGCTAGACCATGAGCTGAGACCAGTTGATAAAGGCAGCTTTGTCCCGGTTAACAGAGGCTTGCTCCTCATTAGCCCGCACTTCTGTGTGTGTGAAGATCTGGCTTAGAGTAAGTTCTAGATGCTAATGAAGCGAAGCCTTGGTGTGAGCGCGTGTGGGGACTTGCTTTAAGTTGAGCTTTAATGTTTTCAGTTGGACTAGATGCTCGGTGGATGCAGGGTCATAAAGCTGTGTTTGTGCTCAGACATGTTCAGGGAGCCTCAGGACACTTGCCCAGATGTCTCGGTTCTTTCCCCGTCTCTTGTGTGAACCTGCGTCTCAGACAGCCAGAGGCCCGCCGCCCTCTGCTTCAGCCCAGGACCATTTGCACTCCACGAGGTGGTCCCGGGTCCAGGCGGATTCAGAAGTGCTGCACTTGCTCTCTGCTGCGGTGGAGCAGTCGGAAGGAAGCCAGCGGCGGGAATGGTGCTGTTGGGTCTCGCCGGGAGGCCCTCAGAGAACTCACCTAGTCAGACCACCCGAGGCAGGTGAAGTGTGAGACGGGGCGCCTGGGGAGGCCCGGAGACCCTCCCTGTCGAGGTGTCTCAGGACTGCAGTGTGAAGGACGGACGGCTTCTGACAGTGAGGATGGCGGGAAGCAGCGGGCTCAGTGCAGTCCGAGAACAGTCTTGTTTGTAAAAGGAGTCAGTGGAGAGGACAGGTCCCCGGGCTTGGAGGCAGGTCATGGAGATCCAGAAAGCACCGCAACTGTGTGGCTCCCCCTCACCGAGAAGGGGGAGGCGGGATTTCTTTTATTTTTTTCCTGGACAGGTGCTTGGTGCGCACTCCTGGCATGCTGTTGCAAAGACAGGACCACCCTTCTTTGCATGACAACCTCTTTTGGAAGAGCAGCACAGAGCAGTTGGTTAAGACTTGGCCACACGCCACTTAAACATCACTTTTCATTTCCTTTTTATGCCATATTTTAAATTCTCTGGAGCAGTGTTGCGTTAAACGAACACTGACCTCGGCCAGGCCTCCTGTACTGAAGGCCCAGTGGATCACGGCGTCCCTGCAGCTGGCTAGTGGAGTGCTTATGCAGAGACTTGTCTCCTGTAAGTTTTGACCACCCTTCTCAGAGACTGTCGGCTCTGCCGTGGTTTGGCTCCAGTCATCATCGTAACAGTGGCTCTCGTGTGAGTCCTTGCAGTTCCTGACTGTGATGAAATGGTTGCCTGTCTGAGTGTTAACTAAAAAAAAATATCCCAAATGAAAAATTTGAGGTACTAACGGTTAAGTTGCTACTTTTTGAAGATGCACTTTGACTTGAATGCTTTTAATTTGCTCATTGTAGTTGAGGTGCATATGTAAATACTCTGCCTATTTTTATGTGGTGCAGAGATTGGGGAGACCCGAATTTGAGTACACATTTTCATGAATAGTCTTGACTTTCTAAGTGAGGCTTAGTTGAGCGTTGTTTTACAAGCAGTGATTTTATTCTATATCTCTGGGCAGTTTGAGTATTGACCTACTTACGGAGTAGCTTTTAATTAAAAAAAAAACTTGCTGAATATAGTATTAGAATGTAATTTTTGTTTGAAACACCTTGTTTTCTTAGTTCTGACACATGCAGTGAAAGTATGTATAGAAACCCCCAACTTTAATTCTGATGAGAACAGCGAGAGAGGGAAGCAACAAGGGGTTCGTCAGTGGTGCCAGTGAATATTCCTGCAGGAAATGGTGGCTGTCTCTGAATGTGACTTGATGTTGATGTAGTTAAGGTTGTGCCGACATTTACAGTCAGTGTGCCTTTATATCGTGTCCTTCAAAACATCGGGGGGTGGGGGGGATTGTAGACTTTAAAGCCAATTAAAAGTAGCATAAAACATATTTTTTTTATTTGGACTTAAAGCAGAAACAGATTTTACTTTGAGTTTTTGCCAGAAGCTGGTTTCTATAATAACCCTCTGTCACAGGCTTCTAATTCTACTTGGATTATTTGTTAGAAGGTATTTTTGTGACTCAGTATAGAAATGTACGTGCGTTTTTCATTTTCATTTTGGTGGTCTCCACTCCAGAAAAGATAGGTTAAAAGTTGGGCCTGAAGATGCGTGGTGATTTCTGATGTGTGTGTGTCTTTCTGTAGCATGATTTCTGTGTAGCACATCTCTTATTTTTAGATCTTGTATTGTTCGCCTAAAATAGCTATATTTCATTCTAGTCATATACATTATAAAAAAGAAGGAAGACATTTCATTAAATAGTAATTAACTGAGGCCCTTGTGGACATGTGTTCTGATGGTCAAAACACAAAACTGGTAACTAGTCTTTTCCGTGTCAGTTCAGTTCAGTTCCGTTCAGTCGCTCAGTCGTGTCCGACTCTTTGCAACCCATGAATCGCAGCACACCAGGCCTCCCTGTCCATCACCAATTCTCTCAGTCTACTCAAACGCATGTCCATCGAGTCGGTGATGCCATCCAACCATCTCATCCTCTGTCGTCCCCTTCTCTTCCCGCCTTCAATCTTTCCCAGCATCAGGGTCTTTTCAAATGAGTCAGCTCTTCGCATCAGGTGGCCAAAGTACTGGAGTTTCAGCTTCAGCATCAGTCCTTCCAGTGAGCACCCAGGACTGATCTCCTTTAGGATGGACTGTTGCAGTGGCTTTGCTCAAATAGGAAATGAAATTTTTTCTTTTAATCTGGCCTTGCCTTTACCAAGCATACCCTCCTGCTTTTTCAGTGATAAGAATACTTAGGGTGGTACACACCGCTCCAAGGGCTGAGGCAGTGCAGTGCGCTGAGGGAGCAGAGCTGTATCGTTACTGCTGCTGTTTCATCGCTAAGTCCTGTCCAGCTCTTTGGCAACCCCATGGACTGTAGCTCTGCAGGCTCCTCTGGGATTTCCCAAGCAAGAATACCAGTCCGAGTTGCTCATTCCTTCTCCAGGGGATCTTCCTGACCCAAGGATTGAACCCGCCCGCGTCTCCTGCATTGGCAGGCGGATTCTTTACCGCTGAGCCACCAGCTCTGGGGGGGAGGAGAAGTAAAGTGAAGTCGCTCAGTCGTGTCCGACTCTTTGCAACCCCATGGACTGCAATGCAACCTCCCAGGTTCTTCCATCCATGGGATTTTCCAGGCAAGAATACTGGAGCGGGTTGCCATTGCCTTCTCCAGGAGGTCTTCCCGAAGTAGGGACTGAACCCAGGTCTCCCGCACTGTAGGCAGACGCTTGACCTTCTGAGCCGCCAGAGCAGTGCTTATTTATTGCTCAGTGCCATTGAGTGACTTAGGGCAAACACGCATGGTGATGTGACTTGTGTTTGGGAGTCCTATTTTATCTTTCAGAGCATTTTCACTACCTTGTGGAGGTTGGGGAAGTTGGTTTGTGACACCTACCCTGTTAATAGGCCTTCCCAGGTGGCACTCGTAATAAAGAACCCGCCTGCCAGCGCAGGAGAGGTAAGAAAGTCAGGCTTGATCCCTGGCTTCGGAAAACCCTCTAGAGAAGGAAATGTCAACTCAGTGCCAGTATCCTCGCCTGGGAGATCCCATGGCCAGAGGAGCCTGGCGGGCCACAGTCCATGGGGTCGCAAAGAGTCGCTGTGACTGAGTGTGCGTGCCCTGCCCCTGTTAACGGCCAGAGCTGATACAGAGCCCCTGTGGTGTGAAGGCTGCTGGGACTGCTGCTTCCTGGCCCATGTGCTCTTCGGGAAAGGGTGACTTCATCTTATAAAGCTACACATGCTTTAGTTAAGTGCGTAGTGAAGAGGCCTTTGAATTTTATTGATCTGATTATGGAGATATTTTTAGTTATCTTCCAAATATCAGAAAAAAAATAAATACTAGCCAAAGTAAAAAAAAAAAATACTTAGGAAAAATCTTTTTCTTTGACTAAAACATTATTTTCCTCCTCTGTCAACTAAAGCCAACAGCAAACCTGGAGAAAGCTGCAGCCTTGGTGGGCAGGGCCGTCCCTTCTGGCGTCTCCAGTGGAATTAATGCCCTCTTGGGTCAGAGCAGCCTCCTCCTTGGGCCTCCTCAGGAGAGACCTCCTGAGGCCTGGCTGTACTTCTCTTTGGGTAAAGTGTCTTCAGTTTGTCCAGAATAAGCTTTGCCATGTCATCGGTTGTCAGCAGTAGCAGTGTCAGTTGAGAATTTCAATTATATATTAATGCTTTATCAAATGACTACCTGATGAAAGCTCGATTATTCTGATGTAGTTCAGCCAGAATTCTGAGCCGTCATCTTACCTGGTTAGCAGAATAATTAGCCAACCTAAAGAAGAAAGCCCTTTTTTTTCTTTTGAATTGTGTATCTTTTACTTTATCTCAGTGACTGTAAGGAGCCTTCAGTTACAAGGTATGCTTTTATGTACCAACAAGAAGGTGGAGGAGCTTAAAGTTACAGAATGCCATCGATTATAAGATCCAGTCCAATTTCAGAGGTGTTAAAATGTTGGCGGGGGTGGGTGGTGAGAGAAAAAGGAATCTTAGAATCAGTAGATCATGTCTATATAATACATACATAGAGTTTAAATGGGTTTTGATCATAATCATAATATTAAAGTAGAAAAGAAGACTATATTAAATAAATCATTATTTCTGCCAAACATGATACAGATTCTTTAATTCTAGAAATCTAGATAAGAGAGATTATGTTGTCAGTAATTTTACACATGAGGAAACTTAATATGAGATCACCTAGAGTACATATAAATTAGCAATTGATTACCTGGTTTACTAAAGTATCTTAAACTTTACAAAATAGATCATAGTAGTATTCTTTTAAATATCTATCATGAGAGTATCTTGTATGATATATTTTATATGGTGTTTTTCAGGATCACCTCATTTAACATATGATAGAGAATGATTTTGCATTTAGATGAGTTAATAGTCCAAACAAAGTACACCCAGACACAGCTATAATCATCAAATATCATGTTAACTGTTACATGAAATTTTAAAAGAATCATTGTTCTTGCCTTCACAAAATTGTCACATTCTACCTTTGGACAGTTTACCCAAATGTAATGTACAGTTTAAGGTTGACTGGAACTTGGTGTGGAGGAAAGGAAATGCAGTGAAACAGCCCGTGAGCTTCCTCCCTCCAGCCACAGGGAGGCATGCCTTGCCCAAGGGTTTGTCTTGGCTTTCCTCATACCTGGTGCTAGAACTCGCGCCGTGTCATTGTGGAGAGGCCAGACTGAGTTGCTGGTGTGGACCCTGCTGAGTGGCTCTGGATGGCCTGCTGCTTTGGGCTCTCAGGAGGAGGGCACAGCTCGGCATCCACCAGGAGGTGGTCTTGAAGTCCAGGGTCACTTGGCCTGGAGCGTGTCTTCCGGGGCTCGGCCGAGCATTGGGCGGGACCTGGTCACAGTGTGCCGCAGACACCTTGATTGAGCCTCACCTGCAGCGTCGGGAGGAGAGGCGAGCAGCTCGGCGGGCCGAACAAGCCTGTGGATGGGCGAAATGTCCGTGCTGTGAAGCAGGAGGATGAGGAGGGCAGGGAGCCGGATGAGCCTTCGGGTGTTTGTGTTTGGGAAGATTGTATCACAGATGTTCCCTGCTTTGGGTACCAGTGTTGCTAATAGTGGAAATTTACCTTTGCAGGGTGTGTTCAGCTTTTATCAAAGTGCTTTCACAGACCTTTAAGCTTTCAGGATTATCCTGAAAGGACTGAGCTGAGTGGAATCACCCCATTTGACAGAGTCCAGAATGAGGCTCACAGATTCTGAGTAACTAACCCAAAGGTCACGTGTTATTGGCTCTTACTTTTTTCACTATACTGTGTTGCCAGTGCTTGACTCAATATTTATTTCCAAATTTAGCATACATATAGTCCTGTTTTCCAGTAGCTGCTTCTATCTTTAGGAACTGTCAACATTTTGTCACTTATATATGTATTTTTTTCCCTCCAAAATCACAGGCATAACTTTTGCTCAGTATTGAAGAGAAAAATAAGCAAAACCAAAACACTGTTCCATCGTAATGTATCAGATTATATTACTCTTCTCTCTTAGGTTCTGGAAACGTCCAGCCTGCCTTCTTTAAACTTCAGTCACCTTCCCTGCGGTAGCTGTTTAGATGTCTTGCAGTAAACACAAGTCCAGGCAGGAGTGCGGGGTTAGAGCAAGTTAAACAGGAGCTGCCAGTGTTGTCAGTTGTTGACAGGGTTTGTTGGTGCTAACCGTGAGTGGCTGGTTTATAATTTTCGTTTTGCTGGAGAGCCTGTTCTGTTACTGCTTCCCCATGACTGCTGCTCCCGCGTTCCTTCCTGTTACAGGTCCTCTCCATTGCTTTCCAGAAAGGGGCTTCACATTTGTCTAGCAGTTTCTTCCTGCAGGGCAGAGAGTATGTGTATGCTCATGATTTTCATAGCTGTAAATTTGGACCTGTAGTTTTCTTTTAAAGTAGATTGGAAATACAAAGAAAAAGCATTACGTAAGGATGTGGGGTGATTACTGTGGGTGAAAATTAAAGTGAGTAGAACAGACACAGTTGAAAAAGCAGGCAGGGAATCTGCACCCTAGTCCAGACATTGCCCACAACCTCACTGTGGAGTTTTCTCAAATCCCTTAATCTTCTGGACCCCCTGGTTACCTTATCTTTGGGACAGAGTTGCAATTAAATGATTGCTCTCATCTTTTTAGTTCCAAACCTTACTAAAGTCCCCAAACTGAATAAACTAGATTCTCCTATATGAAGGTAGTTGAGTTCAGTTCAGTCACTCAGTCATGTCCGACTCTTTGTGACCCCATGGACTGGAGCGCACCAGGCTTCCCTGTCCATCACCAATTCCTGGGGCTTGCTCAAACTCATGTCCATTGAGTCATCCAACCATCTCATCCTCTGTTGTCCCCTTCTCCTCCCGCCTTCAGTCTTTCCCAGCATCAGGATCTTTTCCAAGATGAGTCAGTTCTTCACTTTAGGTAACCAGAGTTTTAAAGTTTCAGCTTCAGCATCAGTCCTTCCAATGAATATTCAGAACTGATTTCCTTTAGGATTGACTGGTTTGAGCTCCTTGCAGCCCAAGGGCTATGAAGGTAGGGTGTCTGGCAAACCTTCCAGTGGTAAGGAAGATGAACTAAGTGAGTTTAAATCCTGTTCATAGTTTTATTATTATTGGGAATTGGATGGAAAGAGATAAATGTGATTGAACTTTCCAGCAGTTATAAAATTATATGAAATCCACTGTTGTCAGTTAACCTTTTAAGCTTGGCTTCTAATCTTACTCACCATTGCATGCTCAACACCTATTACACTGCATGATCAGCATGTTGTATTTTGAGAATACTTTCATAAAAAATTGATGGGCTTCTTGACTTGACCTATTTATTTACTTTATTAGGGCAAATTAACCATGTCTCATAACGGCTTTGAAAATTCAGAACATGTAGAAACAAATGATATGCTAGACAGAAAGAAATCTTAGAGGCGAAATTTGATGGTAGATACCAGGCTGGTAGTCTTTATTCTTCGACCCAGTGGGTGATGTTTCTGGATTACAGATTCAGTAGAGGGGTTTTAACTATTTGAGTTTAATTTCAAGGGGAGTAAAGAAGTCATTATTTGTGTTTAATAATAAACTATAGAAATAAAAGTGATATGATGAATATGAATATTTTGACTGTTCAAATTAACCTGAGATTTCCATAACACTTTATATTGTTCTGCATCATGAGTTAGTCTAAAAGACCGGTATGGCTTCTGTTCTAAAAAAAAAATGCAGACTCCCAATTTTGTGTGCAGTTTGAGGGGTTTCATGGGCTCCATTAGGTTGATGAAGCCTTGTCTTTTTCCATATCTGGTGGCTCTTAATCCAAATTCCCAATAGGAAAAAACCCTGGATGTTAAGCCTTAGAAGTCCTTAGAAATAATCTAGACCAGTGTTTCTTCAACTGTGGTCTTTAAGCCAAGGGACTGTATCAAAACTAATATTTAAAAGAAAAGAATAAAACAAAATATCAGAGTGTTTCATAGCATGCTAAGCGCAAGTTTTGTTTTGTAACCCGTGTTTTCATTTGTGTATAGATCCGTGTGTTTATGTGTGTCGGTACTAGGTCTGAAGACAAAAGTAGATTTCTCACTGTGGGTTGAGGATGAAGTTTGAGAAACACTCCTCAGTTCTGGATGAGCGTCTGCACTGTGCAGGCGCTAAGTTGTTCATCTTTTCCACACTTGGCATTTTTTTTAAGCGTTCATTTTTCCCACTAATTGTCTCTTTCATCACCCTTTAAAATAATTTGGGCTTGAGCTTCTTTTCCTGAGTATTGAAAAGTATTTGGGGGCCTCTCCATTGGCCTTCTCAGTCTGCACATCTGAATCATAGAATCTGACTCTGAGAGGCTAATCAGAATTTCAGAACAAGACATGAAGGTTCAAAATGAAGTTATTTTGAATTATTTGTCCATTCATTTGAAAGTTGAAGGTGATATGTGGCCCCAGATGTTGATACCAATCATTGAGAAGACCTTACAACATTCCCTTACTCATCTGTGTGAGGCTTTCTCAAACTCGAATGTCATACAGATGCCTTGGAGGGTTCTGTTGGAAACGCAGGTTCTGATGCAGATGCTGGCTGAGACGAGGTTTCTAGCAGCCCCCCAGGAGACGCTGCTGCTCCCTGGACCACATGTGCAGGCGCACGCGCCATGTATTAACTCCTCATTATCGTGGTAAGAGGAGGGAGCTCTCAGTAAGCTTCTGTTGTGGTTTTATTAGCATTTTCATGCCTTTCCAAATTGGCTACAAAAATTAAAATGTCTTTCTTGTTTTTTAAAAGCTGGATTAGTTTTTGTAGTGAAAGACATGTCTTTAAAAACAGCCATCTCCTCAGTCCCCACATCCGAGAGGAAGGGCAAGGCCCCTCTTTGCAGCACTGTTCTAGGTGATTCCAATTTAACACACATTTCCAGGCTTCTCTGCAAAACTTAATTTTCTAAATAAAGAGCATTTTCTAAAATATTATATAATTTTCTTTCTTAAATTATTACGTGTGCTTTTCCCTTTATTTTAGCCACATAAGAGCAGTGTTTTTTGTAGGCACAGGTGAAGGCTGTTGAACTATATGCAAAAAATGAATAAAAACCACGAAACTACATGCTTGTGTCTGCCTATTATACCTTTTCTATTTTGTCCTTCCAGCTGCTGGTAAGTCTGCCTCAAAAACCTTCATTTCCCTTCCATTCTAACTGATTACTTCTGACCTAAAAAGCCAGCTACTAGATTTGTTAGAAATACGAAGGGAATTAATCCCAGTCAAAAGGAGCTCCCTGGCGTGTAGCCTTTCCTGGGAGAGTGGTGGTCAGGAAGCGCAGTAGCGCCTGAGCCTGAGCGAAACCCTTTGGCTCTAATTCTACTCTGAGGAGTCAGCTCTGATGGGCGCTCACTCGCTTCTTCTCTGTGCCTCTCTCCGTGTGTGTTGCTCCCTCCTCTCCCTCCCTCACACACACGCTCTGTGGTGAAGTGTGTGTGCACACGTTCACGTGTGCGTGCACCCTGTGCCTGAGAAGGCGGTGCACGTGCAGAAGCGGCGCCTCGGGGTCTGCAGAACCAGGGATGGAGAACCTGTGCTAAAGACCATGGTCTCTGCGCTCAGTCTGTCCTGCAGTGGCTTTGTAAGCAGGTCTGAGAGTGACGTGATGACAGCAAGGAGGGCATGCCTCAATGCTCTCAGTGACTCAGGGTCCCAGGGGCTTAGAGTCTGGCTTCCAGTGTGCGCTCTTAGTAGACCGTTGGTCATAACAGCGACTGAAGGGCCTGTTCCTTGGACCCTCGCTGTCAGGCACTGACTATTCGGATGGCAGTGCTGCAGTCCTGGGCTGTGGTCCTGGAGGGGCAGCAGATGGGGCCGCCCTTGGGAGCAGCCAGAGTGCCGGGCTTGTCTCATCAGTCCCCCTGGAGGTACCTGTGCATGTGTGGAGCCTGTCCTTACTCAGCAAAGCTAGAAACTGTTGGAGGATTCACGTCTGTGAAAACCACACAGTAGTCGGTATTATTCTGATTCAAAGCAGAGGGAACCTGTTTGCATCTTAACTACATAGCATCAGAACATACATTATTTTGCATAGTCTTGTTAATGACTGTGTGTTAGAATTTGTGGATTATATTCTTTAAAATTGTGATGAAGCTAAATGTAACCATAACATTTAGTTTGGATTTTTCGAAGTTCTGAACAGGGCCCCATCTCACATATTTTTAGTGAGTTGTAACCTTTAAATGCTGATTACCAGATTGGTCTCATTTGAATCTTATTTTTACATTCAGAATGTGTCTTATGTTTCAGTGCAGCTAAACCTGCTGGTATCATTTTAGTCTAATTAACAGTATTTTGTGATCTGGGACTCCTGTCAAAGTTCATTATAGGAGCTAGAAAACACTGGAAGGTAAAATGAACACATGACCTCATCTCCTGTTTTGCACTAGGCTCTAACTTGCATTCGAAGAGACTAAAAATGGAACAAGAAAAATTTCATTCTTTTATTACATTAAGCTCTAATAAATGTGTTTAATATGACTTCTCTATGTGTAATCCCTTTTAGCTGGTAAAATGGAGGGTTTTGTTTGAAGCACTAGAAACTAAATGCTGCCAGGAGAAAGATTTTACTAGAAACATAGAGTAGATATCAGTCTCTAAGCTTTGTTAATTGATCCTGCTTGTTTAACTGGGAAAATAAAAATGCACGTCTGCTGAAGAGAACTCTGTGGACATAAACTCTTCCTGTTTTAAAATATGTTTCATAGGTGTTTATCTTATTTAAATGTGCAGTCATATAGTAGCCAAGAGAATGCAACTGCTGTTCCTTTAACGTCAGAACGATGCACGCTACAATAGGTGTCACTGTTTGGCTTGGTCCAATCATGGTTGGTGACTTCAGCTATTGGCTCTGAGCACTGGCTGTCTGACTCCATCTGCAGGGCTGTAATACCTACTCTCCTCCGGTCCATTCACCACACAACTTCAGCCGGCTGAACAGACTCACGCAGCTCCAGCACATCTTGATAACCTAATTCAGAAAACAAGCACCACGGCTCTCTCTGCCTGTCGTCTCCTCTCAGTGTAGCGTTTTCAGGCGATCTAGGAAACTGGGTTATTTTTATGAGCAAATAAGAGAAACAGGAATCATGATGGGGATGTACTTAACAGACCCAGTACTGGATAAAACTTAAAACCAGTGTCTCATTCAACATAGTAAAAAGGTCACCTTGCCTGCCTGAGAAAAGAAGCAAAATATCAGCTTGTTGGTTTCAGTTCTCATCTCAGCTCGTGCTAGCCTCTTTTCCCTGATGCTCGCACCGACTTGGGATATCTGGCTATAAAGAGAGACCTACTGTACTCATGGTAGATGACAAGGAAAGGAACATGAAATGTCTCACCTTCTTCTTGATGCTTCCAGAGACGGTAAAGAACAGGTCCAAGAAAAGCTCGAAGAAAACAAATCCCAGCAGCAGCAGCAGCAGCAGCAGCAGCAGCAGCAAGTTGCCTCCGGTTTGTTATGAAATAATTACCTTGAAGACTAAAAAGAAGAAGAAGATGGCTGCTGATATATTCCCCCGCAAAAAGCCAGCCAGCTCCAGCGGCACCACTGTCCAGCAGTACCACCAGCAGAATCTCAGTAACAACAACCTTATTCCTGCCCCGAATTGGCAGGGGCTCTATCCCACCATTAGGGAGAGGTAAGTGCCGGGCCAGCATGTTTACTTGAAAAGTTTTCCTGTGTTGAAGTCTCTGCTTTTGCACAACCTGTAATGTATTTTAACATAAATCTGTGTTTCCTCTTTTCCCAGCAGCTTTATTGGTAATGGAAAACTGCCTTGTATCTTTTCCAGAGCAGTACAGCTGTTTTCCTCTTAGATAAAAATGTTTTTGTAAGCTGTAACATTTAAGTGACAGGGTTGTGTCTTTGGGTTATAGGAGATAGAAACCTCTTATTTGTCCTTAAGTCTAAAAAAAAGTTTGGATAACTTTTTTTTTAAACTTTAGTTACTTTCGTATGTTTGCAGTGATTACAAATGCAGTTGTATAGTTGGAACCTTTATTTGTAGTTTTATCCCGAAGTTACTCAATGGTTGTTTATCTTGTGACTCTCCCCTCTGTTTTTTATGTTGGGGAGGGGGTGTTACAGTGCTGTGAATTAATGAATCGCCTCTGTTTATAGAAATGCGGTGATGTTCAATAATGATCTGATGGCAGACGTACACTTTGTGGTTGGGCCACCAGGCGGGACGCAGCGGTTGCCAGGACACAAAGTAAGCAGCAGCTGCATTGCCGGCTTCGCCCTGAGCTCGCCACAGAGGGGCCCTCTCCCCGAGTCCCGAGCGGGGCTGGGCAGCTTGCAGGCAGTGCTCGGTTCCCCATCGCAGAGCAGGCACAGCCTCTCCAGAGGGCCTTGGCCACGCTTAATTTTTTTTTCTTTGTTTCCTTCTATCCTGCTTTATATCCCCCACAAAAACATGCCCCCTTCACTCCCCAGTCATGGGAAGTTGTTGTGATAGGTTTGGAAAGTCATACGTTGACCCTTCTCCTAGAAATCAGTTAGATATGCTTTTGTTTATTTTATACTGAGGGACCCTGCGTGTATTAATCTCTGAAAGCCTTGATAATTAGCAGCACAGAGACTGGTTTGCATGAACTTCTGTCTTTTGCTTTCATAGCCAGATCCTCTGGACCTTGGCTTTGTCAGTAGAGCAGGTGTTAGTTGCTCTGTGTCCACTGACCACCTTAGAGTTGCTTTTCTGGAATGATTTGCTGAAAATGTTTTCAATTTGGTGCATGAAATAAGATTTCCCCTTTTCCACAGTACGTCTTAGCTGTTGGGAGCTCTGTGTTCCATGCAATGTTTTACGGAGAACTTGCCGAGGACAAAGATGAGATCCGTATACCAGATGTCGACCCTGCGGCTTTCCTCGCCATGCTGAAGTAAGCCTCACACGTGTGTTTGGGAAGAGTCTGGGCTGTGTTTGTGCTCCGCTGGCTCCACAGTTAAGTGTAACTTCCAGGTAACACAAAAGAGGCTGACGAAGAAAGGGGCGCTGCTCTACCCAATAAATGTTTTCAAAGAACACTCCTGTGCATCCTGCCGTGGAAAGCATGTGGGATGAAGCAGGCGTTTCTAATCACACCTTGGCGTGGGATTTAGGGGCAAGTGGCATACAGTGATTTCATCTTTAATGACTTAGAATTAAAGATAACTTTCTGGTTAGGGATTATCTAACAGAATATGTTCTCTGTGTGTGTGAAGTCTTTAGAAACACATAAATTATATTTTGGTGTCACAATGCCAGAAATTGTATGCATTATTTAAATTCTACCAGTTAGGAGGTTTTTAAGTTTTCTAGGAGTTATTGTTTCCTGTCAGCAAATATAAAATTAATTATCTGATCTTGATGCACACCTACATATACATGTTCTCACAAAAAGTCACATACCATTTCTCAAGGGTAAGAAGCATTTGCATTTTGTAGTAAAGGAGAAATTTTTGAAAGATTTGATTAATTTTCTATAGTTTTATATGGATTTGTTCAGAAAAACTTTAATTGGTCATTCAGAAATACAGTTATAAGATACACATTTATTTAAAAAATAGTTTCCTATCTCATGAGTCTTTCAGAATCCAGTACATGTTAACCAGGTAAATAGAATCTTCTTCTCTGACGTGGCTTGATGCTGGACAGTGTTACAGTCTTCAGTGTGTGATTAGAGTCCAGTGATTGTTCTAAGTGATGTTTAGGTGATTTTTGTTGAGCTTTATTCTAGCAGACCAAAGTATATCAGAGTTCAAGGTTATGTGCTGCTGTGGGGATGTTGAGTCATTGGAGTGCATTACAATGTTTGTTGAAAA
Organism: Odocoileus virginianus; assembly: GCF_023699985.2. Classification (NCBI taxonomy): domain Eukaryota; kingdom Metazoa; phylum Chordata; class Mammalia; order Artiodactyla; family Cervidae; genus Odocoileus; species Odocoileus virginianus. The sequence continues at coordinate 4,597,047 of NC_069682.1, forward strand.
AAAAAAAAATATTCATTGGGTCAAGTTGGACAGTAATCCCACAAACAATTAAAATGTTAATATATATTGTTTTCTGCCTACTGAAAAATAAGTATTATAGTTAATTCCTAAACTTTAAAGTGTTGTAATTCTTTATTTATAATCTAGTTTTGAAATCTGTCTGTTACTCTTTAGAACTTTCACAGTGGGAGAGGTTGGGAAATTAGAGGCAAATGAGCATGTAAAGTACCAAAACATAAACTAATCCACCTCTTTCAACCAACAGAGACTTTATGACTTTTGTAATCTCTTAGAGATCTACTTATAGAAACCTGTCTTACCTGTAGGGATTTTTGTGTGCTGTTTTCCCCCATGAGGTTAGCTTTGTATATTCGACATTGTTTCTGTTGCAGAGGAGAATGCTGACACTAGTTTGGTGTTTTGGCATCACTGTAGTCAAGTAGAGTATTCTGTTGCTGCAGAAATGTGTGCACAATTAGAAAGCCCGAGTACTAGTTACAGAGTTCCATTTCACCAAAGCCGTTTGATTCATCATTTGACAAGCATCTTTTCTTATAAGTGTGTTGCCTAGAATATATCTTGACACAGCTTTAAAAATTATATGTGCAGTCCACGTAAAGCGGTGAGGATCAGAAACATAGCAGGTGCCGTTTACTGCCGTGCCATGCTGGATCAGCACTGCGTGATCACCTGGGCGAGCGGAGGCCAGGCTTGCTTCACCCCCGTGTTGTGGGTGAAGCAGCAGTACTGCTGAGAAGGGCGTTGCCAGGAAGGAAGAGAAGGCTGCTCGCTTGCCCGCCAGGGTGAGAGCCGCAGAGTGCTGACCGTGCTGCAGAGTCCTCCTGCGGTCCCCGTGCTCCAGCATCACTGCTGCGGGCATCTTGGCCAGCAGTCTTGCCATCTTGCCAGTAGCTGTCTTAGTCTGTCAGAGAAGAGTAAGGGCTTCCTTGGAGCACAAGTGCAGCTTCCATTTGTGATTGCGATCATTGTTCTCATTGCCATCCTTATATTTTTTTGTATTTTCTTACAGAAGCCCTCTAATTTCTTGTTTCACTAAGGAAAACTTCATAGCCAAGTTGCTAAACACCTTAGCTAGAAACTTTAAAAATTATATTTATTAGTATGTATTTTTCACCTGTGTGCAGTTCTCACTGACTTACCTCTTGGTCAACAATAGAATATGAAAGAAGCAGATGATTTCTACCTTGACATACCATCCTGGGAGATTGCCCCTGTCCCCCAAAACAGTAAGAAGTGTCTCCTGGAATGCAGACACTTCACAGAAGCACACAAATAGTGCATATTTAGGCTTTCTTACTTTATCTTTTAATTAAATATGTCTGGAAATAATGTATTCTTTAATTCTGAAGGTGGAAGGAATGTGTGGAGGAGAAGAAAGAATTTAGAGTTTTACAAAAAAAAAAAAAAAGCAGATACAAAGCCTGCATTGGATTCTATGTAAAGTTAACTGTGAGATAGCATCAAGCATCAAAGCCCATACTTAAATATCCACTGAACTTGGGACTACTTGAAAAATATCTTTTTAAGATCAGATTTTATTTTGTGCTTCAGGAAAATCCAAGTCATTCTTATTAAAAAGCATCAAGATGCAATCATTGTAACATTACAGTATTAAAGATATTTGTTTCCATCTGAATGCAGAGAAAAATTTTTAAGTAAAACTATATACATATATTTCTCATAAAACAAGGGAATTATTTCTAATTAAATATAATGCAGTATATATATATATATATAATATAATTTTGCTATTTTTCCCCTAGTATTAACTATCTTTGATCTCAGCCCTTTCTCAAACACTTCTCGAATCCTCGATTTTTTCCCCCTTTGAGAGGACAGGGAACATAGCTTTAAGATAGAGGCTACAGTGGTTACATGAAGTTAATGTCTTTAATTATACACACTTTCTACTAAATTGAAGTGCATTTATGAATGTATTTCAGATGTTGCTATAATGTGTAATCATTTTTGTAATAACTGCCACATAAGATGATTTTCTTGGAACTAACTTGAAAGTAGTTGCATCTTTTCTTGCTGGACACGCTCATTTGGTGAAAATTCCATTTACACGCCGGACTCTTTCTTGCAGATACATCTATTGTGATGAAATTGACTTGGCTGCTGACACGGTCTTGGCTACTCTTTATGCTGCCAAAAAGTACATCGTCCCTCACCTCGCCAGGGCCTGCGTCAATTTCCTGGAGACCAGCCTGAGCGCCAAGAACGCTTGTGTGCTCCTGTCCCAGAGCTGCTTGTTCGAGGAGCCGGACCTCACCCAGCGCTGCTGGGAGGTGATTGACGCTCAGGCCGAGCTGGCGCTCAAGTCCGAGGGGTTCTGCGACATCGACTTCCAGACCCTGGAAAGCATCCTCCGCAGGGAAACTCTGAATGCCAAAGAAATTGTGGTCTTCGAGGCCGCCCTCAACTGGGCTGAGGTGGAATGCCAGCGACAGGATCTGGCTTTGAGCATTGAGAACAAGCGCAAGGTGCTGGGCAAGGCGCTATACTTGATCCGCATCCCGACCATGGCCCTGGACGATTTCGCCAACGGTGCTGCGCAGTCCGGCGTCTTGACTCTGAACGAGACCAACGACATCTTCCTGTGGTACACGGCGGCCAAGAAGCCCGAGCTGCAGTTCGTGAGCAAGGCCCGCAAGGGGCTGGTGCCGCAGCGCTGCCACCGCTTCCAGTCCTGCGCCTACCGGAGCAACCAGTGGCGCTACCGGGGCCGCTGCGACAGCATCCAGTTCGCCGTGGACAAGCGGGTCTTCATCGCGGGCTTCGGGCTGTACGGCTCCAGCTGCGGCTCGGCCGAGTACAGCGCCAAGATCGAGCTCAAGCGGCAGGGCGCGGTCCTGGGGCAGAGCCTCAGCAAGTACTTCTCGGACGGTTCCAGCAGCACGTTCCCCGTGTGGTTCGAGCACCCGGTGCAGGTCGAGCCGGACACCTTCTACACGGCCAGCGTCATCCTGGACGGCAGCGAGCTCAGCTACTTCGGGCAGGAGGGCATGACGGAGGTGCAGTGTGGCAAGGTCACCGTGCAGTTCCAGTGCTCGTCCGACAGCACCAACGGCACGGGCGTGCAGGGCGGCCAGATCCCCGAGCTCATCTTCTACGCCTGAGCGCGCCGGCTCCCGCGTCCTGCTCCGCTCGGCCGCAGCCAGCGGGCGGCGGGCTGTTCGCGAGGGTCGGAGTTCTGCGCTTCTGCTTTCTTTCGACCTTTTTCGTTATGTACAGGCGAAAATGCAGCACTCGGCTTTTAACTGTATGCCGGAAAGCCAAATTCTTAGCAAGGCTTGTGGTTCTTAGAGTTGCATCTATCCACCCGGGGAGATTTTGCATTCTTCTCCAACTGCCCCACTGACCTCCCAGTTTAAGAACATTTTTGGATCACCTCAGATTTCCTTTTGGGCTTTATTTTGACAAAGAGAAAGAAATACTCTAAAATAACAGTAGCAATTATTTTTAAACGGAAACCCTCCCTCTCCCCAAACAGATAAACCTCAGTGTACAATTTTGAAAGACATTTTGCTTGATAATAATTTAGAAAGTAGACAGTAGTCATCTTTACCTTCTTATTTCCTTTTACATATTTTGGGCATTTGCTTTTGGACATTGCTTCTTCTTAAATCCTAAATTCATAAGTTTCTTAAATTTTTAAACTGCAGCTGTCAACAGAAGGTAAAACAAGAAATTGGAAGTTTTAGATCACGACTTTTGTTACAAGCAAATTTATGTTCTTTTAGTTTAGAAGACAGGCAGTTACAGTACAGAGGCTTCTTTTAAAAGTAACTAAATTGCAAAACTTTATTGTCAACTAGAGAAAAATTGCAGGTCTGTTAATTGAAATTAAAATAGTCTTAAAAGGAAGCCTGAAAAAGTCCCACGTGACAAATAGTGTAATTGATGGCACGTTATAATCCAGAGTTTGAAAAAGTCAAGCTCTTTTCTCCCTGCTGAGCTTCTGATCCCTGCCACTTGCTGGTTTTCAAAAGTTGTACTGTATAGAACTCCTATTCCCCCATTCCCATGAAAAGAGGACCAAACGATTTCTTCAGATGAATGGAATAACAGTTAGTTTTGTAGTGCCACATGTTAATGTAATAAGATACTTTATGCATTGATTTTTTTTTTAATCTGAAATATATTTTACCTAATCTACTTTGACCACACTCTCTCTTCTTCGTTAATTATGATTCTGCCCCGTTCCTGGACTGCTAGAATCTGGCCTGTGACCATCTGAACGAGCCAATGTATGCCTGCAGGGTTTAAAAAAAATGGTCTGGAGTGATAAACTCGATGATACCTTCATGTTCACTGCCTCAGCATCACATCCAGTTCTCTTTTTTTTTTTTCCATGGATAGTGTAAACAAAGGAGGGAAAAGCTCATCAAAACATTCTCCTTCAGCAAAGGCTTGTGCTGGCTTAGTGCCCGTGACCCTAGTGGTGCCCACTGCGGTCGCTCCCAGTTGAAGTATCCACGTGTTTCTGGGCAGCTTCTCTGCCCAGTGTGGTCCTGAGATGGCTTCCCCGCCACCCAGAGTGTGGTCCCTGGCCACCTCCTTCTCCTGTTCTGTGAGCCCGAAGCTGGCTCTGGAGCGGGGGCTAGTCCCGGGGTGGGTGTGTGCGTGGGTGCCCGTGCGCATGCACTGCGCACCGGCTCAGGAACTGTCTCCTGCCGCCCGGCCAGCGGGGCCGGGACAGAAGGGTCCCCGGGCCGGGCCCACCCGGCCCGCAGAGGACTGCCTGTGCTTCCGGGCCGCTTCTCCCCCCGTAGACGTGGGCTGCTGCTTCGGCCGGCTTCCCCGATGGAGAAAAACACTGGATTACAGAAGTGTTTTAATCGTCTTTGCCCTTACCTGTGTCTGTTAGCATGGAGGGTCAGAAGCTGTTACCAGTGATTAACAGATGAGTGCTCCCAGGACTACCTTCCAAAATTGTCTAACAGTTATTTTTTATTAGCAAGATGACAGATAGTAGTTGTGGCAAACCGTCTATGAAACGGAGGTACGTTTTCAATTAAAAAAAAATACTTCTACAAAGGGTTTTGTTTATAAATTATGGTTAAACATTTCGGTAACTCATAGCTACCTTGCATTTGGTAGACTATAGACTTACCTGATCGGAAGGCACTTATGTATAAGCCAGAGGAAAAGAAACTTTTTAGCACTAATTTCATCATACTAGACTGTTGTTGGGGGGGAGTGTGATAACCTTGTTCATTAAGTAACACCCACGATCAGTGCTCCTCTTAGTACCTGCCCTCCAGAGGCTGGCAAACTGCTGGGTGAGAGCCCCACTAGAGCCTGTATACTGGGTATGGAAGAACTTAATTTTATGATAATTGCTGTCACTTGAAAAAGGAAAAAAAAAAAACCCGTCATCTGATTGGCTGGTGCCAAGAGCTGTGGTATAAATTTGAAGGTTGTATTTAAAATAAGAAAATGTTATCTTTTGAATCCTGTTCTCCCTTCTGCGTTTTCAATGACATGGAATTAAGCATAATGTGCTTGCTTTATTTTCTTTGGTAATCTCAAATTTTGTAGCTTTTGAAACTAGAAACCATTGTTCTGACAAGGCAGGCAACTGTAGTGCATAAACACGATTTTATGAAACACTGCCCTGTAGATGCTTTTCCCCATGTATCTGGCAGTCTTTGTTGTCGTTTATATCCTGGGGATAAGGGGAACTAGGCTAGCAGTTCTAATGTAACATTCTTTAAGCATATCTTAATATAGTATTTAAGTAAATGGTCTAATTTCTACATAATTATTGCACTGAGATGTCTTTTTTTTTTTTTAAGGTGTCTAAATAAGCTTGCTAATTCAAGACACTAGCCAGTTGTGCATCAGAGTGCTTGAATTCAGGAGCTTACAGCATTATTTATGAAGGAAAAATATATAAATATGAAGTACCTCATGTTGAATGTTATTGTACTGTATTTTTAATGTAACAGTGCAGATCTTGTTAGACACATGAATGTGTATAATCATGTTAAATGCAAATAAAATAAAACCGGTTCATATATTTGTCTTCCTTAACATTTTTGTAGGTCCCTTAAAGTAGTAAAAAAAAACCCATTCTGGCATTTTGGTGCCACTTAACCTTTTATAGAGATGGTTTTTGCAGGAGCATTTGTTTGCTGAGTTACTCACATATCATTGATCCCTAAAGAAGTAAAAATCTGGTAAAGAATAATAGAATAATGAGCATGTTAATCAGTTGCGTTGTTGGAAGCCCGAGTGTCAGGTCCATGCGAGAGTGAGTGGGTGCGTTCGTGTTCCGTTGCGGAGTCCTGTAGCTGGCCGGCGTTCTGCTGTCAGTTGCTCACAGGCCTCTGCGTAGAGCTCCCTCCGCTCACTGCTGCCGAGAGCAGGTCACATCTAGCGTTAGCGTGGCCAGTGCTGCTTACTCCTGCTGTTACAACAGCTTACATCTGGGAGTAAAGATCAATGTGATGTGACAGGGATGAGTATAATTTTATGTCCTCAACTGGTTTTCCGTTATACTTCCCTATATCAAGTACATTATATACACACATAATTATATACACGCGTTTTTTTTTTTTTTTGCTATAACTTTCTGTTACTTTTATACCAGAGTTTATTGTGGAGCCCTGTGTATTTGCTTAACTACTACTTCTACCCTTAGTTCAGTTTCTATAACAAAACTGCTCAAAGGAATTTTGGAATTATTCCATAGAATATGAGAACTGGAAATATCCATTCTCATCAGCTTAATTACAGCCTTAATTGCAAAGATCTTTAATCCAGCAAAGTCTTAGCCATTATCTCCTCTCTGGTGTTCTTTAAGCTTAACCCACATGTGTTTGTTTCAATATCCCAAGACAATTGGAAGTGATGCTCCTTTATTGTTGGCACTCAGGATCAACACTTCATTGAAATTATACTTTCCTCCCAGTGACTCTGACTTCCCTGCCAAAGCCATGGACTTAACGTTGAGGAGAAAAAAACAAAAAGACAAAACAGGAAGGAGAAAGATTATTCTTGGGGAAGTAAGTAGCATGAAACTTAGAGGCCAAAACAAGAAAGTGACTCTGAGAACCTGCAGTATCTTGTATTAGAGAGGCCTGTGTGTGCCCTTGAGATGCTGCAGTAGAAGATGACTGTGCTTTTTGATTTCTAATCAATATATTTCAGCATGTTTTCTGAGCCATTTACATTTATTGGTCAGCTACTTTCTTTGCTCAGAACTTCATGTTATCCTCCATTTTTTAAAGAAAAGATCATCTAACAAAACTAAAACTGGGGGGAAATTTCAACAATAGAACCTCTTGTTTATTTCTATAACTACCCTAAGGGCTGGTGAGAAAAGTGTTTCACCCAAGATACAGTTTGGTAGGTGTGAAGAAAATATTTGTGAGGAAGACAGTGGTCACACACCAAGCAGTATGTGACTCTGACATATGTAGATTACCCACTGAAGAGTCGGTACGTTTCCCTGAGGTGGGCACCCCTCTGTTGTTCCTTCTCAGCCTTTTTGAATGGGGGCGATGGGGAAGGTACCATTCCTGTTCATGCAGATTTTAAATGTCCTTATAATGGTAGTTTTCTATTTGCCCATTTACTTCAATGTCCATTGGACAGCAGTTGTACCAGCAGATGCTAGTGTTTTATACTTGGCCATCTGAAAAACCAAATATCAAGAAATATAGTTAAACACAAAAACCCACCATTTACTTTGTCAAATCCATACTTTTGTGTATTGGACATAGTTAATGTTTCCTGTTAAACTGCTACCCCTGAATCTTTGGTTTGTTCCCACTGCCTCCAGTAGTAACCAAGCTGAGTGGTAAGACGAGGGGCTGTGCTTTAGATGGCAGGGATGATTTTTTCACTTCATGCAGCACTAGTACACAAATTATTTCAAAATAAAGGTGTATTGTTTTGTTTTTATGACTTTGATGAACAGTTTATATTTAATAGACCATCTCTTTTACATCAGTTTATTTTAGAAGAATGAAACTATACCTGGAAAATTTTTTAAGTAAGTCATACTAGTGGGCTTGTTAACTTAATTTTGTATTTTTTGACGTATTTCATTGAAGTATAGTTGATCTGCAGTGTTGTTAGTTTCTGCTATACAGCTAAAGTCACACACACACACACACACACACACACATATGTATGTAAATACACAAATGCCAAAGAATGCTCAAACTACTGCATGATTGTACTTTTCTCACATGCTAGCAGAGTATTGCTCAAAATTCTCCAAACCAGGCTTCAACAGTATATGAACCGTGAATTTCCAGATGTTCAAGCTGAATTTAGAAAAGGCAGATGAACCAGAGATCAAATTGCCAACATCCATTGGATCATCGAAAAAGCAAGAGAGTTCCAGAAGAACATCTACTTCTGCTTTATTCACTATGCCAAAGCCTTTGACTGTGTGGATCACAACAAAGTGGAAAGTTCTTAAAAAGATGGGAATACCAGACCATCTGACCTGCCTCCTGAGAAATCTATATGCAGGTCAGGAAACAATAGTTAGAACTGGACATGGAACAACAGACTGGTTCCAAATCGGGAAAGGGGTACTTCAAGGATGTATATTGTCACCCTGCTTATTTAACTTATATGCAGAGTACATCATGAGAAATGCTGGACTGGATGAAGCACAAGCTGGAATCAAGATTGCCAGAAGAAATATCAATAACCTCAGATATGCAGATGACACCACCCTTGATGAAAGTGAAAGAGGAGAGTAAAAAGTTGGCTTAAAACTCAACATTCAGAAAACTAAGATCATGGCATCTGGTCCCATCACTTCATGGCAAATAAATGGGGAAACAATGGAGACAGTGAGAGACTTTATTTTTGGAAACTCCAAAATCACTGCAGATGGTGACTGCAGCCATGAAATTAAAAGATGCTCCTTGGAAGAAAAGTTACCACCAAGATAGACAGTATATTAAAAAGCAGAGACATTACTTTGCCAACAAAGTTCTGCTAGTCAAAGCTGTGGTTTTTCCGGTAGTCATGTATGGATGTGAGAGTTGGACCATAAAGAAAGCTGAGCACCAAAGAATTGATGCTTTTGAACTATGGTGTTGGACAAGACTCTTAAGAGTCCCTTGGACAGAAAGGAGATCCAACCATTCCATCCTAAAGGAAATCAGTCCTGAATATCCATTGGAAGACTGATGCTGAAGCTGAAACTCCAATACTTTGGCCACCTGATGTGAAGAGCTGACTCATTTGAAAAGACCCTGATGCTGGGAAAGATTGAAGGCGGGAGGAGAAGGGGACGAGAGGATGAGATGGTTGGATGGCATCACCGACTCAATGGACATGAGTTTGAGTAAGCTCTGGGAATTGGTAGTGGACAGGGAGGCCTGGCGTGCTGCAGTCCATGGGGTCATAAAGAGTCAGACACGACTGAGTGACTGAACTGAACACATATATACACACTGTTTTTTCATTATGGTCTTTTACAGATTGTTGGGGAATACAATTCCCTGTCCTATACAGCAGGACCTTGTTATTCATCTGTTCTATATAGCAGTTTGCATCTGCTAATCTCAAGCTCCCGATCCATCCTACCCCTTCCCTTGGCACCCACACGTCTGTGCTCTGTGAGTCTATTTCTGTTTTAGAGGTAAGTTCAGGGCTTCCCTCATAGCTCAGTTGGTAAAGAATCTGCCTGCAATGCAGGAGACCTGGGTTCGATTCCTGGGTCAGGAAGATCCCCTGGAGAAGGAAATGGCAATCCAGTCTAGTCTTCTTGCCTGGAGAATCCCATGGACAGAGGAGCCTGGCAGACTACAGTCCATGGGGTCGCAAGAGTCGGACACAACTTAGTGACTAAACCACCAAACCATCATTTATGTTAAAATTTAGATTCCACATATAAGCTTTATCACATGGTATTCTCTTTCAGACTTGATTTAGTATGATAATGTCTAGGTCCATCTGTGTTGCTTCAAACGGCATTATTTCATTCTTTTTTATGGCTGAGGAGTATTTCATTGTGTATACACCACATCTTTATCCACTCATCTGTTGATGGACATTTAGGTTGCTTCCTTGTCTTTGCTGTTGTAAATGCTGCTGCTATGAATAAAGTATCATTTTGAATTATCTTTTTGTATCTTTTAGAATTAGAGTTTTGTCTAGATACTTGCTCAGGGATGAGATTGCTAAATTATATTGCAACTCTATTTTTAGTTTTTTTATGGAAAATTCCATACTGTTTTCCATAGTGGCTCTACCAATTTACATTCCCCCCAGCAGTGTAGCAGGTTTCCCTTGTCTTCACACCCTGTCCAACATGTTGACCATTCTGACTGATAGGAGGTGTTACCTCATTGATTGTTCCTTTTAACAAGAAGTGCTTCAGTAAATCTTCATGAGCAGTATACAGCATAAAGACTGTTTTGGAAGAAACTAGAAAAGTACAGAATAATATTTTGATATGTGGCAGTCTTCACTGTGGCTGTACAATTTGCATTTTCTGTCCTAAACTATTATGTTCAAAAAATAATCAAAAGAAAGATAATAACTATTTAAGGGAGCTTCAAATAATCTTTCAAAGCTTGAAATGGAGGGTACTACCTTCTGCTATATAGTAGAATACAAAAAAATACACTTCTGAGATTCTTTACATCTTAGAGAATTTTCACTTTTGTGCTTGCCTTAACCAGCTCCAAACTTAAAATTTTTTCTGCACCTTGTCCAATAATGCTGAAACAAACACTCAGAACACCTGAGCCTTATCCAATTCAAAACTCAAGAAAAGTTTCAATTCTGTGACTATTTGGAGGCATTAGTGGACTAAAGAATTTTAGTATTGTAGCTTCTCAGGAAAGGTAGGTTTAATGCATCATTCGGGGGATTAACTCAACATTCATTCATTCACTGATCATTCGTGGATCCTTGGCTTCATGGCAAGCAGTAAAAGGCGCTGGCCCAGCGCAGCCCTGCCCTGCTGTTGGCGCCGGGCCTTGTGCACTGCTGGCCTCCGCCTGCAGAAGTGCTGATTTGCTGGCTCTTGGGTGGAGCCTCAGAAATGGCCTCTCCTAGGAGCACGCACATGATGCTGACTGACAGCCTCGTCCGCAGATCACACTTTGAGTAGCTCCCACCTGAGTGAATGATGATCGGGGAGGAGTCTGTACAGGAATACACCAGTAGTTCTAAGAGGCAGTAGAAAAATGCCTTGGTTATCAATGAGAAGGAGCATCTAGATCAGCCACCAGTGGAAGAAGAAGTGATGCTGAGCTGGACTTTAAAGGATGTGTTAGAATTATTTAGTGTAGACTCATGACACAAATTAAAAGGGAAGGAATAAGGATTGGGGCTTTCCATGTGGCGCTGGTGGTAAAGAAGCTGCCTGGTAAAGAACAGGTAAAGAACCCTGTTAATGCAAGGAGACATAAGAGACGCGGATTTGATCCTGGGTTGGGAAGGTCCCCTGGAGGAGGAAATGGCAACCCAGTATTCTTGCCTGGAGAATTCCATGGACAGAAGAGTCTGGTGGGCTACTGTCCGCAGGCTCACAGAGTGGGACACAATTGAAGTGACTTAGCGCTCACACACACACACACACATACAGATAGGGATCAAGGGGGAATTCCAGAAGAGAGAGCAGAGGGATAGTATTGGAAACAACTTAATACAGCTCACGTAAAGGGTACATGGGGGAGAACAAGACTGCCTCCTGTGTGCCAGCTGTGGTGCAGGATAATGACCTGGGCAGGGATGGGGAGCACTTATACGTTCGGCTCAATTATGGGCTTTTATCTGCAGAATAAAGCAGTGACATTGAACATATTTGAGACAGATACGGCAGCAGTTTCATGTTTTAAAAACATTTTTCTGAACTTAAGACCAGCCTGGATCAGACTAAAGGCAGAGGAGAGGGTGTGAGTAATGCGTGCAAAGATCAGAGAGGGCTGGGGAACGGAGAGGAGGATGAGGATTCCAGAAAAACAGAAGAGAGACAGCCAGGGTCCAGTGGCTGTAACACCAGTCAGAAGTGGGCTTGTGAAACTGGAGTGAAGCCTCATATTTACCTTTATGGAGAGGGAAAGAAAACAGCTTTTATTCTACCATCCTCTGTAGATGGTTTATAGGTACCCATCCTTGATTCTAAGATTCTTTTCAGTTCAGTTCAGTTGCCCAGTCGTTTCCAACTCTTTGCAACCCCATGGACAGCAGCACGCCAGGCCTTCCTGTCCATCACCAACTCCTGGAATGTACTCAAACCCATTTCCATTGAGTCGGTGATGCCATCCAACCATCTCATCCTCTGTCATCCCCTTCTCCTCCTGCCCTCAATCTTTCCCAGCATCAGGGTCTTTTCCAGTGAGTCAGCTCTTCACATCAGGTGGCCTTCAGCATCAGTCCTTCCAGTGAACACTCTGGACATTTTAGGAAGAAGAAAAACAAGAGAGTCCACTTACGGTGCTGGTTCATAGCTCAGGCTGCAGGAAGACTACGTGGATTTGAAGCTCTAATTGCATGTGGCTTCAGGCAAGTTACTTAACCTCTCTGAGCCTTAGTTCTCTTAAGAAGGCAGTAATAACTGCTTCCTCACAAAGTTATGTTGATGATTAAATAAATTAATATTTCTAAAGAGCTTGTGACAGTACCTGGCAAACAGGAAGCATCATTATAGTGTTATGTGAAACAAAATATAAAAGGCCACAAATGAAACCCATGCACTTTCCTCTTCTGTACGCTTGTACAAAAACCAGTTTGCACTCACTTTTAAGAAGTTGTCAATGCCAAAAATTACAAAGTCATTTTGTTGCTATCCTTTAAAATATCCAGTGAATAGGAAGTGTATAAAGTTACAAGGAGCTATGTTGTTGTGAATTTCTCATATTTTAACTGAATTTTTAATAATTATTTAAATTCTGTGATGGTAATGAGAGGCAAATGAGATAGATGGGTTCTAGTGTATCAAATGGCTTCTGTGCTAGAAAATTATCTAGAATTCTTCAGAAAAGTACCCTGGAAAAGCTGAATGTGAGAGCACTTGGTGAGTTTTTGAAAGATCTTTTGAAGACATTTTTCAGGAGGAGTCTGTTTTGCAGGTAAAAGAATATCCCCTTTCCTAGTTCTGCTGGAGTCAAAGTAAGCTCTTTTCTTGGCTAAGAGTCTTAGACAATTTTGGATATAACTCCTCCAAATATTTGGGGATTAAAATCGGTTTTAGCTTTGACACGATTTGCTGTGTGTTAAGAGCAGGTTTGACCTTTATTATGAGTGATGTGACTATTACAGGGACTGTTTCAAGGGCTGATTGTTTTTATTCAGGTAAACACAGGTGTGTCAGGAGCCCTGGCAGCCGAGTCGTGTCCCCAGAGGGTGGCACTCCTCCTGCCTCCACCTGCCCGTGATGCACCCACCTGCAGGATCAGCGCTGGGCCCTGGTTTCCCGGAAGTTCGCTTCTGATCCCTTTATTCTGTATTCTCTGTTTTACAAAATATTACTTCAGGAGCCTCACCCCCAGAGATTCTCTTTTAGGGGCCAGTCACTTCTTTGCAAAGCATGAATGAGTGACTCTCATGCCCATGAGAGGTTGAGAACCCCTGGTGTAGACAAGTTGTGCTAAAACTTTTACACATGCACATCTAGCTTCTGCACTCTCTTCCTGCTGGGGACTCCAGCCTCACACATGCCCTGAAATCAGTCTGATGCTTATGTTCTGAAACTGTGGACACTGCAGCTCACCCCAAACAAAACCAAACCTCTGTCGGCGTTAGTGGATGAAATAAACTCAGGCTTTCAGAAGGCCCAGTCTCTGATTCCCTGACCTCTGGACCCTGACCTCTGCCTGTTGGGCTCACTCTTGTCAATGTCCCTCTACCCCTCCAGCCCTCTAACCTGCACCCCAAACTTTAGAGACCCAGCCCTTTCATCAGTGTCTGGCCCACGGACCACGCCACTTGTTTAAGTTCAGACCACCGTTAACTGGTCTCAGCGCCTGCCCACGTTTGGCATTGCAGTTCTCAGCCCTGTCTCTGGAACATGCCGCCTCCTTCAGGAGTGTGCTGGCCGCTCGGCTGTCTGACTGCCTCTCCTCCAGGCCCAGGCCGATCTCCCTGCCCCCTGGTGCTAGTGGAAGCTCCTCTCCAGCCGGTTCTGTAGCTGTCACGCTCTGTTCTTTTCTTCCTACCTCTGACCTGGCCCCCAGAATGGTGTATGTACAATACATTCGTCTGCCCACATAACAAACACACACACCCTTAGTGGCCCGCAGAAATCCGTCTGTGCTCCCAAGTTCTGGAGCTGCTGCGGGCAGTCTGGGCTGGTCTGCACACTGGTGGCCTCACGTGGTGGGGCTGGCCGCCTTGGCTGGGCGGCTTTGCTCGGTCCGTCCTCCAGCAAGCTAGCCCTGTGTGGTCCTGTGGTGGTGACTGAGGCACAGGAAGGTCACCTGCATCAGGAGGAAATGGGGGGGCGTCTCGAGGCTTGGTTTCAGAATTTGTGCGTCATCACTTGTGTTCCATCAGCCAGAATAGGTCAGAAGGCCCCCCGCATTAGATTCCACCTCTTTACTGAGAAATGCAGCAAAAGGCACGTGACGAAGGCTGTGAGTAAATAAGGGGTGGCTGATTGGACCATTTATTTATGTTCACATTTCCTTTTTAAAAAAGTTTTAGTAAATTTTTTAAATTAAGTTTTACTGGAGTGTAGTTGCTTTGGATTCCCAGGTGGTACGGTGGTAAAGAATCCGCCTGCCAGTGCAGCAGACACGAGTTTGATCCCTGGGTCGGGAAGATTCCCTGGAGGAAGAAGTGGCAACCCACTCCAGTCTTCTCACCTGGGAAATCCCATGGACCGGGGAGCCTGGTGGGCTACAGTCCATGGGGCTGCAAAGAGTCAGACACAGCTGGGCGCGGACGACATAGCATCCATAGTGTGTGTGTGCCAACCCCAGTCCTCCCGCCCACCCCTGTCCCCCTCAGGGTCCATACATTTGTTTTCTGTGTCTGCATTTCTGCTTTGCCAATAAGGTCTTCTATATCATTTTTCTAGATCCCACCTATATGCATTAGTGTAGGATGTTTGTTTTTCTGACTTACTTCAGTCTGTAGGACAGGACACTCTGTGTCCATCCATGTCTCTACGAATGACCCAATTTCATTTAATTGGACCATTTATGCCATCAGGCAGTGAGCACATTTCCCTGGAATGTGGGAGGGGCCCACATGTACACACGGTGCTCCTTCTAACTTGGCCCCCAGACTCAGTTCCTGCTGAGGTTGTCCACAGAGCATCCACCTGAGCAAAAGGCACTAGTGAACATGATTATTTCGTAGGGGAGAGGAGAAGGAATCCCTTTCACATCCTTAAACTGCCGAAACATTCCCTGAGCAGGTCTCCTCCGCAGGTAACTAGATGCTTGTTCTAAGGAGAGGTGCCCAGTCCCCCAGGCACAGCTGTGTCTTCTCCGTAGACCACTTCTTGCCCGCTAGCTCCAGCCCCTCACCCTGGAGCCTTCACCTGGAGCTGGTAGACCCCTCACTTTGGGATTTGTCTTCTCACTTCCAGCATCCCTTCCGCTCTTGTTTACCTGCCCTTGGCATTGCTCTGCAGTCGTCCTCAGAAGCCTGGCCCTGGGAAATAAGAAAGGGCTGTGGAGGTGGGTGGGAAGGAGCCTTTCCCTTCTGTGCGGGTTTTTTTTTTTTTTAGGTTTTTTTAAAAATATGGATGTGGACCATGTTTAAGGTCTTTATTGAATTTGTGACAATATTACTTCTGTTTTATGTTTTGGTTTTTTGGCCAGGAGGAATGTGGGATCTTAGCTTCCCAACCAGCAATCGATCTTGCACCCCCTGCAGTGAAAGGTGAAGTTAACCATTGGACCTCCAAGGAAGTCCCCTTTCGAATGTCTTCGTCATCATTAACAGCAACACCCCAGGAAACCTATGTTGGTTCATGAGCTTCATCCAGGAACAAAGACGGGCAGTGTTGGCCCTCAGAGGGTCAGGAAGGAAAGAGGGAGTTGGACTGGGATAGCACAGCTCAGCCAGTCCTGGGGGATATAGATAGAGGGGTGGCAGGAGCAGAGGAAGGATGGGGTCCCAGGTGAGCAGGAAATGTCATGTAACTTCTCTCCTGGGAGCTGCTCATTTCCCCATCTAGAAAATTCCTGACCTGGGACTACCCAGGAGAAGCTCAGCAGGTGGAAAAGTTTAGGAAGAGCCCAACGGCTGATGGGCTAGCTGTATCACCTGCTTTCGTAAGGTCTGTTTGGGGAGAACCTGCTTAACCTGCTCTGTCTTTTGTGACCCTATCAACGAACAGTTGTCCTGTGTGACCTTTGCAGCACTGCTTTGTCACCTCACACGTGTATTTGTCAGTCCGCTCTTGCCTCTCTGGTCTTCTGGGAAACAAGGCAATGCCCTTGATTCTGCTTCCACTCCTCTCCTCTCTGAGGAAGCCCTCCCTCACCAGCCTCCCTGCTTTCTTTCTGTTCCTCTCCCACAGTACAGAAAGTTTTCACTGGTGGAGTATCCTAGATCCTGTGTTCCCCACTGAGGAATTAGGCTTGGTTACTGTTAGTAACCAGCGAGAGCCTCCGTTGCTAAAAGAGTTGCTATAAATCTGGGGGAGAGCTGCATGCCTTCCCCGAATGTCAGATTTATTTGCCACACGGGTTTATCAAAAATCCAGAAAGAAGCAACTCACACCCTAGAAAAATCAGTCTTCCCCTTAGGAAATGCCTCATGACTGTAGGTCCAGTTTGGTTTGGAGGAGAGCATCCACTGTGAATGGGTGCCTCAGGCCCGGGGGCTTCCCCGAGACTGGCTGCCATCCACCCAGTCAGAAACCTGGGCTGAACATGAGCATCTCCTGGGCCGAATGTCTGCCCAGCAACACAACGTGGAAGGTTCGCATCTCCCTCTCCTACCCCTCTTCACACTCAGGAGGAACGTGCTTCCTTACAGACGGCTCTGAGACAGCAAAGAGTGCAGTGCAGCCATTTCTGTAAGATTCCCAAGTCCAGACTGACCAAATGTGCAAGGGAACTCTTAACTTGAACTCTTAACTTGGTGGGTTTCGGGTGTCTGTGGTGGGTTTTATTGCCATTCTTCAGTGTTTATTCAGACTGAGTTCCGAAGTCAGGAAGGAAATGGACGGAGCTCTTCGTTGTACCGGCAGAGAAACTCCCTCCGTTCCAGGCAGACAGTTATCAGATGGAGAAAACCAGATCTTCCATCTACACGTTACCTTGGCCTCCAACTCCTGACGGCTTCAGAAATGAGCAGGAACGTGACTAGAAACAGGAAGGTGCAGCAAGATTAGTCAGCAAAGGGATGGGAGGGGGAGAGAGAGACAGACCGATGTAGAGTTTCCTCTAGAGGTGAAGTCTTTGGAAGGCGGAGGAAGGAAGCAGTGGGCTTCCTCGGGTGGAGGGAGTGATACTGAATCATGAGAAGCCAAGGAGAGCTGGGACCCTCCCCGGCCGCCTCCCACGCTCTCCAAGGAGCCTTTGAGGCTTGCCAAGTCTTCCGTGAGAGTTCCGTGAATGGCATCCTCAGAGCTTTTTCTCAGAGGCTCTTCAGCTTCGGGGCCTCCAAATAGAGCCCAGAGCACAGGGCGGACCCCGCGGCCATTTGGGGATGAGGGGGGGAGACAGAAACCGGGCCCCCCTTGACTCATCTTTGTCAAGCATTGCCCTCGGGCCTGCAGGCGCTGAAAAGACGTGTCCTTCACCAGACAGAACCAAGTCTGTACAAAGCATGCATAAAGTAGAGTAGTAATGAGAACCTCCAGTAAAGAACAGGGGACTCCGCTCCGCTCGTGACCTAAACGACCTTCCAGAAGAGAGGAGACATACGGAGACGCAGAGCGGATTCACTTTGCTGTTCAGGGGACATGGAGACAACACTGTCAAGCGGCTACACTCCAAGAAGAATGAATTTAAAAGAAAGAAAGAACCCAGTCTGCTCAGGGGAGCCTCACACACACCCGGAGCCTCTGACGGTGTCAAGTTTCCTGAAGCCAGCCTCATCTGGGAAGTCTGGGACCCTCCTGGCTTGCGCGTGTTCCTCCCCTTTCTGTGTCTTTCTTCAATGGCAGCACCCCCTTGCTCCCCGGCTTCCAGCTCTCACCCTTGAGCGTAGGCAGTCCATCCCATTGCCGCCCCACCGCGTGCCCACATTCATCAGGAAAGGTGGTGGGGTAAGAAGCGCCCTAGCCTCTCACGGCACAAGAGCACTTCACAACAGGTGCGGAGAGGGAGGGGCAGAGGCCCCCGTCCCATGACGAGGGCAAGTGGGACCCTAGGCGACTGCAGCCAGACCCCGGATCTCAGACCAGCCAGGGGACAAGGAGAGGCAGCACACGGGGCTTCTTGCAGCCTAAAAAGATAAAAGGAGCTAGTTCTCAGGCTTTGCCATGTGCATGCCATTTACAAGGAGCTGTGCCTCTTCTTAAACTCCTGCTAAGACACCCTGGCTGGAGAAACAAATTACCAAGTGCAACCAGAAAGCAGTCTTTCACAGGTCATTATCAGGGCCTTGTCAATGCCACGCCTGATTGGGAGCCACTCTCAGAATCATTTTTAGCTTCTCTTGTGGGGGGAACTCTTTCCACTGCTTCCTGCTGTCCTGTCATTTTGCACTAACCCCCAAAGGCAGTGTTAAATTGATGTCATCTTTCCAATTTCTTCCTGGAAGCATTTTCCTTTCTGGTTAAGAATGGGAACATTTGCACAATCAGAAGAGAATAGTAGCCAAACAAGAATTCTGTGAAAACCCCTAACTGGAATGAAGGCATTTATTTCTGCCCTGGTCCCAGGCCCCATTATTCCGGGGCTACAAAGAAGGATGAATCACACAGGTGACAAGATAAAGAAAAATAAAGAAGTGAAGTAAAAACATCTGCTTTATTGACTAACCCAAAGCCTTTGACTATGTGGATCACAATAAACTGTGGAAAATTCTGAAAGAGATGGGAATACAGGACCATCTGACCTGCCTCTTGAGAAATCCGTATGCAGCTCAGGAAGCAACAGTTAAAATGACATGGAACGACAGACTGGCTCCAAATAGGAAAAGGAGTACGTCAAGGCTGTATATTGTCACCCTGCTTATTTAACTTATATGCAGAGTACATCATGAGAAACGCTGGGCTGGATGGAGCACAAGCTGGGATCAAGATTGCTGACAGAAATATCAATAACCTCAGATATGCAGCAGAGAAGGAAATGGCAACCCACTCCAGTACTCTTGCCTGGAAAATCCCATGGACGGAGGAGCCTGGTGGGCTGCAGTCCATGGCGTCGCAAAGAGTCAGACACAACTGAGTGGCTTCACTTTCACTTTTCACTTTCCTGCATTGGAGAAGGAAATGGCAACCCACTCCAGTGTTCTTGGCTGGAGAATCCCAGGGACAGGGGAGTCTGGTGGGCTGCCATCTATGGGGTCACACAGAGTTGGACACAACTGAAGTGACTTAGCAGCAGCAGCAGATATGCAGATGGCACCACCCTTATGGCACAAAGTGAAGAAGAACTTAAAGGCCTCTTGATGAAAGTAAAAGAGGAGAATGAAAATGTTGGCTTAAAGCTCAACATTCAGAAAACTAAGATCATGGCATCTGGTCCCATCACTTCATGGCAAATAAATGGGGAAACAGTGGAAACAGTGACAGACTTTATTTTGGGGGGCTCCAAATTGATCACTGCAGATGGTGACTGCAGCCATGAAATTAAAAGACGCTTACTCCTTGGAAGAAAAGTTAGGACCAACCTATTAAAAGTTAGGATCAAGAATATTAAAAAGCAGAGACATTACTTGGTCAACAAAGGTCTGCTAGCCAAAGCTGTGGTTTTCCAATAGTCATGTATGGATATGAGAGTTGGACTATAAAGAAAGCTGAGCACCAAAGAATTGATGCTTTTGAACTGTGGTGTTGGAGAAGACTCTTGAGAATTCCTTGGGCAGCAAAGAGATACAACCAGTCCATCCTAAAGGAAATCAGTCCTCAATATTCATTGGAAGGACTGATGCTGAAGCTGAAATGCCAATACTTTGGCCACCTGATGCAAAGAAGTGACTCATTTAAAAAGACCCTGATGCTGAGAAAGATTGAAGGTGGGAGGAGAAGGGGACAACAGAGGATGAGATGGTTGGATGGCATCACTGACTCAATGGACTTGAGTTTAAGTAAACTCTAGGAGTTGGTGATAGACAGGGAAGCTTGCCATGCTGCAGTCCATGGGATTGCAAAGAGTCAAGACAGGACTGAGCAACTGAACTGAATTGAATGTAAAAACAATTCCAAAATGAGAAAAAACTTATTGCCTTCAATCAAGGAGAGGATTCAGTTTGAGAATTGTGGAAGTGTAGAATTACTACCAAACTAAAGATTGAAAAGAATGTTGATAGTTGTTGAACTGGGTAAGAGAGACAGACGTGAATTTCGCGTGCGATCTGTGTGTGAATACTTGAAAATTTCCATATTAAAAAATTACTTTAAATTGTGGTAAGAACTGGATCAAAGAGATCCTGCATGGCACAGTAGTTCCTAGGCAGAGACCATTTCCCCCCTAAATTTAATTAACTAGGCTGACAGGACCCATTCAGTCAGTTACAGCTGAAAGCATGTTTGAAACTAAACCTGGCTTTTTCAGACACCTGTGGGCAAAGGGGTCCCTGATCAGCCCACCTCTGGTATCATATAATGCAGCATAAGGTTTTCATAAATGCTGGATTTGGGGATTTTAAAACAAAATGTACATCCACTTAAATTCAGGGATTGACATGTATGCTTAGTTGCTTAAATGAAGACTCCTACTTCATAAAATTCTTAATTAAATGGGAAAAGCATTCTACATTCTTGATCTTTGTTAATCATATCTGGGAGAAGCCTGGACATTTAGATCGTGATTTCATTAGGGCATTCCCTGGGTGGCAACCTAATCTAATTTTAGCAAATTTTAATTGCAAGTGCTGTGAGTGTTTGTCTGAACTGGAGTTGAGTTTGAGATATTCTGGCTTCTAGAAGTAGTACCACCAACCATTCTACCCTAGACCCTCCATTGAACCAAACCCAACCTGAAGAGTTATATAGCCCAGGACAGTTGTACAAGTGGCTACCTGAATATTATGTGTTTAAATATTAAAAGTTGTAAGTCCAGCTACAAACAAACCACTAAGTAAAATATGTTCTAGTATTCTACCTTGACAAGTATGAGTTTTAGCAGCCTGTAAGGCCAGACTCAAATTTTGAATCCTTGGTCCCTGAAAGGCCTGCCCCAGGGACCGTGGTGGTTGAGGCAAGGTGGTCCATGGCTCCTGGGCCCCTGCCCACAGCCCACATCCTTTCTCCAAGAAGTCTGTCTTTCTCTCGAAGCACAGAACACGGGCCTCCTTGCTCATGCATGGTCTCCTCAGCCCATCCATTCAACTCCGTCCATCCCAGTCCAACACCAAAGAGTTATCCTGTGGCCAACCCTGGGGCCTAGAGGTGCACAAGTCCTTGCCTGTCCTATGAAGAAGTGAGCTGGAGGCCACGAGGACAGAGAATTCCAGAAAACCGAATACTGTGTTATCCAGAGACTGAAGCAAATGTTCTAGGAAGACATGTCCCCTTGACTGCTTTTCAAGGGTTAAGGGAATCCATAGGAAAGAGCTCTGTCTCTTCCTCCTCCTCTGTCTACCCCAGATGTTGGTATGTCCCCCGGGGCTCAGTGTTGAGCTCTGTAACCCTCTAGTACTTTCTTCCTAAGTGATCTCATCTCTTTCCATGGTTTTATAGCCCTATTCATTCATTCAACAAATATTCCTATTTCTAGGTACTGGGGATACAGTAGTTTAAAAAAAGAGACAAAAATCCCTGAATCACAGAGCTTTCTTTCCACCCAGAGATAGATAATGAGTAAGATGTGGCAGCTTTAAGCACGACCCTAAATTCTTTGTTACTCTGTTAAGTGTGAGATAGTGTCAACGGCTACTTGCTTGAACTCCAGTGGTCCTTAGAGTCCAGCGGAAGTGATGCTGTGTGACTTCAAAGGCTATGTCAGCAAAGGACATGACCTCACTCACCAGAAATGCTTACTCCTAGAGCCTTGCATGGTTCATTGGAAATATCCTGAGACCACCATGCTGGAGAGTCTACATGTTGGTGTTCTGGTCGACATTCCCAACTGAGTTGGCCCTTCCGTCCAGGCATGAGATGGGAGAGGGAAGTCAGCTTGGAAGTGGGTCCTGCAGCCCTGCTGTTCTAGCCCCAGCCATTCCATCACTTCCATCTGAGGTCCCAGACATCAGGGGACAGAGAGGACCTGTGCTCACTGTGCCTCCTCCAGTACTGGTCCACAGAGCCTGTGAACAGGATAAAATGTGTAAATGGCAGGCACATGGCAAAGCCCAAGAGCTAGCTCCACTGTTTGGGGGCAGGATGTATACTGAGTTCTAAATTTGTATCTCCAGCTGAGACCCGAGTTCCAGGTCATATGTATAGCTACCTTCTTACAACTTCATTTGAATCTTTAAGCAGACATCTCAAAATGTCCTCATCCACCTTCCTCTGCATCATAGTAAGGAGGGAAATGTAGACTGATTAAAACAGGGAAATGCGTTTCACACACCTCTTTTGTTAAATTAGTTATTTATTTATCTGTGCCTGTGCTGGGTCTTCAGTGCTGCACCTGGGCTTTCTCTGGTTGCGCGAGTGGGGGTTATTTTCGAGTTGCAGTATGTGGGTTTCTCACAGTACTGGCTTTTCTTGTTGCAGAGTGTGCGCTCAGTAGTCATGGCACTTGGGCTTATTTGTTCCACAGCATATGGGATCTCCCCAATCCTAGGATCGAACCTCCTGCATTGGCAGGAGGATTCTTTACTGTTAGACTGCCAGGGAAGCCTCCATGCACTTCTACATGCAAGCACATACATACACATGCACACATGACGGAAAAGAAGGTTCCTTCCATTCAGCCAGAGAGGTGAACACCAGAGCTCAGAGCGTGGCTGGTGGCTCTGAGAACATGCCCCACTGGAAGCTTCTTCAGCATCAGAGCGTCTGGAGGCACCTGGGAACGGAGGTTCTGGTAGCAGCGGCAGCGACAGCAGTGGCCTCAGAGAGAACAGGCGCGCAGGACAGCTCCATGCACAGACGGCCATGTGGACCAGTGGTGTGAGAAAAGCGACTGCAGTTGACAGGAGCAGGGCTTAGAAAGAATTAAACATGAGACAAATGTGACTATCATCTGCCAACGCTGCTGGCTGCCGGAGAGACACAAAGAAAGGGGCAGACACATCTCGCCGTCTGGTAGCCAGTGACAGATTTCAGGGTAAGCCACTGAAGCAGCATTCCGTGGATCCCGCAAGCTGGTAAGGTGAGAAAACATTGGGTAATCCAAGAGACTAATCTGGAAGGACACATACAGTTCTTTGAGCACTGGCTTGTAGATCAAATCTATAAAATCGTATGTGGAAGTCAGCCTCTGAGACGTCCTCATATTCAGATCACTGTGAGGGTCCACACACATGGAATGGAACTACTTTGTGAAACCAACAGAATATTGCACCAGCAATGGTGTGTGATTCTAACAACCAGGCTGGGGAAGACACCATCAATTATGAGCTGCTGTTTCAGACCATTCGCTCTGGGGAGGCCAGCGGCGATGTGGTGAGGAGCCTCAAGCCATGCCAGGGAGAGATCCACGTGGTGCAGAAGTGAGGTGCCCTATAGCAGTCTTGCAAGTTAGTTATCTCGAAAGCAGGTTCTCCAGCCCCAGTCAAGTCTTCAGCTGCCTGCACCCACCTTAGCTTCAACTCTGTTAGAAACCCCAAGCCAGACCTGTCCCATTAAGCTGGACCCAGATTTCTGACCCACAGCAACTCCATGGGATAATAAATGTTTATTGTTTTTTAATTACCTACATTTTAGGGTAATTTGTTATGTCTCAAGTGGTAACTAACACAGGTTTTTGCAGCGGAGGCGAGGTCAGACAAAAGAGTCTTTAAAGATTTTATGACTGTATCTTCTCCCAAATTTTCTGGATGCAGTGTTTTCGCGGGTTCAAACCCCACTGAATTGAGGTGACTTTGTGGGCTTCATGGACTGACTCCAGCAGGCAAGGCTGGGCTTGTAAACAAAGAGTGATAGGAATCGAAGAGAGAAAGAGAAAACACACGAGCACTTTTGAAGCATCTGTATGTGTCAGGTTGACTGGTTTCGTCAGCCAAAGAGCATCACATGTCCAAGCGTAGGGTTTAGGGAGGTTAATACTGAAGGACATGGATACAGGCAGTTGTGATGAATCGAGGCTATCAGTATGGTTAATGCACCACAATAATCTACTGAGGTCGCTTTAAATATGTCAAGTTATAGGAACATTTTAAAGATGAAAGGCCTCTTATTCACATGTCCCTGTTTTCCACAGCTGTTTAATCTAATCCAATTTTCCATAAGTTTTAATGAGTGAGTCCTTAAATGTCCACAGGGTTTTTAACATTAAATCCACTCCAGTCCATTTGGCCAGTTTTCACACCAAAATTCCTTCTTTCATCGGTTGCCAAAGGCTTCCCCTAAGCTTGATATGCTGTCTAGTAATAAAAGCCCGACTGCTTACAAATATAATTTTTAAAATGCCTTTAAATCATTTTCTTAGGACTGCAGCTCACTTCTTCCAGTACATGCATGCAATAGGTCTTTTTCTTCCAGAAGCAGAAGGGAGATTCAAAAGAGAAAACACAGTGCATGGGATGTGGACTCACAGAAACCCCATGATTATCTCTTCCCCCAACTGGAAGAAATACCATCCTCCTTCCTTAACGGTAGCTCTTGGCCCTTTGAAGTCCAACTGCCATTGCTGATTTCGTCCTGGGTGATTCTTCTGTAACATTTATACCTGTCGGGTTAGCATGCTTATATTGCATATGCTTTCTTTTCCCTTTTCAAAAATGTTAAGCATAATTTTTATCTTTTTCCACTTGCATAAAGAAAAAAACACCTAGAACAGAAAATTTGAAAGGCATATTTCTGATGGTGTTTTAATTTAACTCCAAAAACAGTTGTTACAAGGCAGTTTTGTGGCACTGATCTGTATTGCAGGAGGAAGCTTCAGCTGCACAAAGCTCCTGAAGAAAATGATGTGTGACTTATGGGCCTTGAAAGTCTGCATCAGATACTCGTGGGGAAATGTGCCCTACTTAGCACAGTCAGCTCTCTTCTTTGAAGGCTTTCTGAACTTAAAAGACGTGGAATTTGGCCTCTTAATATATATATATGTATTTGTAATACAGAGTGTGAGAAACCATTTGCACTTAAAACGTTGACATTGGTGGATTTGGCATATTCGTTTCAAGAGTCTTCAAGCAACTGGAAATTTCAGGGCTGTTAGTAATTTGTAACTTTGTGGAGGCAGATGAAATATCTGAATGTATTGTGAGGCTGGCTTTTGGGTAAGAGCCACTCACCCCACCTCTCCAGGGGGAGGGGCACTCCCCATCCTCCCATCCCATCCTCACCCACCTGGGGGCTCTTTTGAAGCCATAGTGGTAGCCAGGGTGTTGCCACCACCTAGCTGTTCCCAGGCTTCTCTGGTAGCTCAGCTGGTACAGAATCCACCTGCAATGTGGGAGACCTGGGCTGGGAAGATCCCCTGGAGGAGGGCATGGCAACCCACTCCAGCATTCTTGCCTGGAGAATCTCTATGGACAGAGGAGCCTGGCAGGCTGCAGTCCATGGGGTCGGACATGACTGAGTGACTAAGCAGAGCTCAGCACAGCCATCCCCACCATCCAGCTTCCTTCTATCCCCTTTCTCATAATCTGTGATGTTCTTTCTGGTTTCCACTTCTGTTGGGTTGGCCCAGAAGTTCGCTCGGGCTTTTGTATTATCTTACAGAAAAACCCAAACAAACTTCTTTTGCATCACAGCTCAAGGTGGCCTTGCTTGGATTAGAGTCAGTAATAGCGATTGGTTGTGGGTTGACCAAGTGATTTAAAAAGAAGATCGGCATGTCATTTAGCTATTGCTATGTAACAAACCACCCCAAAACTTAAGTGATGAGCTTTTGTTATAATTCTGCAAGTCAGCCATGTGGTTCTTCTGCCCTCAGATGGGCTTACCTACGTGTCTGTAGTCTGCTGCAGATCAGAGAGCGGCCCTGCTGCTCCTGGCCAGACTCTCACATGTATGTGGGTGCGTGATTGTAGCTTGGTTGAGGTTGGTCTCAATGAAGATGGCTTATCTCTACTCCATGTGGTCTTTCATTGCCCATAATTTGTTCTTATGGTGGAGACAGAGTTCCAAGTGAGAGTGAAAATGTTTCTCGTGAGGCTCATGCTCAGAACTAACCCCTTGTCACTTATTCCTAGTCTGTTGTCTAAAGCAAGTCAGGAAGCTGGCCCAAATTCAAGAAATAGAGATACAGACTCCACTTCATTGCAAGGGGTGTGGTTTCAGGGAGAAGTGGGGAATTGGGATTCTTTTTATAATCAGTCTACTGGAGCCAGAGTGAAATGTCAAGATCAAGATTGGTTGTCACTCTGTCTGTCTCATTTCTCTTTATCAACAAGGAAGTAGATGGAAGAGCTGCTTGAAGCCAGCCTCAAAACAAGGACAGAACCACCAGAATTGCAGAAGCAAAGTGCCACAGCCCTCATGATGGTGTGGACATCTGAATCAAGCCAACTCTCCTCCTGGACTTTACAGATACTTAAGCCAAATTAAGTAAATTCTGATATTGTGCCAGCCTGTATGATTGGAGTTTTCTCTTTGGAACAAAAAAGTACCTAAATGATATTGCAATTCAACCGAACAGCAGCTTTTTTTTCTCCCTTAAAACTGCCCTTACCCCCAGAAATTCAGCTGCTAGTGCATCTATAAAAATCAAAAGAATGCAGAGATATGTGGGAGACTGTTCTTAGTTGGACAGTCAAAGTTTCCTATAAATTAAAGAGTAAAATATCTTACTCAACAGAAGCTCACATCTGTGACTTTAATCCTATATTTATGGAATATTCAAGAGTCTGAACGGGTCACTTAAAATTTTCAGTTATAATTTACTGTCTCTTATGGAAAAAAATTACATGTTTCAGTAGACAGTTACTCAAGCTGTTTTTTTTTTTTTCTTTTAAATTATGTCTTTTGAGAGGCATTCAGCTTATTTTCTCTCTCTTCCCACCCATCGAGAGATTTTGTTGACCTTTGTGTTCTATGGCTTATATTAAAAATACCACTGGTATGTTAAATATTCTTTTCTTAAACTATACACAATTTCTTTGTAATTCCAACAAAAATGTCTAGGGGGCACTGACCTCAAATTCCCCCACCTAGTTTCAGAGTTATAGCTTTAATAGTATTTTAACACTTCTAGATTCACAAACGACCTTGGGACATATTTCCCCCAAGTCTCAAGTGTCTACTCTATTTATCATTCCTTTAAACAACAAATGGATATTTGTAAGTCATCATTGCCTAAATGACGTATAAATAGTTTCAAACTCCAAGAGCTCTGACGGGATTCCCAGGCACAAAGCTTCTAAACCCAGTCATTCTGCTGAAGGACTGTGAAGGCTTAGGCAAGTCACATAAGGACTTCCTAGAACAGTTGCCCTGTTGATCAGATCAGAATTAGCCCTTTCTTTCACTCACTCGCAGACTTCCACAGTTCAAGTGGAGACTAGGAAGACGTACTTTTGACTGACTTGAACTCTCGCTGCAAGCAGTTTACGAGACAGCATTCACAGCAGCAGCAGCGCACAGCCTGGAAGACGCAGGGCGTCGTTTTCACTCCACTGCGATGGGAAGGCAGGCATGGGATGGAAACACTCTAAAAAGAGCCTGGGAGATCATATACAATCTCAGATCTGCCCAAACTCTCAGGAGGAAAAATGGCTTGGTAGGAAAACTATTCCAAATGTTGCATCAAGTTTGAATTAAGGCCTCATCGATAGAAAGCTGTTGGTGTTTCAAAGCACTAACACTAAAGGAACTTACAGAATGTTCACATTAGCCTAATAATTTACAAAGGTCCACCTCAGCAG
This sequence comes from Odocoileus virginianus, assembly GCF_023699985.2. Lineage (NCBI taxonomy): Eukaryota > Metazoa > Chordata > Mammalia > Artiodactyla > Cervidae > Odocoileus > Odocoileus virginianus. Next base: position 4,625,055 of record NC_069682.1, read on the forward strand.
GGCAGTCATGTACAGCTGTGTGGTTTGTATACTGCACAACGTCGGAGAGCAGTGTTTGCATAGTCTGTGATGTGAACGGCTCCCTCGGGCACACTATACCCACCTATATATGACATCCCTACACACAAGTCCCTGTGTCATTTGTTAATAGGGTTGGCGCAGCCTTGTCCAGTGTCAGAAACTGCGTGTCTACTTGCCCTGGCTGTTCAGTCTCCCAGCATAAACTTTTCCCTATTAAGGAAAAAATGGGTCTGAGACATCATTACCCCTTTGTTGTCCGAAGCCTAAGGATCCAAGCTCTGAAGTTTGTTGTCCTCAAGCCTCTCCCAGGAGACGTGACCAGAGAGGGCTGGAAAAGGGGAGTGGATGCATCCATCTCAAACCCAAAGAACCAGCTCTTTCTTTCACCGACTGAAAGAAATAAGTTACCAGTGAGATACATGTGTTTCCTCTCCTTCCTGGGAGAGGCGTTTCTTCATCCCACTAAGCTGTTTGCTTAAATATTCATCAAGCCCTTTCCCACCGTCAACATATAAGCTCCACGAACTCCTGCCACTGCTAATAGATCTCTCTGCCCCACTCTCTCCTCATCCCTTCCACTCTTCCATTTACCTTGTCTTCCCAGAGAATAACCATGATGGTAAAGGCTGTGAGTGACTCAGTTTCCAGTGCATGCTTTCCACCTCCACTCTTGAAGATGAACTTGAAGACACTAAGTCAGCTGGTAGGAACTGACCAGGTTCCAGGTCGGTGTGGAGAGCTGTGCTCTGAGTCACGGGATTTCACGAGGGGCTGGGCCTGAGGCAGAGAGGAGCACCAGCTCTGGACCATGCCACATGGGCATGAGGGCCAGCTAACATGTCTTTCCTTCACTGTGCTGTTCTTTGAATACAGGATCAACATTTACTGAAAAGAGAGTCTGTTCGTGGGTGTGGTGGAGGCCACTAGTGACTATTCTCCATCTCTCCTCCATCGTCACCCCCTCTCCCACCTCCTAACACAACCAAGCCCTGCAGCTAACTGGTCCTGGTGCTATAGAGGGCGGGTCCCCGGTGATGACCGGGTCCCTCTGAGTGCCCACCCTGGCTGTGCACTCAGCCATATGATCTGCCTTCACTGGAGGACACAGCAGGGACTGGCACAGTACTGGAACATTTTCACTCCTCTTTGAGAGAATGTGCCCAACTCCCCTGGAGAGGCATCTAAGATACATGTGGAGTGGAGGCAAGTCATCCCAGCTGAGGCCATGTGGGAACCGCCAGCTCCCAGCTCACCAGTTAGCAGAGAGTGGGCTCACCTGCAAGCCTTGCTGACATGGGCTGAACCCAGCCCAAGTCAACAGAACCACCCAGAAACCCAAGAAAAGGCAAAGATAGCTGTTTGAATCCACACGTTGGTTATAAAGCAGTAGAAAATTGGTACAGTGTCCATGGGTTGTTACTGGACTTTAGGCTCCCCAAGTGTCCCTTGGATGTAGGGATGTTTTCCAAGAACAAACTGCATGTAATCTTCAGCATTCACCTGAGACCACCCCAGGGAGATCTTGCCTTGAATGAGGCTGCTCCTTGCTGAGACCATGACAGTATTTGCTTCTCAGGCCCTGGCCTTTGGCTGACGCTTGCTGTCTACCTGGCATAGACACGGTCAGGTTGTGCCTCGTGACCAAGGTTAGCACCTTCACTGAGACCTTCACTTTTGCTCACAGTCTTGCCTCCACAAATAAGTCTACTCATGGATGGACAAAGCCTATATCAGAGTGAAGCCTTGTGGGGCTGGCCCCAGAGGCTTAGAGCCACCAGCCTGTGTCATAGCTCAGGGGAGCCAGTTGCAGAATGAGACAGTAAGACAGCCAAGCCCCAGGACCCACACAGGCATCTGGAGTTTCTGTGTCCACCCGCCTGCATCCTGAACTCGGCCACTGTGACCCGCCAGTGACATCGCTTGATGTTCCTCCAGGTTCCTGGAGCGGTCCTCCACGCACTACAAGTTTTCAGAGGGGCACCCATAAAGCTTACCCCTCCTCCCCACCCAAGTTCTGAAGCAACTGAGAAGTGAGATTTTAGAAATGGCAGGTGGAGGGGACTTCCCTGGCAGTCCAGTGGTGAAGACTTTGCTTTCACTGCAAGGGGCTCAGGTTCGATCCCTGGTCAGGGAACTAAGATCCCACATGCCACATGGCATACCCTCCACCTCCCCCAAAAATAAAACTTTAAAAAATAAAAATGTCAGATGGAGGTGGATTTTTTTTTTTTTTAATAAAGCTGATTTTGGAGAATATGACTTTTGGGGAAGGTGACTTTCTGTATACTAAGCCGCAAGCTTCGAAAGCCTTAACCACCCAGTTGTGGTTGGATTCAGTGAGTAGGCTCCCTACTCAAAGGACTGAACACGATGCTTGCTTCCTGTAGGCAGTGTGTTCTGTGTCTAGAAAGCACTTCCCCATATTGCTGTATAGATGGCTTTCCGGTCACTTGGATCTGAGTGACTTTTGAGTGTGGCCTTTTCTGACTTCCTGGTCACTATTACAGTCCCTGTCTACAAACTCTTCAACACTCCTCTTATCCTGAGATGGGACCCAAGTACTTCCTCCTTGAATCTGGGCTCACCTTGAAGATGTTGTTAAAACCACCAGGATGCAGCAGAAATGATGGCAGAGCTTACATACTTTCTGAAGTCAAGTCATTAAATATAAAGGCCATGGAGTTTCTGCCTTGCCTGCTGAGATGCTTGCTTTTGGAGCTGGGAGCCTGCGTGGAGGAAGGTCAGCTGCCTTGAGGCCGCCATGCTGGCAGGAAGCCCAAACCCTGGAGCAGGTGCTCCAGGCGGTGCTCACAGCCCGGGTCCCAGGTGACAGTCAGCATCAGCCACCAGGCACACACACTAGGTGCCTGCAGCCTGCAGAAGTCTCGTGCCCCAGTCTTAGACTCTCCTCAGATGAAGCCCTAGGTGTCACGACAGAAGCAACATATGTCTACTGTGCCCTGCCAGATTTCTAAATTACCCAACCCCTGAACATACTTAGATGGTCTGTTTAATGCCATTAGCTTTCGGAGCACTTTGGTATGACGTAATTTGGAGGAGGAAATAGTATGGCATAATAGTAACTAGGACACTCTGTTTTTTACTTTTCATGGCATTGCTTATCACTGTCAGAAATCACACTATTTATTGATGTATTTACTGCTGCCTGTCACTCCTCTTCACGTGTAGGTTAGCTCTGCTAGTGCAGGGGTGTGTCTGTCTTAGACCTGGAACAGTAATGGCCCCTGGGAGGCAGTCAATAAATATTTGTTGAAAGATCAAACAAATAAACATCTTTCCCCTTGCAGAATAGAAATAAAAGCTTCTGGGAGAGTATTTCAGTCTTTTTATTCTTGATCTCTAGGCCCTGAGTGACAAAACTGAGGTTATTTGTGTGAAATAGAAAATAGATGGTTCCTTTTATAATATCTGAGCAAACCATCCTGTAGAACATTCAGTTATTCATTCAATGATAAGGAGAAGGCAATGGCAACCCACTCCAGTACTCTTGCTTGGAAAATCCCATGGACGGAAGAACCTGGTGGGCTGCAGTCCATGGGGTCGCAAAGAGTCGGACTCAACTGAGCCACTTCACTTTCACTTTTCACTTTCATGCATTGGAGAAGGAAATGGCAACCCACTCCAGTGCTCTTGCCTGGAGAATCCCAGGGACAGTGAAGCCTGGTGAGCTGCTGTCTATGGGGTCGCACAGAGTTTGACACGACTGAAGTGACTTAGCAGCAGCAGTAGATATGAGCTCAGCAGCTTCCCTCACCCTAAAAGCCAGGCATTGTAATTCCCACTAGAGACACAGAGGTGGATAAGACCAGGCTGCCCCTGCCCAGGACAGTCCTCAAGGAGGGGCATGGACGAACTGAAGGGTGGAGAGGCCTCTCGAGTAGAACACAGCCTCAAAGGCAAAGCCCTTTGAAAGGCAAGGGTCAGTGGCTGCCACTCACACATCACCTTACCCCCAGACCCTGCTCAGAGCCAGCCATGACAGGTGCCATAACGATGTGTTGACTCTTGAATGGAGGAAACAGACAGTGTTCCGAGCTGGGCAAATGGCAAAGGCTCGTATCAGAAGAGAGGCTGAAGTGCCTTTGCGAAAAGAAACTCTTGTTAAATGTCTAAGGAACATCTAGTTCTCAACTGGTCTTGCTCTGCCATCATAAAAAGTCATTACCGAAGCCATGTCATACAGAGTGAAGTAAGTCAGAAAGAGAAGAACAAGTATCATATGTTCATGTATATATGTGGAATGTAGACAATGGTACTGATGAACCTATTTGCAAAGCAGAAATAGAGACACAGACGTAGAGAACAAACATATGGGCATGGAGGAGGGAAGGGACAGCGAGGTGAACTGGAAGGTTGGGATTAGCATATATATACTTCAAACCTGTGTATGAGAGAGATAACTACCGAGAACCCACTGTGTGGCCCAGGGAACTTTATCCAGTGCTCTGGGGTGACCTCCATGGGAAGGAGATCCAAACGAGAGAGGATACATGGATATGCATCGCTACGCAGCAGAAAATAACACAGCCTTGCCAAGCAACTATGCACCAATAATAAAAACAAATGCAATACCTAGGGCCCCAGCACAAACACATCGCTATTTTTTTTCAGAGGAAGCCCATCTAAATGACATGAAAAAGTAATGGCATCTGTCTCAGGTTTCTACTTGGAGAGGATTCATGCAACCTCAGCGTTTTATCTTGGGCAACTCCCCCGAGAAGAGGCACTGGGGAAGCAATTTGTATCTCTTTTAACTTGATGTCTGTAGGTTGTTCATTTCTGTAAGACTCCAATCCAATCCCATGGAGAGGTGCCAGATCTGAAGCCTCTATATGCTGTTAACTGCACGTGTTTTTTCCCCCGCTGGTATTTACATCTAAGGCAGCACAAAGCCTCCAATTTTATAGCCAAGTTAGGATGCTGAGAATATTCCTGAGTAGAATGTGCCTGAAATTAATTAAGATAGGGAGAAAAATCGAGCACATCACCAGGAGCAGAGGAGGCATTAAGTTATTATTTGTTGAATGAATGAATGAGAATAATGTATAAGATCATTCTGTAGTTTCACATGTTTCAAATGTAGTCTCATCCAGCCAGACTTTACCAAGACAATTCCATGGAGGGAAAAAGGTGGTTTAAGAAAAGCTATGCCAAGAGCAGTCACTCAGTACAAGGATGCAGCACTTACTCTTTGATGGAGTCCTTAAATGGGATTTTTTTTTTTTTTTGCCAGTTTGGCACAATTTGGTGGCTACAGAAAAGTCCAGGATGGGACTCAGCCAGCGCACAGACAGAAGCAGCTGAATCAGTGGGTGGTGGCGCCCAGGGAAAGCGTGAGCACTGAAATAGTCAGTGATCTCTGAACATGCCCAGCAGTTCCACAGTGCTCTTTTGTGCCGTTTAACCCTCAGTAACCCGCCTGACAGCTCTTTTTATTTCCTTATTTTGGCTGCACTGGGTCTTCGTTGTGATGCTCAGGCTTCTCACTGCAGTGGCTCCTCTTGTGGCGGAACACTGGCTCTGGAGCACGCGAGCTTCAGGAGTCCAGGCGCATGGGTTTAATTGCACTGCAGCATGTGGGATCTTCCCGAAGGAGGGATTGAGCCCATGTCCCCTGCATTGGCAGGCAAATTCTTAACCAGTGGGCCACCAGGGAAGTCCCTCGCCTGACAGTTTTTATGTGTGCATCTTACTTTCCATCCAGGAAGCAGTATAATGTATTGAGGGAAACACAGGTGTTAGTCAGAAAGTTCTGCTTCCTGGAACTCCATTAAGCCTTGAGTCCCTCGCTAATAAATCAGGGACTATGACACCTATCTTGTAAAATGAGTATGATGGCCACATGTTCTAATTTCTGGAAAGTCACGTATCATGGACTGCCACACAGGAAGGCAAACAAACATTAGTAGCCTGTCCTTATATTTAACCCAGTGTATAAGATCCTTGCAGGCAGAAAGCTGGCACAGAACCTTGAATATGAGATTTTATGAATATTTATTGAATGAGTGAACGCATTAATAACCATGGGATGAAATAGCATATTAATCAGGGTAACTCCAGCAGCAGAAACAAATATAGTCCAGTGGTTATCATAATGCAGTGGTATTGCTTACTTACCTGAGATCACAGCTGCGGTGTTCCAATCAGCAGATGGTTTCCTTTCCCATGCTCATTCCTGGACCTGGGCTTTGTGTGGCTGATGGGTCTTGGGTCTTGATGTCTTTCCAGATCAGCTCCAACTGCTTCTTAACCTCAGAACTGGAAGGGAAAAGGATACTCATACTCTCACTCACATCGTGTGGCCATCCCTGGATGCAAGCAGGGCTGAAGGACATGATCTCTCCTTAGCCAGCTGCCTTCCAACCGCCCACGAGGGAAGAGGGATCCAAATGTAACTGTCAAAATCATTTAAACAAAGAAGGAGAAACAGAGAGAGATGGACACATGGCAGTGTTTTGAATAGAAGTTAGTTCTGGAACATGCTTTTTATTTTTTTGCCCGTGCTGGGTCTTTGTTGTGGTGTAGGGGTTTTCTCTAGCTGCAGGTCATGGGGACTTCTCTGGCTGCAGCTATAGAATCTGTAGGCTCAGTGGTTGCAGCATGCACACTTAGTTGCTCTGTGGCATGTGGGATCTTATTTCCCAAACCCACACACCTTGCTTTGGAAGGTGGGTTCTTCATCACTGGCCCACCAGAGAAGTCCCTCAGAGACGCATCAACCCATGACAGTATTTTGAGTAGAAGTTCCTTCTATAACCTGCTTTAGTAAGAGACATCCTTCAATAACTGGCAAACTCAGAGGCCTGTAGGAAATAGGCCCCTGACATCATGAGTCAAGGGTAAGAGGAGGGGGTGAAGGGAGAACTGACTGGCTGGGGCTGAAACCTTTCTCTCTTGGGCTCCTGGAGCAGGGAGTTAAATTCATCAGGCCCCCATTTGTGTCATAGGTCCGGACTGAAGAAAGGTCCTATTTTAACAAATTTTACTTTATTTTGACTTTTAATTAAAGTATGAGATATCTACAGAAAAGAGCAAAATCTTAAGTGTATAGCTCGATGGATTTTGACAAAATAAACACACCCCGTTCAGCCGCCTCCCAGAGCAATAACCGGATGTCCTCCGAATCCTAGAAGGCCTCCTCATGCTCCCTTCCCTGAGCTCTTCTATTTCACAATGAGCTAGGAGTCTGAAATTTAAAGCCATTTCCCCCAAATTCTTTTTTTCCTTAAATGTTTATTTGACTGCAGCAAGTCTTAGTTGCCGCATGTGGGATCTAGTTCCCTGACCAGGAGTCAAACCCAGGCCCCTGCGCTGGGAGCACAGAGTCTTAGACACTGGACCACCAGGGAAGTCCCCCAGTTCTTCCCAGATTGAGTGGTGACCATGTAAGAGTCATCTGTAAGCTAGACCTGCTTTAAGCACCCACACTGCCCACCAGCCCTCCTTCCAGGGAGGGGGTCCACGCTTAAGAAACCATCCCAAGCAGGAGGAGCCAAGATGGTGGAGGGATAGGACGGAGAGACCACTTTCTCCCCTACAAATTCATCGAAAGAACAATTGAACGCAGAGCAAACTTCACAAAACAACTTCTGATTGCTAGCTGAGGTCATCAGGCGCCCAGAAAAGCAGCTCATTGTCTTCAAAAGGAGGTAGGACAAAATATAAAAGATAAAAAGAGAGACAAAAGAGCTAGGGTTGGAGATCCGTCCCAGGAAGGGAGTCTTAATAGAGGAAGTTTCCAAACACCAGGAAACCCTCGCACTGGCGGGTCTGGGGGAAGCTTTTAAATCTCGGAGGGAAACCTAACTGGGAGGGGAAAAATAAATAAAACCCACAGATTACGTGCCTAAAAGCAACTCCCAGCAGAAAAGTACTCCAGAAGCCCGCATCCGCCACCAGCAAGTGGGGGGGGGCGGAACGGAGAGGAGCGGGCAGCATTGCTTAGGATAAGGACGGGCCTGAGTGCCCTGAGGACAATCGGAGGGAGCCTTTGTGAGTTACCAACTTAAACTGTGGAATAGCAAAAGAGAGAGAGAAAATTAACCGGCCCAAACACACTGCCGGCCGTTCGCAGAACAAAGGGACCGAGCAAGTCCAGAGGAGCTAGATGGCTGCAGACCGGCCCAGCCCCGCCGGAGGCAGGAGGCAGGAGGCAGGGGGGAGGGGAAAGGGGCAGGCTTGGCCCCAAGGACTGCACCCCCTACCACACTGCAAACAGGCCTCCAGGTTCTAACCAAAGACTTCCTGAGATTCTGGATGGTCGACATCCGCCGGGAGGGTCATGGCTAAACACAAGGAGCACACACCCGACCAGCGCAGGCAGAAACTGAGGCTGGGGCCACGGAGGGGAGAAGGCACGCCGCACCCGGGGAGAGTGCGCCCGTCAAGCTCCTGGCTGCCTGAGCTGCTTGGGCCGGGGAAGGCACAAAACGCAGGCGCAACCTAGTCCGAGCTTTTGTGGAACACCCGAAAACTGGAACAACATGCGCAATGCAGGGCACGCTCCATATAGAGCAGCCGGGAGCCTAAGCAGTGTAGAGGGGAAAGCAGCGCCAGTCCCTCCCCGCAGCGCGACAGAACTAGCGAACCTGAACAAGAGACCACCTCCGCCCGCCTGTGTCAGGGCGGAAATTAGGCACTGAAGAGACCGTCAAACAGAAGCCAAATAAACAAAGGGAACCACTCCAGAAGGGACCGGTGCAACAGATTAAAATCCCTGTAGGTAACACTGACTACACCAAAAGGAGCCTATAGATATCGAGAAGTGTAAGCTGGAACGAGTTGCTATCTGAAACTGAACTGAACCCACACTGACTGCAACAGCTCCAGAGAGATTCCTAGATATATTTTTACTTTTTTTTTTAATTAAAAAAAAATTTTTTCTTTTCTTTTTTATTTTTTTTTAATTCCCTATTACTCCCTCATTACTCCTTAACTTTCATTTTCATAGATTTTTATGATTTTTTCAATTAGGAAAAAAAAATTTTTTCTCTTGTTTTTTTTTTTCTTTTTTCTCTTATTTCCTTTTAAAGTCCTCTATTACTCCTCTACTACTCCTTAATTTTCATTTTCATTTCACTATAACCTTGCAAAAAAAAAAAATAGAAGCCCTATTTGTAAACCAAACTTCATATATATTTCTAAAATTTTTTGTGTTTTTGTTTTGGTTTTTAATATTGTATTTTTAAGAGTCTAACCTCTACTCTAGATTTTTAATCTTTGTTTTTCAGTATGTGATATAAATTTTGGACATTTAAGAATCCAATATTCAGTTCCCATTTCTATTCAGGAGTGTGGTGATTACTCTCTCCCAATTTTGACTCTCTGTTTTCTACCTCAGATCACCTCTATTTCCTCCTTTCTCCTTCTCTTCCCAATCCAATTCTGTGAATCTCTGTGGGAGTCTGGGCTCTGGAGAACACTCTGGGAACAGATAACTGCGTAGATCTGTCTCTCTCCTCTTGAGTCCCCCCCCTTTCTCTTCCTGCTCACCTCTATCTCCCTCCTCCCTCTCCTCTTCTTCATGTAACTGTGAACCTCTCTGGGTGTCCCTCACGGTGGAGAATATTTTCACCATTAGCCTAGAAGTTTTGTTATCAGTGCTGTATAGCTGGAGAAGTCTTGAGACTATTGGAAGAATAAAACTGAAATCCAGAGGCAGGAGACTTAAGCCCAAAACCGGAGAACACCAGAAAACTCCTGACTACATGGAACATTAAGTAATAAGAGACCATCCAAAAGCCTCCATACCTACACCAAAACCAACCACCACCCAAGAGCCAATAAGCTCCAGTACAAGACATACCACGCAAATTCTTTAGCAACGCAGGAACATAGACCTGAGTGTCAACATACAGGCTCTCCAAAGTCACACCTAACACAGAGACCCATCGCAAAACTCATTACTGGACACTCCATTGCACTCCAGAGGGAAGAAATCTAGTTCCATGCACCAGAACACCAACACAAGCTTCCCTAACCAGGAAACCTTGACAAACCAATCGTCCAACCCCACCCACTAGGTAAAACCTCCACAATAAAAAGGAACCACAGACCTCCAGAATACAGAAAGCACACCCCAGACACAGCAATCTAAACAAGATGAAAAGGCAGAGAAATACCCAACAGGTAAAGGAACATGAAAAATGCCTACCAAGTCAAACAAAAGAGGAGGAGATAGGGAATTTACCTGAAAATGAATTTAGAATAATGATAATTAAAATGATCCAAAATCTTGAAAACAAAATGGAATTACAGATAAATAGCCTGGAGACAAAGATTGAGAAGATGCAAGAAATGTTTAATACCTAGAAGAAATAAAAAAGAGTCAATTAAAAATTAATAATGCAATAAATGAGATCAAAAACACTCTGGAGGGAACCAATAGTAGAATAATGGAGACAGAAGATAGGATAAGTGAGGTAGAATGGTGGAAATAAATGAAGCAGAGAGGAAAAAAGAAAAAAGAATCAAAAGAAATGAGGACAACCTCAGGGACCTCTGGGACAATGTGAAATGCCCCAACATTCGAATCATAGGAGTCCCAGAAGAAGAAGACAAAAAGAAAGGCCATGAGAAAATACTCGAGGAGATAATAGCTGAAAACTTCCCTAAAATGGGGAAAGAAATAGCCACCCAAGTCTAAGAAACCCAGAGAGTCCCAAACAGGATAAACCCAAGACGAAACACCCCAAGACACATATTAATCAAATTAACAAAGATCAAACACAAAGAACAAATATTAAAAGCAGCAAGGGAGAAACAACAAATAACACACAAAGGGATTCCCATAAGGATAACAGCTGATCTATCAATAGAAATCCTCCAGGCCAGAAGGGAATGGCAGGACATACTTAAAGTAATGAAAGAGAATAACCTACAACCTAGATTACTCTACCCAGCAAGGATCTCATTCAGATATAAAGGAGAATTCAAAAGCTTTACAGACAAGCAAAAGCTGAGAGAATTCAGCACCACCAAACCAGCTCTTCAACAAATGCTAAAGGATCTTCTCTAGACAGGAAACACAGAAAGGTTGTATAAATGTGAACCCAAAACAATAAAGTAAATGACAATGGGACCATACCTATCAATAATTACCTTAAATGTAAATGGTAAAGATAACCCTATATGCAAAACAGAAGAGACACAGATGTACAGAACAGACTTTTGGACTCTGTGAGAGAAGGTGAGGGTGGGATGTTTCGAGAGAACTGCTTCGAAACATGTATATCATCTACAGTGAAACAGATCACCAGCCCAGGCTGGATGCATGAGACAAGTGCTCAGGCCTGGTGCATTGGGAAGACCCAGAGGAATTGGGTGGAGAGGGAGGTGGGAGGGGGGACCGGGATGGGGAATACATGTAACTCCATGGCTGATTCATGTCAATGTATGACAAAACTCACTACAATACTGTAAAGTAATTAGCCTCCAACTAATAAAAATAAATGAAAAAAAAAAAAAGAAACCACATCAAAACGTAATGGATTGAGTAACCATGTGCAGTTCCTCCTAAGTCTGGCTAGGCTCATGGAAGCATTTGTAGGCATCTGGAAGGTCACCAGGGGGCTGATGGTCCTGGGTGACTTCAGCTCAGACATCTCATCTCCACTCCACTCGGGGTCCCATCCTCCAGCAGCCCAGCCCAAGCTGGCTCACAGGGTGGAAGGGCGGAAATGGCAGCCCAGGCTTAGAGGCAGGAGGGAGACTGGAGAGAGGCGGGAGGGCCAGGGTCACAGAAAGTGGAGTGATCACAGAACAAAGGTCTGATGGATGTGCCCGGGAACCAAAGAAAGGGGGCAGCCTCTAGAGTCTGGAAAAGGCAAGGAGTGGATTCTCTCCTCGAGCCTCCATGAGAAACGTTGCTTTCGACGCTAGCCCATTCGGACCCCTCTCAGACTTGGGGTCTCCAGGCTCTAATATAAACTTGTGTGTTGTTTTGCGGCTAATTGGTGATAATGTGTTGCAGCAGCAACCGCCAACCAGTATCACGTGTTCTTGCCATGTGGCAGACTCGGCCTTTCCCAAGTCCTGGAGTGACTCTGGACTTTCTTGCATGGCTGAGAACACACCACCCAAGAGCCAGGTAATCAGGCCCTGCTCCGGACCCTGCCGCTCAGGGACAGCCCCTCTCTGGCCCTCCTCCTGCGGCGCCCCTCCCCATGGAGCCATGGCACTTTTAGGCCCACGCTCCTCTGGCTGGGTCTGCAGAACAGCATCGTCTATGTGTTTGTTAGGTGCCAATTCCTGAGTCCTCCCAGACCGACTGAATCAGGAGCCTTCAGGAGTCTGTGTGTTTTGTTTGGTTTTTAATTTTTGGTGGTGTGACCTGTCGGATCTTAGATCCCCGACTAGGGATCAAACCCCAGCCCTTTGCACTGGAAGTGCAGAGTCTTAACCACTGGACCACCAGGGAAGTCCCAGGAGTCTGTGTTTTAACTGCCCTCCAAGAATTCTGAAGGAGACTTAAGATTCAGAAGCATTGCTACCTGGGGTCTGTGGGGGTCTTTCCCCAGGTTTTGTTCTAAGAATGGACCATGCTCTACTATATGCAGTCTGGGACCAAGGGGATGGCTGTTTGGAGAAGGGGAGGGAGATGATCAAGCTTAGTCGTATCGACTAACGTGTCTGTATCGTTGCCAGGGGAAGGAAGAGAAGACGGAGTGGACTGGGGTTTTCATTTAATCCTTGTTTCTAGAACATCTGGTCTTAACAATGGACTGACAGAGAGGAAAAGGAAAGTGCTTTAAAAAGTGCTGGAGAAATTATGATCATCACCTTACTTAGGAATTTAAATTACTTTATGGCATAACTGCAAAAATAAAGGAGCTTCCCTGGTAGCTCAGATGGTTAAGAATCTGCCTGCTAAGGCAGATTCCTTCCTGACCTGAATCTCCCTGGGTCAGGAAGATCCCCTGGAGAAGAGAATGGCTACCCACTCCAGTATTCTTGCCTGGAGAATTCCATGACGGAGAAGCCTGGCAGGCTGCAGTCCAGTGGGCTGCAAGTAATAAAAGTAGTGATCTTCATCATCATCATTATTATTCCTGTAATTGCTACCATCCTAGGTCTGGTTCCTTGGAAGCAGAGCCTGAGCTAAGGATTCCTGTGTGTGGGGGTTACTGCAGAAGTGCTCTCGGCGGGGGGGGGGGGTGGTCCTGGGCGCAGAGAAAGCAGGACAGAAAAGGGGAAGGAGCAAGGCAGCAATTAGGCAGAGTCCCAGCCTCAGCCCGATCCTGAGGGCAGCACTCACTGTCAAGGCAGCTGGGCTTGGTGACTGCTGCCCACCAGGGCCGTCTGCTTGGGATGACACCTGGCACCAGGCTGCCTGCCTGAGCAGGTACCGTGGCTCTGGGAGCTTAGGGGCAGGCCTCTGAGAAAGGATTTGGGTGCCAGCTGTGAGCAGTGGTGCGCAGAGAGCTAGGGCATGGGTGCCCCGAGCCGGGGCCTGGCTCCCGGAGGGGCTGGGTGGCTCACTGACATGTAACCAGGCGCTGTTCTCAGGGCTTCTCTTGTATTCATCCATCAGACCCTTACATGTGAGAACAGCTGCCACCCTCCCTTAATGAATGTGGTCCCCGGGCACAGGAGGATAAGTAATGAGACCAAGGATGCGGCAGAGGTAGGAGGTGGCTGCACTGGGATTCTAAGCCAGCAGCACCATCCCCACCGTCCTGCTGAGGGCCCCGTCTTGTCTCCACTCTCGGGGGCCTCACCTGCACCCCCTGCCTTGGGCTCCTTGCAGGGACGATGCCTCTTCGAGGGGCAGCAGGAAGGTGGTTCTCTGAGTCTCCTTTATCCAGGACATAGGAAAGAGACTTGTGAAGAAAAGGGAATTTTTTATCAACCAAGAGAGAAAAATCTCAATCTATATGCTTAATTAGGTCAGATACCCCTTTTCCTCTGAGTCTTTTCTAGTTCTTTGAAGTCAGAGGAAGCCCTGGGCATTAGAGAGGGGAAAAAAGTGGAAAGAGAATTGGGAGGAAGCCTCCAATGTACACACTTACACCCACACACTAATCAATCATCAATCCTCTTTAAGGGTTGAATGCAGATAAAGTCAGTTATCAACCTAATCAACATGGAAAAGAAAAAAAAAAATAAAACCGCTTAAAATAAAAACTAGGACAATCCCCTGAAGGAGGGAAAGCTTACAGTCTTGTCTGAAGACTTTCCTATCTGGAGAGCCTCTCTCCCCCACGGTCTTACTAAAATTCTGAATTTGTTTGCAGTCAGTCCAAAGACTCCTTGATGTTTTAGAGACTTTAGGTGAAGCAGAAGACTCAAAATAGAGATGTGAGCGTTTCAAGGGGATGTGCAACCGCTCGCCGGGGAGCTGTGTGCTGGGAGCACCTGTGTAGATGGTGGGGTCAGGACGTCCGGCCAGCCTTTTAGGGTCCGCCGTGAGCCTCACTCTCTTGGCTGTTCCCGCCAGCACCTCCAGGGCAGCGCCCTGTGATCACAGGCGTGTTTTGTACCTGTGCTCTCCATTCAGTGACCACTGGCCACGCGGACTATTCAACACTTGAACTGTGACCAGTGTGACTAAGGCAGTCAGTTTTTCACTTTGATTTAATGTCAGTTAATCAAGTTTAAATTTACATTGTTGCATGTGTCTAGAGGCTACCATTCTGTACAGCTCAGCTCTGGGTCTTTCAGAAAACACCTAAAAATTGAGATATTTATGTCCTACCCCTTTTTGTACCGATAAAGAAACCAAGGATGTCAGTTAAACCTTGCCACAGAACAAACCACCCTAAGGCAGTGACTTGGAATAACAGTCACATATGTAGTGTATGATACTGTGGGTCACACATTTGGGATGGGTGTAACTGGGCAGTTTTCAGTGTCTCCTTGGGCTAAACACGGGCATTTGTGGGCAGCGCCCACTCAGCTGAGAACTGGCTGGTCTAGGAAGGGCGGGGCTGGAATGGTGGATCTGGGCTCCACGTGGTCTCTCTTCCCCTCAAAGGCTAGCCTGAGCTTTTGCACATGATGGCAGGGCAGGGTTCTAAGAAAGGCAGCCACTGTGTTCCAGGGCCCTGAGGCTTAGTCTCAGACCTGGCACTGCCATCCTGCTGCATTCTATTGGCCAAAGCAAATCACAGGGCCCACCAGACTAAGGGGCAGGAAATAGATTCCTCTTCTTTTTTTTTTTAAGTTTTAAAAGGCTTTTTCTTAAAGACTGACTTGTTTACTTTTTGTGCTGCTGTGGGTCTTCGTTGCTACACGCGGGCCTTCCCCAGGTGCAGTGAGGGGGCTGCTCTTCACTGCGGCGCGAAGGCTTCTTATTGTGGATTCTCATGTTGCGGATCATGGGCTCCAGAGAGCGTGCACTTCAGGAGTTGCTGCTCATGGGCTCTAGAGCTCCGGCTCATTAATTGTGGCAGATGGGCTTAGTTAGGCTTCCCTCATGAGTCAGACAGTGAAAATCTTCCTGCAGTGCAGGAGACCCAGGTTTGATCCCTGGGCCTGGAAGATGCCCTGGAGAAGGGAATGGCGGCCCACCCCAGGATTCTTGCCTGGAGCATCCCATGGACAGACCATGTGGTTGCAAAGTGTCGGACACGACAGAGCGACTAACATTTTCATTTTCTTTCATGGTGTTGGTGGCTCTGCTGCATGTGGGACCATCCCGGCCCAGGGATTGAACTGCTGTCCCCTGCATGGCAAGATGGATTCTTAACCACCAGACCACCAGGGAAGCCCGGCTCCTCTTCTTGACGGAAGATGCAGGAGAGTCACATGCAAAGAGCATTGAGGGACTTCCCTAGTGGTCCAGAGGTTAAGGTTCTGAACTCAGCACTCCCAATGCGGGGTGTCTGAGTTTGATCCCTAGTCAGGGAACTAGATCCCATATCCCATAACTAACAGTTTGCATGCTGCAACTAAGGACCCCATGTGCTGCAAGCAAGACCCAGAACCACCAAATAAATAAATTAATTAAATACTAAAAACCAAACCAACAAAGAGTATGGATACAGAGAAGCACATGTTGGGCCTGAGGTCACTAAAGAAACTCTTAGTAGATCTGGTCTGGGACATGGGACCCTTGACCCTCAGACCAGGACTGGCCCTTGGTTCATTTCTTGGATTTTCTGTATATCCTTTGCTTTGTCAGAAAGATGGAGAGATGCAATGATTTCTCCGACTTCTCCAGTTCTGGGTATAAAGGATGAGCTTGCTGGTTGCCCTTGCTCGGGGGAGGGGGTAGAAACATGGCCATGGGTGATCTGGAGGGGCCCAGGCAGAATTCCTGAAAGATGTCCCTTTTGCAAAGGACGGTTGGAAAACCAGAAATTAAGGCACATGCAACCAATGTAAGGTATTTACCATCGAGCTCAACCTTTTAAAAAGAAGTTCATAAAAGACTGAGTTTGGAAAGAAAAGAATTTTTCCTTCCAAGTTTTTCTAATTTACAATCCACCCACTATCTTTTCCTTTCATAAATATGATGTACATGAGGGGAGTGATCTAAATATCTTCCTAGTTCCAGAAGCTTGACAGTATTTTCACATTGATCTCCTGTTAGATAAATCAAGCCTTGCGGATCTGCAAACTGCAACACCAATAAAATTCCTCTGGTGGAAAAGGGCTGCTGCTTCTGCGTTTTCAGTTTTGTGGCCGTGAATCTCCGAGATGACATTCCTGCTGATGGAAACGCCTCAGAGCAGCTACCTCGCAACTGTCAGGCCAAATTTGTGTGTTGAGCCAGATTGCTGGTTCACAAGTCCTTACTGGTGACCATAAACAGAAACTGATAGAAGGAAAAGTCTTCCGGGGGAAAGCACCTTCCAGAAGATATGACGATGATGATGATGGAGATGATGATGAAGAGCTGAGCTGGGGAGTGGGGGAGGGGAGGAGGTAGTGGTAAAAAGAAGAGGAGGAGGAAGGGGAGAGAACAGTGAGAGGAAGGGAGAGGGGGAAGGGTGGGAGGAGGAAGGATGGGAGGCAACCCAAGGGATAGAGGGGGAGAAGGAGGGGGTGGTGGGGAGGAGAGGACAGAACTGAGGAAGGAGGGGATGGGGAGGGAGGAGGCAGGGATGGGGATGCGAGCTGGGGAGAGGTAAGGGGGGGCCGGGGAGGGAGGACCCCAGGGGCGGGGCGGCTCTGAGGAGGGTGAGGAGGTGGAGGGAGGACCCCAGGGGCGGGGCCGGCTCTGAGGAGGGTGAGGAGGTGGAGGGAGGACCCCAGGGGCGGGGCGGCTCTGAGGAGGGTGAGGAGGTGGAGGGAGGACCCCAGGGGCGGGGCGGCTCTGAGGAGGGTGAGGAGGTGGAGGGAGGACCCCAGGGGCGGGGCGGCTCTGAGGAGGGTGAGGAGGTGGAGGGAGGACTCCAGGGGCGGGGCCGGCTCTGAGGAGGGTGAGGAGGTGGAGGGAGGACCCCAGGGGCGGAGCCGGCTCTGAGGAGGGTGAGGAGGTGGAGGGAGGACCCCAGGGGCGGGGCGGCTCTGAGGAGGGTGAGGAGGTGGAGGGAGGACCCCAGGGGCGGGGCGGCTCTGAGGAGGGTGAGGAGGTGGAGGGAGGACCCCAGGGGCGGGGCGGCTCTGAGGAGGGTGAGGAGGTGGAGGGAGGACTCCAGGGGCGGGGCCGGCTCTGAGGAGGGTGAGGAGGTGGAGGGAGGACCCCAGGGGCGGAGCCGGCTGAGGAGGTGGAGGGAGGACCCCAGGGGCGGAGCCAGGTCTGAGGAGGGTGAGGAGGTGGAGGGAGGACCCCAGGGGCGGAGCCGGCTCTGAGGAGGCTGAGGAGGTGGAGGGAGGACCCCAGGGGCAGAGCTGGCTCTGAGGAGGGTGAGGAGGTGGAGGGAGGACCCCAGGGGCGGAGCCGGCTGAGGAGGTGGAGGGAGGACCCCAGGGGCGGAGCCGGCTCTGAGGAGGGTGAGGAGGTGGAGGGAGGACCCCAGGGGCGGGGCGGCTCTGAGGAGGGTGAGGAGGTGGAGGGAGGACCCCAGGGGCGGAGCCGGCTCTGAGGAGGGTGAGGAGGTGGAGGGAGGACCCCAGGGGCGGAGCCGGCTCTGAGGAGGGTGAGGAGGTGGAGGGAGGACCCCAGGGGCGGAGCCGGCTCTGAGGAGGGTGAGGAGGTGGAGGGAGGACCCCAGGGGCGGAGCCGGCTCTGAGGCCCGTTACCGGGATGCAGACAGACCTCTGCCCCTCTCTCTGCTGGGAATCAGTGGGAGTTCCCAGGTTAGCACCAGAAGGAGACTCGAGTCCTGAGTGTGTTCTGTCCTCAGGGTCCGCGTGCCTTCCACGAATTTGCTTCGCCTCAGTGTATTTGTCTTTTCAGTGACAGAAACAGGTTTTATGAGGTGGTTTTATTCTGAACTCTCATCGGCTAGGAAATTATCTTCGTGTGAACTTTTATGAAGAAGCCATATCCAGCCAACAGATGAGCAGGGCTGCTCTGTGCTCTGGGTGGGCAGCTGGGGTTAGACGGTCTCCCTGGAGCAGCCCCTGAGATGAGGGTACCTGAGCCAACGGTCTCTTGAGGGAGTGCTCCCAGGAGGGAGTCAGGGGAGCAGGAAGGGGCCCAACAAAGCTTCAATTTCTGGCGAACTGCCAGCTTCAGCCTGACCCCGAGGGCTGTCCTGAAGCATTAATGATGCCCCGGAGTTTTCTCTATTGAGTAAGGCCACTCAGTTTTCATGCTTCGGGTAGAAGCGGTCAGGAGGGTGTAACTCGGGAATTCCCTGTCACTCGGGAATTCCTTGTCCAGTCTGATGACTAGGACTCTGTGCTTTCATTGCTGGCCCTGAGTTCTATCCCTGGTTGGGGAACGAAGATCATGCAAGCTGCACAGAGTAGTCAGGAAGAAAAAAAAAAAGGAGGATGTAACTCTCGCAAATGCCAGCTCCAGAAGTCTAAGAGCACCCATGAGAAGATTCCCTGCGGCCACTCCTCAGCAACAAAGCACAAAGCGCAACTCACCTGCGGGGGGCAGTGGGCACGGGGAACCCACCAACTGAGGGGATCCTAGAGTATGGGGCAGGTTGCCAACAGTTTGTGCCATACCATCTTTGTGAGTCTCCCCAGAAACAAGGTCGGCTCTGTAGGCAGGCTGAGTGAACAGAAAGTGAGGCCATCCTAGACCAGTGAGTTCATAGGCAACCCACCAGGTGACCGCATAGTGCTGACATGTGGTGGAGCCCAGGCCAGATCAGCAGAGCCATGGGGTGGACCCCCAGATCTTTAATAAATGACTGTTGTTTTGAGGCATTAAGTGTTGGCATGCTTTGTATGCAGCATTAGCTCCCTGATACAGAGGAAAGGAAATGATCAGAACCCTGAGTCTCATTTTCATCCCAGCAAAGACCTATCTGTAGTTAGAATTTGAATATGGGGTCAGTACTGGAGTCAGAATTGGCCCCTATCCAAGATTTGCTTTCCTTTCCCCTGCAGTGGCGTTGAACTTTATCAGATCCCAGATAGTTCTGCCCAGAAGGAGGCAATAAGAGTCATGTTTCTCCAGTTATTACTGAATTAATACTAGACAATTGAACCCTTTCTTTCAAGTCAACCCTGGCATTTCAAGCTACTCCTGGGGTTTAATCTACTGCCTTATCATCCTCGAGGTCATGAATACAATGGAATTTGTTACTGAAAGATAATTTAGCTTTTTAAAAAAGAAGGAAGCAAATAATATAAAGACAGAAAGCATAAAATTACATGGCTAAGCAAAAAATGAGGGTGAATCAAAGAAGAAGGAATGAGAAATTAATTGAACTATGCTTTGAATGATTGATTTTTTTGGCCAGATTCTTATACAGTTTAAGATTATAGTGGGGAGGTTATATCAATATCTCCTTTATATATATTATATATATGTATGTATCTCAGACATTTTCATGACTTTAATTAGAGTTATTTTTAAGCCTCAGGGGAGCCCAAATAAAAATGCTTAGTTCAACATGACCTTTCTGGAGATTTTGCAGATTGCATGTATCCTGTTCTGGCTACAGTGAGGTACCTACCATTCTGCCTGACATCATTCTTCCCCAGAATCATATTTGCATAAAAAATTAATATGAAAATTGTGGTGAGCCGCGAGGCAGATGGAAACGTTTGACTAATTAGTTGAGCACGGTGACAACTTTGGAGACATGCTTCAGAACAGATTTCGTCCTGACAGTGCTCTGCAAACAGGGGAACACAGTGTCACTTGCCTGGGAGTTGGGAGGGGAGGCTATCAGGCTCAGAAAGTCAGTGCCTCGGCTTTGGAGGAGCGGCCGCTTCAGGCCATGCACGGCCTCTCAGACGACAGGCCAGTCCACCGAGCTCCTGGGGTGCCTGCTTGTCCTCCCTTTTCTGCTCCTTGACCTTGAGGACTGGAGTCCTTCCACTTGATTAGCCCTGGATCTTGCCCTTGACTCCTTGCCCATACCCTGCACATCTGGTACTTATTGCATCTGGGTCACTGGGATTTTGGTGTATAAAAGAATCACCTGAAGGACTTGTCAGATCCAGAAACCTGGGTTATCTTCCAGAGACTGGGGTCCAGGACATCTGGGATGGGGCTTAAAATCTTGCCATTTTAAGCAGCTCCTAGGTGATGTTGATGTCGCTGGTACAGGAACCATACCTGGGATAGTTCGCTTTAAGGAAATGGTTTAAGATCAATCTCAGCATAGGATGTCAAATCTGCCTCCTCCAGACCAATTCAAGCCCACAGATCCATTTTCTTCCTTGCAGTATTTTAAGGAGAAATTACCCACAGGTATCTAGATGTTTCATCTTCTTTTGTAAAATAGAACATCAGCTACTGCAGTGGTGGCAGTTGGCTCAATGTTAGTACCAGCATCATTTAGAGTGGACATACATGGCTCAATTTGCCACAGTCCCCGCCACCCCTTCTTGTACTACACTGGGCCTACTTCCATCATGTCCTTTATGTGTCTGGTCTCTGTTGGCCCCTAAGTTTGTGTCTCTTAATTAAAGTTTGCATAATGCAAATGAATTCATGTTAACCTTTGCAGGTAACCCATTTGCATTTTTACAAAGGCTTTCTAGCGATAATGCCTTAGTTCAGAGATGTTATACTGATGGAGAATACTGATCTCCAGGCTGTGGTGGTCAACTTCCATAGAGAACTCTGGGGCTTCTCCAAGGACCTTGCAGGACAGACATCTGTCATGTCTTCATGAGGAGGTTATCCTGGTTTCCTCAAAATTGGCATGTGATAATGTGGAGATAGATGTGAAAAGACTTCTACATATGCCCTCTTGGGAATGAAGATCCTTTATAAAACCAGAGTTTCTCACTACACTGAAGCTGGTGTAATAGAGACAAGTTCAGAGATGCAAAATGTTTATAAGGACACTGCTTTTGAAAAATTCAATTTTCTTCTTTCTCAATACCCTGAAAGATGCCATGTATAGTTGACAACAGTTTCCAGAGCATTGCCTAGGTTCAAATTCTGGCCTGGAAGTTTTCTTTCTGCATCACCTTGTTTATATTACTGAGCATTGGAGTGATTTGGCTTCCCTATACATAAGTCACACCAACCTCACAGGTTTGTATGTGCTGATTAAACAAGATAAGGCATATAAAGGTCTTAGAACAGCCTGATGCCAAGTGAAGTCTTGATAAATGTCATCACCATCTGCTTTCTGTTATAGAAAGCACATTAGAGAAAGCAAGCCAATCTAAGCTCAGATCTCCTTGCAAGGAGATCAAACCAGTCATCTGTAAGGAGTTCAAACCAGTCCATCCTGAAGGAAATCAACCCAGAATATTCATTGGAAGGATGGTTGCTGAAGCTGAAGCTCCAATACTTTGGCCACTTGATGCAAAGAGTCAACTCATTGGAAAAGACCTTGATGCTGGGAAAGATTAAAGGAGGGAGGAGAAGGGGACAACAGAGGATGAGATGTTTGGATGGCATCACTAACTCAATGGACCTGAGTTTGAGCGAGCTCCAGGGGATGGTGAAGGACAGGGAAGCCTGGCATGCTGCAGTCCATGGGGTTGCAAAGACTCGGACACAACTTAGCAACTGAACAACAACAACAAAGCTCAGATCCCACTGAGTGCTGATCTTGTGACCCTGAGAAATGTTAATCTTTCTCTTATTCATTCCATTAGCTGATATTTATTGAGCTTTTATTTCCTCATTTATACAATGGGAATAGTAGTACCTACCTTATAGAGTGATCGTAAAGATTAAATGATATAATCCAGGTAAAGCGGTCTCTCTTAGTACCTGGCACGTGTGAAGTTTTTAATAATATTAGGCTGGTCCACATGAAATTGTGATTTTTGCAAATCAAATATGGCAGAAAACTGACAGTTTTCTACAGTTTAAATTGTGCAAGTAGTACTACGTTTGCTTTTAATATGGTTATTGTTGCTATTTTATCCCTACCAACACTGCAGGGGGTATATCAGTTAGTTATTGCTCTGAAAAAAAAAAAAAATCCGTCAAAACTTGAAGGGACCAAACAAGAAACCTATCATTTCTCATGAATCTCTGGAGCAGGTGGGTGGTTCTGCTGTTTTAGACCAGACCTGCCTAATCCTGACTGGATTTCTCATGGGTCTGTAATCATCTGATAAGAGGGATGGGGCTGGCTGGTTGTGGATGGCCTCACTCCGTCGTCTGGGGAAGGGAGGCATGTGTCTCGTCCTCCAGCAGGCCAGCCTGTGTTCATTCATTAGGTGATGGCAAAGATCAAATTAGAGACCAAGGGCTCTTGGGCCCAGGCCTGGTACTGGCATAGCATCATTTCTGCTGCATCCTTTTGGCCAATCCCAGAGTTAGTGTTGAAGAAATAGACTCCACCGTTTAATGGGAGGGACTGAAAAGTCACATTGCCAAGGTCAATGATACAGGAAATCTAGGAGAATTCAGGCCTCTTCCCCACCTCACCAAAGTCAATCTTGATGAGATATCTGTTCAGTTCAGTTCATTTCAGTCGCTCAGTCGTGTCTGACTCTTTGCAACCCCATGAATCACAGCACGTCAGGCCTCCCTGTCCATCACCAACTCCCAGAGATTACTCAAAACTCATGTCCATTGAGTTGATGATGCCATCCAGCCATCTCATCCTCTGTCATCCCCTTCTCCTCCTGCCCCTAATCCCTCCCAGCATCAGTGTCTTTTCCAATGAGTCAACTCTTCACATGAGGTGGCCAAAGAACTAGAGTTTCAGCTTCAGCATCAGTCCTTCCAATGAATACCCAGGACTGATCTCCTTTAGGATGGATTGGTTGGATCTCCTTGCAGTCCAAGGGACTCTCAAGAGTCTTCTCCAACACCACAGTTCAAAAGCATCAATTTTTTGGCACTCAGCTTTCTTCACAGTCCAACTCTCATATCCATACATGACTACTGGAAAAACCATAGCCTTGACTAGCATAGCCTTTGTTGGCAAAGTAATGTCTCTGCTTTTTAATATGCTATCTAAGTTGGTCATAACTTCCCTTTCAAGGAGTAAGTGTCTTTTAATTTCATGGCTGCAATCACCATCTGCAATGATTTTGGAGCCCCAAAAATAATGTCTGACACTGCATCCACTGTTTCCCCATCTCTTTCCCATGAAGTGATGGGACCAGATGCCAGTATAAATACTACTAATTTTTTACCTCATAATTTATATTACTTCTTTAACTTAACAAATGATTTTTGCAAAGTTCTCCAGCCTCTGATGATTAGGTATCTCTATCTTCCCCTCTATTGACTCTCCTGGAGTTGTAGGAAGCTTAAGCTGGGACACACATGGGGGGTCTCCTTTAGCACCTTGAAGACTCCATCTTTCTACTTTAAAGTATTAATACAAGAAGCAGATTCACAAAGTAGCTACATAACAACTTGGCTGGTTTAACTCATACCTCTTGTTGATGAAATATGGTTGCTCCTGATATTCTTTTTGTCTGTCACCTCTAATCATAAGCAAGGCCTTCAAAGAAGACACAGCTAAATACACTGTAGCCATACATTGGAGGGGGTAAAAATCTGACCTCTCCAATTTTTAAGACCTCAGCTACAAAGGACTTCACAAAGACTTGGTAAAGCCTTTATGGATTAAAATAATAACAGCTAGAATTTGTGTTGTTATATATATGCATAAAGCTGTTTTCTCCTCTTAACATTCTAATGAAGGTACTGGCACTATTCCCATGTTACAGGCTTAATAAAGTGGAGGCACAGAGAAATTAGAAACTTGCCTAAAGTTACATAGCTACAAAGTGGGAGAGTCAAGATTTAAACTAGAGGATACTATTAAAAGGTTTCGAGTTATACATTTAACCATAATCAGATTTGCAACAATGTGAATGACTCTTGTCTCTTTACCCAAATGATATTAAGTCTTTTTTAATTTTACTGAAGATCTAGTAGAATCAGGACCTGCGAATTGACAGTGGAAGCTTGCTGCTCTGTATAAAAATAAAAACATATTCTAACTTTTAGGAATTGCCCGACAATCAAGTGTTTTTCCCAGGTACAAGTGAATATCACTGCCAGAGGAATTCAGGTCTCAGAGACTGGGTTCAAATCCTGGTTCTTCAATTACTTACTATGTGAAAGTGTCTAAGGCAACCAGAGTTATCTTTAGCCTCAGTTTCATCTTAAAAAGACAAATAAAATAACAAAACAGGAAACAACCATACATAGCTCCATAAATTATTGTGAGAATAAGGTAATACATGCAAAGGCCATGATTCATTATGGATCACCAACAAGGACACATTTCCTTTTCTCCGCCATCAAAGGACTTGCAAAATAGAGTTTATAAGAGATCTTACAGGAATAGGTGGGATGGGACTAGGGATTCTCATATCCTCAAAGGGGTTAGTTTAGGTTCTTGGTACTGAAAGCGTCATCTGGGATCCTATTAGACATGCAAATTCATGGACTCTACTCTTGACCAGAGGCTGAAGCTGAAGCTCCAATACTTTGGCCACCTGATGTGAAGAGCTAACTCACTGGAAAAGACCCTAATGTTGGGAAACATTGAGAGCAGGAGGAGAAGGGGACACCAGAGGATGAGATGGTAGGATGGTATCACTGATTCAATGAACAAATTCTGGGAGATGGTGAGGGACAGGGAAGCCTGGCGTGCTACAGTCCATGGGATGGCAGAGTTGGACACAACTTGACCAAACAACAGCAACAACAATCCTTGGCCTACTGAGTCCAGTCATCTTGAGGTGGAGCCCAGCAGTCTGCTCTCCTGGTGATTTTCAGGAGATGAAACTTTAAGATGACCTCCAGGGCCTCTTCCAGCTTTAATTCTGTGGTTCTGGTGTCTCTGGTGTGTCCCTTCCTCACCACCACTCATGTAGTAATTGCTACCATTTGTTGACTACACCCTATGTGCAAACATGAAAGTAAATACTTTTCGTGCCTTCATTTTATCCTTGCACCAGTGGGGCTGGTACTGTATCACAGTTCACACTATGCAGAGGAGAAAATTCAGAATTAAAGGAACTGGCTGACTAGAATTCCAATCTGAGTGTGTTTGGATCTCTAGCTCCTAAGCCCTGCTAAACTAATCACCACGCAGGGTCTCCCATAATTCCAAGAAGGACCCTGTGGGGAGCTACTTATGTATGTCTTCAAATCTATTCCTCTGATAATGCATTGGGCTAAAGGAATTAATCTAAGCATTACAGACAAGTCACAAAGAGGGCCCGTGTGGAAGGTTCTTGGTTGATAACCTGAGTCCTCCTAAGACTAGAAAAAGACTGCCAGGTCACAGGGCGGTGGAGAAGGGGGTCGGGCAGTTCCTCCAGGAGAAGGCTCTGGGAGGAACAACCTGGTGGGTGGAAAAGCTGCCTTAAGTGCCCTGCAATCGAGAAGCGCAGCTGTAGGTAATTATTTGTTCCCAGCTATAAATAAAATAATCCTGAGAAGAACAAGGGAGAAAGAGCAGTTGGGGAGCTTCATGCAGGCTTCCTCCATCAGCTGCTCTTGATCATAACGCAATGAGTTGGATTTAACCACTTCCTGCCACCTACTGCCTTTTTGCTGGTGATGTCTCTGCAGGGAATAGGTCTTAAAGCAGAATTTATGGGCCAGCTGAGCCTTCTGAAGAGGTTTCCGTGCCTGGCTTCCTGCCCCATGGTCCTGATGCAGGAGAAAGCAGCAGCTCAGATCTAGAGTTTATCGGGTGGAGGAGGAGAGAGCTTGCGTCCTGTCCCCCGGGGGCTCTCCCCTGCCCTTTGTGTTTGCTTCAGCCACCCCCCGGAGCATCTGGCACCAGCATCGTGCACAGGCACCGCTCAGGGCACAAGTGTGGCCTCGCCACATAGATCATCAGGATTTCAGATGATTTGAGAAGGATGTCCCCTGCCCCCAACTCAGACCACCCCTAGACTAGAATTTCACAGAAACATTATCCTTTTTTTGGCAAAACATTCTTCGTCTTATAAATGGCAGATTCTCCCAAGGGTGGAAAAGCACCAAACCTCCCTTCTCCTGTGAATCTTCATGGTCAAAGGTCACTTTCAGTGATTAGACTTTGATGGCTTATGTATTTGCTGTTCACCCTGGGGTCCTTGGTCAGCAGCATCTCACCCCTGCCCCCACTTCCAGCCCCACAACTTTTACTGTTGTAAAAGTAATCTCTGGCATTGCCTCAGAACCTCAGAATTAGAATCTGCATTTTAAGACATCCCCAGGTGATGTGCGTGTGGATTAAAGTTGGACAAGCGCTGATCTAAAAGCCTGAGACTGAATGTGGCCAGGAGCAGCCAGGTGAGGGATGGGGGTAGGGCCAGATGAGACAGTTTAGCCTGGTGAGCAAAGCACACCCAATCTAGCGCTGCATTCAAAGTTCTTAAGATGTACACAGAGCAGAAAGCAGCTGGAAGAGCAAGGCCAAGTCCCCGACTGTGAGTCAACTTTCAGATCAACAGCAACTTCTCCTGGTGCGTCCGTGGGAACAGAACCCTGGGCCTCCAGAGCACATTAAGGAAGATAAGGGTGATACTGTCTGGCTGATACCTGCTAGGCAATCTCCCACAGAAAAACGCCACTTCACAGAAATCTGGGCCCCACACGTGGAGGAGGTGGAAGAAGGAAGGGCTAGAAGATTCTGCACTTGGGTCTGGAGCCCCTCTGTGAAGTTTCTTCTGATTCATTCAGCCAAGCGTGGTGCAAGCCACTGAGAAGAGATTAGATTCGGGGCCATGTGGCCTCTCATTGTGATGTATTGAGTTTATAACTTCAAATTTTACAAACCCATTCCCGAAACATCAGCATTTCAGTAGTTTTCATGAAATCTCATAGACTACACACTCAGGAGATCTTTGTCATGTCCATGGACTTTCAGCTGACTTAGGTTCTCAACTTCATAGTGGGCCACTTGGTGGCTCCAATCTAAAATGAGCTAAAATGGGAGCTCTCCTCTGCAGGAATTCACAGTGCATTTACATGTGTGCCTGTCAAGGGAGGTGACTTTCTAATTCAAATCAACCTCAGGTCTACTTGAGGTTCCTGGTTAGAATATATCATCTATGAAATGGACTGATGCTAAAAGTGACACTCCAGTTCTTTGGCCACCTGATGTGAAGAGCCCACTCATTGGGAAAGCCCTGATGCTGGGAAAGATTGAGGGCAAAAGGAGAAGGGGGCAGCAGAAGATGAGATTGTTAGATAGTGTCACTGACTCAATGGATGTGAATTTGAGCAAACTCTGGGTGATAGTGAAGGCTTCCCAGGTGGCACAGTGGTGAAGAACCTGCCTGCCAATGCCGGAGGTGCAAGAGACAGGGTTTCAATCCCTGGGTCAGAAAGATCCCCTGGAGTAGGAAATGACAAGCCACTCCAGTGTTCTTGCCAGGAAAATTCCATGGACAGAGCAGCCTGGCGGTCTACAGTCATGGGATCGAAAAAGAGTCATATCTGAGAGAGTGGCTGAGCAAGCAAGCAAGTCAGAAGATAGTAAAGGAGAGAGGAGCCTGGCATGCTGCAGTCCATGGGGTCGCAGAGTTGGATACAAGTGAACAATTGAACAACAGAACAACATGAAATGGAGCATAGCTATAGAATGATTAACACAAATGGAAATGTCAAATCCTTGTGAGGTTCTCAGAGACAACAACTGGTACCAACAACTGCACTATGCTATCCATCTAAGATATAAATCTTCCCTATCTTTGATATGGTCCGTATGTATTTCATCCTGTTAAAACTCTTGACGATTATTTTCTCAGACCCACATAGTGAATGAGAGCTGGGAACCCTGATTTGGGTAGGGATAGCAATGTATAAAAAGGAAAATAGATAAGCTGTAAACTTAATAAAAGGGATATGAAGTATTCACTGAAATGAAATGAGAGAATTCATATGAGGGATTTATCTGGTGCAGTCTTCTCAGGTCTAGACTTTCAGGGAGAGGCCACTTCTCTTGTTTATGAGCAAGTTTCCTCTTGCACAAGGTTTAATTGGAGATGCTAACATGTGTGAATGATATCGCACCCACAATAAACCCCAAGGTTGTGTCTGAATCATGAATGATGGGTGGCCTGTGGAGGGGTGACTGTCCCAAAGCCTGGACCTCAGCACCTGCCCTTCCCATTCCCAAGGAATCAGGTTCACCCCAGTGTTCATGTTCCTTCAGCCTCTGATTTATGCAGGTGCTGTTCAGAGAGAGAGGGCAGATCCTCCTCTTGCTAGGTTTACGTTCTAATATGTGCTAAGCCACCTCAGTCATGTCCAACTCTGTGATTCTATGGACTGTAGCCCATCAGGCTCCTCTGTCCATGGGATTCTCTAGGCACAAATACTGGAGTGGGCTGCCATGACCTCCTCCAAGGGATCTTCCCGACCCAGGGATCAAACCCGCGTCTCTTATGTCTCCTGCATTAGCAGACAGGTTCTTCCCCACTAGTCCCACCTGGGAAGCCCAACTTAAACATATTCATTAAATATACACCTAAAACCATGAGAATAAAAAAGGGCACCAAGAGTGTAACTAGTGTAGGTGGGCTGCCTATTGCCATGACAGTCAGGGAGGGTTTGGTTCAGCCAAAGCAGGAGAAAGGCCCTGGGGCAGAAATCAGCTTGCATGTGTTTTTCTTTTTAACAAACTTTTATAGCTCTTAGCAGGTATTGGGAGCTGAACTAAGCACTTTACAACTAATACACCATTTAATCCTCTTGGAAACACCTTGAGGTAAACACTGGCACTATTCTTAAAATACTACATCTTATAAATGAGAAAATGGAGGCGCAGCAAGTTTCAGTAGTTTGTCCGAGGGCACACAGCTGGTGTGGAGTGAGGAGTCAAACCCAGACTTGTGGCTGCCGTCTGTGCTTGCAGCCACTTTGCTAGTGGTTCCCAAACTGGTGCATATGGGAACACTTTAGGGGTCTTTAAACACTGCTGATGCCTGGCTCCCTCTGCCCAGCCATTTGGATGTGACCGTAAAAGGCTCCCAGATGATAGGGATGTGCAACAGAACCTGGAGCCCAAGGGCGCAGGGCCAGCCATCTAGCACTGGAGTGTAGGAGGCCCCGAAAGAACCCCTGTGGGTCTAGGCCTGATGGACAAGGGCAGGAGTGGCGCTTTCTCCCCTTCCAGCCGCGTTGTTTATGACTTGGCTAAAATCAGGATCACCCACAAGAAGAAGGGACGGTTGCCTTGGAATCAAAAGGACGCTGGTTCTGGGGATGATAGTACGCACACCAGCAATGTCTGGGTGGCTCCTCCTCCAGGCTGGCCGCGCAGGCCCCTGGCTGCCTGACCCCGGGAGAGCACCCCGCAAGGCGTCAGAAGCCAGCTTCCCGGAGCAGGGGTGGGGTGGGGCAGAGCTAGTCTCTGAACCCAGGGACACCAGCCCATCATCTTTGAATGAGCCTATTTTACAGTTTCTGCGGAAGTTAATGCTCCAAGCGGACTCTCTAATTTACCAAGAGGCTCTAAGTTGCTCATGCTACAAGTTGCTCTTCCACTCCCCAGAACGTTGGGTGAAAACAGCTAGTGGTTGATTTCAGGCAGTGACAGAAAGTCTACACTGTGTCTGCACTGGAATCACAGTTCGTTTGAAAACAGGAAGCCAGCAGGGAAATTTTGTTGCCTAGAATCACTGCGGGACTGGATAAGGACAAAAATTATGTCACTGATTCCAATATTTGGCCCAGACATATCCACACCCCTAATGTTTAAGGTGAGAACTTGGGGCTGTTTTTCTGGGGCCAAGGTTCTACCTGATAGGACTGAGAGCAGGGTGAGTGGTAGCTACGGATCAAGTTTTGAGAGGTATGTAGGTAAGTTGGTTTAAGTATCTGTAACAGGGCTTCCTGAGTGTCTCATACCTGAGTGATGGAAATGATTGTGCTGGAGTCTGAGGAAATGCCAATTAAATAAGAGCACGGGTCAGTCGAGAGAGCTTCCTGGCACCACCTTGCTTGAGCTGTTGAACTGGAATTGGAAATGAGGCTGTCTGCCGGGCGTGGTTGTTTCAACTCCACACCCCTGTTCAGGCAGCAAGAAGCTTTCCAAGGACTCCTAAGTGGGCAGCAAAGCCATGAAAAGAGGTGATTAAGGCACAGATGCCAAGAG
Organism: Odocoileus virginianus; assembly: GCF_023699985.2. NCBI lineage: Eukaryota > Metazoa > Chordata > Mammalia > Artiodactyla > Cervidae > Odocoileus > Odocoileus virginianus. Next base: position 4,655,603 of record NC_069682.1, read on the forward strand.
CAGCCTCCATATTCCTTACAATCCTACAGCATAACATTTTATGTGATTATAATATTTCATGAGGGTAGCGAAGGCTGTGCTGTAAAATGCTCCATCAATGTCCCAGCTGGTAAACAGCGATTATGACCCAAAGCTGCACGTTAGGAAGCCAGCGCCATCCACATGCTCCATTAGTGTTATGTACAATTAGCATTCACAAGGGATGGCTCAGCGTTGACTCCCAGTGTGAGGATTTGTGGGGCTTTCTGTGGCGCAAAATAGGTGGATACATGTCAAAGAAACTTGATTCATTCTATCCCTTCAATAATCCTAAAATTATGACATGCTTAGGACCAAGATGAGTCTTAATCTGCTCATAACTTTGAACACTTTGGAGATTTCATGAAAAGTCATGTGTTAAGGTGAAGTTTTAAAATGTTGGTAGTATGTGATAAATATTCACTAAGTTAATTAAGTGACAGGAATATCTGGGTTCCAGCCTGTGGGCTGTGGACAAGGGACTGTGGTGCAGGGGTCATGGGAAGAGTCATCTTCTTGGCAGGATTGGCATTTAATACAGGAAATCTGAGTCTATCTGTGTGTGTGCAAGGGTGCACACACAGAAAGATATTTGAGTAGCCTACACGTACATTCTTTTAAGAAAATTTTAAAGAGTTTTTATTTTATTTACTTATTTGGCTGGATCAGGTCTTAATTGCAGCACATGGAATCCTCATTGCTCCGTGCAGGACTTTTCATTAGAGAGCGCACAGACTCTGGTTGAGGCACGTGGGCTCTCTAAGTGTGGCGGCCAGGCTTAGCTGCTACGCCGCATGTGGGATCTGAGTTCCCCAGCCAGGGGTGGGCCCCCATCCTCTGTGTTGCACAGGGGATTCTTAACCACTGGACCCCCAGGGAAGTCCCTACAGATGTGTTTTTAATTGAATGCAGATGCTAGTCAGGTGAATACACAGCTAATGATTTCACAGTAGCCCTTCGCCATTTTGTTAATCAGCAAACACTAGAATTTTGATAACTATCCTGCCCCTTTTCCTTGGAATAAGAGGAATTAGTTCCTAGGTTAGTGATGAGGCAGTGAGGAACAAACCAAGCGCAGACGAGGTGGGAGGCTGCACGCCTGCCCTCACTTCCTCCCAGATGCGAGGATTCTTAAGGGAAGAATTCTAGGTCTTCCTCCGGCTCCTGGACCTACTCAGGCCTTGGGGCAGAGTGGTAGGCCCTGCTGAGATGAGCAGCGCTGGAGAGAGGAGAAAGCCATCATCTTAAGACTTCGGCAGAAGAAATCCAGGAAGGGAGAAGGTTAGTGATGAAGGACCTGGAAGTGCAATGGGTCTGTTCTGATGGAAAGGCGGGAGAGTTCTAAGAGAGGAAGTAGAGAGAAGACATTGGAGAAGCTACTACAGATGTGAATATATTAAAAAAAAACCACACAGATATCAGGATTGAGACCTTAAGTTGTCTTTAAAGTTAAAATGGACAAATCCTTTTTTAAGAGATTTCAGAAAAGATTCAACTTTCTTTGTAGATACACTTTAGCTAATGGATTACTGTTTCCTTGCATATGATACCATATAGAAATGAACTGTAGGGAAAATGCCATGAAAGACCTTATCCTACCCAAGTTACAGTAGCTCTGTAATCTCCAAGCCTTTTGTTCCTCTTGCCCAGCTGATCCTCTGTGAGACTGGAAAGGGCAACTACTGCAGTTGAAGCTTTCTGAGTCCGAGGAAGCCAGCATCTCTGCTACGACAGGTAGACCTGGAGCTTGTCATTTTTGAGGAAAGACTATTAAAGACCTGGTGTTAATGAGCACAATTTGCTGGCAATAGCCAAGTCATAGGTAGTAGATCAGCAGAAGAGGTCATGAGAGGGAAGAAATGAGGGCGTTCCATTTCCTGTGTTTTGGTGAGAAGGGGAAGGGCCGACTAGAATCTGGGAGTGAACAGCTTTCCTGGGCAGATGGTCAGTGCCGTTAGGAAGGGGAGCCAAGGGGCGAGACTGGCATGAGGCAGCCCGAGATTAATCTGGAGCTACGGAAGCCTCGGACTCGCCTGCCAACCAGAACCTCCATGCCATGTGTGTCCTCCTGCCAGAGTGAGTGTAGCCGTGCCAAAGGGGGAAGGTGAAGGGTCATGGGGGGGTCTTCGGATGCTCGTCGCTGTAGAAAAGACCAGAGGAGCTCATGCAAAGTGAAGACTCGGAGGGCCGAGGAGCCTGGTTAGGCTTTTCTCCATCATTTGCTCCCATGGCATCCTGCAATTTTCATTCCCAGCATTCTTACAATTACAACGAATTCCTAAGTCATTATTTGTTAACGTCTTTCTCTTTGGACTGTTAAGTGCCACATAAACAGGAGTACTTTTGTGTGCCCTAGTGCTCAGCGTGAAGTCTAACTTATGGTAGGTGTTCAGTGGTTCTTGATTCACTGAGTAAAGAAAGTAATTATGATCGGGGTGGAGGAACAATGGACATGCATGTTTAGGTGAGGTATGGTGAAGGAATGTGATCCAGAGGAGAGAGGTAAGAGCAAACTGAGCAGAAAGTTCTCGGGAAAGCAGTAAGTTCCTCCCACTGAGCGTGAGACTGGGTCTTCCAGAACATCGCTAGACGAAGTGTGGTCTGTGGACCACAGCATCCTCATCATTGCTGTCACCTTGATGGGGGTGGAGAGTCTTGGCCCTACTCTTTGAAACAGAACCTTCTTCAAGCAGATGTCCAGGTGATCGGTTTACACATTGAAGCCTGAGAAGCACTGCTCTAGGGCCCGGGCAAATGCCCTGCTTTGTAGCATGATTGAGGAGAATGGCAGAAAGGCGAGAATCTGCCCCATTGAAACTATTGCACAAGAGGTGTGATGTTTAGTCTTGAGATAGGGAAGCCTCTTTAATGTAGACTTCTGGCCAGTCCCAAAGTTGTACTGAGTGGTGACTGAAATCAAGCCAAGCTGACTCACATGAAGAAAGACCACACCATCCAAACAGGAAAATGGAAAGCCTAAAGTGTAGGAACTGTTTGCCCACAGTTTATTTACACCGTTGGCTGAATTTCAGGGAAAGGAGAGAGAACGTGAAGATGGATGAGCAAGTCCTGGGAGGTGAGGAGTTGGTTGGGACTTCTTGAGGAGTCCTTTGGGAAATTGCACGAGGGTGGTGAGAGGGAAGGGAGATGAGCAGGAGGCTGCCCTCAGCAGAAGAGCTGTTCTGTATGTTTGGTTCTGCCAAGTACTGGACTGATATAAAGGGGACATGCACTGGCCCGCATGCCACGTCAGAAAGGTGACTACAAGGGGGGACAGTTTTAATCTAAACAGTTATGAAGGGTCACAGGGTGTTTCACCCCTCCTTACAGACATGGAGATAAAGTACAGAGACTGAGGACATTTATTTTTGCAGATACCTCATATTTAACAGAAATACACAGCACCCAAGGCATTATCACAACTCGATCCCAGATCTCTTTTCACCTGATCCTGGGGTTCATCTTAGCAACTCAATCAGGCACTACCAAATGATTAGAAATGGCTCTGGAGATGAAATTAATTTACCAATTTGGATTTTAGGAAATAGAAAGGAGTGTGAATAGTTTCTCTAGTTATCTATGTTTTAGTAATGTAATGGTGACTTTTTCTTGAGACAAAAAGTGAGAACTTGCCAATTTTCCTACTCAGCACCATTTCAACACCCTACCTATTCCTGGGGTATTTTCAATCTTATGAATAACACCTTCCCAAGAAGGGAGCTCACAGTTCATTTCCCCATCTTTCTTTGCAAATAAATTCCACCAATAATGTTTCCCTGCACAAGACTTCTGACTGGAAGAGAACAGCAAGATGAAGTGGGCACCGATTCCATTTCAGGTGAAGACAGCTGTGATGACCTCCAGCTTTCTAGGATATTAATGGTAGGGATTCTGGCATCTGGTTACCAGGATGCTGTCTGCCAGGCTTAAAGTTCTAAAAATTCCCACCGAATAAAATATAACTCTCAAAAACAAACAAGCACACCTCTGTCTCTCATGTTTCTGTGGGTCAGGAAGATTCAGTAGTAGCTTAGATTAGGATCTCATTTGCTCTTAAGGTGTGAGCTGGGGCTAGAGGATTCACGTCCAACGTGGTGACAGGGCGGTGCTAGTTGTTGGCATTTGGCCTCAGTTCCCCTCCATGTGGGCTTCCCAGGCGGTGCCAGTGGTAAAGAACCCCCTGCCAATGAAGGAGACGTAAGAGGCATGGGTTCGATCCCTGGGTTGGAAAGATCCCCTGGAGGAAGGCATGGCAACCCACTCCAATATTCTTACCTGGAGAATTTCACTTTTCACTTTCATGCATGGAGAAGGAAATGGCAACCCACTCCAGTGTTCTTGCCTGGAGAATCCTGGGGACACGGGAGCCTGGCAGGCTGCCATCTATGGGGTCGCACAGAGTCGGACACGACTGAAGTGACTTAGCAGCAGCAGCAGCAGAATCCCCATGGACAGAGGAGCCCAGCAGGCTACAGTCCATAAGGTTGCAAAGTGTTGAACAACTGAAGCGACTTAGCACGCACGCACATACCTCTCCATGCAGACTCCCTACAGGTCTGCTCACTGTCCCTGTGACAAACAGCTGGTTTGTCAGAGCAAGAAACCTGTGAAAGTGAAGGAGGGGAAGCCAGGAGGAAGCTATCCTTTTTGTAGCCTAGCTCAGGTGCCATCCCTTCCACAATATTCTGTTTATTAGAAGTGAGATACTTCAAATTAACAGGGTTAGTAAGACCAACCCCCATTCAAGAGGAGGGGAAATAGTCCCTGCTTTTAAATGGGCAGTGTTGGAACTTCCCTAGTGATCCTGTGGTTAAGACTCCATCCTCCCACTGCAGAGGGTGCTGATTTGATCTTTCTGGGGAACTAAGATCCTGCATACCATGAGGTGCAGGAAAAAAAAATTAATAAAAAATAAATAAATGAGGTGCTGTCAAGGACTTTGTGAACACATTTTAAAACCACCAATCATGCTGTTTGCCATGTAACTTTAGAATGCCTTATTACGGTAGATGACCTGAGCCTTTTGACTTAATTTGGCCAAAAGGATCTTTGGAGACAAGATTCAAGTAGAGATCTGAAAAGTGCTGGCAGGCCCTCCTTCACTGTGCTCATCTCTGCTCTCATGACAATGTTCCCAGGGTAGCCTATTGAATAATGAGGATTAAGTGGAGCAGACTCAGTATGCTAGTGATCTATGACTGCAGAGCAAATTATCCCAAAGATTAGCAGCATAAAATGATAAGCATTTATTATCTTCTGGAGTTTCTGGAAGATATTAGGAATTCAGGCCTGGTTTAGCTGATTGGTTCTGGCTCAGCCATCTGAAGTCTTGGCTGGAGCTAGCCAGCTCTTGCATGTGTCCGGCAAGTTGGTGTTGAACGTTCAGGCTTTGGTTCCTTACCATCTGTTTCTCTCCACTGGGTTGTTTATCCATCTCCAGGCCATGCTGTCCGGCTTTCACTTACTGTGTGATCCAAATGAGCAAGGCAGAAGTGACTTTGCCTTTTGTGACTAAGCCTTGAAATGCCCGTGTTAGCTTTGGAAGGTTCTATTCTATACAGGAAGCTCTTTGTTCTGTGGGAGGCGACTGTACAAGGGCATGGACCTCAGGAGGTGAGCATCCCTGGGGCCACCTGAGAGGACCACAACCAGGTCATGTTGTCCTGGTCATTCCAGTTGAGGCCAACTTGTATCAGCTAGCGGCTAGCCTGACCCAGACAGAGGAGCAAGCCCTGGGCAATCAGCAGAGCTGAGCCACAGGGGTGAGCAATAAGGAACATTCTGTGCTTGGTTGTTTGGCAGCATCATTGTGGCACGGTCACCACGGTGTGCTGGTATACAATCTCAAGACAGAATGATCTCTGTTCATTTCCAAGGCAAACCACTCAATATCACAGTAATCCAAGTCTATGCCCCAACCAGTAATGCTGAAGAAGCTGAAGCTGAACAGTTCTATGAAGACCTACAAGACCTTCTAGAACTAACACCCCAAAAAGATGTTCTTTTCTTCATAGGAGACTGGAATGTAAAAGTAGGAAGTCAAGAAACACCTGGAGTAACAGGCAATTTTGGCCTTGGAGTACAGAATGAAGCAGGGCAAAGGCTAATAGAGGTTTGCCAAGAGAACACACTGGTTATAGCAAAGACCCTCTTCCAACAACACAACAGAATACTCTACATATGGACATCACCAGATGGTCAATGCCAAAATCAGATTGATTTTCATCTTTGCAGCCAAAGATGGAGAAGCTCTATACAGTCAGCAAAAACAAGACTTGGAGCAGACTGTGGCTCAGATCATGAATTCTTGCTAAACTCAGACTTAAATTGAAGAAAGTAGGTAAAACCAATAGACCATTCAGGTATGACCTAAATCAAGTCCCTTACAGTGGAAGTGACAAATAGATTCAAGGGATTAGATCTGACAGACAGACAGCCTGAAGAACTATGGATGGAGTTTGATGATATTGTACATGAGGCAGGGATTAAGACCGTCCCCAAGAAAAAGAAATTCAAAAAGGCAAAATGGCTGTCTGAGGAGACCTTAAAATAGCTATGAAAAGAAGAGAAGCAAAAAGCAAAGGAGAAAAGGAAAGATATACCCATCTGAATGCAGAGTTCCAAAGAATAGCAAGGAGAGATAAGAAAGCCTTCCTTAGTGATCAATGCAAAGAAATAGAGGAAAACAATATAATGGGAAAGACTAGACATCTCAAGAAAATTAGAGATACCAAGGGACCATTTCATGCAAAGATGGGCACAATAAAGGACAGAAATGGTGTGGACCTAACAGAAGCAGAAGATATTAAGAAGAGGTGGCAAGAATACACAGAAGAACTATACAAAAAAGATCTTCAGGACCCATATAATCATGACGGTGTGATCCCTTACCTAGAGCCAGACATCCTGGAATGCAAAGCCAACTGGGCCTTAGGAAGCATCACTATGAACAAAGCTAGTGGAGGTGATAGAATTCCAAATGAGCTATTTCAAATCCTAAAAGATAATGCTGTCAAAGTGCTATGTTCAATATGCCAGAAAATTTGGAAGACTCAGCAGTGGCCACAGGACTGGAAAAGGTCAGTTTTCATTCCAATCCCAAAGAAAGGCAATGCCAAAGAATGCTCAAACTGCCACACAATTGCACTCATCTCACACACTAGTAAAGTAATGCTCAAAATTCTCTGGGGTAGGCTTCAACAGTATGTGAACTGAGGAGTTCCATATGTTCAAGCTGGATTTAGAAAAGGCAGAGGAACCAGAGATCAAATTGCCGACATCTATTGGATCATTGAAAAAGCAAGAGAGTTCCAGAAAAACATCTACTTCTGCTTTATTGACTATGCCAATGCCTTTGAGTGTGTGGATCACAACAAACTGTGGAAAATTATTCAAGAGATGGGAACACCAGACCACCTGACCTGCCTCTTGAGAAACCTGTATGCAGGTCAGGAAGCAACAGTTAGAACTGGACATGGGACAACAGACTGGTTCCAAATAGGAAAAAGGAGTACGTCAAGGCTGTATATTGTCACCCTGCATATTTAACTTGTATGCAGACTACATTCATCTGGGCTGGATGAAGCACAAGCTGGAATCAAGATTCCGGGTGAGATATGAATAATCTCAGATATGCAGATAACACCACCCTTATGGCATAAAGTGAAAAAGGACTAAAGAGTCTCTTAATGAGATTGAAAGAGGAGAGTGAAAAAGTCAGCTTAAAACTCAACATTCAGAAAACTAAGATCATGGATGGTCCCATCTCTTCATGACAAATAGATGGGAAACAGTGGAAACAGTGAGAGACTTTATTTCTGGGCTCCAAAATCACTGCAGATGAAGACTGCAGCCATGAAATTAAAAGATGCTTGCTCCTTGGAAGAAAACTTATGACCAACCTAGACAGCATATTAAAAAATAGAGACATTACTTTGCCAACAAAAGTCCATCTAGTCAAAGCTGCTATGGTTTTCCAGTAGTCATGTATGGATGTGAGATTTGGACTATAAAGAAAGCTGAGCACTGAAGAATTGATGCTTTTGAATTGTGGTGTTGGAAAAGATTCTTGAGAGTCCCTTGGACTGCAAGGAGATCAAACCAGTCCATCCTAAAGGAGATCAGTCCTGCATGTTCATTGGAAGGACTGATGCTAAAGCTGAAACTCCAATACTTTGGCCACCTCATGTGAACAACTGACTCATTTGAATAGACCAAGATGCTGGGAAAGATTGAGAGCAGGAGGAGAAGGGGACAACAGAGCATGAGATAGTTGGATGGTATCACTGACTCGATGGGCATGAGTTTGAGTAAACTCCGGGAGTTGGTGATGCACAGGGAGGCCTGGTGTGCTGCGGTCCATGGGGTTGCAAAGAGTTGGACACGACTGAGTGACTGAATTGAACTGAAGAGGCGCATTGGCGACACCGGGAGAAATTTAGAGGATTATGAATTAGAATTGAAAGGAGAATCCCTAGCCTCAGTTTTCCAACTGGCTAATCCTGAATGTATAAATAGGATTCACGTGTAAACAGGATCTCTGCCTTTGAGGACTTCTAATGATTTATGCTCCCTTGGTGGCTCAATGATGAAGAATATACCTGCCAATGCAGGAGGTGCCAGTTTTATCCCTGGGTCGGGAAGATTCCCTGAAGAAGGATATGGCAATGCACTCCAGTATTCTTGCCTGGAGAACTGCATGGACAAGGAACCTGGTGATTGACTGATCACAAAGAGTCAGACACGACTGAGTGATTAAACAACAACAAATTCTGATAATTTATACACATTTAAGCATTTGAGCCTTTGATTTGTTTCTCCTACAAAATGAAGCTCAGGAATAAGAGCAAATATTTGCTTTTGTTCTGATTTTTTCTCAAACTGCTTTGCTGTGTAGAGAATAGAACTCTTTCATATACTCTTTTAAAAAATAAGTTTTACTAACCAGAGTTTACAGGTAATAAATTCAACAATTTTAACTGTATAGATTGGTTACTATGATTTTGTAATCACCACTGAAGTTGAAACATAGCACATTTCTGTCATCCCCCAAAGTTTACTCATGTCATACACACTTTTAAGGAAAGTATTTACTGAAGTAAAATATACATGCAGAAAAAAGCACCAGCGATACTTGTGTAGCCTGATGAATTTTCACAAAGTGTATCTGTCATTCAAATCAAGAAATAGAACATGACAAGAATTCTAGAGGTGCCCACATGTTTCCTTTCCCCAGTAGTAACCACTAATCTGGCTTTCACCACCATAAATTGGTTGTCTGCTTTTGAACTTTAATATAATTGAAGTATTATGATAAATATTCCACTCCATCTGGTTTCTTTTGTTAAACATCATCCTTGTGAGATTTTCTCCTATTGTTGCCTGTAGTTGTAGTTCATTTATTCTCATTGCTAGTATTGCAGTATATATGAATGCCATGATTTATTTATCCATTCTATTCCTGATGAACATTTGGGTTGTTTCCAGTTTTTGGTTATTATGAATAGACCTGCTGTGAACATTCTGATACATGTTGGCTTGCATTTTTCTTTATCTTTGCTTTTGTTTGTGGATAGTAGGAATATAAGAGAATCAAACACTAGTAGGAATATAAGAGAATCAAACACTGCTCGTTCATTTTGATCCAATTTACTATTTGGGGCACTTGCCAAAAAACAACAGACTTTTCAGAGGAGAATTTACCTGATAGAAGATTAGGCCTCAAGCTTACATTTGTTTTATTATATGAGAAAAAAAAAGAGTGGGTTTCAAGACTTGAGAGGCATGTTACCAAGATGGTCAAATGTTCACATTCTGGGCTCTGCACCAGCCTTTGATCCTTTTCTCCCTCCGTTTTTTCTTTGCTTTTCCCTTCTTCCTTCCTTCCTTCCAATCATTTTTAGACAGATGTGAATTTCAAAGACTGAGTTGAATTGTCCTCAGTTGGGGATTTTTTTTTTTCTTCATAAAAGTGAAGATGAAGTCAAGTGCTTTCAATTTGCTCTAAATGACTTCTTTTCCTGGGAAATAGTTTGGGCTTTCATAAACACCGAGACATTTTTGTTGTCTCAAATTTTGTTCTGCTTATTACATCCTGCCAAATAGGTCTCTGTAAATAATGAAGGCCACAACAACCATCATAACCCACGTCTGCTCCATCGCAGAGACCCTAGTAGCCCTGCTATTAGAGGAACCTTGCATTTCATCTGCCATTGGTGATGGGCAAGTTTCAATTTGGGCTGGCCAGGCCCTGAAATGATCTACAAATGGCAGGTTGCAGACTGTTATTTTATGGACTATAGGCTAGTTGGAAAGTCTTCCTTTTTTCCTAAGGAAGGTCTTCTGTTCAATATGGAAATTACTTTTGAGCAAGGACTATTGGAGGGCAATCTCACATCCCACATGCTACATTTTTTTAAGGGAAAAAATTGCAAATTCTAGTTGCTTCAGGTTCTTTTTATGGACAAGCCACCAGTTAACCTATTTTTTAAAGGTCCTTCCTAGCCATATACACATGGAGTGAACAGGTGGGGTCAGCTCTTCAGTCACCACTCCCCACCCATCCTTTCTCAAGAGACCTTAATGACCCAATTCGGTCCGTCTTCCCTCACGGCTTCACCGTGGGCCCTGACACATTGAGTCAGCTGCTCTTCAGCCTCTTACCTGGTCATTGTCAGCTGCTCATTGTGAGTCAGGCCAACCAGGCCAGCACAACTCATTTCTGGACCTTTGGTTTGAAATTTTGAGACAGTTTACTGTTCCATTTTGTGGTATTTGAAACTGGGAGCTGGGAGCCATGGGCTTGCTGGCAACTCTCTTTGCTGCTGCGTAAGTAAGGAACATCAAAGAAGCAATGTTTACATACTTGTTATTTATTTTATGTTCATTATTTATTATCATTCAGAGCAATGTATTTACAATCTGTCATTTCTCCACTCTCCCGAGTGAAATTGGAAAAAAAGAATTTCTTCTTCCTTTCTCCCAGTTATGTCCATATCAGTAAACAGACCCATTTCTGACAACTGTTCTAAGGACCCGTGAGTGGTCATAGATGCTAACCACGCCTTCATTTGGGATAATATCTATCTGCATTCACAGGAGCTTTCAGGCCGCATCTAGGGTTGGGATCTGTGTTTTTCCCCCTTAATGCCCATGGGATTCTGAAGTACATGGTGTTTGGTGTTACAATCTCATTCTGTTTGAGGCAGAAAACTCACTCAATAGAAGCCGTTTGCATTTCTGTTTGAGCAGCCTGGAGATAAATATAGTGAAATGAATAGCCCTTTAATTTAATTGGCTTCCCGATGTGAATCCAAAAGCAGAAGACACAATCCATCTTGGACTTACTGGAGGGATCACTAAGAACCAAGCCCCTGTATATCAGCACATAACCTGGCCCTTGCTCCCCCACCCCTGTCCCACAAGCTGAATGTTAAGTACCTTTCTCATTGATGCCGGACCTTCCATAGAAACTGGGGTGAGTGGGAGTTTCCAGGGAGGTGGTGTGTCTAGTCCCAAATGGACATACCTGTGTGTCTTTGTCATTATTGTTTAGTTTGATTGTTTTCTCTTAAAATATAAACTATGCATGTTAGAAATAAGAAAAAGGTGCTGTTACATATTTGTGTACCTTTCAAAATCAAAGTAGAGACAGTGAAGAGGAAAAAATCTCATACATTTTGACTTTAAAAAAAAAAAAATAGAAGAGGGTATCATAGAGTGGCTAAAAGTGAAAGCCTGGTTGAAAGGCTGCCAGAAAGTGCTGACACAGCAGTCTTCTGCCTCTTAGAGCTGAGGTCCTGTGGGAAAGTCCTAGAGTTAATTTGCCTTTGGGCAAAGAAGAAAAAGGGAAGAGGTGTATCCAGTCTGGGTAGTCAATGTTCTGAATTCCTTATTCAGTTGAAACATCTCTAAGCAGAATTCTATCATCTCATGGTTGTCCCTTAGTTGGATTGCACCCTGCAAGCCTTGTAGTTGCCCAGACTCAAGACCAGAGAAAGAGCCTGGAGCCAGGGGCAGAGACACCCATGGTTTATTGGACAATGGGATCTTACGGGAAGGGTCCTGGAGCCTCACCTTACTATGTGTGGCAGACAGTGGGCAGGACATGGCAGAAGTCTTTACTACTTGGGGGAGGAGTAGCTTTTATAGGGGAACTGACATCATCAATTCCCATTTATAGGGAAACTGACATCACTTCATCCTAAAGAATATATTCCCATAAGAGAATTCCAGGTGCTAGGAGGGATTGAGGATACTGATGCTCTTTAGGTAAATCACCATTAGATTGGTTCTGCCCAGGCAGGCTGGTTCTTGCTCCCTGTCTCCAGGGGAGGAGAGAGTGGTTCTATTTGAATTGGAAAAGTTGCCATGAGTTTGAAACAGTGAAAGTGGGAGCTGATTCTTAGGCTTTGCAGAAAATGAGTCCCTTTATCTTGGAAAACACTTATCCTCTCTTGATGTCAAGTGTGGCAATGAAAGAGGCAGAATAGAATAAAGAGCAGGACTGGCAGTTAAAAGAAACATGTCTCAATGCTAGCTCCATCCCCTACTCTCTTGAAACACAAGGGAGGCCTTGCTTTGCGCTTCAGGTTTTTCCCATATGTGACATGACAGCTTTTCATTAGGTGATTGCTAAGGCCCTGTGTTCGCTAAACTTCTGCTTGCTCCTTGAGAAAAGGATTAAATCCCCAATTAATGTGCATGGTCCAAATTGGAAACCTTTGTACTCAAAGGTTTCCGATCAACTTTAGTTTTTTTTTTTCCAATCAACTTTTTTTCCCCCACTTTTGCCTTTATCTCTCTCACCTTTGGGATCCATCCTGACTTTCTTCTTGGGCTATTAATAATTAAAGGCACAGGCATTTATAAGCCAGTGGTAATATGTTTTGATTTTATCATTTCTTTTCATGAATTATGGATATCATTAAAAAACACTTTTTTAAAAGTCCAAGATAGGAACGGAAGTTGATGGGAGGTCAGAGGGGATGAGAGGGAGCAGGATCTTGCTCTGCCATCATCTGTCAGGTTTAATAAATAGCTTTCAGCTTGAAGGAATTTAAAATTGCTGGTAGCTCCTGCTCTTTCTCCATGTTTCCGTTCACGGGTGGGAACACACAGCTGCAGCTGGAATACAGATTCACACAATAGCCTTGAAATTCTCCATCTGCCAGGGACTAGGTCATCCCATACAGTAGGTCTCTTTTAGATGCAAAGAAGAAGGTAAACCTTGAACTGCTTCTGAGTCAACACATCAAATTCTGTATAGACTTAGAATCTGAGAACTGAAGGTCTTATACTGACATTGCTCTGAAAAGCTGTCTGACTTCGAACACAACAGTAAACCTATAAAATTCCTTATCTCTAAAATGTTAAAACAATACCAGACTCATCTAAGTAACTGTTTTGAGAGTAAAATGAGATTGTCAGCATAAAAAAAAAAGCACAAGACGCTAGTTCTTTGGAAGATACCATAAAGGAAACTAAAAGGCAAGCTGCAAGCTGGAGAAAAATGTGCTGACCGTAGGTAACAAAGGACTTGAATCTAGAATATATAAAGAACTCTTACAGCTCAATAATTAAAAAAAAAATCTAACTTTTAAATGAGTAAAAGACTTGAATAGACACTTTACCAAAGAATATATATGTAATCATATATAATCACATGTAATCACATGAAAAGATGTTAAACAATATTAATCATAATAAAATACAAATTAAATCCATAATGAAATACTATTATAAATCAGTCAATCCTAAAGGAAATCAGCCCTGAATATTCATTGGAAGGACTGATGCTAAAGTTGAAGATTTAATATGTTGACCACTTGATGCTAATAGCTGACTCATTGGAAAAGAAAGTAATGCTAGGAAAGACTGAAGGCAAAAGGAGAAGGGGGTGACAGAGGATGAGATGATTGGATGGCATCATGGGCCCAGTGGACATGAGTTTGAGCAAACTCTGGGAGACAGTGAGGGACAATGAAGTCTGGTGTGTTATAGTCCATGGGATTGCATAGAGTCAGATGTGACTTAGCAACCGAACAACAACAGCATACTAATTAGAATGTCTAAAATCAGAAAGAAAAAAGAGACTTGACAGTATTAAGTGTTGGCAACGATGTGAAGCAACAGGAACTCTCATGCCTGCTGGTGGGAAGGTAAAATGAAGCAACTACTTTAGAAAACAGTTTGACAGTTTCTTATATTGTTAAATGTACATTTATCATATGACCCAATCATTCCATTCATAGGTATTTACTCAAAAAAAAGTGAAGCTCTTTAACAAAAAGCTATATACGAATGTTCAGAACAGCTTTATTCGTATTTGCTCAAAACTGGGCACAACCTGAATGTTCATCAGCTGTTGAATAGATAAACGAATAATGGCATCTTCATGCAACTGAATACTGCACAGTGATGAAAAGGGAAGCCTGAAAACTCTCTAGATGGTAAGCTGGGGCAATCATAGGTTCACCGTGTTTGTTTTCCTTCTCTTTGGGACCGCTGCCCTGCTCTGTTTGTTGTTGAATCTCTGAAAATTATAGCTTCATGTATTTTGTCTAAATTTTTAGTTATTTAAAATTGATGGGAGGGGCATTCCAGTCCTTGTCACTCCATTGTAGCTAGAAGCTGAAATTCCAAATGGGTGCATTTTACTTCATGTACATTGTACTTCAATAGAGGTCACCATGCATTCTAATTCATGAGGCTGTGCACAGAATCCTTGTCTCAGGCTCTGGGAGGGCAGGAGAAGGGGATGACAGAGGATGAGATGGTTGGCTGGCATCACCAACTCAATGGACACGAGTTTGAGCAAACTCTAGGAGATAGTAAAGGACGGGGAAGCCTGGCGTGCTGCAGTCTATGGGATTGCAAAGAGTCAGACACAACTGGAACATCAGCAACATGTTTGTGGTTGATTCCAGAGTAGATCAAACAATAGTCTGCCTGCAGTGTGGGAAACATGGGTTCATTCTCTGGACCAGGAAGATCTCTGGAGAAGGGCATGGCAACCGACTTCAGTATTCTTGCCTAGAGAATTCCACAGTCAGAGGAGCCTGGTATGCTACAGTCCATGGGTTTGCAAAGAGCTGGACACGACTGAACAACTTTCACTTTCACACATATATATATATATGTATGTGTGTATATATATATATATTTGTATATATAATATACATAACTAAATCACCTTATTGTACACCTGAAACATGGTAAATCAGCTATACTTCAATTTAAAAAATGGAAATAGAATTATCAGCTGGAATCTGTTTCTGTCCAGAGTGAGCACCCAGTTGGACTTGGCTCTATACCTTACATAGAATGGAGTGAAAACTCTTCACCATTTTATTTAAAAGTGAAAGCACTTGACCATTTTATTTAAAAGTCTTTCCTTCCCTTCTCTCCAACATAGGCTCAAATCACAATTTTGTCTCCTTTTTTGGTAAACAAAACAAAACAGGGGCTTGGCTATTTGGTAAGACTGACAGATTTTCCTCATTATTTATTTGATTAAAGACACGGGAAACTTTGAGGAGTCCTGCTGATGGTTTCTTCCCACATTTGAATGAAACACAAAACGAAAAGTTTCAAGTGCCAAGGAGTAGGCAGGTATGTTTATGTTGATGCTATCTATAGCTGCTGCTTATTTGGTTGTTAGGGAATGGGTTGCTTCCTGCTGCGAACTTTGAGATTATGGAACTTTAGGATGAATGTTAGGTCAAAATGCTCTTTCACTGTCTTCTCTTTCCAGCTTTGCCCACTTTTGTCCTTAAGCCCATCATGTCCCTGGAATCATAGTGAGCCTGGATTAGAGCTCCCATCAGTGGGCAAGCCAGAGACCCCTGCTATCCAGGAGACCCCCCCATCCGGGAGACCCCCACTATCCGGGAGAGCCCCGCTATCCAGGAGACCTTGTGGTTTTGAAGAGAGGACGTGAGACCTCCAGGTCGGGGATTGACAGACTTCTTCATGAGGGACCAGAGAGGCAGCACTTTCACTTTGTTGGTCTCTGTCACGACGACCAGCTCTACGGTAGTGGGAAAGCAGGGCCATGTGCTCAGTTGCTCAGTGGTGTCCGACTCCTTGTGACCCCATGGACTGCAGCCCACCAGGCTCCTCTGTCCATGGGATTCTCCAGGCAAGAGTACTGGAGTGGGCTGCCATTCCCTTCTCCAGGGATCCTGCCACCCAGGGATCGAACTGGTGTCTTTCATACCTCCCGCATTGGCAGGTGGATTCTTTACCACTGAGCCACCTGGAAAGCCCCGTGGGAAAGCAGCCAGAGACAAACAATTGACTGTATTTCAGTAAAACTTTGTTTACAAAAACAGGTGGCTGGATTAGGCCATGGTCCGCTGACCTCTGGTATGGGACATTTGAAACATTCATGGTTAATGTATAGAGGGACAGAATAGTAAGTATGCTCACTAGACAGGTCTGGATTTGAATCCTGGATTGTCCACTAATTGAGAATGTGATCTTGGACTAGTTACTGACTTTAGCAAGAAAATGCTAATAAAATCACCACCTTGTAGGGTGGCAGAAACAGGGCTGGTTCAAGTCCTGGATTGATCTTCAACCACTTGTAGGAATCTGGCCAAGGCATTTACATCCCTGTTTCTGAGATGAAACATACCTGTTTTCCAGAGTTTCTAGAAATTAGACTTCAGCTGTGAGGGCCCATGGGCCCATACTCAGCTAATTGATACATTTTTAATTGGCTTATATAGTTTTTTAAAGACATAAGCAGCACCATGTATGAATGTTTTTCTGATATATTATATGTTTTCATTTATCTGCGACTACTACTGTGCTGTCTTTTGATTGAATAGTTTCACAACTTAAAATTTCCTGCTTGTCATCTATAGGTGTTTAGGTTTATGACCCCTTCGCGGAAGGAGTCGAAAGTTGTAGACTCAGAAAAGATTGTGACTTTCCCACTCTCAGGATGATGTCAAATGTGTTTTCAGTATATGTTTCTGTGGAACTAGCCCCACAAGACACAGTAGTTTGGAAAAACTCACGTGTTCCTTCTGAGTCTAGGAGTTAGCCAGGCTGTTCTGCTAATGCAGGTTGGGTTTGGCTGACCTCCCCAGGCTGTCTCTCACGCTTAGCTGGGGGAGGGCTGGGGTAGGTCTGCCTCGATATCACTCTGCTCCCCTGTATGTGTCTCATAACACTCCCGCAGAACAGCGGAGGCGTGTACTGAGCAGAGGGCAGGCAGATACTCTGCTTTCACAAGTGTCTCCTTGCGTCCAGTTTGCTGCCCTCCCACTGGCCAAGTCCAGAGTCAGTGTGTGAGGTCACTACCAAAGTCACAGGGAGTAGTGCAAAATTGGGGCTATTAATGCCATAAATCTTTCACAAACAGGAAGGCAATGGTTTGTATGAGTGGAATAGAGGCACCGCTATTCTCTGTCAGTTGCTGAAAAATGTGGTACCTTCCCCTAGTCAAAGACAACAGTGAGTGTGGGTGTTTGAGTACATGGTGTGTGTGGAAGAGATGATGTTTCATTTTTTTCTCTCTCCCTCCCAAAACAAGAGTGAAGAGAGCTTTAGAGACCTTTGAGAAACTTTTCTATCAGTTCTTTTGGGAACCGTAAGAATCTGATTTTTAAGGACACTGTCAACTGAGATCTTTTGCCAAATAAACACAACCTTCCTTTTTGACATCTCAATTTTGACATCAAGAGCTGCCCGAATTTTTAACTTGGAATTCATTTTTAGAAAGTTGGCCATTTCTTTCTTCCTGGCACAAGCCAAAAGAATGCATTTATTTTAAAGGTGAGAGTGAATTTTAAGAAGAAACATAGATTGGTTATGCTTGCAAAGTAGAAATTGTGAGTTTTTCAGAGACCTGTGTTCAAGTGGTGATAGTATAGTAAAAGATGTGGATCGATACTGAGTTTGTAAATCTTTTTCTTTGCACACAAGTGATGCAGATCATGTCCCATAGGAAGCACTGAGATAACACTCTGAAGGTTGAAGTGTTGAGACTACATATCACTTTATGTTTTAGATGATAACTTAGGGTATATTGAGGAAACAAACACATTTTTTCCAAAGCATTGTGTCTGACTTTTTAATGGAGATAAACAGTGTCAGAGAACAGAACTCTCAGTCCAGCTTTCAGCCAGTAGGTTGGCAAAATGCTTTATCTCACAGGAGAATAATGAGAAGAAGGCCACAGCTGAGAAAGCTGAGTCCACTTGATGTCAGGGCAGAGTCCACTGGCCTGAGGGTGAGTTCCTTGACATGCAAAGTGAGGTCCATGGGCATCACATCACATGGAAACTGATCTCCACCCACCCTTGGCTCCACCCGGACCTGCTGATTCAGTTTGCATTTTCTCAAGACTTCAGGGGTTTGTGTGCACAGCAGTATTTGAGAAGCACTGGTTGATCATCAATCACAATATAAATTAGAGGCTACATCTGGCTTTAATAGAAACATCTTTATTTTTATCTTTACTATAACATCATAACGATCCTGGATCTATTATCATTGGGCCTCATTTTTTACGTCCATCTGAAATGGAGCAAGACACTATGGTCCTTCCCCCAGCCCACCCCACCCCATGTCCTCTGCCTGCCTTTTGCCTGTGAACAAACTTTAGCTAAAGAATAGGTTTAGTCAGAGAAGTGAGAAAATGCAGAAACAAAGGAAAGCACTCAAATAGGACAAAACAACAATAGTTTGGTCAGTAGGCAAAGTCAGGGATCATTAGTTCCTCCTCGAGGGCTAGGGATAACAGTCTGAGCCCTGTCCTGTGAGCTGTCTTGTAGATACTGAAACCCCCACCCAGGTGGAGAGGTTAACTACATGATGCCCAGACTGTAGCCGTGACATAAATCTGCCATAATTCCGAGAACTGGCCTCAAGGAAATGTGAACAAAATGACCCTGGAACTGAAGATTAACTGTACCTAAAACAATCAAGATGCCGCTGTTCAGACCACCAATGACCAATTTCAAGCTGACTATCAAAGCTGCCTGTGCTGTTCTACATGTAGCCCCTTCCCTCTGCCTATAAAACTTGCCCACTGATTGTCAGGGGAGAGGAGACAGCCTTTGGACAGGAGTCCCCCCACTCTCCCCCAGTTGCTAGCATCCAAAATCAAACAAACTTTCCTTTCCACCAACCTGACTCTTTTCTGGTTTTTGAACGGCAAGCAGCCAGACCGACCTTCAGTTAATATGTCTAACAGGGACTTGTAACTCTCTTGTATGTTCTCCAAAGAGGGTTGAGGCCACCAAGCTGTCGCTCTGGTAAGTACTTTGAAACAAGTGAAGAGACATAAATGTTGGGTCTTATTTTTTAAGGAAGTACTTGGATCTAAACATCTCAGTTCAAGTCTCGGATACTGAGGAAGCTAATGGGATCAAGAAATGCTGTTCTACCTTCATGATGCCACATATGTCCAACTGCCCACCCTGGGAGCTGGCATTCTAACCACCATGTCTAGAATCTGCTCCATCTGTCAGTGATGAACCCTCCCTTCAAAGGAGGCTCTGAACACCTGTCACTCGATTCCCTCTGAGATTTTGTGACTGATAATGTCCTCTGACCGGCAGCTTCAGCATTACCCGGGGGGTTGTTGGAAATGCACCGCTTCTAGCTGGATGCCCATCTACTGAACTGAAACCTACAATTTGGTAAGATCTTCCTTAATTCTTGGGTAAATTAATGTTAGAGAAACACTGATCTAAGTGACTATTTCTCAGCCTTGGTTGAACATTAGAATTCATTGTTGTTTTTCAGTTGCTAAGTCGTGTCTGACTCTTTTGCAACTTGGACTGTAGCCAGGCTCTTCTGTCCATGGAATTTTCCAGGCAAGAACACTGGAGTGGGTTGTCATTTCCTCCTCCAGGGGATCTTCCCAGTCCAGGGATCAAACCCAAGTCTCTTGTGTCTCCTGTATCGGCAGGTGGATTCTTTACTACTGGCATTCCCTGGGAAGCCAGGAATTCACTGGCGGTTTAAAATACCTAATATTCTAACAAAAAATTGGCTTTAGAGTGGGATTGACCCCCATCTTCTGTATGTTTTTAAAACTTCTAGGTGATACTTTGAGATACTACTTGGGGTTGCAAAATGAGACCCAGATGAAGGCCAGGAAGAATAAAACAATATAAGGCTTAGAAATATTTGGCATTTGAAGTGAATTGGAGTTCAAATGTAAGAAGAATAAGAAAAAGAAGTGATGGCAGACAAAGAAAGTGGAGGCAAGTGAAACCCAAATTGTAGTAATGACAGAGGACCTTTGGGCAGCTGCTAGACCCCACGTTGAGTATTAAGTTATACGTGCTGCTGTGATATTAACCCTTCTGTCATCTGGGAACTGTAGTAAAGGCTGCAGGTGGTTGGTTTGGTTTTTGGCAAATAAGGAATAAGAGCAGCGCCCAGTGCCTGAGTTTATATAGAAACTATGCATTAAGACTGGTGGTGATGATGTAGGTTACAGACTCAGGGTGCCTGGTTAGATTTTCAATTTCAGATAAAGAATGAAAATCTTTTTAGTATAAGTGTACACTGTGGAATATTTGAAATATCTGAAATTTAAATTTTTCTGAGTGCCCTGTATTTTTATTTGCTCAAGCCAGCAACGTTATCACGAACTTGAAACTCATTCAAGAAAAATAGGAGCTGAGGACCAGAGGCCATCGTGAGAATGATAGTATTGAGTTGGGCAGAAACTTTGGCAAAGACACTGGACTTGAAATGATCTGAGACATCTTACCTACATTTGGTTTGAATCAGAACCAGATGTATTCACATCTTTATTCTCCATTTTTCAGTTTTCTTGCGTCTCTCTACTCTCCCCTCCCCTGTTCGCCTTTGCCATTCTTTTGTTTGTTTCGTAAAGTGAACTTTTCCTTGACTTGGTGCATATTGTTTTTCCCAGCTTCCTCCGGTTTTAGCTAAAGCACAGCTCTGATTCTCCCAGTCAATTCAAATTCCTTGGTATTTTCCGACTGGTTCTTATTTATTTACCGTCTTCTATGGCACTGCAACACTGGAGATTGGGCCATAGTTTTACATTTCTAAAGTTCTCTTGTTCTTCTCTATTTGGTGATAGACCCCAGTTTCCTGGGGGCGAGAAAAAGAGTCAGCTCAGGGCAGTGAGAAACATCTGGGGGTGGAGCGGAAAATAACAGCAAAATGAAAACAAGAATGTTGTCTGCAGCCAACTCCCGCCGACAACCCTCTCTCCCGGTCCAGTCTACAAAGAGCTTTCTCAGATGGCGTGGTGAGCAGGCAGGGAACCTCTCTCAAAGCCACCAAGTCTGTTTATGTAGATTGTATCTTCTTTTGAAAACTACCTGAAGAATAGCCTTGGGAAGCATCTTTCAAAAGTTACCCCAAACTATGGGCAAGCGTGGGTGGTAGCAGAGGGGCAGAGAGAACAAAGGGCAGGCACCCTGGTACCTTCTTTTCTTGCTTGTCCCATAAGGAGGACAGAGAAAGAGAAAGGAGTGAGATAGCCAAGTGGTTCTGAAAATTTCGGATTTAACCCTGCAGCAGCAGCACCCTGAAACTTACTAGAAATGCAGACTCTCTGGCCTGCTAACTCAAAATTCCGAGCGGGTCCAGCAATATGTTTTTAACAAGTCCTCCAGGTGATTCCAACACACTCTAAAGATTGAGAACCACTAAGACAGACAGTTTTACCTCTTCACCCTCAGCAAGAAAACCTCATCTCTTGATGCCAACTGCCGCTGACTTCATCTTGGAGATGAGGATTGCCCAGATGCCCTGGGCTGGGCAGGGAGATGAAGGCGGAGGCTTCCTTTGGCCTAGGGAAGCTTCGTCTTTAGTTGAATAATAATAAGAAAGAGTGGCCAGGTAAGGACAGAAGGAAGAGCGCAGCCTCATCTTCTGGGATCAGGATTTGATTGATCCAGGATGGGGCCCCATCATCGCGTTGTTCTCGAGTGCAGCCAGGGTGGGGGTCACCGCTCAAGGGCAGAGGCGGGGAGGCAGCAAACAAAGCAGCTTGCCTTGTAACTTGGCCCCGCACTGCCGAGAAAGTCCTCACCCAGAGGGAACCTCGGTTGTCTCCGCACAGCAGGAATCAGGCAGTTTAGTTCAGGATCACTGATGATTCAAATAAGTGCTGTGTGTGAGGATGTGTGTCTGTGCGTGCATCGTTAAGGACAGACATGAATTAAACAGAAGAGGCTTAACTCCCCCTGTGAAAATAAGGTGGCCGGGGGGACTTTTCTCTCTTTGACAGAACATTACCTTAGAAAATGACAGAATGTTTACTTTAGGAATGAAGTGAGTCTTTGCTAGCGTTAGGACCAGGAAAGGCTTCTTTGAGGGCCCAAGAGCAAAATCTTTGATGGTAAAGCTCAAGGGAGACAGCACCCTACCTGCTGGTCTCTGGGGAAGGGCAGGAGCCTAAGTGCCTTCAAGGTGCTAGACAGAGTCCTGTTATCTGGATAATTACCAGCACACAGGCACGTCCCTGCTGGCTCAGTGGTAAAGAATCCACCTGCCAAAGCAGGAGACGCAAGAGACCCAGGTTCAATCCCTGGGTCAGGAAGATCACCTAGAGAAGGAAATAGCAACCCACTCCAGTATTCTTGCCTGGGGAAATCCCACGGACAGAGGAGCCTGGCGGGCTACAGTCCAAGGGGTTGCAAAGGATTGGACACGACTGAGCACACACATTCACAGCAACACACAGACGGTCATCCCGATCCCCAAGTAAAGTTAGGGTGAACTGTGTGTGAGCAGTAGTCCCGTCAAGTCTTCCACCCGGAGGGCTCGTTACTGTTTATCTTGAAAACACTTTTCGTCGGTTGCGTCTCTGGGCTGAGCAAATGGCCAGCACGACTGCTTCCTGCTTAGCAGGTGGCCTGTGATGTGCTTCACGCTCTGGTTTAATGCTTACCTGGTAGTAACTGACTTTGTGGGGAGGATTTCCGGATTGGGAGAAGACTTTTAAAAAATTGTTTCCCTAGCAGCGCTTGAGTCTCTGTGGGGGTGTGTGTGCGCGCGTGTGTGTGCAGTCAAGCACACACGTGTGTGTGTTGCAGGTAAGGGACTGAGCATATTAGGAATCCCCCCACCCTCACAAGGCCCCATTTCTGCGGCTTTTATCAATTTTTCACTTTGGTTTTCCTTGCAAGGTTTACATGACAAGAGGCTTTGCTCTACTTTAAAAACCGGTTGAACACCAGTGGGCGTAGTTTTTTCAGGGTCCCTGTGGCCCTGGCATTCTAGGAATCCAGGGCTCATGCTAGGACCACAGCCTGGACTTCCTGATGCATCAGGGCACCACCTCTACACAAAGGGAGTTGGGAAGAGGCCCTGTACCACCCTCAAGGAGGGAGGGGTCCTCCTGGGATTGTGCTGTAACTATAGGGTGGGGACAGACACAGGGCAGAGGGCTGGAGGGGGAAGGCTTGCAGAGAGGCAGTGATAAAAGGAGGGAATTAGGAAATGATCTTCCCTTTGGGAGCAGTCCTGTTTCTTCTGGAGCCCAAGACCCGTGGTTCCAGCCTCATTTATGATAGTGTTTCCAGTAGTCCAAGACCATGGCAGCTGGCTACAACAAGGTCTGAGCTGCTGAGAATGCGGCCTGGAGTCCGCCCTCTACGAAAGACAGTTCGGTCAGCACAGTGGCCTCCGGAGCTCTTTCTGTTGTGCCTCGTAGAGTTACAAGGAGATTACTGGACTCCGTGGGTGCTCTATTTTCTCTTTTCTTTTCTACTTTCACTGTCGCTACCATAGTTTTAGTGACTCCTTGATCAGTGGACAGAGAGAACACCAGCGCTCCCAGGCTCTCTCTCCACCCTTCCACCCAGCACTGCACAAAAAGCCTCATTGTGTTCCCTGACCTCTGGGACCATGAATGGCGCCTTTATTCCAGGCCCGTTTCTGAGAGGGCGGCAAGTTTCCTTAAGCCCGAAGTTTTTGACGTCATCTACACAATTAGAAAATAGAAGAGCTGGGAGGAACTTATGAAATGGTTTGATCCAGCTTCATTCCTTTCCTCTCTTTTTTAGTAACAGAAACGAGGAAAGGACCAGGAAAGTCAAGAGACTCGCCCAGGATAAAGCCATTGGTTGGCCACGGAGCTGATCTGCTACGCAGAGACACTTGGCCAAAACTCTGCAGGTTATTTTTTTCAATTTTGTCCTGTTAACATTGCTATGGGAAAGCTAATGGATATACAGTCCCCTTACAAGATATTTATTTTCTCACATTTACGTGTCAGGGAAAATTTCAGAACTGGAACTCAGAGCTCTTCTCTGGTCCCGTCTTACTTCTTCAAACTCTCAACTCAAGGTGAGGTTTGCTGTAGAATTTGTTTCTTCAGCTGATGGATTTCCAGTTCACAAAGTTTCTGTTCCTTTGTCACTGTCCTACCAAATGGAGGGATGTTTGTGGGAACCAAGTTGGACTCCTGGCCGGTTAGAGGTGTGCATCCTTTTCACTTCTTTCTTAGAGTTGCAGACTTATGTTTTCCTTGGTCTCTAGACTAAAGTATAGGACCCTTTGCTGTTCAATAGCTTCTCTTTTTAGGGAGGAAGCTCTTTGTATTTTTGCTTATCAGAGTTTTTTTTTTTTTTTGATGTGGATCATTTTAAAAGTCTTTATTGAATTTGTTACCATATTGCTTCTGTTTTATGTTTTTTTGGTTTTTTGGCCACAAGGCATGTGGGATCTCAGCTCCCCGAGCAGGGATTGAACCTGCAGTCCCTGCACTGGAAAGCACAGTCTTAGCCACTGGACCACCAGGGAAGTCTGGAAGCTCTGCTTTAATGTCTCCTCGGCCTCGGGAATTGATTCCTTTGCCTGAATGTTCATTCTTTACCTCAGGAGCCTATGTTTGACTTCTTTGTTGACCTGAGTCGCAGTTTTCTTCCTCTGAGAAGACTCCTGTGACCTGTTGACACAGGATTGCCTGTGACCTGTTGACCTGTATGCTTGTCCCCATAATTTCTGGAACATACCTTAGAACAGCCTTGACACAGTGCCCTGGAGTGGTTAGCTAGACTGTGAAAAAGTGAAATGGAAAATTTCACTCTTACATGCATTATTCCAAGTGAAAGATGTCAGACTAAGAAGGAAAGGTACTATATGTTTCCATTTATATGATATTCTGGAAAAGGCAGAACCATAGGGATAGAAACTGGATTGATGGCTTCCTGTGAGTAGTGTAGGGCTTGATTGCAAGGGATGTGGGGACATGTTTGTTGAGATGAAGCTGCTCTATATCTTGATTGCAGTGGTAGTTACAGGATTGTATGTATATGTTAATACTCATAGAACTGTACGCCAAAAAGGTAAATTTTATTGTATGTAATTTACACCTTAATAAAGGTGACTGCAGAGAAATAAACAAAGACACAAAGAGACCAGGTCTTCAAAAAAATAAGTTCCAAACCAACCAAAATTGCCAACTCTCATGACTGAATTAAAATGAATATGGCCTTCTTTGTTCTGGGAGTCTGGTTTTTATGCTTAGAAATAAACTTCACTTAGTCTCAGAAATTTAAGTTTAACATGGAGGTCCTCTCCAGGATAAATATGCAGTCTCTCTGGAGCCAGCTCTATCACCCTGGCCAAGAAAAGCCCTGCAAGGAGCTGCCTTTCTTCTTCTGGAAGGGTGACCCAAGGTCCAATTTATCTTGTCCATATGGGGATACCAAATACAGGCTGGGTGGCCTCAGAACCCAAGGGGTTTGCATTTGGTGAGAGGGACATGCTGCTGCAAATCTCTGGGTGTTATGTCTGTACAGTTGGATGGAGGACCAGCTGAAAGCTGAGAAAGATACATCATCAGGGCCATACATGGCAGGCCACTGCTCAATGCTCCAGACCCCACAGAGATGCAGAGACAGAGTGAAAGCCAAGGGAATTATGAGCACTTGATGTCAAGTCACAGTAAACATGGCAGGGATCAGGTGGAGATGCAGCTGAGCAAGTCCCGGCGAGAGCGTGTGATTAGACCAGCTGAAGGATGCGATTTTCTTCCTGTGTTGGTCAAGATGGACTCATGGGTGAGACCAGATGCCTCCAGGGGCTGAGGAACTCCTGACAGATGCTGGGAGAGACGCGCCCTCTCAGTTGCCTCCCAGCCCACCTCAGGAGGCCAGTTTCTCCAGATGCTGACTGCGGTGGTGAGGTTGTGAGGAGACTGGGTTTTTCAGAAATCTAACAGAAATTTACTGCTGGTTTATTTCTCTTAGTGATCATCTGGACTTCTTTCTCCCCTAGTGACCAGTGCTGAGGGGCTGCTGCGGGCTGCTCTGGGGTGTGTGTCTTTGGGGGGCCGAGCAAGCTCTGAGGGCCGAAGCCCTCCCCTTCAAAGGGATCAGCCACAGGGCCTGCGGGCCGTCCGGCCAGCGTGGGTGAGGAGGTTGCTCCGAGTGACGTCCAGCCCCGCTGGCCTTGTCGTCATCTTCAAGTTGTCTTGGCTGATCTGTCTGCTCTGTAAGGTTTTTCCCAGCTGTGTCCAGGCCTGTGTTTGCTTTGGGCCTGTGGTTAAAATTACGCTGCTTGCAATTATCTGGGAGAAAAACTTTATCCCAATGCTGTGCTGGCCAGTGTTTAACAACTGGCTCCCTGGGGGGAAAGGCCTTGATTTGTAGCATTTGCTGAATATCCTGGTACAAATACTCCCACCATGACTGATTTCAAGCTACCAGCCTGAGGTCAAGGAGCCGAGAGCTAAGATCCACCACACAGATCCCATTGCTGCCAATAACCTCAAGAAAGTAGAGATTTGAAAATGCCCTTAAAGAATTAGATGAGTTTTGAATATTTATAACTTTTGTTTCTATTAGTATGTATTATTTAGTTTCTAGAATTAGATTTTTAAATAATGGCTGAAATCTAAAAAGAAATGATACAAGTAAACATAAACAAAAAAGAATTCTGATTATGAATAAATGGGGCCACATATCTCCCAAACGACCTCTGACCCTTGACCTCTTTTGGGAGTTCTTGACTGTCGAAATCAAACTGAGGTGTATCCCAAGGGATCTTGGCTCTGTAGCTTTTCTCTGGGTCATTCAATGTAAACGATGCAGCTGGCTTTTACAGAGCTTTGCATTTTAAGACTTGATCTCTCTGACTGCTAAAAGATCAAGCCAATGTTTGACTCCCTCAGGGTTGTTGTGATTTTGGTCATTTTTATTACTCCCATGCCTCTCAATGATGCCACATATCTCAACTTTTTCAGCCCCTTCACTCTATGGAAAAAAAGAGATCTCCTGCTGAGGTTTTCACAGATGCTTTGTAGAGTCTGTTTGGATTTTTTTTGTGGCATTTTGCGGGCAATGCATTGAGTATTCTTTTTAATATTTGTACTTTTCTATTTTCCTCTCCAACACTTACCCCCATCCCCACACCGAAATAGTTTCTTTTCTATTTTTATGAAACATGCATGATCAATTCTATCGCTGACAACACCTGAAAGTGTGCTTCCAAGAAGATCCAGCTTTAAGAAAAAAAAAAAAATTATCCCCCTCCATCTGCCTTTCTGGGCTTCCTAGGTGGCTCAGTGGTAAAGAATCCACCTGCCAATGCAGAAGGCACAAGAGACATGGATGCAATCCCTGGGTTGGGAAGATTTCCTGGAGAAGGAAATGGCAACCCACCCCAGTATTCTTGCCTGGACAATGCCATGGACAGAGGAGTCTGGCAGTCCATGGGGTTGCGAAGAGTCAGACACAACTGAGTGGCTGAGCACACACACACACGCGCGCACACGAACACACACACACACACACACGCACACGCACACACACGCACGCACACATGCACACACACATATGCAGTTCTATATATATACACACACACATGCGCACACACACACGCACACACACACGCACACACACGCACACACACACACGCACACACACGCACAGTTCTATATATACACACACGCGCGCACACACGCACGCACACACACACGCACGCACATGCACGCACACACACACACACACACACACACTCCGCTTGCTGTCCCCAAGTATGCTGAGGCCTCCTGAAACAAACAGGACTCAGTTTGAGCTGTGTAGCTACCTTCACCAAGCAATTTGGGTTGCCCTGAGCATGAGTGACCAACATTTGCAGACGACCATGTATGCCAATGTTTCTCTAGAGTCTCTTGTGTTAGTTTATGAGGTTTGTGGAATTCCTATACCCTATTAAAAGAAATTGCTCTGAAAAAATGGAGTTACATTTAGCAACTCTGACTTCAGCCAGGAATTGTTAAGGGCTAGAAAACACTAGAAATATTTCAGGGCTTGGAGATGGGACAGAACAGGGCTATGAAAGAATGGCCTTGGAAGATGAACTTCAGTCATTCATACCCCACTCCAGGCTGGCCGGTGGCCCTCACAGGATGGTCAGTCTAGTGGCAGCATCAACACCACTTGGCATTTTCACCCAAAGTACAGAACCTCAAGCAGCTCCAGAGGGGTTTAATCTCTGGGAATGGGGTCCAGAAATCCGTGTATCAGCAAGCCCCCAGGGAATCCTGATACACAGGCAAGTTTGAGAAGCTCTAACCCACTGATTTGAGATCTTCCGTGGTGGCTCAGTGGTAAGGAATCTGACAGCAGGGCAGGAGCTGAAGGAGGAGCAGGCTCGATCCTTGAATAGGGAAGATCCCCTGGAGGAGGGCATGGCAACCCACCCCAGTATGCTTTCCTGGAGAAGCCCATGGACAGAGGAGGCTGGTGGGCTACAGTCCATAGGGTTGCAAGAGTTGGACACGACTCAAGCGACTTAGCACACTTGCACTGAGTCAGACCCACTTTTCTTCAACTTTTCTACATAAGTATCAAGAATCTGGATTTTATAAAATATTAGATGTCCTCTGGCATAAGGAGAATTTAGTGAGTGTGTACCTATTCCTCAACATCCTTACAATGTTTGTGCTGAAAGCTTAGATTGTGAAGTAAGGCCAGCTCTCTCTCATGTGCTGAGATGTTCCCCTTCCTTGTGATTCTTAAGAAAGAGTAAGTTTTGAGACAAATCTTGTGAATGATAACTGTGAGTGACAAAAAGGTGCATGCTCAGTCATGTCCAACTCTTTGCAACCCCATGGACTATAGCCCGCCAAGCTCCTCTGTCCATAGAATTTTCCAGGCAAGAATACTGGAGTGGGTAGCCATTCCTTCTCCAGGGAATCTTCCTGGCCCAGGGATAGAACCTACGTCTCTTGCATCTCCTGCATTGGTAGGCAGGTTCTTTACCACTGGTGCCAGGAGGTCATTGTCCATAATCCTCTTTGATCCAGAAATCAGCCATGATTCAAAGAGAATCCTGTGGACTCTCAAACTCTTCACTGGTTTGCATCCATAACTGAACACCTGTTTGCGTAGGAACATAGAATATGAAGGAAAAATGTAAAAAGAGGACTAAAAACATAAAAAGTGGACTAAAAAGAGGAACAACTGTTGAATACCTGAGAATTCTTTTAGCTTTTTGGCTGCTAAGGTAACAGGAGAGAGATCCCCCCCACCCCATGTCAGGTGGCATATCCTGTTTAATGTATTTTGGAACCAAGCAAAAGCAAGCTGCATTTTTGAAAAACTCTTAGGGTAAGAAAATTACTGGAGTAGATGTCAGAATGCTTGAGCCCTTGTTCTGTTTTGTCCTGGTAACTCACTAGCCATGTGACCTTGGAGAAGCAGACCACTTCCTGAGCCTCTGTGCTCTCCTCTGTAAATCGGGATCGCAGTCCACCCCCTCTCTATATAAATATGAAGTATTGGACTGGCCAAAAAGTTTGTTTGGGTTTTTCTGTAACATCATCTTACAGCAAAATCCAAACAAATTTTCTGGCCAACACACTACATAGGCAATATGGTATCCTGGGGCCACGTGCCAGACTGCCTCTCTGTACTTCCACCCCTTCTGCTTCCTTTTTGTAAAAACAAAATAGGCTGAGAGTCAGAGGAAAATCCCTGAGGACACATTGTTTCTGAGCTTTACAGGGGAGCCAGTGGCAGCAGAAGCTAAGGGACCCACACAGAACTGGCTGGCTTCTTCCGGAGGCCTAGACTGAAGTCTATAGGTTTTGCTGCCCAGGTAGGCTCATCCATGAGGGCCTTGGAGAAGGATGCACCTACTTATCTGGGACTGTGCCCCTTAGAGGGATTCTCTGAACTTGTGACCCTTGTAAGCCTAGAAAAGAAGCACCAGTGGGCTGGGCTGCTACTGGACCTCATGTGTGAAAGGATTAGCAAGTGCACTTGGATAGGTCAGCACTGCACGTCTCATTGATAAGCAATTTGGAGGGTTCTCTAACCCTATACCCAGCCGTAATATCATATTCCAGGACTGGAAATAGCATCAATTTTCAGAGTTCCAAAGACTCAGAGAGTATATCTAGAGAATAAAACTTTCTGGACCTTGAGGAAAGTATTCAAGGACACAGTTTAACAAATTAGAATTGACTCACAACATGGATCTCAAGATAGGGAATGTGCAAAGTACAGAAGTGCAAGACCAGTAATGGCTCCTGCTTTTCTGTATTTATAATCACAAGGAAAAAGGAAAACAGCATAACAGCAAACATAAAGTAGTCTGGACACAAACCATACATCAGTTGTTAAAATAAACATAAATCAGCTGAATTCTTTCAGAGTAGATGATCAGATTGAAGTGATGGTAAAATATGCATCATAAAGAGTTTATCAACTATATACCAGGGAATCAAATCAAAATGAAGCAAAATTGAGACTATTAACCCCAGACAAAATGGCATACAAGAGCAAAACATCAAACAGGTAAAGGAAGAATAAATAATGGTGAAAGTTTTATTCAACAAAGAAGATATAATAGTCGCAAAATTGTATGAATTAAATATCTCATTTGCCATATACAAATCAAAAAATAAATGAAAACAAAAAGCACACTATAAGTTTAAGGAAACTTTGGAAAAGTACTAATATAGCTGTTGATAAGTAGCTTTCTGAATTCCAAATATCAAATAAATAACAAATAAACAATTTACTGAAGAATAGGATCATTAAACTCAACTTACTAGAAACATGTTACCAAATGGATAAGGCCTTTCTTTCTCTTTGTAAACTAGAAAGTATACATTCTTTCCTGTTTTAATGGAGCAACTAATAGTATTGATCATGTACTTAGCCACATTGAAAATTGTATTAAAATAATCCAAGGAGAGATTTTTTATAGACCACACTCTTTGATTAGACTCAATTAAGCTAGAAATCAGCAATAAGAAGGCCAGAAAGGACATTAACTACATGAAAGCTCAAAGCATTCTTCTAAATAATTATTATATCCATGAGAAAATTCAACTAAATTCACACAGTATTTAAAATACTAGGGAGAGAGTGAAATAAAAAGAATACTTTGTACAAAAATTATGGGATGTAGCTAAGAATATATATTATTTAAAAATATGTCTTTATTGTTTTACTATGTATAAAAGACTATAAAACATGAACTTCATTTTTCAAATGAAGATATTAGGACAAATACGGTAAATCAAAAAAAAGGAAAGAATTGTAAATTCTCAAAAAAAAATAGAATAGAAAAAGCACAATAGGAAGGAAACATCAAACAAAAGCAATTTCACTGAAGAGATGAATGAGATTGAGTGACAAGCATAACTGGTGAAAAAAAGGCAGAAATGTTCAGTGTGTTGCATGAAGAAGAAAAACTGCAGAACCATGAGAGACTTAAATTTTTATTTGAAAATCATATATATAGATATAGTATAAAAATTTTATTACCTTAATAAGTATAATCAAGTAAAATGGGCTCAACAAGAATTAAAATATCAGGTTAGGCAATAACCAGTAAGTTGATATTAAAATAATTACATACCTACCATTTTAAAAAATCACTAAGCTCAGATAATTTGATAGTCAATTTAATCTAACTTTTAAAAATATAGGAATTTCTCAGCAATTGGAGTGATTGGAGATGGCATGTAAATGACAGAAAGATATACATTTGTTTTATTAAAATTACATAAACTCAATACAAAATCTAATAAGGCTTATATAAAAAATAAAGCTCTGAGTCAATTTTCTAAAGTGTCAGCCAAAAATTTCAGTCAAATAGAATAACAATGCCACACTCAAATGTGGCATTCCAAGAAATCTTATTAAAAGAATTCAAGGAAATTTCAAATTTTGAAATCTATCAACCTACTTCCTTACCTCAATAAATTAAAGAGAGGAAAAGCCATATGATTATACCATAAGAAACTGAAGTACTTTATAAATTCAGCATTCATTCTCCTTAAAAATTCTAGGTAAAATTTAAATAGAAGGAAGCAGGATAAAGATATACTTGATAAAAAACATGAAAATGAATAGTTGAAAATTTCCTAGCAGTCCTGTGTTTAGGACTCAGCACTTTCACTGCAGGGGACCCAGGTTCAATTCCTGGTCCAGGAATTAATAACCCACAAGCTGCACAGTCTAGCCAAAAAAAGTGAGAAAAGATAGTAAAACCCTGAAATGAATCCCATTAAAATATAGAAAAGTTATGGATAACTTCTATTACTATTATAACTGAACACTGTTTAGCAAGTGCTAATTGATGTAATAAAACTGGTAAATAAAATAATCAATTATTGTGTCCTTACAAAATTCATAGAGACTCCACTAAAACAACTATTAAATTCTTTAAAAGAACATGAAATTTGGGTGGGAGAGGGATTGGATAAATGCACAAAATCAATATATAGCCTTTCTCCATACTGAAATATCAACTTAGAAATTATTATTTGTAATAATGAAAAAACATGTTCAGGAATAAATGAGAAAATATACATTAGAAATGAAGAAAACTATGAAATCTTTCAAAATAATTGAGAAAATGATCATACTCCTGGGTAGGAGGATACACTTCATAAAAATACTGATTCATTCTCATTTAATGTATAAATTTAATGAAATTTCAATCTGAGTTGAATCTGGTCAGACTAATTAAAATTCCATTGGAAAACTGAATGATTTAGAAAAAGTCAAGAAATTTTTGAAAAAGAGTAATAATTATGCAGCCAACTTACCATGTAAATATACACAAAGTTACTCTGTTAGTGTCTTACTGGTGCCATAACACATTACTCCACACTTGGTAGCCTCAAACGACAGATGTGTATCCGGTCACAGCTCCGAGTCTGAAGTCCCGGTGTCCCAGGACCCTGCCCCTCGCAGCTGCAGGGGAAGCTGATCTCCGCATCTGGTGGCGGCCGCACGCCCACTCCTGACAGCGCTTCCCCGTCTCCATCTCCGCGGTCATGTGGCCGCCTCTTTTGCCTTCGAAGGACACCAGTGATGGCACATAGGGTTCATCCTGACGATCCAAGGTGATTTTCTCCTCTCAGAATTCTTAGCTGAATCACACTAGCAAAGACCCCTTTCCCCAAAACAGGTAACATTTACAAGTTTCAGGGATTAAGTCATGGCTATCTTTTGGAAAGCCATTTTGCAAGCTACCATATCCATTCAAATCAAAACCTACGGCTGTGAGGTTTTGGACCAGTGGACAGAATGGTCAAGAAGTAGAACCATGTACAAAGGGGAGTGATACATAGGGCAAAGGGTAGGGTGTTTCAAGTCACTGCAAAAGATGCTTTATTTGATGATTGGATATCTATAGATAAAAATAAAACGAGATCCCTATTTCATTACCATATGAAAATAAGTCCCAAGTATATCAAATAT
Source organism: Odocoileus virginianus (assembly GCF_023699985.2). Taxonomy (NCBI): domain Eukaryota; kingdom Metazoa; phylum Chordata; class Mammalia; order Artiodactyla; family Cervidae; genus Odocoileus; species Odocoileus virginianus. The sequence continues at coordinate 4,689,313 of NC_069682.1, forward strand.
GTGAATGGCTAGTGGTAAAGGCTATGGTGTATTTTTTATAGCTGACTTGAAAGTCAATTTACTTACAATTAAGAGATCTGAGAATGTTTGTATCCACATTAGAGAGTGGGGGAGGGGAGTGGAGGTGGCGAGCAAAGAATAAGGATCTATCCCAAACAAAAATCATTAGTTACATCTATTCTCAACTGACACAATGATGAGAAAATGCTTTCTTTCAAAATAAGTATTTCTAACTTTATCATTTAACCTCCAATCTTTTCTAAAGTCTTGAACTTTTTTTTTCTTTACATTTATGTTCCTAGTTTCTGGATTTATCTTGCTGAAAGAGGTTTTTGTTTTTTTTTTTTGAGTTACATCAGTAAAACTATTGTGGGAATTTTTTAAGTGTTTAGTTAGGTTAAGAGGCCTTTGAATTACAAAAATCACATTTTCACAAATCAATATACATCATTAGTTAGGACACATTCAAATCTAGGAGATGCTCACTTCCCACTTCCCTGGTGGTTCACTGGGTAAAGAATCTGCCTGCAATACAGGAGACCCTGGTTCAATCCCTGGGTCAACAATATCCCCTGGAGAAGGAAATAATAATCCACTCTGGTATGTTTGCCTGGGAAATCCCATGGCTAGAGTAGCCTGGCAGGCAATGGTCCACAGGGTTGCAAGAGCTAGACACGACATAGCGACTAAACCACAACCTCCTGTTTTTATTTTTATTTTTTTTAACAAGTGCCATCACTTTTGGCTCAGATGGTAAAGAATCCACAGACCTGGATCCAAATCCAGACCTGGATTTGATCCCTGAGTCAGGAAGAGGCCCTGGAGAAGAGAATGGCTACCCACTCCAGTATTCTTGCTTGGAGAATCCCATGAACAGAGAAGCCTGGTAGGGTACAGTCCATGGGGTTGCAAAGAGTTGGACATGACTGAGTGACTAATCACACACACACTTGAATAATAAATTACCATCACTCTGAGAGAATAGGGGCTTCCCTGGTGGCTCAGATAATAAAGAATCTGCCTGCAGTGCAGGAGACCCTGGTTCAATCCCTGGGTCTGGAAAATCCCCTGGAGAAGGGAATGGAAACCCAGAATACTGTAGTGGGTTGCCATTCCCTTCTCCAGGGGATTCCTGGTAGGCTATAGTCATGGAGTTGCAAAGAGTTGGATGCGACTGAAAATTAGAGAATGGAGTTAGAGAGTTGAGGAATTCTTTAGTCTACTTACTCTCATCTCAGAGAAGAAGGAACCAATGCCAAGGAATGATCCAATTGACCTTCCAGTGTCACATAGATTAGGTGGGATAACACAAACATCTCCAAACTCCCAGCCCAGTGTCCTCTGCCCACACCCAGCCCTGCCCAAAGACTGTGAGGATGGGTTCCCCCAAATGGTCTATTGTCCCTACCTCTTGGGGCCTTGAATAGTTACTCTTTTCTTCTCTGAAGGTGACTAGAACTGCATTATCCACCTCCAACACCCTACTGTGATTCTTTTCAGTCTGAATTACATGGACCACAAAGAGTTACAAATACTCCCAAATGCCAATGAAAGACCTTAGTAGTCAGTGGATGCCTACACTGATGGATGATTAAATGGGCACAGAGACCTGATAGGCAGGCTAACAGGGACAGGAATGGGAGAATATATCCCAAGAGAGATGGGACAAATAACTGAGTTCATACTGGCATGCCATACACCTGTTCCTAAGTAGGGGACATTTTTCTTTGTACACATAGTAGAGGGAAAATAGTCTCTGTAATCTTTCTGAACTTAATATCAGACAACTGGATCATCCCCCACTCTAACCAGATTGCCAGTAGATGTCTTTCCCTTTCTGTGGACACCTGAGGCTAGGGTTGGGGTGCAAGTCATGTGGGTTGTGCAGAAGGTACTCAAAATTCTCCAAGCCAGGCTTCAGCAATATGTGAACTGTGAACTTCCAGATGTTCAAGCTGGTTTTAGAAAAGGCAGAGGAACTAGAGATGAAATTGCCAACACCCGCTGGATCATTGAAAAAGCAAGAGAGTTCCAGAAAAACATCTATTTCTACTTTACTGATTATGCCAAAGCCTTTGACTGTGTGGATCACAATAAACTGTGGAAAATTTTGAAAGAGATGGGCATACCAGACCACCTGACCTGCCTCTTGAGAAACCTGTAGGCAGGTCAGGAAGCAATAGTTAGAACTGGACATGGAACAACAGACTAGTTCCAAGTAGGTAAAGGAGTACATCAACGCTTATATTGTCACCCTGCTTATTTAACTTATATGCAGAGTACATTATGAGAAATGCTGGGCTGGAGGAAGCACAAGCTGGAATCAAGATTGCCGGGAGAAATATCAATAACCTCAGATATGCAGATGACACCACCCTTATGGCAGAAAGTGAAGAAGAACTAAAGAGCCTCTTGATGAAAGTGAAAGAAGAGAGTGAATAAGTTGGCTTAAAGCTCAACATTCAGAAAACTAAGATCATGGCATGGTCCTATCACTTCATGGCAAATAGATGGGGAAACAGTGGAAACAGCGTCAGACTTTATTTTTTGGGGCTCCAAAATCATTGCAGATGGTGATTGCAGCCATGAAATTAAAAGACACTTACTCCTTGGAAGGAAAGTTATGACCAACCTAGATAGCATATTAAAAAGCAGAGACGTTACTTTGTCAACAAAGGTCCATCTAGTCAAGGCTATGGTTTTTCCAGTGGTCACGTATGGATGTGAGAGTTGGACTGTGAAGAAAGCTGAGCGCTGAAGAATTGATGCTTTTGAACTGTGGTGTTAAGAAGACTCTTGAGAGTCCCTTGGACTGCAAGGAGATCCAACCAGTCCATCCTAAAGGAGACCAGTCCTTTAGGAGACCAGTTCACTGGAAGGACTGACGTTGAAGCTGAAACTCCAATACTTTGGCCACCTGATGTGAAGAGCTGACTCATTTGAAAAGACCCTGATGCTGGGAAAGATTGAGAGCAGGAGAAGAAGGGAATGACAGAGGATGAGATGGTTGGATGGCATCACCGACACAATGGACATGGGTTTGGGTGGACTCCAGGAGTTGGTGATGGACAGGGAGGCCTGGTGTGCTGTGGCTCATGGGATTGAAAGGAGTCGGACAGAAGTGAGTGATTGAACTGAACTGAACTGAACTCACAGGGTAGTGAAGTTGAGATAGGGAATGGCAAAAAACATGGTGTGTGTTAATGATAACGTGTTAATGAGAGATTAGGACAGGGCAATAGTAGCTCAATACCACTTGGGGCCAGTAGGGGCAGTGTAGAACCCACTCCAAGAGTCGTCCTGACTACGTGGCCAGAGGCAAGGATAGTTACCCACCATCTCTCACCTCTCATCCGCTCATTGGCTGAGGCCAGCTTCAGGGGTTGACTCCGCAGCTCATGTGACCAGCCCTGTAGGGAGAGCAGAGAGCGAGCCTTCGGACAGGGAGCTGGCAGCTGTGTGCAGCCGGCCACCTTTACTTGAGCACTAACCCTTCTGCTGCAATGACCTTGAGTGAGAATTCACATCTGAATTTTCAACAACTTTATTTCATAAATAGGTTAGGGCTTCTAACTTGGCCTTATAAAGATAATTTAGTCTATATTCTTAGGAAAAGTGCAAACAGTAAATTCATTCACTAATGGGCATTTGAGTTCTTTGCTCTAATATAAAGGAAAAATTATATTTTTAAATTAAGATTCTAAATCTTTTTTTGCTATTACCTGTATTGGGAGTGGCTGGGTCCTGACCTAGAAGCCAAAGATCCATGCAGTTCATTCCAATTGTGACATTTAAGCCCCTACAATCTCATTAACAGGCAATGAGGCTCCCAGAAACATTCATTTTTTAAACTGATGAGCAATTAGAGCTGATAGAGACATATACATTAAAATGTTCAGTGCATTTGCATTGGGACTGAAAACCACCATAGTTATCCTGTTCACAAAATCTGGCCAGGGGGTCAGAAAAACTCTCTTGGGTATGTGCTTCTCTAGATTTTTCTGTCTTCCTTTCTCTGTGCTTCTTACCTTTCGAGGGGCTAGACCCAAGAATGGAGGCATTAAAATCAATCTAGTTTTGCTTTGTGTCAGAATATTGCCCTTACAATGACATACTTTTCTCTTTTTTTAAAATTTGATGATTTTCTTCAAATCTGGACTTGCTCTTTTATTATTAAGGCTGGCACATGCATGTCACAATGCCATCTGAGGCTTGTCTCATTGCCAGCAGGTCTTAAATCCTAGTTTTCTGTCTAAGATGTAAGGGCGGAAATGTTATTTATGGGTAATTACAGAATCACCTTGCTCCATTTGATTTATTGAAGAAATTTCAATCAAGGTTTCATGCTCATCTCAAGCAGAAAACTATGCTGATAGTATTTAATGATTTTTAAATGCTGCCAACTCCAGCTCTTTCTTGCTTTCAGATTTTAGATGGTGAATTTGGGGAATGCATCAAATGCACTCCATGCTATGGAGATATTTGGTAGGTCCAGAAACAAAGCCCCACCCTTCCTCTTCCCAGCAGTTGATTTGATTGGTTGTGTTTTCTGCCTGTGTGCATAGCTGGGAGGGGCCTGAGGTATCACCTAAGTTGGCCTGGCTCCTGATTATAGTATCTACTGCCAAGATGTTGGGATGTGAGTTTAACTAGAGGTGACAGGGACAATTAAGGTCACTGAGTTAGTGATGAATTTAGTGTTTAACAAGGTAGACATTTATACTGAATATATATTCCATTTGTGTTACGTTTTCCAGATATGCCAGTATTATATTTTAATTAAATATTTTTGATAATTGAGGCATACTTTCCATAGGGTGAAATGCATAGCTATTAAGTACATGGATCAGTGAGTGCATATACTCATGTAACATACACCCCAGTCAAGACACTGAACATTTTCATCACCCCAGAAACTTCCTTGTAAGTGTTTGCAATCAGTTCCCCCACCTTCAATCACACTTGAAGCTTCCTGTCAGTATAGAACAGTTTTGCTTGTTCTTGAATTTCATGTAACTAGTATCGTATAGGATGCACTTCTTGGTATCTAGTTTCTTTCATCTTATGTTTGGTTTTTGAAATTCATCTTCATAGTTGTATAAATCAAGTTTGTTTCTTTTTATTGCTGAATAGAGTTCTATTGTATGAATATACAATAAGGTCTTTCTCAAATCTCTTGTTGATGGATATTTGGATTATTTCCAATTTTTGGCTAGTATGAATAAGGCTGCTATAAATATTCTTGTACAAGACTTTTGTGGACATATGTTTTCATTCCTATTGAATAAAACCTCAGAGTGAAATTGCTGGATCATAGAAAAGGTCTATGTGTAAATTCACATCATTTTTATGATTTAGGACTTTTTCCTTAAGGTTTCATGATGAAATGTAATAATTTCCAAAAAGCACTCCTAAAATTTACAGTGAATTTTACCTATATATAGTATCCCAGCCATTTCTGTCTCAAACCAACATGTTGTTCAGTAACCCGAGGTATATTTTGCTTTTTTGGAATGTGAGGATGTCATCCAGAGGCCATTTTAAGGAGTATATTCAGTCTGTGACCTCACCCCAATAGGATTACACCCTTGGGCAAGAGAGGAGCCCAGGACATCAATGAATCCTTATTTTGATGTCTTGATTGCATATTCAGCCTTTTCCCTGGAAGAGGCACTCTTGGGACCGGGTCCTGTTTGAGCCAGAAAAAGTGATGACTGCTATGACTGCCCACAAATGATGTGTGTGAAGGGATGCTGGTCAAAGACCTTGTAAATAGCAAAGGGGAATGAGAAGTCAAAGAATCTTTTGGAAGAGCAACTAAAGAGGGAGTCAGGATTGCTTTAGAGACAAGGGTGATAGGATTTTAAAACTAGACATTGTTCATTATTTAATATGCTGTGGTGCCCTCCCTGTTTTCTCTGCCGCAATTTATCAGAAGTTAAGTACATAAGATTCTTGATAGGGTGAGAGTAGGAGTCTTCTGGAGAAACCATCTTTCATGCTGGGCCCTGGAAAGACATCCTATGGGGCAGAGTAGATTGTAACAGAAAGGGAACCAGCCTCTGTGACCTTAGGAATTTGTGGTCTGTAGGCTGATGGAGGGAGGTATCCTTCAGTGCCTAGAGGCTAAATTACTGTTAAATTTTCATCCATTACTATGAATTGACCAACTTATAGCCTTGTGCTGGTCCAATTAGTCTGTGCAGCTGTATTCTGACTAAGTCATTGTGTGACCTTGACAAATCCACGTGACACTGCATTTTGGCAGATTTCCTTGGGCAGTTGTGCTGGGTAAGGGTAATACTGGAGTTTGCTGCTGCTATCCAGGCAAAGGTGATGTAATTCCTTAATTAAATGGTTGAATTTCAATCTAGGCTCCCTTTTAGCCTGTGAATTTCCTGCATAAAGATCACCTTATTTGATGATGTGGGAATTTTGTTTCTTGGCCTGAGTCCTTGTTGGCAATTCAACATGATTAAAGTGTCTGGAGAGCATCTTCAAGTAGAGCACCTTTTGTGTCCCATTGTCATCTGGTCCTTGAATGAATGTGTTTCTCTTGGCCCTCTTACTCAAACTTTTGATCATTTATGAAATACTGCCAGTTAAGAAGGTCGCCTCTTGGGGGAGATTTTGAGAGATTAATCCGTGCTTTAGTTACTTGGAGGTGAGAGGGCTATGACTTTCTGCTTTCAGGAGTGCTAGATCAGGGCAGGTGACCCAAGAACAGGTTTCCATGTTCTGAGAAAGTATTAGATGTCAAGACTCCCTGAGACTTACCTGGTGGTCCAGTGGTTAAGGCTCTGCTCTTTCACTGCAGGGAGCATGGGTTCAAACCCTGGTCCAAGAACTAAAATCCTGCATGCCATGTGGCAAGGCTAAAAAGAAAAAAAAGAGAAAGACTCCCCCTCCTCCACTGATGGGAATTGCAGTTTAAAAAAAATTCAATACTGGATTCTAAGTTTAGTTAACTGTTTTTTTTTTTTTTTTAAACCAGGAACTAGACTGAATATATTTGCTCAATCTTTTGTCACCATATGTCTCCAGTCACCTGGAGACAGTGGAAGCAGCAGGTGATTTCATTTGCTCACAGTATCATCTTGGGTCCTTTTGGGTCCCTAAAAGCAGAGCTTTTAGCAGCTCTGCTCCCTAATTGTGGAATTTACTACCAATTTCTAGTCACAGTGCCCTGACTGTCTCTGCTTAAATAAGCTGAGGCTTTCTGCATACCCAGAAGCATTTGAAACCTGCCAGTGGTGGGAGTTGGGGGGCTGGTGGTGGTGAAAGGGCATCTGAAAGAGGAGGGGGGGAATGAATGTTTATTGTTCAGTGCTCAGGTTTTCCCCTGGAAAGAGGGGTGCACAGATTCATACTCACATTACTCTTATTTCTGTTTCAGGAGACTGTAAGGAGAATAAGAGTAATGATAATGAAATCAGGGAAAACATTAGCGGGGAGGTGTGGAGAAGCGCAAGAGGCAAGAAAGGAGAGGAGAGCAGAGCTTTCGGAAGAGCCGAGGAGGGAATGAATCAGCCTCTTCCGTTTGTCCTTTCCTCCCACTTCTCTGTAACTGCAGTGAATTTAGTAGCTTTCTTAAATCAGTGACACTCACATATATCACAGGGCTGTTCTTTTTGCTGAAATATTTATTTGCTTTGAGTTGGACTGTATGAAACATTAACCACAGACTTAGTAACTGACACTTAATGTTCCCTTGTTTTGCCATTGCCCAGGGATTAAAGACCTCTGGGGTGGGTAGAGCCCCTTCTGACACCTCGTCCACCCCCAGAGATGCTGCAGCCAGACCCCAGACTCTGGCGGTGGCTGGCTCAAGTTCCCTTCTACAACTATCGCACCCATAAGCCTCTGAGATGTGCTCTGAGATCCAGCATTTTTCCTTTGTTTCTTCTTCATTTAATTTATTAACTGTAAGATGAAGAGAGCACACTTGCAAAAATTCTGATAAAAGCAAAGTGGTGGAAAGAGTGAACAGATTTATGAATATGATTTCATCATAAGCTTCCCAGGGGAGCTGGAAATCCTTTGCTATTGCTCTATATGGCAGCTATAGAAAGACTCATGGGAAAGGTGTCACAGCAGAGGGTGAGAGAAATGGTGTGAATCCCAAGGCTCCTAATGACCTGTATTAGGGACATAAAATGACATCGGACAAGTAAAGATTTCAGTTTTCAAATGGTTAAACACACACAGGCACACCATCTGGACTTCAGTAAGATAAGTGCTGCCATCTTGGCAGAATGAGAAGAAATGTTGTTCAGGAGGCCTAGCAGGGAGCTGGGACTCTGAGACTGTCACCCAGTTTTTCATGAGACTTTGGGGTTTAAGGGCAGCATCTCTTTTCACTGCTGAGCTTGGAGCCCTTTTGTCCCCATTATGACATGTGAAGAAAATCTGCTACAGGGCTCTCCACTCTGTAGAGGGAGCCGCCACGGTGCATCCATGGTGATGGGGTTTCCTCATTTATAATCAGATTCAGGAAGCAAAATTGTGTTTTCTAAGAGAAAGCAGCGACCTTTATGCTGGGAAAATGTACCCTCCGCCTCTGTTATGTGTCAGTGTCCTTTCGAAGGAGAGCTGGTCCAGGTGAGGCAGGCATGGGTCTGAGAACTGGACAGACTTGGAGGATAGGATGGTCACCGGGGTCATCAAGGTTCCTATCAGAAGAAGCAGTGAACTGAGTCAAAGCCAGGTAGGACCAGACAGGCTGGAAGGAGGGAGGGATCCCCGGGGACTGTGGTCTGGGCTGGAGGTAGAACCTGAGTTCCTGAGTTAGATGATAACTTGAAGGAGAATGGATGCTTTTACTGTTTTACTCCCTGACACCACCTCCAAGCTTAGCCCACAGTCCAGCCCATAGTTGATGCTCAATGTGTATTTACGGATAGGATGAATGAATAAATGGATGAGGTTCTGCAGGAACTGCACAATAAATTAGGATGTGGCAGGGGGGCGGTCAGGGAATAAGACAGTGATTCTACCAGTAGAGCAGGGACATTGTATCACTTCTGGTTCCACACATAAGCAAGGAGGTTTTTGGAAGCAGGCATGAGTTCTAATCTAATGGGTTGAGATTCTGGGTATTTATCCAGAAGAATTAAAATCAGGATCTCAACGAGATATCTGCACTCCCATGTTCACTGAAACTTAATTTCTAACAGCCAAGATGTGGAAACAACCTAGATGACCATCAACAGATGAATGGGTCAAGAAAATGTGGCATATACCTACAATGAAATATTCAGCCTTGAAAAGGGAAACCCTGCTATGTGCAAAAACATGGATGAACCTGGAGAACGTTATGCTAAATGAGATAAGCCAAACACATAAAAACAAACACTGTATGAACTCACTTATAGTAGGAATCTAAAATAGTCAAGTGCATAGAAACAGAGAGTCACACAGTGGTTGCTATGGGCTGGCATGGGAAATGAGAAGTTGCTGTTCAAGGGATGTAAAGTTTCAACGACAAAAGATGAACAAGTTCTCTGTGTCCACAGTTCACAATGCTCTATTGTGAACATCAAATTTTGTTAAGAGGACAGATCTCTTGTTAAGTGTTCTTACAATAATAACAATAAAGAATTTGCTGCTAGGATGGTTTGATATTGAAAGGTCCATCTTCAGGCCCATGGGCTTAACTTTCCTGCTGGGCAGACACAGGGCTGTGATCTGGGACTGGTATGGAGGTAGTCATGAAAGGTCTTAGCTAAGTAGATCTGAAAGGTATAGAAGCCACTTTCCTTGATTCAACTGGCTCTTGGAAAACTCCCATTTCAGGGCCATGTTTAAGGGTGCAGACAGAAAAGGAGCACTGGTGTGGAAGTTTGTGCCTCCAAATCTTAGGTGGTATGTGTGCATGTGTGTGTGTGTGTGTGTGTGTGTGTGCCTTTAAAAGGGAATTTGAGGTTGAGTACATAGAAGGAGGCATCAGAGAAACACTTAGACCTAGAGATACACAGAGATATGGACAGACAGTGTGATACAGAGATACCGAGATATATAGACACAGAAAGAGAGCAAGAGAAACAAAGGTATTATAAAGAGTCAACGATAGGCCTGTTGGAATTTCTTTTCGCCAATTATTTACGGTTGGCATGACTGAGGATGAGGTGGTTCTTACCAATAGTGAAAACTCTTTAGGTCTGTTTTCTGTTAGATCTTAGAAGGTTTAGAAAAGTTAAGATTAAAAAAGAAGACCATCATCTTCAAAATAGAGAAGGGTACTCTTTAAAAAACAGAGTCCTGTCATTATGAAATAATACAATTATTTAAGTTCAAAAACACAGAAAATGCATCATGATGGAGCCCAGTTCCCAGGATCCCAATTCCCCACCTGCTGGGTGCAGGTGACAGGACTTCCAAGCAAGCCATTGTGTGAGGTGTTTTGGTTGTGAGTTCTCCCCTGAGATTCCCTTCTATGTCTGTATCGACGTAGATGCCTGACAGTATGGTGACTAAAAAATATTTATGGATCAAAACATTAATGAACAGTGCTCTTGTCTTTGCTCTTACTCACATTCAGGTGAGCTCCAGGCCAGTTTTTCTCTTGGCATCTCTGCCCCACCTCATGTGTAAACAGAAATAATTATAAATTATACTTCAGGTTAGTCAATAGGAAGTCTTCCAAACCTGGGCTTTAATTCGTCGAGGGTGATAGTTCATCTCACACGGCCCCACCAGACAGGAATAACTTATTTTAATTGGCCATCATTCGTGAACTGGAGCGTGGTCTACTTTCGAAATGACACAGCCACTTTATTGTGACTATTTCTCTGACTCATGGTGCTCTGACTGAAGGGAGTGTGTCAGTGTTTCATCAATCATAAAAGTAAAAAAGTAAAGTAGATTTCTTTCCCCAGCCTTTCTAGCCCTCCACACAATGCCCCCAGAGAAAAAGTCATCGCATCAATGACCAGCCAGCGATTTTTTGAATCCCCCCAGTGGAGATAGCTTAGGAGGTAAAAGCCAGAGAGACAATGATTAGGAAAGGGAAGAATGTGAGCTCTTCTCCAAGCTTCTCTGGCCTTTTGTTAACTGCGCTAGCTCAATCAAGATTCTCATAGAGCCTTGGTTGTTTATCAGAGACCATTGTTTTTGGGGGCTGGGATGATCATTTACCTAATGGTATTCAGACTCCTAGACCTTCAGATGCCAGGAAGGTAGCAAGGATATGACAGACAGTGTGGGCAGATGGATCATGGGGGCAGGAAGTCCCCGTGTTCCCACAGGAAGCCTCCAGAACCACATCACCATGTGGACAGGAGACCTTGCCCCGAACCCTAGTGTCATTCTCTCTCTCCCCTTTAACCAACGTCCTTTGGTTGGGAGGGGGTGGAAGGCACTCCCACTCTGCTGTTAAGAATCACCATCTTAATAAAGACAACTTGGATGTTCAGGTGAATCTAAGGAGAGGCAATGGAATCATGTGAATTCCTCCCACAATCACTCTGGATGCCCCCATGGTGGGTGAGGCCTTGCCTCGGGGGTTCCTATGCTACCCTTTTCCCGGGGTCTCTCTGCAAATATCTCTGTGCCACACCTTCTCCCCACAGAAGGCAGCGATATTCTCTTCTTGGACAATATAGTTTCCAAGAAGGAGGAGTATAATTGTAGAGGAGATGTAGGTATGTTTGTGGGTATAGATGTGTGTACAATTGGTTCTATCCTATCCAGAATCTAAGTTATGAATATTTCAAAGACAAAATTTTGAACAATGCCCAAGAACGATTAAGGATCTAACACATAATGTAGTTGAGAAAGTATCTGGAGGCACTGAGTCACTTCTTGGAGGCACCCACTCTCCTCTTCCCTTTCCTGCAGCTTTTCTGAGCGATCAGGATCTCCACTCCCTCCCTAGCCAACCCAAGGTTCTCACCACCTTAGCTCATACATTAGGGAATAAATGGAGGCTCTCATGTAAGTCTAAAGTTGGTGCCAAAATTGGTTGTATTTTGAAGCACCTTTTCATACATTTGCATAAAACAGACTCCTGTATGTGTATGTGCATGTACATCATTACACATGTATGCATTTTGTGGCTAGATAAACAGTATAGCTGTCATTTATAAATGTCCATGGATAATCATTCTTATGTAAAACTGATATACTTTTATTTGATGTACTTTAGCAGGCAAAATTTTCTTACAGATTATAAGACTTGGAAATATTACCTGATGTAATTCAGTGATGTATTTCAAGTATGTTTGCTTTTCCCATATTTGTCCTAATAAATGGTACAGTTTGGTAATGAATAATTGATTCATTGAAGCATATAGGGGTGAGGGCTTTTTCATTCTAGTTTTGTAAAAAGCTGTTTGGGCTATTTGCCCAAGTCTCAAAATTCTAGAACTGCTGGTTTAGTATTTTGGGATCATTGCTTTGGTGGCCTTCCCTGCTAACATACCTCTGGGCTACGTCTGTAAATAAAATAACTCTGAGTCACTTTTGTAATGTCTGTCTTCCAGGGCTTGAATTTAACTTTTAAATGCTGCTCTGTGAGTATACCTTTAAAAAATGAGTTTCCCATAGACAGACATAATACAAAGACAGAATTACCCAGTAAGAAATGCCAGGAGACATCTCTGAGCAGTTATGGAGATGAAGACGTCTGGAAAGTTTATTGCCTTTAATTTGATGGCATTTCCTCCCCTGCCCCTTCCCTCATCTGTAGGCGTTAGATCTTTAAGGGAGCTTGACATTTAGCTTGGAAATGAATACACTTTTTTGGGTTCTTCTTAACAACCCGGGTAAGTTTTCATAGGTAATTTAGCAAATGTCAAACTTTTCTAATAATGTAGGTTTGATTTATACAGCCAAGCTTGTTAATCTCACTACCTAAAAGTCTCAGCCTTGGGCAGCTTTCAAACCAAGTTTCAGCACTGGCCTCAGATGCCCACAGCCTCCTAAAGAGACATGTCTTCCTCCCTTCTAGCAGTTCAGCTTCTGCCTCTTTCTTGCCTACTGTGATTTTTAACTCTATTAGTCAGGATGCCAGTAGTTACAACTGCTGCTTTTTCTTCCTGATTCCTCCTTAACACAAAATAACAGATTAAAAAAAAAAAATCCCTTCTCTTGATAATCACGCAATTTCCTGTCTTTCAATGATGAGAGCAGGTGGGCAATTTTGGCTTGTGACCAATCAGTCAAGACTCATTTGTTCACTGGCATTGCATGTAGCATCCTCTCTACACACAATTCTTATTTGCTTACTGAGCATCCTTTTCCATTTTTTCCGGTATTCCTTCTCTGTTCGTGTTTCATGTAACTTGGGTCCTGTCAGTGTCCTCCCCAGGTGAAGGCGATTCTGCTCTCCCTTCCTCATCAAGTGAGCCAGCCTGGCCAATTGGAACCTAGCCTCCCCTGCCCCTGTGATTGGTGGAAGATTGTCACGTGGTCTGATGAGAACCAATCAGAGCTGAGAATGACCATGAATAACACCCTTTTTCCCACCCGGGCTGCTGAGGAAAGAAACGGCAAGCCTGGAACTGCGCGTGTCCATCCGTGGACTGAGAATGGAGCTCCCTCCGGGAAAGTTGGAGTCAGGAGATGGAGAGAGGCGCACTTTGAACCCTTGGATTGCCGCGTCTCAGGGCAGAATCCACGCTTAGCCAGTTCTTCACTTTCTTTAAACCATTTTGAGTTGATTTATTTGTTGATTACTACTGAATGAGACAACTTCCCTGGTGCCTCAGACGGTAAAGCATCTACCTGCAATGCGGAGACCTGGGTTCGACCCCTGGGTTGGGAAGATCTCCTGGAGAAGGAAATGGCAGCCCACTCCAGTATTGTTGCCTGGGAAAGTCCATGGACGAAGGATCCTGGTGGGCTACAGACCATGGGGTCGCAAAGAGTCAGACACAAAGCAGCAACTTCACTTCACTTCTCTTCACTGAATCAAACGTGAAACATGTCTCTCTCCTGCAAGAGCTGGTGAGGGGAGACAACAGTGCCAGGCTATGTTTGACAGGAGACCTCCCTGTGAGTGAGGAGGGTCTGTGAAAGCTTCACACTGAGGAGGATTCAGCCTTTCAGTCAGATCTTGAAGGGTGGTGAGGATTTGGAATGCCAGAAAGGGCCCTGGTGTGAGTATATTTTCCTTCTTCAGCTCCACATCCCTAGACTCTGTTGAATGTCGTCCCTCTCCATAGATACTGTAAACAAATGTGTTTTATTTATTTATCCTTGGTTGTGCTGGTCTTTGTTGCCACATGTAGGCTTTTCTCTAGTTGTGGAGAGCAGCAGTTACTCTCTGTTGCATTTCACCTGCTTCTCATTGCTGTGGCTTCTCTTGTCCTGGAGCATGGGCTCTCGGGCACACGGGCTTCAGTGGCTGAGGCGCTCTGGCTTACTTGCTCCATGGCGTGTAGGACTTCCTAGACCCGGGACCAAGCCCATGTCCCCTGCATTGGCTGGACCACTGGACCACAGGGAAGACCCCACTCATCCGTTAATGCTCCTTTTCCTGAGGATTCTGTGCTTGGATGACTTCTCATCATGCTTGGTAGCTCTCGCTTCAACCAACGCTCAGAATTTTTGATTACCATCTGTACACATATGATTCCTGAATGCATTTCTCCTACCAAGATGTGACTTTTGAATTCTAGCCCACATTTACAACTGGCAACAATTTTCACCTTTTAAGTCCTAGAGGATGCTCATACTTAACATTACGGAACTTAAACTCACCACCTTCCTCACTCCCACTTCCTTTTTTCCAGGTTTTAATCCTAATTTTGACTAATGTGACACATCATGACAATAAACCCTGACTTCAACCCAGACTCCCCCCTCTCTAAACTTAAAATAATCAAAAATTTCTTCTACTCACTCAATATCTTAGAATGTTATACCCCTGCCTTTAGTCAAGTATCTGTGCAGATTTTTGCAAGAGTTCTAGATGGGTTACCTTATAACATTTGCCTTTAATGTCAGAAAGATTTGTTTTTCTGAATCTCTTTTTATCATGTACTCAAGTCATGTCCGACTCTTTGTGATCCCAGGTACTGTAGCCTGCTAGGCTCCTCTACCCATGGGGACTTTTCAGGAAACAATACTGGAGTGGGTTGCCCACAGTTGTTATCTCACTGGCACTTACCTTCTCAAAGCTGCAAGACCACCAGATTCCAGATCTTAAGACCCAGATTCCAGATCTCCAGCTATGTGACCACCCTTTCAGAGAGTTTTTCATTGGTGGGGAATAAGAAGGACTCCGTCAGAAAGGGAGGATGCTGGTTCTCCTTAAGGGCCAGTCACCCTCTCTTTTCCCTCTAATAAACTTCCTTTTCTTGCCTGACTGCCCGGCTTGCCCTCTTTTTCTCTTCGCCGTACAGTCACCACCTTTGTAAAAATGCCTCTGTCCTTTCTCTGTAATTAGAGAACCAGCTTCTATATTCTTGGTGAATGTTGTCCACCCCCTCCTCTAGAGCTCACTGTGTCCCTGTGATTGTCTCCCCCGACCACGTTCTGTTTATCTTGGCATCCTTGGGAGATACGTAATGTCTGGCGTGTAGCAGGTGCCCATAAAGAGTTTTTGAATAAATGATCACATGAGGTGAAGGATGGACTGAGCAAGAGTAACAAACGCAGAGAGTCAAATACACACAGCTTGCTTGTGAGATCTTGTTGGGGAGATGGTGGAGAATACATTGCATACATAGATTGAAGAGTTTATTTTTGTAGTAAAATTTCTCTAAGTATACAACATTGTGAATTTGATAGGACAAAATGTCAACTATCTAAACAAGTGCGTGAATAGGTTTCCATTAAAAATGGTGTTGTAGAAATGTGTTTGTTGACAGAAATGGTCAACACCAATTACAAGTATTGATGTAGGACAAAATCTTACAGGGTTTATTCTGGGAATGAACTAGATGTATTTGTCAGCATAGCTGTAACAAATACCTCTCAAATCCAATGTCTTGACCCAATAAAAGTTTAAGTGTTGTTCATGCTTAATGAAATGAGGATATTCTTGGCTGAGTGGCTTTGTTCCAGGCAGTGAATTAGGGGCCAAATTGTTTCTATCTTGTGACTGTACCACCTTATAGTTTCAAGATTGCTAGCAGCAGGCAGAGGCCAGAGAGCAGGATAGTCCTCACAGGAAACTCTTTCTGTCTCCTTTTCTGGGGTGTGGCTGATTAGGATTATAAACCATAACTCAGTTTCATGGCCCTTCTGAAGTTCTAGGGGGCTTAGAAATGTGGCCTTCCTTTATGGCTAAGAGGGAAATGATGTGTTTTCATAACCATGGAACATTGTTCTTTCTGCCCTGGTAAATGGGAAAAAGACTATCTATTTAAAATAAGCTATAGTTTAATGGAAATAATATTCACAGCTCTATGTCTACCCTAAAAAGACCTGTAAAAATTACAAAAGGCACGTGGCATTATTTTTCAACTGTGGAAATAGTTGCTTTGTACTCATCCAAGTGGACAGGATCGTTTAGCAGCAGTGATTCTATCAGCGTCACCACCACCAACCATCATCATCATTATCACATCTTCATTGAAAGCTAATATGATGGATAGGTCACGACACCAGGTAATGGAGTTTTGAGGAGGTATAAAGGCCTTGAGGATCTTATAATCGAGTTGGGAGGTTAGAGTAACTACATCTATAAGGTAAATCATACTGCAAGACTGCATGTGCTCAGTGCTAAATGAGTGGCAGTGATATTTTGGAGAAATGGGCCTCCTTGAGATAGATGAAATGGAAGCTAAGAAATACAGGTATAGAGCATTGTGGGCTGTAAAAACCACAAAGATCTTTAGGGGTGTGGGCCACCTCCTTCATTTAATAGGTGAGAGTGGCAAGTCTTCTTTAAAGATGCCCCGCTTTCGGATCTTATAGAATCCTAACCCCACTCTTATGTAAGATCCTCTCTCTCCTTGAGTCTGGGCTGGCCCACTGACCTGGTTTTGGCCCAGAGAATGTGGCAGATGTTACACTGAGCCAGCAGCAGGGCTAATTAAACCCGGAAGCTTCTGCTTTGGTTTTCTTAGAACTCACACTCTGGGGAAAGCCTCCAACCACGCAAGAGACCCCAGGTGAAAATTTGGCAGTGAGTCTGGCCAACTCATGGTCTTCCCTGGTGGCTCAGATGGTAAAGAATCCACCTGCAATGCAGGAGATGTGGGTTAGATCCCTAGGCTGGGAAGATCCCCTGGAGAAGGGAAGGAATATCCACTCCAGTGTTCTTGCCTGGAGAATTCCATGGACAGAGGAGACTGGCGGACTATCATCAATGGGGTCACAAAGAGCTGGACACAAATGAGCGACTGACACTTTCACTTTCGAGCCAACTCACAGAATCGTTGTTGCTTTGAGCCTCTAGGTTTTGGAGTGGTGAGTCACACTGCCATTGACAATCAGAACAGCGAAGAAACTGGGAATCACAGAGGCTGAGTGAGCTCCCCAAGGGCAAGCACAGCATGGGACAGAGGCTGGAGGATAGTCATGTTCCTCGACTGATTCAGTCTAGTGGGTCTGAGACCAGGGCTTCACGAATGGTAGTTTGGGGAAGCTGCTGAGGCTTAGATTCCGGTGCTTCACCCTCAAGTGTTCTGATTCAGCAGGGCTGAGAGTTTGCGTTCTAATGAGCTCCCAGGTGACGTTGATGCCACTGATCAGGATGCCACTTTCAGTAGCCCTGCCGTTGACCAGGCCAGAGCTGATCCCAGCACACGGCTGGCAAACAGCATCTGCTCCTTTCTCACAGAGCTGCTTCACAATTGTCTGCTTGCTGCATTTCCAGGTAAATAATTGAAAAGTGCAAAGTGACAGTCCCTGTTCAGGAAGGGCCCGATCACAGCTGAGCTGGATTTTAGCTTTTCCAGCTGTAGGTTGAAGAAGCCCATATGGTCCGTGAGAGGAGCCCCACTTCTCCACACTCTGCTTTCTCTCGCTATGACACCCACGTCTCATAACCTTGTTACCTGAAGCAATTAGGGGCATCATCCAGATTTTCAGATCCATTTCCCATGGAGACACATGTTAGGCATCTCCCACAGTGAATTTAATTAGCAGAAACTCAGTTCAGCCAGCGACCCGCAGTGCAGATAACAGTCATGGCTGCCCAGCAATCGCAGCTCCCTTTTCTTGAAAAATGACAAGTTTCCTAAAAGGTGGTGATGAGTCCCAGCCAGACGTCAGGTGGGGCTCTGTGCAGTCTGATTTCCTGTAACCAAGCAACTCACACATCCTGCTTCTATTCAATTTAAAGGACTCACCTAGACAGAGACGCCAGTGAAAGGGAATAATATATTGCAAATGATGGTGTTTCCTTAGTGGACCTGGGCCGAGGTTGGTGCACCTCTGCAGATGTTTTGGATGTGATACACTGATCATATTTACTTCTGGGCTTGTTAGTGGGGATTACCTAATGAGTATTTATATCCTACCTTAGTGATGGGTACACTGTGAATTTGCTTTAGCTATCTGCACAGAAAGTCAGAGGATTCTAATCTTTCCTCGTGTGTTGGAGATGAAAAGTGACCTTGTTAGGCATGAATGAAAGTGATGGGCAAACATTTGTCAGGCATCAGTGGGGGAATAAACCCCTCCTATGCAGAATATTCATGCTATTACAATACCTATTAGGTATGATGTGAGAAATTGATTGAATATGCTCCTTGTACTAGAATCCTATATGAGGATTAATGAATATATTAAGTACCAGATGGTGTAATTTGGCATTGACTAAAGTTACTGGTAAACTGAGAATTTTTAATGTCCCCAGTGTTTCTGGATTGGACTAATTGATTAATGATCAAAATTTAGCCAGAGCTTTTGCACTAATGGGGCCCTGTGACTTAGGGTGGGTGTTCATGGCATGTAATTCCATCATGCATTAGTTGCAGAGGGTTAGTTGTAGAAGGGGAGCTCTTGGCTTAGTTGGTGAGTGCCTCATTTTCAATTGTGATACCAATTCACACTAGCATAAGCAGCCATAGTTGAAGACGTTCATCCATTTCTCTGCATCGTTTCCAAAGTGGAACAGTATTAAAATAAAAACAAACAAACAAACAAAAAAAACCCAACAAAAAAACAAACCTCGGTCCATCTCATACCTCTTAAAAATCACAACTATTTATTTTTATTTGCATTTATATAATCACTGCTGAAATATTTTTTTTTCCTTATGTTTATTGGGTACCCACTTCTTTCTCTCCCTTTCTGGTCTATTTATGAATATTAAGTATTTTTTTTAATCCATTGGTATTTTTGTCATTTTTCTCATTGATCAGAAAGATTTTATATATCAAGTTTATTGAGCCTTGAACCATGTCAATGAACATGGGCATGGAGGGAACTCAGGACTGTGCACAAACTGCGTGGCCAGATAAGTCAGTTGTGCAATGGGTGATGGGATGAAAAGGTGGGTTTCTGTGAACCCCAACTAGGGGTTCACCTACAGAGCCAGGGAAGAATATTTGTAAATGTGGGGCTAGCGGGCAGCTGTCTAAAGAAGCTGAAGTTTGGGGTAATGTATTACTTTAATTTACATGTACTGTACAGTCTGCGCACATGAGACTTATTTGGAAGAGGTTTAATTTTACTAGCTGCTGAAAGCAGGAAGGTTGCTAGCAACAGCACAGAGAGCTAAGCGGTTTGTTAACGCCCAGGGGCCATGTTGTAACAATGCAAGGCTGGGCTACCTGCTCTGTGGGGGAGACCATCCACAGGCTCTTCTCTGCCTTTGAGGGTTATTTGTTTTACTGCACCAATATGTTTTTTCTAATTAACATTTTCTGTAGTGTTCTGTTTTTGCCTTAGTTTGAAAGGCTTGTAAATACAGCCTTTGAAGGTGCTATGGAAGGACAAGGTATTGCCAAATTCATCCTGGTGGATTAAATGTGCTACATTCACTTCTTTTCCCCTGAAACCCAAGCATGCTGACCTTGTACGTATTTTGAAATATGGCAGAACTGAACTGAAAACCTGGACTTTTTCAGGTGAGTGGATCCTCATTTTGAGTAGTCCCCAAAGAACTCTTAAAATAGCCAGAAAATCTAATTTTGCTGTATCACAACCTACCTAACATTGTCATATTTATTATGTTTGGAGTGACTTGAATGTTTAACCATTTTAATCAGCGGAAAAACTATATTTGGTTGAAAATTTAGTTTGTGACTACTGGGAAATTTGATTTATCTGTTTTAAGCAACCATCTGGAGTAAGTTTATTTGTACTACGTGTCATGCATATATTTATGCTGCAAGATCAAAATCCTTAAATTGCATCCTTTTGAAATTATATATATTATATAATGACAATTGCCAACACCACAATGAAGTGATTACATGGCTTTCAAAAATAGAAACATCATGCAACAAAAAGATTACAGTATATAATGAACAAGTTCATTTACTAGAATATAAGTGCGTGGTGAATAATGAGATGTATACACTATGAGCTGAGATGAATCTTCTATCATTAGAAATACAATTACAGTGTATTGAAATTTCCGAAGTCTAACAGAAGTAAATAGATATACTGTTATCCAGCTGAAAACAGAGCCAATTCATTTGTGAACATTTTCCTTAATAATGCCATAAATATATTGAATGCTTTATATTTAATAGAGACTGCCTGCCACCTGGGAAGCCCCTGCAAAATACTGAAATGTGTCTGTACATACGTGTGTTTTTTCAGCCAGAGGCAGTGTTCCTCTGGGGCTGCTCTGTGTACAATGTGAGGTCGTCCCAGGGAGCTTTCTGTGGCCTACTCTCACCCCTTCACTCCACACTCTCCATATCTTGCTGACAGCAACATAGCCTAGCCTGATGCCTCACATTTTCCCTATCAAAATAATTTCACAGGGAAAGGCCTGAGGAACACAGCCATACAAAAGGATGAGCTAATTGTAACTAATTCTTCATGCATATGGCATGGCAGACCCTTCCTGTCACTGGAGTCATGACAATTGGGTTGAAATTCCAAAATTGTCACTTTCCACTTGACCTTAAATTACTTAACCTCTTTTGAGTTTTCTTTTATGAAATAGGCTATCCATAATATTCTCATAAGGTTTTGGTGAGGGTTAAGTGGTATATTTCATATAATGCTATTAATAGAATGTGTTGCGCATGATGAGTTAATAATGTTACTTGCATCTACTATTAGCTCCTTTCTTTTGCTAATTGCAATGTGTTCTTTTTGGTAATTAGCTTCTCACATCTTATTTCCTGGTGTGTCAAATAGGACAGTTCAGCTACAAGTAACATTTAACACCCACCTAAAAGTAACTTGAACAATGTTTATTATCCCACATAGCAAAAAGCATAACAAAAGAGGGTTCAAGGATGGGAACAGTGGCTCAGTGGTTTCATCAAGGATCTTTCTTTTTGCTTCCCACTTTCACCATATTAGACTGGTTCATTAGCGCTCTCTCTTCATGGTTGTAAGATGGCTGCTACTGTTCCAGGCATCACATGTAGCCATGACCATATCCAACAGAAAAAAAATAGTGAAGAAAAATAGTGTTTCTTCCTTGCAGCTCTTTTTATTGAGGTGAAAAAGTCTTCACTATTTCTAATCCCTCTCCCAGATGTTCTTCCATTGCATTATGTGGGAATTACCTTGCCCAAGGTCTTTGTAGGGGAGTTTGGGGGGTTATATTCTTTGCAGCTTAAGATGGAGAAGCTCAATACAGTCAGCAAAAACGAGACCGGGAGCTGACTGTGGCTCAGATCATGAACTCTTTATTACCAAATTCAGACTTAAATTGAAGAAAGTAGGGAAAAACCACTAGAACATTCAGGTATGACCTAAATCAAATCCCTTATGATTATAAAGTGGAAGTAACAGATAGATTCAAGGGATTACATCTGACTGAGTGCATAAGGAACTATGGACAAAGTTTCGTAACATCTTACAGGAGGCTGTGATCAAAACCATCCTCAAGAGAAAGAAATGCAAAAAGGCAAAATGGTTGTCTGAAGAGGTCTTACAAATAGCTGAGAAAAGAAGAGAAGTGAAAGGCAAAGGAGAAAAGGAAGATAAATCCATCTGAATGTAGTTTCAAAGAATAGCAAGGAGAGATAAGAAAGCCTTCCTCAGTAATCAATGCAAAGAAATAGAGGAAAACAATAGAATGGGAAAGACTAGAGATCTCTGTTGGTCCTTTAATGGACCGGAATCTGGTGGTGGAGTCGACTATGAGAAAGTGAAAGAAGGAAAGAGGCTAATATTCCCTGGGTTACGCAGCCGGCTTTCACGTTCCAGGGAATCAGCCAGGAATAGAGAGATAAAGAGAAAGAGAGGAGAGAAAGAAAGAAAGAAAGACACAGGGACCAAAGCTCTGGTGGAGCAAAGGTGTTTTAATCAACATGGCGTGGGCATATATACTGTAGTTACTCGCAGCAAAGATAAAGATTAAAATTCCAGATTTACAAAACATAAGGTGATCCCTATTAAAGAGAGAAGAGCGTACTTATCACCATAATGAGAAACTAACACAGGAAATGCCTGGATTCCTCAGTCCCGGGAAAGGCGTGCCTCTCCTCTTAATTCCTGACTATTCAGGAATTAATAAGGGCCAAAGGTTTCCTGACAGATCCATAACAGCACATGGGAAGCCTCCTGTTAAATGCTTCCTGACAGATCTCTTCAAGAAAATTAGAGATACCAAGGGAACATTTCATGCAAAGATGGGTGCAATAAAGGACAGAAAAGGAATGGACCTAAAAGAAGCAGAAGATATTAAGAGGTGGCAAGAATACACAGAAGAACTATACAAAAATGATCTTCATGACCTAGATAACCACAATGATGTGATTACTCACCTAGAGCCAGACATCCTGGAATGCAAACTCAAGTGGGCCTTAGGAAGCATCACTACAAACAAAGCTAGTGGAGGTGGTGGAATTTCAGCTGAACTATTTCAAATCCTGAAAGATGATGCTCTGAAAGTGCTGTGTTCAATACGCCAGCAAATTTGGAAAACTCAGCAGTGGCCACAGGACTGGAAAAGGTCAGTTTTCATTCCAATCCCAAAGAAAAGCAATGCTAAAGAATGCTCAAACTATTGCACAATTGCATTCATTTCACACGCTAGTAAAGTAATGCTCAAAATTCTCCAGGCTAGGCTTCAACAATATGTGAACCGTGAACTTTCAGATGTTCAACCTGGGTTTAGAAAAGGCAGAGGAGCCAGAGATCAAATTGCCAACATCTGTTGGATCATCAAAAAAGCAAGAGAGTTCCAGAAAAACATCTACTACTGCTTCACTGACTACAACTAAAGCCTTTGACTGTGTGGATCACAACAAACTGTGAAAACTTCTGAAAGAGATGAGAATACCAGACCATGTTACCTGCCACCTGAAAACTCTGTATGCAGGTCAAGAAGCAACAGTTAGAACTGGACATGGAACAGCAGACTGGTTCCAAATTGGGAAAGGAGTACATCAAGGCTGTATATTGTCACCCTGCTTATTTAACTTATGTGCAGAGTACATCATGTGAAATGCCAGACTGTATGAAGCACAAGCTTGAATCAAGATTGCCAGGAGAAATATCAATAACCTCAGATATGCACTCTAGATAGACACCACCCTAACAGCAGAAAGTGAGAAGTAACTATAGAGCCTCTTGATGAAAGTGAAAGAGGAGAGTGAAAGAGTTGGCGTAAAACTCAACATTCAAAAAATGAAGATCATGACATCCAGTCCCGTGACTTCATGGCAAACTGATGGGGGGGGAAATAGAAACAGTGAGAGACTTTATTTTCTTGGGCTCCAAAATCACTGCAGCTTGTGACTGTAGCCATGAAATTAAAAGACACTTTTTCCTTGGAAGAAACTCTATGACAAACCTAGACAGCATATTAAAAAAACAGAGACATTACTTTACTGACAAAGGTCCATCTAGTCAAAAGCTATAGTTTTTCTAGTAGTCATGTATGAATATGAGAGTTGGACCTTAAAGAAAGCTGCGAGCTGAAGAATTGATGCTTTTGAACTGTGGTGTTGCAGAAGACTCTTGAGAGTTCCTTGGACTGCAAGGAGATCAAACCAGTCAGTCCTAAAGAAAATCAGTCCTGAATATTTATTGGAAGGACTGATATTGAAGTTGAAGCTAATACTTTGACCACCTGATATGAAGAACTGACTCATTGGAAAAGACCCTGATGTTGGTAAAGATTGAAGGCAGGGGGAGAAGGGGATGACAGAGGATGAGATGGCTGGATGCCATCACTGACTTAATGGCCCTGAGTTTGAGCAAGCTCTGGGAGTTGGTGATGGACAGGGAAGCCTGGCATGCTGCAGTCCATGGGGTGGCAAAGAGTCAGACATGACTGAGAGACTGAACTGAACATGGTGGGTTATAGGAGCTGAGAGTTTGCCTTATGTTAGTTATGAGTAGTAAACATCCATACAGGGGTCCAAATTGGTGAGTCCAGGATGGATGAGGAACTGCAGAGAAAATGAAGAGCAGTGATACCTCTATTCTAGCCAGAGACCCAACAGTGAGATTTTGGGGGTTTGAGGAAAACACCAACCATTTCTAGAGTGGCCATGCCTGAATATTTATGCTTTGTTCATTGATTGTACAAATATTCATTGAACTTTTTTGAGCAGACATTGGGCGAGATGCTGAGAATTCAATGGGTGCCAAGATAGTCCCTGTCCTCAGGGAGCTCGTATTCAAAGTGACTAAGGCATCTCTGTGACAACTGTGCTCGCTTCAGTTTATTGGGCTGCTTCAATAACATGTTCCATGTTATACTAGTGGTGAGCATGGCTCCTGGAGCTTTGCGTGGAAGAGGGATTATCAGGAAGTGTGCATAGTGATGGATGTAGGTTTCAATGTTAGTAAAGGAGGAAGAGGGTAGAAGACTGTTTTAAGTCATGAAACAATAGTAAGTTATACCATCAGCATTGTGTTCCATGCTTCGTGTACATCATTACAGTCTTGACAACAGCCAGGCAAGGAGGTGGCATCTCAAGGTGCTTTCCCCATTTTACAGATTGGTTACCTGAGCCGTGAGACTTCCCTGGTGGCTTAGACGGTAAAGAATCTGGCTGCAATGAAGGAGACCCAGGTTCAATCCCTGAGTTGGGAAGACCCCAGGAGAAGGAAATGACCACTTACCCCAGTATCCTTGCCTGGAGAATTCTATAGACAGAGGAACCTGGTGGACTACAGTCCATGGGGCCACAAAGAGTTGGACACAACTGAACAACTAACACTTTCACTTTCACTTTATCTGAGGCATGGGGAAGTTAAGTGTCTGTCCAAAGTCCCTGGCTTGGGACACCAGGCAGGTTGATGGAGAGTGTAAGTTCTTTTTGAGAACAATACTGCCTTCTCATTGTCCTGGGGAGACACCCAGGGTTAAAGAAGTTGACATGGGTGTCACATCACCCAGCTGCATAGAGAAGTGCTCTACCCTACCCCTCAGTTTTCATTTCACAACAAGATTGCGCTACAGTGGTACTGCAAGCCTACACATACAGCACTGGTTAGGCACCCCCCAGAGAAGACGGGTTGGGGAGAAAAATGTACATCTTGCAAAGCTGGTAAGAAGAGCCCAGGGAATCCCCTTCAGTCTGGTATTTTGAGTGTTGATTACAGTATGAACCAATATGGAATCTGTGTACTGTGATGTCTCAAGCTAAACATCTTGGTTTAGCTCACGATATTCTGCTGTACATATCTATATCTATATATATATATATATATATATATATATATATTCACTTTGTATCACTTAGTTTCCACATTTAGCAAATAAGATATAGGTTTTCAACTAAGACCTTTAAATCCTGGCTCCACACTTGCTTAGTTTCCATCATTGGTTAAGAGTCTACTGACAACACCTTCTCAGTGTTATTTGTAAAGTCCAATGAGCTAATATTTGTAATGTGCCTGACACATCCATCTGCCTTTCCTCCTCCTTTATACCTTTAAACAATCTACAAAGTTTCAATCAGGGAGACTTGACATTTCTGGGTCTGTTGGTTTAGCCAAGACCCTAGGTGCAGCTCAAGCTACATATTAGAATCACTGGGCAAATTTAGAAAAATACTGAGCCCAGGACTCACCCCAGATGAGTTAAATAAGGATCTTTGTGGCATACTAGTTCTTTTGCAATAGATTCTCAGATTATTCTAATATTTAGTCTGGGCCACAGCTGGCCCAAGAAACAAGAGGAACTTCAAGAGAAGATTACCTTGTGGACAGGAATATTTTTGCATTAAAGCAGGGGCAGCTGGACAATGTTCCTGAGCTCTGGTAGGTGACCTCTTATCTAGATTGAAAGTTTAGGCAGTGGGCTGCATTGAAATGGCTCACAAATTTTGCCTCCTCCATGTCCTCTTATTATTAAGCCATAGCAGTGAGGTTTGGGGCCACACACAGAGAATTTAGAATTACAAGCATGGTTCAGTTCAGTTCAGTCGCTCAGTCATGTCCAACTCTTTGCAACCCCATGGACTGCAGCATGCCAGATCTCCCTGTCCATCACCAACTCCTGGAGCTTACTCAAACTCATGTCCATCGAGTTGGTGATGCCATCCAACCATCTCATCCTCTGTCATCCCCTTCTTCTCCCGCCTTCAATCTTTCCCAGCATCAGGGTCTTTTCAAATGAGTCAGCTCTTTGCATGAGGTGGCCAAAGTATTGGAGTTTCAGTTTCAGCATCAGTCCTTCCAATGAATATTCAGGACTGATTTCCTTTACGATGGACTGGTTGGATCTCCTTGCAGTCCAAGGGACTCTCAAGAGTCTTCTCCAACACCACAGTTCAAAAACATCAGTTCTTCAGTGCTCAGCTTTCTTTATGGTCCAATTCTCACATCCATACATGACTACTGGTAAAACTGAAGCTTTGGCTAGATGGACCTTTGTTGGCAAAATAATGTCTCTGCTTTTTACTATGTTGTCTAGGTTGGTCATAACGTTCCTTCCAAGGAGTAAGCGTCTTTTAATTTCATGGCTGCAGTCACCATCTGCAGTGATTTTGGAGCCCCCCAAAATAGAGTCTGTCACTGTTTCCCTTGTCTCCCCACCTATTTGCCATGAGATGATGGGACCAGATGCCATGATCTTAGTTTTCTGAATGTTGAGTTTTAAGCCCACTTTTCACTCTCCTGTTTCATTTTCAGAAGTTCAATTTCTGTCAATGAACTGATATTCCTTCTGGAGGACTGATAATGGCTTCCTGAGATACTGTTGGAGGCTGGCGCTCCAGAGGACCTTCAGGTTTATATCAGGAAATGCCTTCACTCTTTAGTGTAGTTCAACACAGAGGGACCACTCAAGTCTCTGAAGACAGTGCATTTCAGAGTGAACTTGCATAGGCTGGGGATGGGAGTGGGCAGTTGTTCAAACAGATTCCTACCCCAGAGTTTTCTGTCAGTCAGTTTTGGGTGAGGCCTCAAAAATTTGCATCCTAACCAGCTTCTAAGTGATGCTGCTGGTCTTGGCTATGCCTTGGGAAGGACTCTTTGAAAAGCTAGCCAAAGAACACTTGACTGGGAGCTTCTCCACAGACTGCAGAGATGGCTTCAGAGCAAAACTTCTCCTACATCACTTCCCTGGGCTCAAGCTTTGCTGAGAAAAGGTGCAAGGGTGGACCAACTAGGGGGAGGGAGGCATCATTTCTTCCCCATTCAGCCTGCAGAGGTGCAGTGGAGACACTACAGGATACTGGGGTGCGGGTGCGTCACGAGCGGGCCTTCCGGAACATCTTCAGCTGTTAGCAGGAGAGGGTGGGTGACAGGCCTACTGGTTTCCAGGCTCTCCTGTTGATGTCGGAACTGGCTCCCGCCCCCTTCCTGAAGGGCGGTGTAGCCTACCCACTGCTTAGTTACCAACATGGAACCTTCTTACCTCACAGGGGAGCCTATGCCAGGAAGGCAGAGATAGGAAGCAGCAAGTCTCCCCTGGAACGGAACAGGCTCCTGAAATCGCTGTGAGGTGGACACACGGGGCAGAAACGCGGAAGTACAACCTTTTATCTGTAACTGAAGTCAACTCGCTCACCAGCGCGCCCCCACCCGCGTCTAAGATGACTCTGGCCCTCAGGTTTCACATGTAACGTCGGTGAGGCAAATATGAAGGTGATTCTGACCCTTGAGGAGCACGCCTTTCTCAGCAAGGCTGTTGTCTGCTCTGCAGGGCTCCTTCCTTGCTTCGTTTTGAGACGGCTGCGCATCCGGAGTAAGGGATGTAGTCCATGCTTCTCTTCGAGTGCCTGCCGTCTGTCCCCACCTCCGCCCCACAGCCCGGCTCCGCGGCCACTGCTCCTGTCCATCCCGGGCACTTCTCCAGGGGGGTGACTGCCTTGTTCGCTTTGTTGGGGGCTGGGATCCTATTCCACCTCTCAGAACTTTCTGGACCTCCTTGTGCCATGTATAGGGGGAGTGGACTGTAGGTTGAGCTGGGAACTCTTGATCTTTCTGCCTGAACAGGGCTTGCCTGTCATCCCTGAGGCTGCCCTGCAAATTGTGGGGCCCCAAGGAAAGCCTCATCCCAGGCAGATGGGGACCCAGGCACCTCTCCTCTGCCGACAGGCTGCCTCTGGGTCCCCGCTCCCCCAGCCCAGGAAGTCACCTGTCAGTCCTTGTGGTCCAGGAAATGCCCCAAGTCACACCCAATTCTGAATCCTCCCAATTCTCTAGCTTTTGGTTAGTAAAACAAATAAAAGTAAAAATACTCCTTTTTCTCCTTGAGTCTGACAAGCTTTCATATATATATATATGTGTGTGTGTGTGTGTGTATATATATATATATATATATATATTTTTTTTTTTTTTTCTCTCTGAAATGGGCTTTCTGAGCCAACTTTGGCATCCGAACCTGAGGACTGAGTTCTTTATTCTTCCCTGGACTCCGCTCCACCCCAAGCAATGAAAGCCTCAGAGCATCAGTGGGAGGGAAGTTGGCAGGAGGGGGCGTGAGAGTCTCTGGGAATGAAAATATATTGGATA
The DNA here is from genome assembly GCF_023699985.2 of Odocoileus virginianus. Classification (NCBI taxonomy): domain Eukaryota; kingdom Metazoa; phylum Chordata; class Mammalia; order Artiodactyla; family Cervidae; genus Odocoileus; species Odocoileus virginianus. The sequence goes on from NC_069682.1 coordinate 4,718,269, forward strand.
ATAATTCAAATGATGGCGCCAGAGCACTCCCTGGGCTCATGAAGGCCTGCACTGGCCCCTGCAAACATCCCTATTTGAATTCTTCCTCCTGTAACTCCCCTTTCTCCTCTTCCTTCCTCTCGTCCTCTGTTCTGAGTTCCTTGAGTTATTATAGCTCTGGCAGCTGGACCAATGTGATTGAGCACAATAAATAAAATCAAAAGTATTTCATATTTTCTGCCCAAAATTCAAAGAAATGGCAATTCTCAGAGAACCCATAATCATTTTCAAATTGTCAGTAGCATCTACAAGTTTCTCTCTCTTTAAAAAAAAATTTTTTTTAAGCTAAAGCAAAAGTAAAAAGCAAGGGAGTTTGCACTTCCTACGAAATAATTTCTCTTACACGTGGCTTTAGATGTCAAGCTTGGGAGAATATTATTGTGACTTTAATGGAGCCTATTGATGTTTAAAGCTAGTATATGGTAGTAGGAAAAGTGTGCATGCATTGAGAATTATTCTCTGGAACTCAGCAGATAGGCATGTTTAATGATGCAGCCAGAGGGAAGCTACATTTCAGCATGCTGACTGCCATTTCCAAATGTACACAGGTCTGCCTGTATTGAAACTCTCTCTACCAACAGCCAGGGAAAAGCACTGCAAATCTGAGAAGCAAACTGTAAAAATTCAAGCAGTTGGCTAGAGCCCCAGAAGGCTCATGGGAGAGACCTCAGAAACCAGGGCTGGGAATGATCATCTAAAGAAATCTGGCTTCTTCTGAATAGTATATTCCATTTGGATTTTTTTTTTTTTTTTTTACTGACCAAGTTCATATGGACATAATTAAGATTCTAGAAGTTAGTGTTAGATTTTCATGTTGAGATTACTTATCTTGATTCATCTTTTAATTATTCTCATCCCAAATGCTTTATATATCCACCTGACTCTTTTTTAAACTTAATTTTGATGGTGGTTGGCATTCTTATTGTTTTCATTAGAAGCCTACATACTGTTCCTTGTATGTGTAGTTCATAGATATTCTTTCACAGAATATACTGGTCTGAGGCTCTGGGGTGCAGGTCAAGTTCTAGTCCTTGATTTGGTTGGTGATAACACAGGTTACATTCTGTGAAATTTTTAATTTGTCCTTTTTCTGTTTGAATGTATTATTTCACTCAAATAGGTTACTTTGGAAATTTGGAGAAATGGAGGCATATCTATAAACTCTCTTTTATGTGCTTTGTACATTAGAACCCATTTTATTATTAATTTTGAACATAGGAATGTCTCAGGGCAATTGGTAAAAGTGCCTGAAAGTGAAGTCATCCAGTCATGTCCGACTCTGCGACCCCATGGACTGTAGCCCGCCAGGCTCCTCCGTCCATGGGATTCTCCAGGCAAGAGTACTGGAGTGGGCTGCCATTTCCTTCTCCAGGGGATCTTCCCGACCCAGGGGTTGAACCCCAGTCTCTTGCTTTGCAGGCAGATTCTTTACAATCTGAGCCACCAGGGCCTGGGTGTATGAAATTAGTGAGATAAAAGGAATTTTACAATATTACAACTCATCCCCTTCATTTTGCCAGTGAATAGGAGGGAAACCAGAGAGTCAAGAAACTTAACCAAGAAATCCTGACCCGTAAGTGGAAGAGACAGAATTTGGGTCCAGAGCTATATTTCCAGTTATGCCATTTGCATAGTAACATGGACTCTGTACTAGAAATATATCTATCCTTTATTGAATACTAAACATTATATATACAACATCTCATTTAATCCATAAAACACTCTTGTTTGGAGATGGAATTGTTATTCCCATTTTTCAGATCAAGAAACTGAGGCTTCTCTAGATAAGTGACTTAGCCAAGGTCACAGAGTGAATGTTGAATTTGAATTTGTCTATCAGTATATCTCTCTTTTTTTGTGTATATTATTAGCATGAGCATGCTGTCTACTTAAACGAGGCTTTTACCAACCACAGTATGTCTAATTATGACATGAAGCCAGTGAGCACAGGGGCTGCTAGAAAGGATTCATTCAGTGAACAAAGACCTCTTCAGCCATTGAATGGCAATGAAAAATGTCTGTAGTGAAGTAAAAATAAACTGGGCTTGGTCACCCACCCTACTGACATGTCCTGTAACCACATCAGTTTAGGGAAGCCAATTGCTGGCCTCAAGGATGCCAGCCACAGACTTGTACAAAAGCCAGACACCTTCACTCCAGAGTTAGGAGCTGAGTCTAGCCCAGAGCTCTGTGAAACAAGTACTTTCTGGATGGCTTTGTCGTTGCTCGGATGATGGCGTGTCTGCTAAATGCTATCATTAACTGAGCTATAATTGCTGGAAGTAATTTTCTTTCGGCATCAGGGACCACAGAGTACTTGTTCTGTGCCTGTTATGAGTCAACATTGGAGAGAAATTCATTTGCTCAAGGAAAGTTATTAAAATGCTCTAATTCAATATTTGTGTGAGAAATCATAAAATTGATAAATTGCAGGTGAGCAAGATCAGTGAGCTCTTTTGTTTCTTCCTCCGGGGACCCACTGCAAATTTCCTGTGTTTACTGTGCTACAGCTTCTTAGATGAATGATTTGTCTATTTGAGCGTGGGATTAAAGACACATGTTCTTGGCAGAAAAGCCAAATGCAGCTGAAAGATCTTCTACCCCACTAGAATATCACCATTTGTAGTGCTATAAATACCATCAGTGAGTGTATTTTATCCAAAAGTGGCCACAGCCCTAGTTAGTATAGGACAGGCTTGATTTGTCAACAATAAATAGATTATTCTAGGAGCTACTGACTCTAGATATTATCATACCCCTAACTGGTCCCATCACTCAGAGTTTAACAGTTTATCAGAGAGCCAAAAATAAGTGCACATATCATTTTATCTTTTCTTGATATTCACATTGAAATGCACCATAATTTTTCTCATGTTCCTTTGACAGTCTTTCTATGGTGTTTTTCTTGGGGGAGGAGTGGTTTTCTGTTTGTTTTCTCCTGCTTTTCAGCCCCTTAAAGGAACTGTCCAGTGTGCAAACCTTCTTTGCTTTCAGGCACATACTTTCTCCTTCTGTGATCTCATCCAGGGCTCTTCAAATGTCAGTGCACGCAAAATCATCTGCAAAGTTTGCTAAAATACGTCTCAGAGATTCTGACTCAGTGGATCTGAGGCACAGCTTAAGAAAGTGCATTCCTGGAGAGGGGCGAGAGATAAATTATGAGTTTGGGGCTAACATATATACACTAGTATATGTAAGATGACATAAGTAAACAACAAGGACCTACTGTAAAGCACACGGAACTATACTCAATATCTTGTAACTTATAATGGAAAGTAGTCTGAAAAAGGAGACCTGCGTGTGTGTGTATGTATGTATATTTATACATGGACATATACTGAATCACTTTGCTATATACCTAAAACTAACACAACACTGTAAATCAACTATATTTCAATAAAAAAGAGAAAAAGTACACTTCTTCTATTCTTCCAGATGCTGCTTCCAGTCTGTTGACCGTTCTTAAAATCACCCTGCACTGGGACTCAGTTGATCACATCTAGGCTATGAGAGCCAGTTCGAGGCCTTTCCCAAGAGCTTGACACTGATTTTCCAAACTCCCTTCTAGAGGGTTCTCCTGAATACACCTACCCGAGTCTCCTGTGTAGACTGCTCTCAGCATTGCCACCCCATCTTCTTCCCCTCCTGTGTCTACTAACAGTGCTTCTATCCCAGGAAGCCAAGCTGGAGGCTCAGTGGCCACCTGCTCTAGTCTCTCATCCTTTGGCTTCTGTTCCATCGGGGGCCAAATCCACGGAACCTACCTGCTTAGTGGCCCTCGTGGCCACACCACGGCACACACACCTGTAGCTCTCACCTGGCCTGCTCATACTCCCCCATTTAGCTACACCCTCACCCAGCACTCCACTGCCTCTGTGTCTTTAAAAGTGCTTTCTGCTCAGGTTGTAGCCACTGTTTCCTTCTTTTCCACCTGTGGCATGGCTACAGTTGGCGGGTCATGGATGGATGGAGAGCAGGGTTCTATTATTTTAGAGACGATGATCATTTAGATTAGGGAGGCCTAAGACAAACTAATTAAATTTAGATAGATAGTTCTTGGGGTAAGTTGGGGTAAGAATCTATTTCTTCTATTTTTCTCAGCTTAACTCACCTGCTTCTGAGGTCCTCATGTCACTCACACTGACTGACCGAAGATGCAACCATATCTTTCTTGGTGACCTTGAAAAGTGAAAGTGAAGTTGCTCAGTCGTGTCTGACTCTTAGCGACCCCATGGACCACAGCCTACCAGGCTCCTCTATCCATGAAATTTTCCAGGCAAGAGTACTGGAGTGGGGTGCCATTTCTTTCTCTTGGTGACCTGAGTTTTCCTCATATTGTACCTTTTGCTGCCCCTTCCACCTTGAGTAATGTGTTATTCTTAATAATTATGGTCACCCTATCTTCCAAGCAAAAAGAAAACTTTTTTAAAAAAGATTTTCTGATGTGGACTATTTTTAGTCTTTACTGAATTTGTTACAATATTGCTTCTGTTTTATGTTTTGGTTTTTTGGTCCTGAGGCATGTGGGATCCTGGCTTCCCCACCAGGGATGAAACTCTCACCACCTGCATTGGAAGGCAAAGCCTTCACCACTGGACTGCCACAGAAGTCCCCAAGTAAACTTCCTTACTCTAATAGGAAGTCTATTTGGGGGACACTTTTTCAGTTTATGAGAAACTTAGGTCAGAGTACCTGGACTGGAAACTGATCCATAGATTCAAGGTAGCTCTAAACATTCATGAATATTTCAGATTTTCACAGCTTTTCCTTATAGGGCATGACAGATTTTTGAACCGTTTGTTGAAAGTCTTGCAAAAAACATACTATTCATTTCTGTGCCTTTCAACACAAAAATTCAGAACTAAACTTGTTTTTTCTTGATGATTCACAACTGCCATAACAAACACCACTTTCCTGCTGTGTTTTTCTCTTTTCTCTGGTTTTTGGTTATGACTTTATAGGTAGCTAGCCTCCTGCAGCTCTCTTTCCTTAACAAAGTGCTGATTTTAATTTGCAGAGGATGGTAAATTAGATAACCAAGGATGGAACAAGCCTATGCAATATATGCCAATAGGCTCAGGGTGAGCTGAGGACCCAGCTGTTAAACCATGACTTTCAGTATTTGTACTTTATCATAGTTGTTTCAACAACCCAGAGTGACTCCATCTTTACTTATTTTTCCCTCTTTCCTGCCTCTCTGTCTTTACTTCATTTTATCTTTCCTCCCTCCCTTCTTCCCTGCCTCCATCCTTCCTTCCCCTGCTTTCCTCCTTTCCTCTCTCTCTCAACTTCTCTCTTTTTGTAAACTGACTTTGGGCTGCTCACTGTACCTTCTGGTTTCCAAATAGGTGAGATTTCAGGTGGAAGACTGACCTTCAGATGAGTACAACTCAGTTACATTTTTACTCTTTCACTCTTGTAACATGTCTTCATTTCTAATAAATGCACTTATGTTTAACGTTAAGATGCTCACTGTAATGTATTGCCATGATTTAAAATCTATAGCATGAAAATTTGGGCAAGAATTTAAAGCTCCCATTTGATATGTGGGCTCTATTTGTATATTTTATTACTTGCAAAATTTAAATTGAAATTTTAAATCATTTTGCATAATGAAGGTTTAGAGTACATGGTCTAAAAATGGCCTTTACTCTAGTGGTATAAATCGTCTTAATTAAAAAAGATTTTGAATTTAATTGGGAAAGAGGAAGGAGAGTTATTATAAATTAGATTAAAATGATAGTGTTAACTACCAATCTTTATTGCTGTTTACATTCTGTATTGACAAACTTAACTTGCTAAGGGCTAAAAATTGATTTGTCCAGCCTCATTTCCATTACAGTTAAAGTCATTACGTGAAACAGCAGCAACTTTCACAAGGGAGAAAAAAAAATGTATCTATCCTCACAATTAACTAGGAAATTGGCATTTTGGCATTTCTGACTATTGGGCTCTTACTGTATAGAATATAATTGTTAAAGATGTGACATTCTGAAATGGCAGCTCCCAACTATGTAGTTAAGCTTTTCTATGCTCTGATAGTAAGGTTAGATGCACACCTTGCACTATGGAACAGAAGTGTAATTGTAGATTTTTCCTTTTTAGCTAATCAGTTAATATATATCTGCAAAACAAGGTATTATGGTATATGAAATTATAAGAAAGATACATTCCCTGTAAGTGAGGACCTTCCATTTTGCTGGAAAGACAAGACTAATGAATAAATGAGGAATTTGTTATTTTATGACAAATAAATAAATGAATAAATAACAAATGAGGAAGGCACATTTTGTGCTTAAAGCCAGCACATAAGGAGTTCTTTCAGGAGTGAAATGGCCTGCACAGACCTTAAGTGGATAAAAAGATGAAAAAGAGATCCATGTGGGCTGGAGTTGGGGAGAAGTTTTCCTGGAGGAAATAGAACTCCATTTTAACCTTGAGTGCTTTCTAGAAAAATGTGGAACAATAAGGCAGAGATGTGAAAAAAAAAAAAAAAAAAGGCAGAGATGTTTCAACAGAGTCATGCCCGAGATGGAGGTTCCCTGGGATGTATGAAGTCAGAGAACGGTTAGTAGAAAAAGAGATCTTTTAGGGTGCTGAAGAAAATGGCCGTGCAGCACCATCCCTGTGACTTGAGAAGCTAGTGTTTACAGTGAGGTACGTGACTTGAGAAGCTGACGTTTAGAGTGCAGATACTTGGAGCCAGTGGGAGGGAAGAGGGCTAGATGGATATTGATAGCCCTTCTGATGGGCAGCTAGACTTTTCAGGGAAGCAGATGTACTTTTGAACTGTGGCACTGGAGAAGACTCTTGAGAGTCCCTTGGACTGCAAGGAGATCAAAGCAGTCCATCCTAAAGGAAATCATACTGAATATTCATTGGGAGGACTGATGCTGAAGCTGAGCTCCAATGTTTTGACCACCTGATGCGAAGAGTTGACTCACTGGAAAAGACCCTGATGCTGGGAAAGATTGAAGACAGGAGGAGAAGGGGACGACAGAGGATGAGATGGTTGGATGACAACACTGAGTTAATGGACATGAGTTTGAGCAAACTCAGGGAGACAGTGACAGTCCAGGAAGCCTGGCGTGGTGCGGTCCATGGAATCACAGAGTCTGACATGACTGAGCCACTCAACAACAAGATGTTCTTCAGCTGGGATCCCTAGAAGCTGAGCCGAGACAAGGATTAAGTGACAGGTGACTTGTTGAGGGAGAAAGAACAACAGGAGAAAGGAAGGACAGGGCAAGAGAAATCATTGATACAGGCTTTCCGTGAAGACCGAGCCTCAGCTGACCCAAGGGGAGTTCCAGAAAGTGAATGGCCCACAAGGGCTGTTCTGCCTGAAGAATCTTCTGGACCCTATGTCATTAGCCAGCAGTGGGTTGCCCCAGGGTCAGAAGGGAGCGGGTACAACCTCTTAGGTATTTTCGGGCAGGTGGCTTCTGGCTGGTGCAGACCATTCTCTGCCAAAGGGGGCAGGTGTGAGTCACCAGCAGCCAACAGTGCCACAGCTGGGGAGGGGCACGCCCGCCCAGGGAACAGAGGCACCAAGGGATCTGCCACGTGGATCTTGTTGTTAAGTCACTCAGTGTTGTCCGACTCTGCAACCCCATAGACTGCAGCACACCAGGGTCCCCTGTCCTTCACTATCTCCCAGAGTTTGCTCTGAGAAACTCATGTCCACCGTGTCGATGATGCCATCTTACTCAAATAAAATGCTCTCTATCAAGCTCCCTCCTCCCGTTGGTCACATAATGTCACAAAGCAACTCTCTGATGCATCCTTAATTAGAACATAAAAACTGTCTAACAGTCCCTCCCATACTCCCTACTGATCTACAGCTGTCACCTTCCCTTTGCAACTCATTCTGCCAGATTCACAGTCTGATCTAAATATTAGGTACAATGGCAAAAATGTTTATATCTGTTTAAAGCAGTTTCCAGAGGGAAGGTAGGGGCTGCCTCTGGGGGATAAATTCTCTCAACCATTCCAGAAGTGATAGTACTGGATACTGGACAAAAATCACTGTCTTCCTGCCTGTACAGACTGATGGACATGTAGAGGACTACTGTGCAAGTAGGAAGACATGTTTGCCTTGTTCTCAGTGATACCATGTGCAAGACACTCTAGTATCTTCCAGACCCAAGACAAGAAAGACCCACTCACCTAGATTTTTAATATTTGGAGAAGTTGGAGGGAGCAAATTTCTAGCCAGGTTGTTTTGACTCTGGCTGCGTGTTAGAAACCCAAGAAACTTAAATAGAACAAAATAAAAGGATATCTAGGTGGATTAAACAGAATCTCAGCATAAAGAGAAGTGATTGGTATATTTTAAAGCTCTTGGGAGGCTCTAATGTACAGCCAGGAACTAGTCTTCATCAGAGAGTTATTACTACTCAACAGTCCACTTAAAGCTCAATGGACTAAAACAAGACTTTTGCTATTAGACCTTCTGAGTCTGAGGATCAGCTAGATGGTATTTCTGATACAGGCTGGGCTTACTCATGCATCTGGGGGCCAGATGTGTCTTGAGGTGGTTCTGATCATCTTGGCCAGATTCTCACGTGGCTGAGGGTCCGCAGGCTGCTGATGGATCTAAGGAGCCAAGGCTGGACGGTTGAGCTCTGCTCCACGGGGTCTCTCCCTCTCTGGTGTGTTCAGATCGTGGCTTGGCAGAGATCCAAGAAACAGAGCAGAAACACAAATCTCTCAAGTTCCAGGCTCAGAACTAATAGCGCTTCATGCTAACACATTCTGTTGGCCAACACAAGTCACAGAACTGGCCTGGAGTCAGAGCAGGAGGAGACCTAAAGGTTCGAGGGCCATGTATGCTTCCTTGTAAAGAAGCCAATAATTGATGCCAAGGGAGCATTGGATGTATTAATTAGATCAAACCCATAACTTTATTGGGAGGACAACTGATTTGTCAAAGTGGTTAATTTAAGAGTTTGATATTTCATCACAGATCTGTCCATTGCCCTCCCACACCCCCCCCCACCTCATTCTACACCTCCTCATTATAGTATTTGAAGTTTGGCCTATAGCCATGGCATACATATATTTACATCAAATATGTACCTATCTCTACTTTTAAGTGTCTAATTCACTTCTATTATATTTGTGCTCTGGACTTGAATTGCAGACAGTAGATCCACAAATAGATGGACAAGTGAAAGCACATACTTGAAATCTATTTACTAAAGTATTAGCCGTGGAGTATTAATTATGAAGTATGAACATCTGGGGTATGTTCTAAGAAAGTGGACATTTGATCCCTTATGTTTTGACAATCCATTCTAATTACTGTAGCTTTGTGGGTGTCCTTACCTGAAGAAGTGTTGTTCTGAAGAGGATGGAAAGATAATGGGAGAGTAATTTCCTGTATACCTTCAACCAGGATAGAAACACAGTGAAGTAGATTATACACCTGCAGAAGACCTGTCATTCACTCCCCAGCCAGTTTTCAAAGTGCATATTAAAGAAATTGTTTTCTCTTTGGGTTTTTCTAAGATTGGTGCCTTCACCATCTGGCCTGACATTTTTCACTTAGTTTCACTTTCTCTGATCTAGTATCTGGCTGGACTAGAATCATCCTTGGCCCATTAATCACACTCATGTTGTTCTTGTATCTTCTTTCACCTCCCTGGCATTCCATTGACTTCCTCTTCTCCCTGATCTTTTGAATCCTACCATATTCTCGAGAAACTATTCTAAACTGTCCTTGGGGGGGTCTTAACTGTTTTGGCTACACCAATACTTCCATCCTTTGAACAGCCATAAAACTTATTATCTGAACCCACTGACACCATTCTGTCTTGAACAGCTGTCAGGCTTTTTAAAGTATCTAAGCTGGCCCGGCTGATTGGCTGTGAATCTGGGGTGTCAAGGCAGGCTGACCATTCTGACTGCTCAGCTATCGCTGGACACAGTCATAGGAGTGTCAACTCCACAAGACCAGGGGTTCCATCTGTTTGCTCATTCCTGCATCCACCTCACTGAGCACAGAGAAGATGCTCAACCACATCTACTGAATGAATGAGGAAGAATGGGCAGTCAATAAATACTTACTAAACTGGTATTCCAACAATAAGAAACAACAAAAAAACTAACATTTTGAGTGTGTCAGGAATCCAATGTCTGTCCACTTATCTATTACAAATGATTCCCTATCATGGGAAGGCACTGGGGAGTTGAGCATAAACAAGACCTAACTCTGCCATCAAAGATCTCACAGCTGTAAGTGGGGAGGGCACCATTATGTGCTGCCTTTTGTAGACCAGGTGCTGGTGCTGCATGATGTTGGAGTAACTGGCTTCTGCTATCAGCAGCTGCAGTAATGTTAAAGGGCCCAAACCCTAGGACTTAAACTGTATGAGTATTGACCTCCAAACAGCTAAGGACCTTAACTAAGGCATATATCTGTTCTGGAACTCAGGATTCTCACCTGTGAAATGAGGAGGACATCTGGAAGGGACCCTCTAGTTCTCACTTTCTTTGACTGATTGTTTTAAGAAAGGCTTTAACATCCCTCTGATGAAATTCCCTCAAATTTATGGGAACAAATCCCAAGCTGAAATGTGTGTCGTCATCCTTCTAATTGTCTGGCATGCCTTTCAGAGGCAGCACAACCTTCCTTCCTGTCAGTGTGGTTGAGAATATTAAAGTTCTCAAGGCAACTGTCTAAGACATTTATCCAAAATACTATTCAGCATCTCACAAACTACCATTGGATAAACTGGTTAACACAAAATAAAATGACAAGAACAGAAGTTATTTCTTCCTGACTATCCTAATCTTAAGGGTGTTTTTGTTGAATCTTGTTGCTCATCCACCTACCCAAATGTTCCCTTTGAATCTGCCCAGGAAGAGAACGTAATTTGTGGAAATTGAACACTCTTAGCAGTTGCCTCAAACTCCACGACTCAGTAGAAGAGAGTTGATGTTGGCTCATTCTGGACCTCAATAAAGAATCCTCAGCATTGTCCCAGGCTGGGCCAGCCAGGATCCTAGCCCCTGTGTGACTCAGGAAGAGTAGGCACTCTGCCTCCACACTCATTGTGGCTGCTGTCATCCCGGGGTTTCACCTGCCCCATTTTGGGGAGGCTAGTCAATTTTACAAACTTACCAAACTGAGCAAACTTATAAAGTCAGCCCCAAAGACAGCACATACTGCACCTCACATGGGTGCATTAACCTGTCAAAGATGTCAGCAAGGATGGATTCTTTTATGAAACTAACACAATATTGTAAATCAATTATACTTCAGTTTTTTAAAAGAAGGATGGATTCTTTCAGTGCTCATCTATATGAGCCTTTCAGCATTGAAAAATACTCTGTTGCTGGGACTGCACTTACCTGTCCTCCCACATGATGAAGCAAATGTCTCCATGCCACGTGGGCCACGCTGCAGTCCCCCAAAGTCAGCCGACGGAGAGGCTTATTGAGCCAGAGGGAGAACAACCTCCAGAAGCCACAGTGGGAAACACCCTTTGTCTCAGCCCATTTGGACATCTATGGGTCTAAGTTGGCTAAAACATAAATGGGTTTAGAGGTTGAAGTCTCCCAGTGACACGGAGGGTTGGTGCTTACCATAGAGGCAACTATTGCAATTTTGTGACAGGAAACGGGAAGGTCAGATCCATCTCTGAGTGAGTTTGTCACTGTGAGTGCAAAATATTGCCTGCAAAAGGAAGGCTCCTTTTCTTGGAAAGACTCTCCATCTGAAGCAAGAAGCAGTGTACCCACTGGATGTTGTCTTCTTGATGACATTGAGGACAGAGACAGTGACCAGCAGCTGTGTGTCAGCCTGGTGGCGTTCCCGTTAGAGTGAAAGGCAAAGTATTTGCCATGGTGTGTACAAAGCCCCCAAAGACAGGCCCATTCCTTCCCTTAACTGTATCCTAATCCACTGCCTCCTTCACTTGTTTTGATCACCCAGCCCCCTGACTACCCCAAAACAGAATGGTTGAAAATGACAGCAATCATTCATTTTGCTCACAGCCCTGCAGTTTCCTCGGGGGTCCTTGGAGAAGGTTCAGCGCTGCTGTTCACAGCATCAGGTGAGGGGTTCAGCCCTGGGTCTGGAGCAGCTGCTTCCCCTCCTCATCCGGCCACGCTGTCTGCTGGACGCTCAGCTTCCGGTGGCAGGGCTTCCGGTGGCCGGGCTTCCTCACAGCATGGTGGCTGGAATTGTTTCCTACATCCAAGAAAGAGAGCCCAGCAGAAGCTGTTCTGCCTTTTATGCCCAAGCCTAGAAGTTACCTAGCATCACTTCTATCAGACAAGCCTAAGCTGCAAGTCAGGGCAATCACAAAAGCTCATTCAGGTTCAAGGGGAGGAGACACAGACTCTTAACAGAGGACAGAAATGGCAGGCTCTGGAAGGTCCTGCTGGAGGGGACTATCACGGTGGCCATCTTTCGAATATCACACCTGGGCTGTGGGGACCCTGTGTGCAATGGCTGCAAACAGCAGCCTCCTCCGTGGTGTATGTAGTCTGTTGCCTGTGCAGGCTGCTCTGAGGAACCTTGGAGACGGTTCTTTCCAGGGGACATTCATGACTGGCCTGCGACTGGCGTGCTGTCTCCATTCTAGCCTGGAGACGGGTTTGTGCAGTGCCTTTGGAAAGCACCAGGGCCCACAGTGGTTGGTTAGTAATATCCATCCGCACCAAGCTGCAGAACAAGGAGCATGTGATTGAGTCCCTCTGCAGGGTCAAGTTCAAGTTCCCTGGCCACCAGAAGAGCCACATTTCGAAGAAGTGGGGGTTTATTGAGTTTAATGTGAAAGAATTTGAAAACATGGTAGCAGAGTGGTTCATCCCGGATGACTGTGGGGTCATATACATCCCTAATCGTGGCCCCTCTGGACAAATGGCCAGCCCTGCATCCTGAGAGGCTTGGTGGTGTCCCCTCCTTACTGAGGACCACCAAGCCTGGCCTGTTCCTGCCCCACGCCAGACGTGTTCAGTCTCAGCGCTTGGCGTTTGCTTTCTGTTTATTAATATAATGCTCTTCCCCTGGATGAGCAATGCCTCACTTCATCAACAACTTCGGTGCTTGACACAAATATTTTCTCCAATGCATGATCTTCCCTGAGAGCCCTGTGCCAATGAAAACCCATGTCCTAGTCCATCCCCTGCTTTCTTTTTCTCAACAGAACACAACACCATTTACGTACTGTATGTATGTTTTACTTATGTATTCTGTTTTGTACTGTTCCTCTCCTTACATTTTAAACTTCCATTAAGGGAAAGGTTTCTGTCTGTTTTATTCATTGCTCTTTTTCCCAAACTGGAAGAGTGCCTGGCACATAGTGTGGACTCAGTAAATGTTTGTTTGAGTAAATTAGTGAACACTACCCTCATAAAATGTAAGACAAGGCAGTAGTGATTATTTCTTCTCATTTTCTTTGGTCTTGAGTGCAGTGCCAGGAATATAGACACTTTATGATAATTTAATTAGTGAACAAATTAAATAAATATGGTATTTCTCAACTTGAAAAAAATCAACAATAAACCAGCAGCCTTCATACATAGTCATTTACTCCCCTCTCCTCATCTACAAAGGAATAGTGCCAGCCAGTGTTGATATTAAATTCTGTACTAACAGTGCTGCTCCTGCCTCCAATTAGAACCAGGGAGTTATCAGAAGAGAAAGAGGAGAAAAGGAGGGGTATGCCCAGGAGAATCGATAAGGCTCTGACAGTGAACCTCTGAGCTCTGGCCTGATCTTCCCTCTGTCATTTGTCATCTGTAGGGATTGACCTACAGGGTCGGGTGGAAGGTGGCTTTCCCCCAACGTGGTTCAGTATTCACAATTCAGATAATAGATGTCTTAGGAAATGGGAAAAAAGCAAGAAGACACTTACTTCATGTATGATCAGGCAGTCGCTTGGACACGTTTGCTGTCTTTGAGGAATGACCTCTCTTATTTCACTGCCTTGTGCTTGTTAGTACATTCTCTGGAGGTACTTAGAGTAGTGACATTTCAAAGTGAATTAGTAAAGGATGCTCTAAGTTTAATATATTCTTTTTTAATATATAAATTTATTTATTTTAATTGGGGGCTAATTACTTTATAATATTATATTGGTTTTGCCATACATTGACATGAATTCGCCATGGGTGTACATGTGTTCCCCCATCCTGAACCCCCCTCCCACCTCCCTCCCCATCCCATCCCTCGGGGTCATCCCAGTGCACCAGCCCTGAGCACCCTGTCTCATGCATCGAACCTGGACTGGCGATCTGTTTCACATATGATAATATACATGTTTCAATGCCATTCTCTCAAATCATCCCACCCTTGCCTTCTCCCATAGAGTCCAAAAGACTGTTCTATATGTCTGTGTCTCTTTTGCTGTCTTGCATATAGGGTTACCGTTACTATCTTTCTAAATTCCATATATATGCTTTAGTAAGCACAAGCTGGAATCAAGATTGCTGGGAGGAATATCAATAACCTCAGATATGCAGATGACACCACCACCCTTATGGCAGAAAGTGGAGAAGAACTAAAGAGTCTCTTGATGAAGGTGAAAGAGGACAGTGAAAAAGTTGGCTTAAAGCTCAACATTCAGAAAACTAAGATCATGGCATCTGGTCCCATCACTTCATGGTAAATAGATGGGGAAACAGTGGAAACAATGGCTGACTTTATTTTTCTGGGCTCCAAAATCACTGCAGATGGTGATTGCAGCCATGAAGTTAAAAGATGCTTACTCCTTGGAAGGAAAGTTATGACCAACCTAGACAGCACAGTAAAAAGCAGAGACATTACTTGCCAACAAAGGTCCGTCTAGTCAAGGCTATGGTTTTTCCAGTGGTCATGTATGGATGTGAGAGCTGGACTTGGAAGAAAGCTGAGCACTGAAGAATTGGTGCTTTTGAACTGTGGTGTTGGAGAAGACTCTTGAGAGTCCCTTGGACTGCAAGGAGATCCAGCCAGTCCATCCTAAAGGAGATCAGTCCTGGGTGTTCATTGGTAGGACTGATGTTGAAGCTGAAACTCCAATCCTTTGGCCACCTGATGTGAAGAACTGACTCATTTGAAAAGACCCTGATGCTGGGAAGGATTGAGGGAGGGAGGAGAAGGGGATGACAGAGGTTGAGATGGTTGGATGGCATCACTAACTCAATGGACATGGGTTTGGGTGGACTCCGGGAGTTGGTGATGAACAGGAAGGCCTGGCGTGCTGCGGTTCATGGGGGTTGCAAAGAGTCGGACACAACTGAGAGGCTGAACTGAACTGAGCTGAATACTATATTGATGTTTTTCTTTCTGGCTTGCTTCACTATGTATAATAGGCTCCAGTTTCATCCACCTCATTAGAACTGATTCAAATAATTTCACTCAAATAGTATTCACTAAAGAATACAAATTGGTATTAGGCTGGAATACTCTGGACTCCATCATCTGGTATATTATTCCAGGAGTTCAAAAGGAGTCCGTTCTGAGATGGGTTGATGATGACATTTCAGTGGATGTTGTGTTTATCAATTTTTCTTCTCTGCCAAAGAAAAGGGAAGCAATAAATATGGCCCCAAAGAGCTCTGATTTGGTGGAGAGGATTGTGGTGGTGACCTAGATGTGTCCCCAGAGTCACACAGGGTTCCTACTGCTCCCTCTTGGATCAGGATCTGGAATCTGGGAATGTACAGGAAAGAGGCAAAGAGGACCCTGTTTTCCTTGTTGGGTGTGTACAAGGCAAAGGGGAGCCCAGGGCCTGCCAGGGTGGCTTTCTCCCCAAGCAAAGGTGATAAGAATGAAAGGGTCAAACATGCCTTGAGCTCCGTCTGAGACAAGGTAAGGAGAATACAAACTATTAATGTAATTTATGGGCAGAAGCACTTTGAATATAAATGAAGCAACCAATGGCCCCTTTGATTGGCATTTATATCTCGTTTTATAGAGATCACATAGAGTAGTGTTATAATTCTTGACAGTTTTGATTGTAAAATACATGGGACTTTAAGCTCCCTGGAAGAAAGCAAAGATGATTAATATTAATAATGGATGACTAGATACACAACAGACATGAGTAATATGTTTTTTATTTATATAGCTATTGTTTTAACTCATTGGAAAACACTGTATACTTTATTGTCAGGAATGCAGTCATAATAAGACACTGTATTATCTAGGTCACATAAAAGAAGACATTCAAGTTAATCCCTAAATCCTATTAATTTCTTTACTCACATTACAGGAAAAAAAAAAATAGCCGTTTGACTCCACTACTCAAATGAATGTATTCAAAGCAATGTGCCTGATTAAAGATACAGATCAAAATTCAAATAACTTCGCGCAAGTGCAGTCAGTCCCAGAATCATTTGGAAATGTTGATAGCCACAAGGAAGGCTATCGATCTCGAAAAAATAAATAAATAAGAGACTGGACAAATCAAAGCATAGTGATGAATGTGGTGTGTGTGTGTGTGTGTGTGTGTGTGTGCGCGCGCGTGTGTGCGTGCATGCATTCTTCTACATGCAGGATGCTAAGTGAAGCATCTCTGGGCTCTGTCAGCAAAAATACGGTTCTAATAAGAGTGTGCACTGTTATGGAGAAAACTATTTCAATGGAAAATGCACATCTCTTAGATTACATCTAGCACTTGTGAAATTGCAAAATGTTTTACCACTTCTATTTCCCACTTCCTCCTCCATTCCCATGACTTGTTCCATCACCTCGTGGGAAAAAGTAGAAGGAGAAAACAAAGAATGGATGTTGTGGTCACCTCAATTTAAGGTGTGCCTCTGGTTCAAAATAGAAATAATTCAATAAGTAAATGTTACATATGTCAAGTCTTCATTCAAAAGGCATTTGGAATGTTTTAAAGGCAAATATACTCTGGAAAAAGGTGAAAATGAGGTGGAATAGAAGTAAAAGTTTGTACCATGTGTGGAAAATAAGCCCCACACCTAAATAAGTAAGTGACCAGTACATTAAATTCTAGGAAGTCCTAGTCATTTCTTAGAAGTAGGACTTAAACTTGATTCTGAATTTTGTTTTTTTAAACCAACGAGGAGGAAAAAAACCATGGCCAGCCACATCGTTTACATAAGCAGAACTACTCTGCAGAAAAATACACCTGTTTCATTTTCTAAGATTTGAGAGGAGCTATTATTTTTATTTCACTTTGTATTTTTTGTTGTTGTTTGTTTTATCTTCCTTTCCCTGTAGGCTTTTAAAAAATAAGATTCTGATGACAGAGACAGAAATAAATCCTCCCACCCTATCCCCTTTACGATTTTCTGTGGTTTGGGAAGCTCATCTTATATGAGGAGATATAATGGCTCCCCACTGCACCATTCACCTCTGACATCAGATACCTTATTTTTAGTGGTGTGTCCATTAGCGTTTGCTGCATAAATCAGCTGTTCCAAAACTTAGTGGCTTATGCCAACAGTCATTTATTTGCTCACAATTTTGTGGGTTGGCAGTTTGAACTGGGCTAGATTGGGCCATTTTTCAGTCTTTCTTGCCTAAGCTTTGCTCATGTGACAACTGACCCTGACAACTGGGTTGGTAAGGATGACCTCACTCACGTATCTGGAGGGTGGTGGACTGAGGGTTGTGTGCTTTGGTTTTTACCAACATGGCTTCTCTGGCAGGCTGGCTTGGGCTCCTTCAACTTCCTATTTTTTTTTTGTATGACATTTGCTTATGTCCTGTTGGCCAAAACAAGTCACATGACCAAGCCCAGCTTCAAGGAGGGAAGAAATAGATTTCTCTTTTAATGGTAGGATCTGCAGTGAATTTGTGCATGTGTGTGTGTGTGTGTGTGTATGTGTGTGTGTGTGTGTGTGTGTGCACGCATGTGCACGCACGTGCTAAGTCACTTCAGTCATGTCCAATTCTTTGTGACCTTGTGAACCACAGGCTTCCAGGCTCCTCTGTCCATGGGATTCTCCAGGCAGCAATACTGGAGTGGGTTGCCATGCCCTCTTCCAGGGGATCTTCCTGACCCAAGGATTGAACCTCAGACTCTTATGTCTCCTGCATTGGCAGGTGGGTTCTTTACCACTAGCGCCTCCTGAGAAGTCCAATGAATTTATGGCCATTTTTCTTTTTGCAGCAAAGTTTAATTTTTGCTGCTGCTAAAGGGAAGGGAACACCATACCCCTGCTTATACGGTAGCTTGAAGCTGTAGTAGAAGCTTTAGATTCTACTCTTTGCATAAAATCCTGTGTCCTAGAGGGAGGGGAACTATGAGGCTTATGAGATGATATTTCAGAAAGAAATTCACTTCTCCAGTTGCCATGGCAGGGAATGATAAACCACATGCTCTAAGAGGTGTGGGAGAGTAAGGGGGAGGTAGAGAGGATGCAGGTGGACATTTTGTGTGTGAGTGCATTGTCTTGCATCCATATGAGGCGAGAGATGAATGAACTTGTCCTTCAGTGTTAACCAGTTGTTTTTTTTTTGTTTTTTTTTTGAGAGAGAGCAAAGGAGAATTATTGAACAATTTCTGACTTTTATAAATCATTATTTTCAAGTCCACACCAGGTGGTGGAGTAAGATAGAGTCAAAAACATCATCTCAAAGCATTCTTTCTTTGGCAGGACCTTTCAAGGTGCCTTCTTTCATTGCTGACAGTCTCCCAGCCTTGTCTGCAATGTTTTCACAGTCACAGTCCTCTGAGCTACCACGGGGTGTCTGCCGTTTTGCCTGCTTCAGTTCCCTGCAGGGATGTCAGCTGCCGAGGCCTCTGGCGCTGCCACATGGCCTTTGAAGATTCTGCAGACACTGCGGTGCTGATACAGGCTTTGTCTCCAACTCATAATGCAAGTGCTAGCACCAGCATCATTGGCTTGGTGGGTGCCCCCTTGTGTTCTTTTTTTTTTTTTGTCCATTTATTTTTATTAGTTGGAGGCTAATTACTTTACAGCATTGCAGTGGTTTTTGTCATACATTGAATTAGCCATGGATTTACATGTATTCCCCATCCCGGTCCCCCCTCCCACCTCCCTCTCCACCCCATCCCTCTGGGTCTTCCCAGTGCACCAGGCCTGAGCACTTGTCTCATGCATCCAACCTGGGCTGGTGATCTGTTTCACCCTAGATATACATGTTTCGATGCTGTTCTCTTGAAACATCCCACCCCCGCATTCTCCCATAGAGCCCACAAGTCTGTTCTATACATCTGAGTCTCTTTTTCTGTTTTGCATATACGGTTGTCGTTACCATCTTTCTAAATTCCATATATATGTGTTAGTATACTGTAATGGTCTTTATATTTCTGGCTTACTTTGCTCTGTATAATGGGCTCCAGTTTCACCCATCTCATTAGCACTGATTCAAATGAATTCTTTTTAACGGCTGAGTAATATTCCGTGGTGTATATGTACCACAGCTTCCTCATCCATTCATCTGCTGATGGGCATCTAGGTTGCTTCCATGTCCTGGCAATTATAAACAGTGCTGCGATGAACATTGGGGTGCACGTGTCTCTAGGCTTGTTAATAAAGCCTCTTCTTTGATAGCCACAAACAAGTTTGCTGGCTCTTATATTTGGTTCCTTGATGAAGTTGGATGAGTTCTCTTACTGTAGTTTCTGTTTTATCATGCAAATAGGGCTGTGATGGACTTGCTTCACAGGTCCTTCATATACATCTTGAATCAATGATCTATGGCCATGAGATACTGTATAAGAACAATCCACAAAATCTCACCAGTCTTTGGGTCACATGAGTGGCTGTGGCTCACTCTATAACAGGGCTCCCCAACCTCCAGGATCCATTGGCTGATGATCTAAGGTAGAGCTGATGTAATAATTCGAAATCAAGTGCACAATAAATGTGATGTGTTTGAATCATCTTGAAACAATCCCCCTACCCCTGGTCCGTGGAAAGCTTTTCTTCCATTAAACCTGGTCCCTGGTACCAAAATGATTGGGGACTACTGCTGTAATGATTTACTTCTGCTCAGCTGTGAGTAGTCAGGTGGCTTAGATGACTTGGCTGTGCTCATTGACATGTCTGGGGTTGCTTAGCTGGAGAATGTGGCTCCATTCCATGTTATTGCCTCCACAGCAGGCTAGCCCATGTTCATTCCCAGGCCAGTGGCAGGGATCCAAGGGAGGGCACATGCATAAAACCTCATGAGGCCAAGGTTGAGAATCTCCACCACATCACTTCTCCTGTTCTGAGGAAGTCACCAGGCCCCTAAGATTCACAGATGGAGAAACAGACTTAATTTCTTGATGGGAGGAGCTGAAACATCACATCACAAGGGACATGGATTTGGAAAGTGCAGAGAACTGGAGCCATCTTTGCAAACAATCTAACACACCCGAAAACCTGGGAGCTCTGGGGTAAGCATGGTTGGCAACGCAGACAACTTCAAATGCATGTTAGGAAGATGAATTTGGTAATCTTTCTAAAAGGCAGAAGATAAATTGATTTGGGTAGTGGGAGGAGAGGTTAGTGTAACCTGCAAAATGGCTTTTGCTTTAATACAGGTGATAAATCAGGAGGGTCTACAACAGGGATAGCAAACAAGCTACACACCATGTGACCGATTTACATGCCTGCAGTGGAATGTTGAGGAGACTTATGTGGCTACTTTCCTGGATGAGCTGAACACCGAGGCTTGATGGATTTGCCCTTGAAGGGAACAGAGACAGCATAGTCCCATGTATGTGCCACTTTTGTGCTACCAAGGGCTGTGGCACTGAGGTTAAAGAGCCTTGTGAAATTGATGAGGTAGAATGATCACATATTAATAATCAAGTGTAAATGAGGGAAAATATTATTCTAAAATAAGCCTAGCTTTTGGATTCTTTCCTTTAATGGTAGTGTCATTTCTTAAAGTGGGTCATATTGTATAAGAAGTTTATTTGAGCCTATATTATATAGATTATATAGATCAGTCCTGTATCATATCAGGGAAGGAGGACCAGCTTTTCTGTCATCTATTGAGGCCCAACAAACCACTCAAAGACTAGAAGTTGTGATAGTTAATTTTATGCACCAACTTGAGTGAGTCTATTCATTTCCAAGGCAAACCATTCAGTGTTACGGTAATCCAAGTCTATGCCCTGACCAGTAATGCTGAAGAAGCTGAAGCTGAATGGTTCTATGAAGACCTACAAGACCTTCTAGAACTAACACCCCCAAAAGCTGCCCTTTTCATTATAGGAGACTGGAATGCAAAAGTGGGGAGTCAAGAAACACCTGGAGTAACAAGCAAATTTGGCCTTGGAGTACAGAATGAAACAAGGCAAAGGCTACTAGAGTTTTGCCAGGAGAACGCACTGCTCATAGCAAAGATCCTCTTCCAACAACACAAGAGAAGACTATACACATGGACATCACCAAATGGTCAATACCAAAATCAGGTTGACTATATTCTTTGCAGCCAAGGATGGAGAAGTTCTATACAGTCAGCAAAAACAAGACCGGGAGCTGACTGTGGCACAGACCATGAACTCCTTATTGCCAAATTCAGACTTAAATTGAAGAAAGTAGTAAAAACCATTAGACCATTTAGGTATAACCTTACAATTATACAGTGGAAGAGACAAATAGATTAAAGGGATTAGATCTGACAGAGAGAGAGCCTGAAGAACTATGAATGGAGGTTTGTGACCTTGTACAAGAGGCAGGGATCAAGACCATCCCCAAGGAAAAGAAATGCAAAAAGGCAAAATGGTTGTCTGACTAGGCCTTACAAATAGCTGTGAATAGAAGAGAAGTGAAAGGCAAAGGAGAAAAGAAAAGATATACTCATTTGAATGCAGAGTTCCAAAGAATAGCAAGGAGAGATGAGAAAGCCTTCCTCAGTGATCAATGCAAAGAAATAGAGGGAAACAATAGAATGAGAAAGACTAGAGATCTCTTCAAGAAAATTAGAGATATCAAGGGAACATTTCATGCAAAGATGGGCACAATAAAGGACAGAAACAGCATGGACCTAACAGAAGCTGAAGATATTAAGAAGAGGTGGCAAGAATACACAGAAGAACTATACAAAAAGATCTTCATGACTCAGATAATCATGATGATGTGATCACTCACCTAGAGCCAGACACCCTGGAATGCTAAGTCAAATGGGCCTTAGGAAGCCTCACTAGGAACAAAGCTAGTAGAGGTGATACAATTCCAGTTGAGCTATTTCAAATCCTAAAAGATGATTCTGTGAAAGTGCTGCACTCAATATGCCAGAAAATTTGGAAAACTCGGCAGTGACCACAGGATTGGAAAAGGTTAGTTTTCATTCTAATCCCAAAGAAAGGCAATGCCAAAGAATGTTCAAACTACCACACAATTGCACTCATCTCACAAGCTAGTAATGTAATACTCAAAATTCTCCAATCCAGACTTCAACAGTATGTGAACCATGAACTTCCAGATGTTCAACCTGGATTTAGAAAAGGCAGAAGAACCAGAGATCAAATTGTCAACATCAAATTGAATTGAATTGAATTTTCAATCAAATTGAAAAATCAAGAGACTTCCAGATAAATGTCTAGTTCTGCTTTATTGACTATGCCAAAGCCTTTGAGTATGTGGACCACAACAAACTGTGGAAAATTCTTAAAGAGATGGGAATACTAGACCACCTAACCTGCCTCTTGAGAAATATGTAGGCAAGTCAGAAAGCAACAGTTAGAACTGGCCATGGAAAAACAGACTGGTTCGAAATTGGGAAAGGAGTACATCAAGTTTGTATATGTCACCCAGCTTGTTTAGCTTATATGCAGAGTACATCATGAGAAATTCTGGGCTGGATGAAACACAAGCTGGAATCAAGATTGGCTGGGAGAAATATCAATAACCTCAGCTATGCAGATGACAGCACCCTTATGGCAGAAAGTGAAGAAGAACTAAAGAACCTCTTGATGAAAGTGAAAGAGGTGAGTGAATAAGTTGGCTTAAAACTTAACATTCAGAAAACTAAGATCATGGCATCCGGTCATATCATTTCAGGGCAAATAGATGGGGAAACAATGGAAACAGTGACAGATTTACTTTTGGGGGCTCCAAAATCACTGCAGATTGTGACTGCAGCCATGAAATTAAAAGACGCTTGCTCCTTGGAAGAAAAATTACGACCAACCTAGACAGATATTAAAAAGCAGAGACATTACTTTGCCAACAAATGTCCATCTAGTTAAGGCTATGGTTTCTCCAGTAGTCATGTATGGATGTGAGAGTTGGACTATAAGGAAAGCTGAGTGCTGAAGAATTGATGCTTTTGAAGTGTGGTGTTGGAGAAGACTCTTGAGAGTCCCTTAGACTGCAAGGAGATCCAACCAGTCCATCCTAAAGGAGATCAGTCCTGAACATTCATTGGAAGGACTGATGTTGAAGCTGAAACTCCAATCCTTTGGCCACCTGATGTGTAAAACTGACTCATTGGAAAATACCCAGATGCTGGGAAAAATTGAAGGCAGAAGAAGGGGATGACAGAGGATGAGATGGTTGGATGGCATAACCGACTCAATGGACATGAGTTTGAGTAAACTCTGGGAGTTGGCGATGGACAGGGAGGCCTGGCGTGCTGCGGTCCATGGGTTCACAATGAGCTGAACATGACTGAGTGAACTGAACTGAACTGAGTCAGGGAGTGCCTCGGTATTCAGTCAAATGCTTTTCTGAGTGTTTCTGTGAGGGTGTTTTTGGATAAACTAACATTTTATTGGTAGCCTGAGTAAAGTAAACTTCCTCCCTCATGTGTGTTGACTTCATCCTATCATCTGAAAGCCTGAGCAGAACAAAAAGTCTGCCTTTCCCTGAGTTAGAGGTAATTCCTTCTGTCTAACCACCTTGAAACTGGGACTTGGGCATTTTCTTACCTTTAGACTGACATGGAAACATTGATCTTTCTGAGTCTTGAGTTTCCTGGCCCTTGGACTAGAACTACCCTGTCAGAACTCCTGGTTTTCTGGCCATTGGACTCAGACTGGAACTACCCACCACTTTTCCTGTGTCTGCAGCTGGCTGACTCACCTTGTAAATCTTGGGACTTTTCAGGTGCCATAATTGCATGAGCTAATTTTTTACATTAAACTAGTAAATAAGTAAGGAAAAAATTACTTTATACATACACACACATCCTGTTGGTGGTTCTGTTTATCTGGAGAACCCTCTCTAAGAATGCAGAAGCTTAAAACAGCAGCAATGTTACATCTCAGGATTCTGTAGGTGACACATTTGGACAGGATGCAGGGGGAGTTCTCAGTAACATCGGGGGCCTCAGTGCCCCCATAGCCTCTCCCGCTACCTGCCCTCATTACCCAAAAGTCTAGTCTGAGCTTCTTTAGAGCTTGGCAGTTGCCCCCCGGAGTCTTCTAAGAGGACAAGCACTTCTTTAAGCCTCTGCTTCCACCCTGTTTAATAGCATCCCACTGACCAAGGCAAGTCCATGGCCAAACCCAGGGTCAGTGTGAGAGGGGTCTACACTAGGTCATGGGCGCCTGGAGATTTTTAGTTTATTGGGGTCACCAAAATTAAAGTCTGTCTCAAATGGGAGATTTGACATTCTGTCTTGGTTGTGTTGGCTCTGATGTGTCCATTTGATGTCAAAGTTGGGAGAGTTAGGTGGCAATATGGGTCTGAGGCTAAGACAAGATAATTTCTTATCAATGGATGGATATATTTGGAAATCATGAATACACAGGGGTACATGAAACTATTCCACAATCAGTACAACATGTACACCATCCTATCAGGACAGATTGTTGCCATAGCCTTGAAGCAAAATCTCAGCGTCCCCTGTTAGGCCAAGCATTTTCCTTTTAGTTATTGGATCATTGGGAGGTATCAGGAGTCTCAGGAAAGGAGGCAGGGCAGTCAGGCTAGTGGGAGGGCACTTGTGGTGGAAGGCAGTGGGCAATGAACCAATTGGCAGGAAATATTGCAATATTTTGGCAACTGGTCTGCATAGCAAGCATATGCACAGGAAAGAGCTAAAGCCAGGGTGGTATGGTTAACATGCCACTGGGATAGGGCATTAGCTTAAACTGTATGATTGACCTATATTTATCTACTTGTGGTTGCAAAGAGCGTCATTTTGTATACTTTAGCCTAACCCAAAATGAGACAAAACTAGGTCTAAAATGGACACAAAAATTTAATTAACTGGCGGGTGAACAGGAGGAGCCCTCATAGGAAATTGGAAAGAATGACTCCGTGGAAGGCAAAAGAGGAGCACAGGAGAGGGGGGGAAGGGGCAAAGGCTCTCGAAGATTATATGGTAAAGTTCAGGTGAGATAAGTGTGCATGACTTTAGCTGAGATGTATATCAAAGGAATGATTTCCATGAGCCCAGACTCTTGCATCTTCCCATATATAGAAAAGCTCTAAATACCTCAACTTGACATCTGATTTTCCTTTAATCTTTTGAGGTTTGGGACTACCTGCCATTTGCTGCAAACATCTGTGTAATCTGTCACTGCCCCCTGTCTCCTTGGAACAGTTTTCTCAGGATTTTGTGAGATGCTACCTCCCAGGCTTGAAGATCTAAAAGTTCCCGCCAAATAAAGCATAACTCTCAACTTTTAGGTTGTGAATATTCTTAAAGTCGACAATGAGAAAGACTTGCTTGCATTTATATGTGGAATGGAAAGATCCCTCAGCTTGATGTTGGAAAATAATCTGTTTTAAAAGGTAAGAAGTTTCAGTTGAATAGTGAAGAGACTCACAACATTGTTAATTGGCTATACCACAATACAAAATGTTTTGTGTTGAAAGAAATAAAAGTTTAAAAAATATAAATAAAATTATCTCTATTCTCAAAATAAGTAAATAAAGAAAAGATAAGAAGGTGAGAGGAAGCAGCAAAGTGTGTGATCAGGAGCCTAGGGCCCTTGTCCCAGTACTTCCAGTCTTGAGGACCAGCTTGGCCACTTCATAACAGATCTTTCTTCATAGACAGTGGTCTTCACCTTGATTGCACAGTAAGATAATGACCTGTGGGAGCTTTTAAAATCCTCTATGCCCAAGTCTCATTCAGAGAGTTTACATCGGAAAGTCTGAAAGTACTCAGGAATCAGTGTTTTTAAAGTTCCTAGGTTATATCATGTATGTTTAAGATTGAGAACCACCACAGCTTTATCTCCTATTCCTTCAGCTTTGGTGCTTTAGGCAACAAACAAAGTCTCCCTGAATGTTCATCACCATCAGTATTAGCAGGTCCCAGGACAATGGAGGCCCTTGCAAACCTTCCCTCAGAGCAGTCATTCCCAATGCCAGCTGTAGACTCACCTGGCAGTACTTACAACACACTGGTGCTGGGCCTCACTCCAGAGACTTTGATGTAATTGGCCTGGGATGGCCCATGGCTTCAGTTGTGTCTCCCCAAAAGTGTATGTTGAAGTGCTAACCCTCAGTACTTCTTAATATGACCTAATTTGGAAATGGCATCCTTAAAGAGGTAATCAAGTTAATTAGAAGATCTTCAGGGTGGACCCTAATCTAAAGTGACTAGTGTCTTTATAAAAAGGGGAAATTTGAATACAAGGACAGCAGGAGGGATTATGTGAAGAGATATAAAGAGATCGGTAAGATTTTTTGTTGTTGAGTTGCTAAATCATATCTGACTCAATTAGATTGGAGTTATGGTGGCCACAAGGAATGTCTGGGACTGCCAGAAACTGCAAGAGGCAAGACAGGGTCTTTCTCCTACAGGTTTCAAAGGGAGCACCTAACTTTCAGACTTCTAGTCTCTGGGACCATAAGACAATAAATTTCTGTTATTCTCAGCCAATCAGTTCTGGTACTTTGTAACAGCAGCCTGAGGAAATTAATACAAATGGTCTTGGATATGGATAGTTTTAAATGTGACCCAGGTGGTTCCAATGTGCCAGGACTGATTTATTGATTTTCATAACTATTAGAGGAATTAAGTATACAGTAGGTATAACCAGGGTAGAAAACAATGTCAAAATCAGTTTAGGAGCCATGCAAACGGAATTATCACAAGTCTAATATTTAAAACTTAGTCACATGCTGAGTAATTTTAATGCCTAGTAATACATTTCTTCTTCACCCAGAGCTCTATATTTTGAGAGAGGCATTCACAGTCTTGTTCTTCTGCAGTTCCTTGCCTGGATGCTTATTTTTAGTGTAATTTTTCACCTTGAATGATGAGATTCTGGATTTTCACTTCACATGTACTGTACAGGTCTCCTCATGGTGTATCCTTTATTTTTCATGCCTAAGGGCACTGTCTAGCACCTCTCCCTGCTGGACTTTATCCTGTTCATTTATAATGTAACATTTCTCCAATTTGTCAAAGTTACTTAGAATTCTGATCCTGCGACTCAACATTCTAATTCCTATTACTCAAGGAGAGTCCTCAGGACAATTGAATTAAGAATTATATGAACTGCAGGAGGAATCAATTTGGAGAAGATCAGATAATGGAAGGTTTACTATATTATGTGCTACATTAAGGTGCAAAGATGTATGAAAGATAAATGGTCAGTGCATGAATTATACAGAGTTCCTTCAGCGAGACAGGGGGATCAGTCCTTGTCCAGACATCATGTGAGATGTGGAATCTTGTTACTGTCGCTCAAAGTGTGCTTCACAGACCAGCAGCATTGGCATTACCTGGGAGCTGGTCAGAAACAAGCATCTCTGACTCCATCCCAGACCTACAGAATCTGAATTTACTTTTTTGCAGGTTCTCTAGGTGAAGCACATGCATATTAAAGTTTGAGACATAATGTAGACACAGCTGCTAGCTTGAAGAACTTACCAAGTAAGCTGGTTGAATTTGGCAGATCAGTTCAGTTCAGTTGCTCAGTCATGTCTGACTCTTTGCGACCCCACAGACTGCAGCACGCCAGGCCTCCCTGTCCATTACCAGCTCCCGGAGTTTACTCAAACTCATGTCCATTGAGTTGGGGATGCCAGCCAACCATCTCATCCTGTCGCCCCCTTCTCCTCCTACCTTCAATCTTTCCCAGCATCAGGGTCATTTCCAATGAGTCAGCTCTTTGCATAAGGTGGCCAAAGTATTGGAGTTTCAGCTTAAACATTGGTCATTCCAACGTATATTCAGGACTGATTTCCTTTACGATGGACTGGTTGGATCTCCTTGCAGTCCAAGGGACTCTCAAGAGTCTTCTCCAACACCACAATTCAAAAGCATCAATTCTTCGGCACTCAGCTTTCCTTATAGTCCAACTCTCACATCCATACATGACTACTGGACAAACCATAGCCTTAACTAGACAGATATTTGTTGGCAAACTAATGTCTCTGCTTTTTTAATATGCTTTCTAGGTTGTTCATAACTTTTCTTCCAAGGAGCAAGTTTTTTTTTAAATTTCGTGGCTATAGTCATCACTATGACAAAGCTAGTGGAGGTGATGAAATTCCAGTTGAGCTGTTTCAAATCATAAAAGATGATGCTGTGAAAGTGTTGCACTCAATATGTCAGCAAATTTGGAAAACTCAGCAGTGGCCACAGGACTGGAAAAGGTCAATTTTCATTCCAATCCCAAAGAAAGGCAATTGAAAGAGTGCTCAAACTACCTCACAGTTGCACTCATCTCACATACTACTAAAGTAATGCTCAAAATTCTCCAAGCCAGGCTTTAGCAATACATGAACCATGAACTTTCAGATATTCAAGCTGGTTTTAGAAAAGTCAGAGGAACCAGAGATCAAATTGCCAACATCTGCTGGATCATTGAGAAACCAAGAGAGTTTCAGAAAAACATCTATATCTGCTTTATTGGCTATGCCAAAGCCTTTGACTGTGTGGATCACAATAAACTCTGGAAAATTCTGAAGGAGATGGGAATAACAGAGCACCTGACCTGCCTCTTGAGAAACCTATATGCAGGACAGAAAGCAACAGTTAGAACTAGACATGGAACAACAGACTGGTTCCAAGTAGGAAAAGGAGTATGTCAAGGCGGTATATTGTCACCCTGCTTATTTAACTTATATTCGGAGTACATCATGAGAAATGCTGGGCTGGAGGAAGAACAAGCTGGAGTCAAGATTTCCAGGAAGAAATATCAATAACCTCAGATATTCAGATGACACCACGCTTAAGGCATAAAGTGAGGAAGAACTAAAGAGCCTCTTGATGTAAGTGAAAGAGGAGAGTGAAAAAGTTGCCTTAAAGCTCAACATTCAGAAAACTAAGATCATGGCATCTGGTCCCATCACTTCATGGCAAATAGATGGAGAAGAGTGGAAACAGTGGCAGACTTTATTTTTGGGGGCTCCGAAATCACTGCATATGGTGATTGCCACCATGAAATTAAAAGATGGTTACTCCTTGGAAGGAAAGTTATGACTAACCTAGACAACATATTAAAAAGCAGAGACATTTCCTTGTCTACAAAGGTCCATCTCGTCAAGGCTATGTTTTTTCCAGTAGTCATTTATGGATGTGAGAGTTGGACTATAAAGAAAGCTGAGCGCCAAAGAATTGATGCTTTTGAACTTTGGTGTTGGAGAAGACTCTTGAGACTCCCTTGAACTGCAAGGAGATCCAACCAGTCCATCCTAAAGCAGACCAGCCCTGATTGTCCATTGGAAGGACTCATGTTGAAGCTGAAACTCCAATACTTTGGCCACCTCATGCAAAGAGCTGATTCATTTGAAAAGACCCTGATGCTGGGAAAGATTGAGGGCAGGAGGAGAAGGGGACGACAGAGGATGAGATGGTTGGCTGGCATCCCCAACTCAATGGACATGGGTTTGGGTAAACTCCAATAGTTGGTGATGGACAGGGATGCCTGGCATGCTGCATTTCATGGGATCGCAAAGGGTCGGACATGACTGAGCGACTGAACCGAACAGTCAACATCTGCAGTGATTTTGTAGGCCCCCAAAATAAAGTCTGCCACTGTTTCCACTCTTCTCCATCTATTTGTCATGTTGTGATAGGACCAGATGTCATGATCTTTGTTTTCTGAATGCTGAGCTTTAAGCCAACTTTTTCACTCTCCTCTTTCACTTTCATCAAGAGGCTCTTTAGTTCTTCTTCATTTTCTTCCATAAGGGTGGTGTCATCTACATATCTGAGGTTATTGATGCTTCTCCTGGAAATCTTGATTCCAGCTTGTGCTTCATCCAGCCCAGTGTTTCTCATGATGTACTCCGAATATAAGTTAAATAAGCAGGGTGACAATATAGTGCCTTGACATACTCCTTTTCCTATTTGGAACCAGTCTGTTGTTCCATGTCCAGTTCTAACTATTGCTTCCTGAACCACATACAGATTTCTCAAGAGGCAGGTCAGGTGGTCTGGTATTCCCCTCTCTTAAAGAATTTTCCAGAGTTCATTGTGATCCACACAGTCAAAGGCTTTGGCATAATCAATAAAGCAAAAATAGATGTTTTTCTAGAACTTTCTTGGTTTTTTGATGATCCAGCAGATGTTGGCAATTTGATCTCTGGTTCCTCTGCCTTTCTAAAGCCAGCTTGAACATCTGGAATTTCACAGTTCACATATTATTGAATCCTAGTTTGGAGAATTTTGACCATTCCTTTACTGTCGTGTGAGAGGAGAGCAATTGTGTGGTAGTTTGAACATTCTTTGGCATTGCATTTCTTAGGGACTGGAATGAAAACGGATCTTTTCCAGTCCTATGGCCACTGCTGAGTTTTCCAAATTTGCTGGCATATTGAGTGCAGCACTTTCACAGCATCATCTTTTATGATTTGAAATAGCTCAACTGGAATTCCATCACCTCCACTAGCTTTGTTTGAAGTGATGCTTCCTAAGGCCCCCTTGACTTCACATTCCAGAATGTCTGGCTCTAGGTGAATGATCCCACAATCATGATTATCTGGGTTGTGAAGATCTTTTTGGTACAGTTTTTCTGTGTATTCTTGCCATGTCTCCTTAATATCTTCTGCTTCTGTTAGGTCCATTCCATTTCTGTCCTTTATTGAGCCCATCTTTGCATGAAATGTTCCCGTGGCATCTCTAATTTTCTCGAAGAGGTCTCTAGTCTTTCCCATTCTACTGTTTTCCTCTATTTCTTTGCATTGATCACTGAGGAAGGCTTTATTATCTCTCCTTGCTATTCTTTGGACTCTGCATTCAAATGGGTATGTCTTTCCTCTTCTCCTTTGCCTTTTGCTCTCCTCTTTTCACAGCTATTTGTAAGGCCTCCTCGGACAACCATTTTGCTTTTTTGCTTTTCTTTTTCTTGGGGATGGTCTTGATCCCTGTCTCCTGTACAATGTCATGAACCTCCATCCATAGTTCATGAAGCACTCTGTCTATCAGATCTAGTCCCTTAAATCTGTTTCTTCCATTGTATAATCGTTAGGGATTTGACTTAAGTCATACCTGAATGGTCTAGTGGTTTTCCCTACTTTCTTCAATTTAAGTCTGAATTTGGCATTAAGGAGTTCATGATTTGAGCCACAGTCAGATCTCAGTCTTGTTTTTGCTGACTGTATAGAGCTTCTCCATCTTTGGCTGCAGAGAATACAATCAATCTGATTTCAGTTATGGCCATCTGGTGATGTCCATGTGTAGAGTCTTCTCTTGTGTTGTTGGAAAAGGGTGTTTGCTATGACCAGTGTGTTCTCTTGTCAAACCTCTAGTAGCCTTTGCCCTGCTTCATTCTGTACTCCAAGGCCAAAATTGCCTGTCACTCCAGGTGTTTCTTGGCTTCCTACTTTTGCATTCCAGTCCCCTATAATGAAAAGGACATCTTTTTTGGGTGTTAGTTCTAAAAGGTGTTGTAGGTCTTCATAGAACCATTCAACTTCAGCTTCTTCAGCATTACTGGTCAGGGCATAGACTTGCATTACTGTGATATTGAATGATTTGCCTTGCTAATGAACAGAGATCTTTCTGTCATTTTTGAGGTTGCATCCAAGTACTGCATTTGGGACTGTTTGTTGACTATAATGGCCACTCCATTTCTTCTAAGGGATTCTTGCCCACAGTAGTAGCTATAATGGTCATCTGAGTTAAATTCACCCATTCCAGTCCATTTTCATTAGCTGATTCCTAAAATGTCAATGTTCCAACACTTCTCAAAGTGTGGTCTGGTGAAGAGAATGTATTTGAGTGACCTTCAACACTTGGTAAAATACAGACTTGCTTTTAAAACAGGAATGAGTTAATTTTTTGCCTGTGCTGGGTCTTTGTTGCTTTGCTCGGGCTTTCTCTGGTTCCGGAGAGAAGGGTCTTCTCTCATTGAGGAACACAGGCTCTAGGCTCATGGGCGTCAGTAGGTGCAGTGTGCAGGCTCGGTAGTCGTGGCTCATCAGCTGTAAAACATACATTCAGCAGCTGTGACACATGCGCTTAGTTGCTTCACAGCATGTGAAATCTTCCTGGTCCAGAGATTGAACCTGTGTTCCCTGTATTGGCAGGAGGATTCTTACCCCCTGCACCTCTAGGAAAGTCCAAGACAGACTTACTTAATTGGAATCTTTGGTGGTGGGATTAGGAACTTATATTTTTTGATAAATCACCCAGGTGACTCTGATGCACATTTAAGTTGGAGAATATCTTCTCTAGAACAGTAGAAATTTATTCGGCTTCAACACACCTGAGGACTATGACCCTCTTCCCTTAGTAACAATGATTTGGAAAAGCAGTTACAGGGGTGGCAGCTGCAGTCTCCTAGACCAGGATTATCCAAAGGATGGCCCGTGGATCAATAGTGTTGCCCTCCCCTGGGAGCTTGTTAGAAATGCAGAACTTCAAACTTTACCCCAAATCTACTGTTATGGGATAAACTGACTTTGCTAATTCATATGTTGAAGTTCTAATCTCAGAACCTCAGAATATAATTATATTTGAAAATAAGGAACTTAAAGAAGTAATTAAATCTGGTTCTCTGGGTCTGCAGACATCTTCGGACCAACATTTAGCAGCTGCTAGTAGAGATTTGACAGGACATTATCCCCTTGATAAGTTATAGATCAAAGAAAAAAGATATTTATTGAATAATCTCTCTTCGGCTTATATCAGTAATCATTAATAAGTGAAGTTCATTTAGT
Organism: Odocoileus virginianus; assembly: GCF_023699985.2. NCBI lineage: Eukaryota > Metazoa > Chordata > Mammalia > Artiodactyla > Cervidae > Odocoileus > Odocoileus virginianus. The sequence goes on from NC_069682.1 coordinate 4,751,260, forward strand.
ACTTCATAAGTGTGTTTAAACTTGACTATATCTTTCGGGCTCACAGCAGTCCTCCAAGTTTAGTTAACACTTTCTGTAGACAGTCCTTTGAACAGTCCATAAACTGCTCCTGCCTACTGGGTCTTGACACATGTTTCTCTATAAGCACATTTATGAACATGTAACCATCAGCGAGGAAAAAATTAAACCAGAGTAACAGAAAGACTGCCAAAATGGCATGTGTATCTTAAAATACCTTTACAAATGTGTTCATTGCTGAGAAACGGCTTTGTTCAAACCTAAATCCAGCCTGATTTTTTTTTTTTTTTTTTTGGTTACTATACAATTAGGCTCTGAGTCAGCTTTGAATCTTATGTTAATGAGACCCCCTACAGTCTTGGCTCATACCTTCAAATTAGAGATTGATCTATAATTAATAAGGCTTATAATGCCAGTACCTGAGACAAAAGAGATGGTCGGGCAGCTGGGAAAGGAGAGAAGAGAGGCGCATCACATACCAAGCTGGCTCCTGGTGGCAGAAGCAGGTGTCTGTGGGTAGTAAGTCTGCCGGTTTGAGCTCTTCTAATGGGGAGAGCAGCTCACTGCCCCTCTGAGGCCTTAGGAGGGGACATGGGTGCTGCAGCTAGCTTCCATCTGTAGCAAAACATTCCTGCTCAGAGAAACCCTGGCTGGCCCTTGCATGAGTTTTCCAATGTTTCATTAAATTGCCTTTGAATTTTTTGGGGAAAAAAAAAAAAAACTCACCAGGCCAAGGAGTCATATGTTTTTTTCCAGCTATTTTTGGAGCCATGTAACCTCCCTACACTGTAGTTTCTACTGCCTCGAAATTCCCAGTGATTGCAAGAGAGTAGTGCTTGCTGATTAATTAAAATCCAATTTTCTTTTCTCTCCTAATTGCAGCAGTGGAGGGGGGGAAAAGGAAGACTTATTATTCCAAAAATGAAAATAATCCCTCAACTGTTTGGGCTTATTATGAGCTCCATGCTGCAGTTTGTTTTAAATTGAATCAATAGAATAAGCATGGAAATGAGCTCTGTGAAATCATATCTTTTGAAACTATTAAACGAGAGCCTGCATCATTTTGTTTAGATTTTTTTAGGCTCTGCCTCGATAGACTCTTGATAAAGATAAAGGGTAAGGGAGGGCTTAGGTTTGCAGGTAGTCTGACCATCCTGTGGGTCTGCCAGGGCGTGGCTTTATGACATGATTCTGGGCACGTTTAGGACTCTGCAGCGGATCAACCCTCGTTAGCACAAAGATGATCTGAAATCCCACTTGCTAACACACAGAACTCAAAACATAATTTCCGTTCGCTGTGGATTTGTAGGCTCTCTGTGGTCCTGCAGAGTTGGGGCGGCTGAACTTACAGGGGCGCATCCGTGGGCGTCCGCATGGAGGGAGTGGCCCAGAGCCTTGTGAAGGGGGCCGGTTCCCCCTGTAACTGTTTGGTTCGCTGGTTCTCGCGGGAAGGAGAGGCATTTACCTCCTCACTTGCCACATAATCTTCATGTAATCTGCACAGTTTTAGAGCCTCTAGTTGGATGGTAGCTATTGGCGGGCGGGGGGCGGCGGAAGGGAGGCGAGGTCAGTGAGGGACACCTGGGGAATTTAAAATTTTCACTGTGTAACTGTCCTGTATAAATGAGCAAAATGCAATACAAAGCTAAGTATAAAAATGTAGGGTACAAAATTGTGTGTGTATATTTTTATTTAGAAAAACTTTATATTATCTATTTCTGTTATGTTCTTACACATTCCTTATATTTATATATATATTTATACTCATGCCAATTACATATATAAGTATATGCATAATTATATATTAATATTTTAAAAGTTTTAAAATATTTTTGTTATTGTTCAGTCACTAAGTCATGTTCAACTCTTTGCAACCCCACGGACTAGAGCATGTCAGGTTTCCCTATCCTTCACTATCTCCTGGAGTTTGCACAGACTCATGTTCTTTGATTTGGTGATGCCATCCAACCATCTCATTCTCTGGCATCCTCTTCTCCTTTTGCCTTCAGTCTTTCCCAGCATCAGGGTCTTTTCCAATGAGTCGACTCTTATATCATGTGGCCAAAGTACTGGAGCTTCAGCTTCAGCATCAGTCTTTCCAATGAATATTCAGGGTTGAGTTCCTTTAGGATTGGCTGGTTGGATCTCCTTGCAGAGTGTTCTCTAGCACCACAATTCCAAAGTGTCAATTCTTCAGCGCTCAGCTTTCTTTATAGTCCAACTCTCACATCCATACATGACTACTGGAAAAACCATAGCTTTGACAATACAAACCTTTTTTGGCAAAGTGATATCTCTGCTTTTTAATATGCTGTCTAGGTTTGTCATAGCTTTTCTTCCATGGAGCAAGTGTCTTTTAGTTTCATGGCTGTAGTCACTGTCTGCAGTGATTTGGAGTCCAAGAAAAGAAAATTTGTCACTGCTTCCACATTTTCCTCTTTGATTTGCAATGCAGTGATGGGACCAGATGCCATAATCTTAGTTTTCTGAGTGTTGAGTTTTAAGCCAGCTTTTTCATTCTCCTCTTTCACCCCCATCAAAAGGCTCCTTAGTTCCTCTTTACTTTCTACCATTAGAGTAGTATTATCTGCATATCTGAGGTTATTGATATTTCTCCTGGCAATCTTGATTCCAACTTGGGATTCACCCAGCCTAGCATTTTGCATGATGTACTCTGCATGTAAGTTAAGTAAGCCAGGTAAGCCTTGATGGGCTCCTTTCCCAATTTGGAACCAGTCTGGTTCCTTGTCTGGTTCTAACTGTTGCTTTTTGACTCTTATTCAGGTTTCTTACGAAACAGGTAAGGTGGTCTGATATTCCCATATCTTTAAGAATTTTCCACAGTTTGTTGTGATCCACACAGTCAAAACATAGTCAATGAAGCAGAAGTAGATGTTTTTCTGGAATTCACTTGCTTTCTCCATGATGCAATAAATGTTGGCAATTTCATCTCTGGTTCCTCTGCATGTTTGAAACCCAGCTTGTACATCTAGAAGTTGTTGATTCATGTAGTGCTGACTCCTAGCTTGAAGGATTTTGAATATAACTTTACTAGCATGCAGAATGAGCGCAATTGTAAGGTAGTTTGAACATACTTTGGCAATGTACTTCTTTGTGATTGGAATGAAAACTGACCTTTTCCAGTCCTATGGCCACTGCTGAGTTTTTTAACTTTGCTGGCATAATTCACAGCATCATCTTTAGGACTTGAAACAGCTCAGCTAGAATTCCATCACCTCATCTTTGTTCATAGAGATGCTTCCAAAGGCCCATTTGACTTTGTACTCCAGGATGTCTGGCTCTAGGCGTATGACCACACCATTAAGGTCATTAAGATCTTTTTTGGATAGTTCTTCTGTGTATTTTTGCCACCTCTTCTTAATATCTTCTGCTTCTGTTAGGTCCTTACCATTTCTGTCTTTTATTTGCCCATTCTTGCATGAAATGTTTCCTTGATATCTTCAATTTTCTTGAAGAGATCTGTAGTCTTCCCCATTGTTTTGATTTCCTCTATATTTTGCATTGTTGATTGAAGAATGCCTTCTTATCTCTCTGCTGTTCTCTGGAACTCTGCATTCAGATGGGTATATCTTCCCTTTCTCTTCACCTTTACCTTCTCTTCTCTTCTCAGCTATTTGTAAGGCCTCTTGACAACCACTTTGATTTCTTGCATTTGTTTTTCTTGGAGGTGATTTTGGTCACTGCCTCCTGAACAATGTCACCAAAGTTCAGACACTCTATCTACCAGACCTAATCCCTTGAATCTATTCATCATCTCCACTGTATAATTATAAGGGATTTGATTTTTAATATATGTATTTATTATATGTATGAGTATCATATATAGTATCTGTATATGTTCATATATAACATATGCCATAAATGCATGTGCATATTTATATTTTTATATATAACATATATGAATATGTATATAAATGTATATTTACATTTTTAAAATATTTCTCACATATATAGTAGTGAACATGTGTATATAGCTAGATAGGATATAAAAGATACACCAAAATATCAAGTGGATAAAGTGACTTGATGTGGATAATGGGAATTTTGATTATTTTCTTCGTGTCTTTCTGTATATCCTAAATATTCTATGACAGTAAAGTATTGCTTTTGCAATCATAGAAAATCACTAGAAAAGAAAACAGAGGGCCCTTCCTACGTGTCCTGTGTATGCCCAGGACAATTCTTTCCCTGCTGTGCTGAGTGAGGGCTCCTGGGTCCCGGGTCACTAGTCCCTTTCTTTACTTCATTTTGTGGGACCAAGGAGCACAGTTTCCAGGCTACTGTTGTAGCCACACATTCCGGGAAACAAACTCACTCAAAAGGACAATGCAGAGAGCGGAATGCAGTTTATTACACCAGTAGGCCCAAGGCAGAGTCTCCTCTTAGCCAAGGACTCCGACCAGTTTTTGTGAAAACCTTGTATACCCTAACTGTACGTGCCCAAACCCACCTCCCAAATTCCCTGAAACTAGTCTGAACAAAGGAAAAGAAAGATACAATCAAAGTTAACCCGTGATTCATATGCCTTAAGCCTAGGTAGTTGACAGTAGACAATTATCAATAGGTCTGTGGTCACACCCCAATAAGCATAATAGAATGTATGATTCTATTCAGTTACACAGATAATTAGGGTATTCTTTTAGGCGACAGGGAGTCTAGGTACAAGCCCTGGGGCTCTTCCTTCCGGGGGCCTGGTTTTCTAGTTGGTATGTCGTTTCCATAGATAGTGGGCATAGAGCTCAAAGTCCACAGTCTGGCCCAAGATGGAGTCCTGCTTTCAAGATGGAGCCTGTTCTGTCTGTTTCCTCCTTCACTACGAGGGTTTGGAAGACCCTGTCCTCCTACCTGCTACCCCATTGCATGCATAAGCTCACTCATCTGATATGAATGCAGAGAATCCCCAGCGTCCCTGAAATGTTCCTGGCCTTTGTATTCAGTGATGGTGATCTGATTGATCAAAAAATGTCTTCCCTTCCCTCAGTCTTTGATAGCACACAAGGGGGAAATGAAGCTTTTTCTAATATACACAGGTGAAGCTCAGGTTCTGGACTGGTATTCTCATGTGCTTGGGGGCTGGGAGGGCTGTTCAAACCCAGAGGGCCACTACAATATTGTAAAGTAATTAGCCTCCAACTAATAAACAATAAATGAAAAAAAAAATAAAAAAACCCAGAGGGCAGGCTTCAATCCCGCAGATTCTGAGTCTGTGAGTCTGACTGGGGCCTGGGCTTCTATGCTGTTCAGAAGCCCCTGGGTAATGCCCTCACTGCTGGACCACCCTTCTCCAAGTCAGAGCATGGCAGCACCCAGAACTGAAAGGCTGAGGTCCAGGGACTCCTGCATCTCAGGCCTTGAGACTTGAGCTGAATTGTACCAGCAGCTTGCAGTCGGCAGATTGTAGGACTTGGCCTTCAGAACGGTGTGAGCCAATTCCTATAATAAATCTCCTCTTATATATCTCTCTATATCTGTTCTGTTTCTCTGGAGAACTCTGACTAATACACTATCTATTTCTAGAACTTTTTCATCACCTCAAGTAGAAGCTCTGTAATTCCTCAGCCTCCCTTCCCCAGCCCTTGGCCACCTTTAGTCTACTTTCTATCTCTGAATTTGTTTATCTTAGGTAACTCGTATGCATAGAGTCATGCAATATTTTCCCTTTTTTGTCTGTATTATTGACTTAGCATAATGTTTTCAAGGTTCATCCATGTGGAAGCTTGTATCTGGATGTCATTCATTATAAAGGCTGGATACCATTCCGTTGTATGTATAGACCTCATTTTGCTTATCCATTCATTTATTGATGGACACTTGGGTTGCCTCTACCTTTTGACTATTGTGGATAGCCTGCTGTGGACACTGGTATATAAGTACCTGTTAGAGTTCCAGTTTTCCATTCTCTTGGGAATTTCTGGATTACATGGTAATTCTGTTTAACTTACGGATGTGCCAAAATGTTTTCTGCAGTTGCTACACCATTTTAGTTTCTGTGGGCCCTTTTAAAGTCAAATTTTTTTGTAATATCTTACCTCTACACATATTACAAAAAAAAAAATTTATTCTGTTAGCGTCAGTCTGCAGTGATGTCTGCCTCTTACTCATGAGATGGAGCATTGCCATCCTGTGAATGTATTGCCAAAGCTTCTTTCTCTGAACCTGTGCAAGTGAGGGACTTGGAGCTTCAGTTCCATTGGCTTCATGATAAATCCATCTCTGTGTATTTCTATCTAAGAACAACTACCTTTCATTTGCTGAAAATCACTGAAGTTCTGATCTTACAAATAAAATAAAGGGAAAAGTGAAAGAATTATTTGTGGTGCTTGGGGACTAGTATCTTGATTGGGCCTTAGCATTCCAGACCATCTCCCTGTCTTTTTGGGTGAACATCATCCCTTAACCAGCTGCTCCTAAGTACCTCCTCAGATCCAGCCAGGAGGGGCTCCCATTCTAAGCCATGAGCTTAGAAGGGCCTCATTCCTGCAGTGTTTCTGAGACCAAGGCTTTTTTCTAGATTATTCCTCAGGTACCCAGAGCCCTAAAATGTCTTTCCAAATGGCCATTATTTGCTTTCAGGCAGTTTGCTTTGCAGTTGGCTGGTACAGAGGCACCCTGGGCAGCGAGTGTGCTTAGTCGCTCCGTCATGTCTGACTCTTTGTGACCCTATGGGCTCTGTCTATGGGGATTCTCCAGGCAAGAATACTGGAGTGGGTGGCTATGCCTTCCTCCAGGGGATCTTCCCAACCCAGGAATCAAACCCAGGTCTCTGGCATTACAGGCACATTCTTCACTATCTGAGCCACCAGGTAAACCCATGAATACTGCAGTGGGTAAACTGTCCCTTCTCCAGCAGAATTCCCAACTTAGGAATTGAACCAGGCTCTCTTGCATTGAAGGCAGATTCTTTACCAGCTGAGGTACCCGGCAGGCACCACCAAGCTCCTTCCCCTGGAACTACACTTAGCATCTCAGCATCAAGCTGCCATAGCTTTGAACTGAGTCTGTGAGCACCTGTGCTTTATCTCAATTTATTTTTTGCATCCACCAGCAAGATATGTTCTAAGGTAATTGCTTCTTCACTTCATGCCATTTTGACTTGTGAAAAGTTTCATTGGAAATTCTACTTTCAGATAATGGGACAATTTATCCAGTCATCCCTCAGTATATGCAGGATATTGTTTCCAGGACCTCCCTCAGATACCAAAGTCTCCAGATGCTCAAGTCACTTATGTAAAAAATGGGGTAGTATTTGCATATTGTGTAGGCTTATCCTCCCATATACTTCCAATCATCTCTAGATTACTTTTAATACCTATTAAAATATAAATGCTATTTAAATAGTTGATGGCAGGTGGCACATTCAAGGTTTCCTTTTGGGAACTTTCTGGAATATTCTTTTTTCCTGATAATTTTCATTTGAGGTTGCTTGAATCCATGGATGTGGAACCAACGGATATGGAGGGCCAACTATGCCTATTTCTAGACAAATGGCAGGTGAAACAGAATGGTTTCTTTGATTGGCTTAGGCCAATTATGATTTGTTCTCTGGCAGCTGGGCACTTTGCTGCCTGAAAAAAAAAAAAAAACACATCAGGTTACTCTCACCAAAAAAGAAGAGAGAATTTGCTTTAGGCTGGGAAGCCATAGCAACCAATAGAGAGAAGAGTTACTTTCCTTAGAATTGTAAAGGAGGATTAGCAATTAGGAAGGAAAGAAGGAAAGAGGATTTGTCACAGGATTGAAAAGGCAGCCATAGCTGAGTTTGTATTAAGCAGATTGTGAGAAGCTATTGTTCAGATGAAGTTCGGTGGGCCCCCGTTGTAAATAGTGAGTGATTAATGATAGTGTCTTTCCTTAAATTTATGACTTGTATTTGTTACATAGCCCATCACTAATAAGTAATGTCTGATGAATTAATGTTGCTATTGTCCATCAATATTTTCATGATGTCATTTCACCAAAATTAGCTGTAGCCAGGAGGAAAATCAACCCTAAGCTTTTCATTGCTTATGAAGCAATATGACTTTATCAGCTCATCCTACAGTAGCTGAAAAGGAATCTGGAGTCACCACTTAAAATCCTGATGGAGCACTGAACTTCTGACATTTCAAAAAGGAGAGGAAGCTGGGTTTGACTTCTTCTTGCCTTATCTCAGGGAGGAGCATGGATGAATTGTAGGAAAATACACAGATGCCATCAAGGTGCCATCTGAAGGCTGCTCACATGCTGTCAGACCCCAAGGTATTTCTTATGCCGACTTGTAATTTGCCTGCCACTCAATGTTTACACCCAGTGGTGGCAGGTTTATGGCGTCCTTTTCTATGCAAGGAATAATGCGTTTATATGGACCATAAATATTTTGACCTATAGATACCACATACATAGCAAATGGCCTGGAGGTCAGAATGATATCTCAGTAGCGACATTTCTACAGAATCCTGCCAAGTGGGAGTCTGAGTTAGGAAGGGGCTTTAGATCAACAACAGAAGTGCTGTCTACTTTTGGAAGTGACCCGTGGGAGGAGACCGCAATGTGGATCTGTCTCTCTAAGGCAGAAGGCTCACAGTGCGCTGCATGGGCTTGTTACGAGAGCAAGCATCTCCCACCAAGACAGGAAGTAGAAGCTGGCACTTTCCTTCAGACCTTAGCCCTGGAAGTGGCATGGGGTCACTTTTTCTTTGTGCTGTTTGTCAGCAGAGAGCCTGGATTCAAGGGACAATGGGCGGGGACATAGACTCCCCCTTTCGATGGGAAGAATATGCAAGAATTTGGAGGCTGCATTTCAAGACTACCACATCAGCTTGAATGTCATTTCCTCAGAGAAGTCTTGCAGGCCGTCTTCTCTTAAGTAGCCTTGTCCACTCCTCTAATCACTGTCTATCATGATATCACTTTGATCTTCCTCATAGCACCATTACCTGGGCTTTCTCTGTGAATGCATTTGTTAAACTGCATAATTTTAATCTCACTTCCTGCCCAGTATATGATTTCCAGGAAAGCAGTAACATTAGGGATCATGTTCACAGCTGTATCCCCATGTAGCATAGCAGGGGCTCCATACAAATTTGGTGCACCATAAACATTGGGTGAGTGGATGAAATTTTATCACCTAACTCTTCCAACAGCGCAAAACACACAGATGCCTAACATTCCCCATTCAGTATTTGGTCCCTCAGCTTTCTTTTATAATCTGGGGCTCTCATTAATATGACCACTTTTGGACCTAAGAATCCTTTTAATTATCACAGATGTATCCTAAGAAGTAATTAGTAAAAGCTGCCTAGAATCTTTGTGGATACGGCTGGTCCTGGCCGTATGGAAATGTACCAAATTCCCTGTCACAGAAATTCTTAGCTGTGATTGAAAAAGTTGAATTAGAAAATGGCTGAGGAAGATATATTCATGAGGAGGCAGCTTTCTGAAGCACAGAGAAGAAAATTCTCTGTGTATTTTGTTACCATCCATGGTTATAGAATTACTGGGAAGTGAACAGTAATGTTGCAATGTAATCCTAAGAAAATGGGCTGAGTGACTTATTGCCTGTTGGTTCAGAGCCTGCAAATCTGTTTTCCAAAGTGCAGCTGGGATAAAGGTACAGAAATAATGTGCAGCTTTTTACCTGCTCCCAAGTCCTTTATTGGGTCCCAGGAGGAGAAAGCTGAGAGGGAAGAGGAATAGAGAAGCTTACATGCCAGTTTCTGCGTATGTTACAGGCTGGTGAGCTGCAAGATGGATATTTACCAGGCTTCAACCTACATCTTAAGTTAGTGATGTGTCTCCGTTAATGGGGCCTCCCAGGTGGCACTAGTGGTAAAGAACCTGCCTGACAATGCAGGAGATATAAGAGATATGGGTTCGATCCCTGGGTTGGGAAGATCCCCTAGAGGAAGGCATGGCAACCCAGTATTCTTGCCTGGAGAATCCCATGGATAGAAGAGCGTGGTGGGCTACAGTCTATAGGGTCGCACAGAGTTGGACACGGCTGAAGAGGCTTAGCACACATTCCATTAATGAGAGCAGATCTCGCCATGATGGTGTATCTCTCTTTCCTCTTGGAAGAAAGATGAAGTCAATGAAAATCATTGCGTCTTGGAGGGGACGCAGTTCACACAGGTGTTTTTTTTTCCCAATAGTAGCACAGTGGTGTTGTTTTCCTTTGTTACCAAGACAGCAATTAGCAGGTTTCTAATGGTGCAAAGGTGGGTGACAGGTGCAACAGGCTCTTAGGAAGGTGGCTGCTGTCAGGCCTTGAAGCAGAGTAGGAGGTTGAAGGATTTAAATATAAAATAAAATCCACCAAATTCTATGCCATTCGTGTCTTCTGCGAATTTTTACACCTGCTCCAGTCTCAGGACTTACATTGTCTGGTTGAAAGCTTTAAAGAATGATATTTTCCAGTGCATCTCAAGGAGTAAAAACTTTTAAGTCATTTTCGAGAAGTGAGGAGTGCATTTGTCCAATTTGATTGCCTTAAGATTCCAGATGGGAGTTTGAGTGGTTATTTTTACATGTTATATAGTATTTATTATTGTTATTTTTGATTCTATTTACACATTATAATAAATACATATTTTTTTCCTATTTTCTTCATAAAAGTAACAAGTTTGGCTTCAAGAGAGAATTAAAAGAAATACTTTGTTGGAAGTTGTCGACATTTACCTCAAGAAGTCCCCGTGAGACTGAGGAAAGTCCTGATCAAAGGCCACTAATCTTGTGGCCAAAATTAGTGAGAAAAATAGGAAAGGACCCCAGGTATGTGGATTCATTTAAAACTGAGCAGAAAAAGTACTCAGCACAGAAAAATAACACAATCCAAACAGAATTCTCCACTTTTCCTTTCATCCTAAAACTGATTTTTTTTTTTTTTTTTTTTTGTCTCAGCTTCCCTAACCCTCTCCAAAAACATCACCATTCTCTGTTTCACCAGGCTGGGACATTCTGCTTATGATTCTATCTCCCTGTCTTTTATCTTGTATTTCCTTAAGATTAAACTTTTGGATGTGTCATGTCTTTTTTTTTTTTTTTCTTATAGCATCATCTTCTGTTGTTATTAATCATTGCATTTCCAGTTTGGAATGAATTTTTGGTCCAATTATGGATATATTGACCTTATATATAACATTCAGGATACAATTTTCATCAGATGGTTGTGAACATGGGGTTGGAATTCAGAGGAAATCTCAGGGTTTGCCGGGAAATTCAAATTTGAAAACCACTCAGAAAGACACAGTGGTGGGTTTCAAGACACTTATGTGAATGGAGATGGTCAGAGAAATGCTAGGTTCAAGAATATTCTTGAGGCTAATGGGAGCAGGAAACGAGTCAGAGCAGGCAGTTTCAGAAAGGCAGGAAAGAACATGGTATACACAACCCCTCAAAAGCCAAGGAGACCCACGCTTCAAGGAGTGAACAAGTCATCATTCCCAGGATTGTAAAGCACTTGCAGAAGGTAAATGACAGGAGGGAGCTGAGCTCGCCGTGCGGGAGGGCGTTCTCCAGACCCTCATTGGAGCGGAAGCAGAGGGTGACTTGCGGTGAAGGAGTCTGCAAGGGAACAGAAGTCTTCAACACGGATCTGAAGCGTCTCACGTTCTGCTCACTCGCGCTGCTGTCCTGGTCAGGGTCCGCCCAGCCCCTCCCTAAACAGAGCTCGAGAAAAGAATGTGAGTTTAGCCGGGTCTCCGTGCCATGCGGCGCCCCAACAGTGGGGGCTGGGGCGCGGGGAAAGGAGACGATGCACATCCAGCTGAGGCTGTTTGCCCCTCAGGGCCAGAACGTGGAGCCAGTTTTAGGCTAGTGCCCCAAGTCTTCTCCCAGTTTCTTCCAAAACCCAACTTTTTTGAAGCTCTTGCTTCGATGCTGTTGGAGAAGCATCTGGCTAGAATACGATCTATTTCCCTGATAGTCTCATAGACCTTTCCCCAAATCTATGAAGGGTTCAGCCCCCAAGCCCCCGGTACATGCTCGCCTCTCTCTGCACCTCTTTTTTTTTTTTTTTTTTTTAAATCCCATTCCTGTCATGGGATTTAAGTCTGTGGGGACAAAAGCCAGGATGTCATTCAGACAACATATGTGGATTTCTCATGTAAGACAGCCCCCCATCAGCACACACACACACACACACACACACACACATGCACACACAGAGCTGATAAATGCCTCTCCACCAGGAAAATGTCCCTGGCAGGATGGAGTCCATGAACATGAGAACATGTCCTTGGCACTGGCCTTCTCCCCTCCAGCTTACTCTGGAGGAGCCTGAATGAGAGAAGGGAATGGGGGAATCTAAAGTGGAGAAAACCATAAATGAATATCTCTAGGTGTTATAGTCAACCCAGTATCTTTGGATGAATACTTGAATGGGAGAAAGGAAGGACAATAAAGTGAGAGACAGCCATATGTTGGGAGTTTCAACTATCACCTAGCCATGGAAGTTTTCTTTTTTTTCTCCTTAGCTTGACTGTAATAGGCCATAAATTCCTTGGGATTAGGCATATGCAGCCTATATTTTATCCCCTTCTATTGCCTCCTAGGATGCTTCACATATGGCCAGCACTGCAGTATTTGTACTTTGGTTATATCTCTGACTCTGAAAGGTTTTTAAATTTGAGGCTATAGAGGACTTGTCAGTTTCAAATAGCTACTAGAGCAAGTGAGTACCCCTCTGCTTGGTCGGAGAGCCGTGATGCATAGGGGAGGGCTCATTAGGTAATCAACAGCCTCGAGAACAGCAAGGAGCAGCCAATGGCCTGAGTGAGGGAGACTGCCCGCCTGCCTCTGGGCTGAAACGTTGCTCTCTTCAGCACCTTGCAGGGGGACGTCAGTGTCACACATCAGGGTCTGTGCTGTGGGCTTGCGTTTCATTTCCAGCTCCCTCAGGAGGTCTACTGACTTGAATGGCCCTGGATTCTCATCTCAGCCTGATCTTCCTAGTTCACTGGAGTAAAATCCTTTACCTAATCTTCCTTCACATCCTTTCATTGGTAAATACACCTGGTATGATCAATTCTTGTTGTTTGTGCTGTAAATCAATTATTTCCTCCTGTCCTGATCAGAAAACTCCTGGTTCGTTTAGTATGCAAAACATGCTGAGACACACAGGCGCATGCGCGCGTGGACACACACACACACACACACACACACACACACACACACACGCAATTCTCAATACCCTCTATTTGTGTGTGTGTGTTCATCAGTCATGTCTGACTCTTTGCAACTCTATGAACCGAAGCCTGCCAGGCTCCCCTGTCCGTGCGATTTTCCCAGGCAAGAAGACTGGAATGGATTGCTATTTCCTCCTGCAGGGGACCTTTCCAACCCAGGGATCAAACCCACGTCTCCCACGTCTCCCACGTCTTCTACATTAGCCAGCAAATTCTTTACCTCTGAGCCACCTGGGAAGCCACTCAACCAAGTTTGTTTTGCCCGGCACACAGCAAGCCAGATGCTGAGACGCTGAGGTTGGCAGCAGAGAAAAGGCTTATTCAAGGCAGTCAAGTGAAGAGATGGGAGGTCGGGTCTCAAATCCCCCTCCCCGAAGGGTTGGGGTGAGGGGTTGGGATGCTTATGAGCGAAGAGTAGAGGATGGCCAGAACTGCAGGGAAGGTGTTTGGAGGCAGGGAAAGGCGAGGTGATGGGTGCTCTGCACGGGGACAGCTGAGCTTCCTGCTTCTTTGTAGGATGTCTGTTCAAAACAAGGCTGTAAAACTCCAAGGGTGGAGTTTTGAGCCCACTGATGTCAGAAGGTCACCCATCAGACAATCAGACATGCTCAGCTGAAGGGTCAGTGACCAATTTGAACTAGATGACTAGCTCAGTCCAAGTTCCTTAAAAACAAATTGGGCAAACATCGTACTGTTCATCTATCAGAGGTGCCATTTATAGGGGCAGTGAAGGGGTCTTGTGATTTATTGTCTAGGCTACATGACCTGGGATAGCAGTTTTGCAAGAACAAAGGCAGGTTACAATTTTCTACTTACTAGACAAGCAGGTTATAGTTGAATGGGTCTGACTAATGGCAACCCTGGATTTTACCTAATTTAAACTGTGTTGTTGTCTACTATTGCATAGATTGAGTAAAGTGAACAGTTTTCTACTACCTTATTACTAGGTCAGGCTGAACACCTTCAGTTATTTTCATCTAGTTTTTATTTCCAGACATTAATGTCACTGGGATGGGCACTGAGTGATGATTTATTCCGACTTGTTTCCATTCAGATGGCAAGTAAAGGATTCATACAATATTAATTTTTAACAGCAAGGAAATATTTTGTAATGTTGTCACTATGTAGCACATTTTTAAAAGCTGTTTCCAACTAACCTAAACTCTGAATAGACTTGAAAGGGAGTTCTATAGAAAGGGGTTCTTTCATACTGTATTTTAGATAGAACCAAAAAAATAAAGACTCTACAGATAAAGACTCTATAGGCTGCTCTTGGAAACAGGATGGGAGGAAAAAAGGGGGCCCTTTTCCTTGTGTCTGCTAAAAATGCAGGGGTGGATTAGGACCAAGTGGACATTTTAATTCCTAAGAGAGGGTGCTGGCCTTCCCAGTGCACTCTCTGGGAATTTGTATCAAATTCTAATATTAATGGAAAGTTGTTTTGACTCTTGGTCTCTTGGTTCTGTTACCAACAAATTCCCTGGTGCAAAGTAATAAACCCTTTTTCTACCTTTTGCCCAAATTTTTCCACCTTTTGCCCAAATTTTCCCACCAGCAAGGGGATCTCGTTTCCAGCAGGACTTTTGGTATCTTATTGGGGAACCTTTTCTAGTAAGATGATACTCAACCTCACTAATAGGAATTGTTTTGGCAAAATATCTTTCCCCTGAAAATCCCTAGTGTTCCCAAAGAATGTTCTAGGTAGTATATATAACCCTGTCAATGATCTTTCCATCATCATAAACAAACATTGTTAATGTATCTTTGGAGCATGCACATGTAATTCCTTCTCAGACTCCTAAGAGTAGGCTAGATCAGGCTGTCAAGTTAGGTGAAGGGAGGGACATGCAAGTGCTGGGATTCTCCACCATGGCCACTGAGAGAGACTCTCCTGGATGATATTATCAACAGACACTGGAATTGGAGAAAAATTAAAAACCTTTAAAAATTGTGTTCTTTTATGGTTCTGAGAGTGGTATCTCCCATGTAGACACCCAACAATAGCCCAAGGAATGACAGAGTGAATGCAGAGAAGGAATAAATTACACAGGGGATGCTGTTGTTAGGAACTTTTTAGTGTCAAGACTGTATATTGTCACCTGCTTATTTAACTTCTAAGCAGAGTGCATCATGAGAAACGCTGGGCTGGAGGAAGCACAAGCTGGAATCAAGATTGCCGGGAGAAGTATCAGTAACCTGATATGCTGATGACACCACCCTTATGGCAGAAAGCAAAGAACAAAAGAGCCTCTTGATAAAAGTGAAAGAGGAGAGTTTAAAAGTTGGTTTAAAACTTGACATTCAGAAAACTAAGATCATGGCATCTGGTCCCATCACTTCATGGCAAATAAATAGGGAAACAAAGGAAACAGTGTCAGACTTTATTTTTCTGGGCTCCAAAATCACTGCAGATGGTGACGGCAGCCATGAATTAAAAGACGCTTGCTCCTTGGAAGAAAAGCTATGACTAACCTAGATGGTGTATTAAAAAGCAGAGACATTACTTTGCCAACAAAGGTCCATCTAGTCAAGGCTATGGTTTTTCCAGGAGTCGTGTATGAAAGTGAGTGTTGGATTATAAGGAAAGCTGAGCACTGAAGAATTGATGCTTTTGAACTGTGGTGTTGGAGAAGACTCCTGGGAGTCCCTTGGACTGCAAGGAGAACCAACCAGTCCATCCTAAATAAAATCAGTCCTGAATAGTCATCGGAAGGACTGATGCTGAAGCTGAAACTCCAATACTTTGGCCCCCTGATGCAAAGAACTGACTCATCGGAAAAGACCCTGATGCTGAGAAAGATTGAAGGTAGGAGGAGAAGGGGAGGACAGAGGATGAGATGGTTAGATGGCATCACCAACTCACTGGACATGAGTTTGAGTCAACTCTTGGAATTGGTGATGGACAGGGAGGCCTGGCGTGCTGCAGTCTATGGGGTCACCAAGAGTTGGACATGACTGAGCATCTGAACTGAACTGAACTGAGTGTAAAACAATTAATAGAGACCTCAATTAAATAGAGTCAGGAGACCAGAAGGGGGAGCTCTTTCGACCTGTGACAATAGCAGAGCCCAACCAGAAGAAGAAAGACTCCTCTCCTGGCAAGAACTCAGCCAGTGAGACGCCGTGGAGCCTTTGTGTTCTATGTCCTCACCTTCCTTTTTCCCTCTATGAAAGAGTGCTCTTTTCTTGCCATGGAGGGACTTGTAAGGTGACTGGCCATCATTGCAGACCCTAAATTGCAATTCTCTGCTGAACCCCAATAGACCTGTCTCTACCAGGGAACTATCTGGCTGTCTATTTGTTTCCGGTCAACATCATTCAAGACTTTCTTGGCTCGAGGTGATAGAAACCAAACTGATTTTATTGTTAAATAATCAGAAGACAGAATTCCAGGCTGTGTCTGGAGTTTACACATCTGCATCTTATGTTTTTTTAAGAATGTGATGCCTTTCTTATTCTGGAAATTAAAGATTTGTTTGTCTGGTGTTCCCCTTTAATCCTTGACATAATGCTGCTGTGCCCCTTGTAACTACAAGGTTGACTGAGGCACAGTAGCTGATCTCAAAGATTCTTCTTCTTTAGCTTTCACTTGACTTCATTAGTCTTTCTCTTCTTTACTCTTTGTGATCGGAATAAGCAGATCTCATGGTGGCACAGTGGTAAAGAACTCTCCTGACAATGCAGGAGATACAAGAAATGCAGGTTCAATCCCTGGGTCGGGAAGATCCCCTGGAGTAGGAAATGGCAACCCAGTCCAGTGTTCTCCCCTGGAAAATTCCATGGGTAGAGGAACTTGGTGGGCTGCAGTCCATTGAGTCACAAAGAGTCAGACACAGCAGAGGGGCTGAACACACACGAAACAGGTCCCAGAGTGAAATCTTAGCCTTTTGGACACTTAATCCCAATTTCTGTGCCACTGAGGAAGCACTTGTTCCTGGTACATTGCATTTTGGTGGAGTGGGGGACCCTTTAAACACACCCAGAAGCCGCCTTTGTGGAAGAAATGGAGGCTTAGTCTCAGAGCATTTTCCTGGGATTGGATTTGAGGTGCGTGTCATGCAACACGTGCTAGGCTAGGCTAGTAGTTGCTTGATTCACTGAAAACAAAATCACAGAAAGCAAGAGGTCATAAAAAAATGATTCATACGTGCCTTAAGCATTTTTATTTTAAAGTAAAACTTATAAATTGACATTCATTTGCCAATCTTTGATGTAAAGCTAAGATCTTTTCTCTTAATTGGCACTACATGAGGTCTCTCTTAATAAATTACACCCTTAATGCATCCCCTCAGGTCTGCAACTCCAGTTTCTTTACATTGGAGCAAGAAATAAAGTGACTTGCAAAGAAATCTGATTGAATAATCTTTCTCAATTGCTATAATTTTCCCCCAAGTCCTTCACAGTTGTCTCAGCCACACTAATCCAACGGTTTGCATGAACTTTTTCAGGCTCGTGTTCATCAAGCAGTTCTGAAGACTTTGATTTATCTTTCACTGACTCATCTCTCTCCTTCTGTACTCATATTTCATGGGTTGTATACATTTAATTTACATAAGCTTCATTTGCTTACATAATAACATTGATAACTCTAACATCTTTGGGAATAAACCCACATGATTCTTGGTAAGCAGTGCTAAGTTATCAAGTTGGAATTTACTAGAGAGAAGCCTTTGAATGAAAGGCTTACAGATGCTTAGGGCTGTGTGGTGGGTGCTGGACTCTGCCCTGCCCTGGACTCCTTGGTCCACTTGGATGTCATCTCCAGCTTTGGCATCTTCCTCCCTCTTGTACGGTGTCTCTTTAACTAAGGAGAGTCTGGAAGCGGAAGTGCCAGAGTGCTGCTCCTGAGGGAAGAAATTCATGAGGTTGGGAGTTGATGGAGAAGCACGCCACCTTTCTGTGAGATTTTCCTCACTAGGGGCCCATGGAGCTCACCTGCTCACTAAAAGCCTCTTAATTAACTCCTTCCCCTTCCGGCTTCCCTTCCTGATCCCTCATGGGTCTCCCTCGCTTCACCACTGGGACCCACATTCTTGACTCCAGGTCCTCTTTGGAGGGAATCAAACCCACGACAAGCACCACTCAGGATGCTGCATGGGGAGGATGCAGAGGCACGATCAGGTGAGTAGATTCAATGGAAGCCACGCGAAAAGCATCCAT
Source organism: Odocoileus virginianus (assembly GCF_023699985.2). Lineage (NCBI taxonomy): Eukaryota > Metazoa > Chordata > Mammalia > Artiodactyla > Cervidae > Odocoileus > Odocoileus virginianus. Next base: position 4,769,622 of record NC_069682.1, read on the forward strand.
ACAGCTGGGAAATCTGACTTGGTCTCTCCCTCCTCAGACTGTGAAGTAATTTCTGCCCTTGTTTTCTACACACATGGTGCTTCCTTCCAGCCAGCTTTGACCTCCTTGTTAGCCTGATGAGGACATGTCTTGGGGGATCTGTTCCAAGTTTCTGGCTGGAACAACAGTTGGGTGGGACTTATCTCAGTCCCCTGACCCCTGGTCTTATCTCTTTACTTCTTCATTTGCCTTGACCTTTACAAACTGGCCATCCTGAGCTTTTAGCATCATGTGTCCCGGTTTCAGTTTTCCAACCTGATTTTTAGGTGTTCTCCTCTAGACCTCAGTTTACCTGTGGTTCTTCTGGGCTCCTGACTACAGGAATTTACCACTTAGCCGAGACCTGGTCTTGGACTTCTGTCCTGGAACTCCCAGGCCCATTTCCAACTCTCTTTTCCTCCCCATTTTCCCTCTTACCTCTACTCCGGTCCTGGCCTCCTGCCCCTCTCTCACCTGTGGACTCTGGGCAGTCTTTCTAATGAATGTACTGATAAGTATTTTCCAGCAAAACTTACCTTCCCACCACTTGATGCCGTCTAAATGTTTTTCTTCAAAGATACACAATATTGAATTAATGTCTTTCAGTGACAGAACAAGACTATTGTACTCTCTCTCCCCCATTCTTAAGAACAAGTGTTTGGATTGTAAAGTGATTGAACCACACTCTATTCTCTCTTATTAATGGAAAATTGGTCATAAATTGCCGAGGCGTGACTAGCTCATTTTCCCAACACAGCTGCAAATGCTTTATGCTGGGCTCACTTTCGATTTCTCAGAATGAAAAGAGAAAACTGTAGAACTGACACTTCTCTAAATGGTTCCCAGTGTCAATCCCTACAGAGATGAGGGATTAAAGGTAGCGCCACCTTTAGTCAAGGCTGTTTCCTTGGAGTGTCTGTCTTTATCTTCTTACGGAGTGTTGGCATCAGCTGCAAACTTTGAGATGACAGACATTAAACATTTTCTTTTTAAAAAAAATTATTCTAAAAACTGATCTAAAAGGCATATATACAAGTGTGCCTTGGAAGTGCTCTGTATTTAATGCACAATAATTCATAATAATACTTTATTATAATTTTTGAAGGCACATTACATCTTACAAAATGTCTTTATCCATAAATTGTCTCTTTTAATCCTCAACTATCCTGGTGAAATATATTGCAGTGTTGCCATTTGGTCCTTGAAGAAGGTGTTCTGATAGATTTGTCGATGTGTGCAAGACACAAACCATTAAAAAAGACACTTGAGTGCTTATGTTCTGACACCACACCTGGCATCTCAGTGGATATTCCTCTTTGGTCTCCCGGAAGTTCTGTTTTCTTTTGGGACCATACCTCCCTTTGGGAAACTATTTCTTTCTCAATTTCAAATGAACGTTGTAGAATAGCTGCCAAACACTGGCCCCCACTGCTGTCTCTTTCACAGGGTTTAGGGTGTCTGCAATCAAAACAGTGCTAGGCAGCAAGAACCAAGGGACAGCACAATAAAAAGAAGAGACACCACTTTTCTGATAAAGGTCCATCTAGTCAAAGCTGTGGTTTTTCCAGTAATCATGTGTGGATGTCAAAGTTGGACCATAAAATAGGCTTAGTGCCAAAGAATTGATGCCTTTGAATTGTGGTGCTGTAGAAGACTCTTGAGAGTCCCTTGGACTGCAAGGAGATCCAACCAGTCCATCCTAAAGGAAATCAACTCTGAATATTTATGGAAGGACTGATGCTGAAGCTGATGCTCCAATACTTTGGCCACCTGATGTGAAGAGCCATCTCATTGGAAAAGACCCTGATGCTGGGAAAGATTGAAGGCAAAAGGAGAAGAGGGTGCCAGAGAATGAGAGGGTTGGATGGCATTACTGACTCAATGGGCATGAGTTTAAGTGAAGTCTGTGAGACAGTGAAGGACAGGAAAGCCCGGCGTGGTACAGTCCATGGGGTCACAAAGAGTCACAGACAACTGAGCAACAGCAACGAAGAACCAAGGGAAGGAGACCCCTCTCTCCTCTGTGGTAAACGTCAAGGCTGTGTGGTGTCATTGGGAAAGGCAGTCCAGATCATGAGCACAGAGTTGACAGCAGGAGGGGAAGGGAGATGAGAGACAGAGATAGGGAGTCCCATGGTCTGACGTGAGTGGTGCCGGCCGCTGTGGCCAGACCGCCCCGCTCCAAAATGGCGTTCTGAAAATGGCGGAGCACAGTCGACTCCTCCTTCACGCCCGTGCACTCCGGGCTTGTCAGCTGTGTCTTCTGCTGCATTGTTGTTCATTTGAACCTCACAAGCACACCAGAGGTTAGGCATCAGTTAATACAATTTCTGTTTTGGAAATTTACTGAGATTCTGTTCATCTGAGACTCATCCATAGAGACACAACTCAGTAGGTGACCAAGCTGAAACGAGAAATCCTCTCTTTTTAACACCAACTCCAATAATTTTCTTCCTTTCCACATAATTTATCTACTGCCAGAGATCAGAAAAAGTAAGATGAGACAGAATCCTAATATTTGATTAGGTGTAATTTTTCATTTTTCTTGAAATAAAAAGCTCTATGTCCATGGGATCACAAAGACTCAGACATGACTGACTGAACAACACCAAATGTCCTATTAACTATGATGTCCCCACTCTGAGATTAAGGAATAGATCTTCTCCCAGTTCACTCCATCCTCAATACATTGCTATTTAGTTTAATCACTGAGTACCTATAACTGAGAATCTGTCTCACATAAGGACCGATATTGGTGTTGGAGATTTTAATACATGTATAAGATCTCACCCTTGAACTTAAAGATTCTTTGGCTTTTTTAAAACTGTGCTGATGTTTCTGTTATTTTTGCCATCCTTGACCTGTGTGAGGCTGCTTCTCCTGGCTGCAGGGGGTGTTGGCTGTAATTGGCTCCCAGACACCCCCTTCTTCTGAGAGACTTGCCTTCAGTTTCCAGGAGCTGCACCAGTTAGAAATGTCTGAAGGTTATGCTCTTCTCTGGTTTTAATTTTCAATTTGAATACTTTTAGTGTAGTATAGTTGATTTACAATGTGTTAATTTCTGCTGTGCAGCAAAATGATTCAGTTATTTATCTCTTCTTTTCCAGTATGGTTTACATTTATGTTATTTATATTGTTTTGTATTTTTTCCATGATGGTTTATCATAGGATATTAAATCTAAGTCTCCGGGCTATACAGTGGAGCCTTGTTGTCTATCCATCCTGTATATAAAGCTTACATCTGCTAACCTTCCTCCCACTATGTCCCTCATTAAGCCCCTCTCTGTTGGCAAGCCCCAGTCTGTTGTCCATGTTTGTGACCCCGTTTCATGGATAGATTTGTCTCTGGGGGCAACTTTCAGCCAGTGACAGACTGATCTGGGTGCCACACACGTCAGAACTCCCCATGGGGTCAGGCTGAGAGTAGGCTTCACATAAAACACTTCTTTTCTTGCCTTCCTCCCCTGCCCTCTCCTGCATCTCTTCCTTCTTGACCAGGTCCTCCTGAGCACTCTCTCTCTTACCAAGAATCCCCATCTCACACTCCTCTGGGGACTCTGGCCTCAGGCATCATCATCCATCTCTTAGTCACAGCTTCATTTCCTTATCTCATGAGTCCTTTCTACTGACCTCTGCACCCAATAATCACACGCTTGCTAACTGTGTTGGTAAATGGAGGAGAACGAGCAGCCTAGCAGCTTCAGGTTTTGGCTGAACCTCATTGGGAAAGACCCTGATGCTGGGGAAGACTGAAGGCAAAAGGCAAAGGGGATGGCAGAGGATGAGAAGGTTAGATAGCATCATGAATTTGATGAACATGAATTTGAGCAAATTCCAGGAGACAATGAGGACAGAGGAGCCTGGCGTGGTGCAGTCCATGGGGTTGCAAAGAGTTGGATGTGACTCAGGGACTGAACACACACACACACTCCACCATTTCTGTTGTATAAGGCTGGTTAGGCCAATAGGTCTGAAGAGTGATGGTTGTCCTGCATTTCCTAAAATAGCAGAGCAGAAACTGTGCTAATTTTAGATAAGGACATAAAATGCCTGAGGATGTAAAGATGTGATTTTTTTTCCCCCTTGCAAGATCAAATTATATGAAAAAGCCTGCAGGAAGCACAGGAGAGTAAAGTATGTCATGCTTTTCACTTACACTGAAGTCAGGGTGAGGCTGGGGACCTGCTGTCCCCTCTTCAGAGTGGTGTGTGTGGCTCTGGGGTCCTAAGGCTGCAGCCCAGCACAGTGTGTGGTGGTGGGGCTGGGGTGAGTCTCGCATCCACAACTACTGTGTGTTGAACAGGGAGTGACTGATGGAGTCTGTGCTCCAAGGAACAAGGCAAAAAATAAACCGGAAAACCAAGTCCACAGTTGGTAGTTTATCACAGAGGCAACAGTCACCAAGTTCGTAGTGAGGACAGAATCAGTCATGAGGTGGGAAGGGAGAAGACATCGCCATGGGAAGGAGCTGTCTGTGCCAGAAGAGGTACCCGTTGACATCTTTTATGTATTCCAGAAAAGCTTGGTTGGCAGACGTGGCCAGAGGGAATGGTCTGTACTGAGCACATACATTATGAGTTGGGCAGAAATGCCTCACATGTAATCATTTTGTGAAGTATGCACAATTGATGTCTCATATTCAAGTAGAGGAAGCTAGACTCAAGGTTGGGTGACCAGCCTGAGGTCACATAGCTAGCAAAGGGAGCTAGGGCTTAAATAGGGCTAATTCTGATCCATTCATTATGTGTTTTGCTTCCCCTTCCCTCACACCCTTCCCAAACCCTGCCAACTATTCAGCTCTGTAACCCAACTCTGTCCCTTTGAAACACAGATAGTTTCCCCATTTTACAGAGCTGGAAAGCTAAGACTCAGTAATGTCACTGATACCACACAGCTAGTTTTAGATCTATTTTTTCTAACTGTAATAGTTGTTACCCACTCAAGCATCACTGTCTTGTCATGGAGAAGGGGCTTGCATAACTCAATGAAGCTATGAGCCATGCCGTGCGTAAGTTCCAAAGAACAGTTAGAAGAGACAAGAAGGCCTTCTTCAATGATCAGTGCTTAATAAGAGAAGAAAACAACAAAAGGGAAAAGACTAGAGATCTCATCAGGAAAGTTGGAAACATCAAGGGAGCATTCTGACCAAAGATGGGCACAATAAAAGATAAAAATCATAGAGACAGAATAGACGCTGAAGAGATCAAGAAGAGATGGAAAGAATACACAGAAGAACTGTATAAAGAAGATCTTAATGAACCAGATTACTATGATGGTGTGGTTAGTCACCCAGAGCCAGACATTCTGGAGTGCAAAGTCAAGTGGGTCTTAAGAAGCACTGCTGTTAATAAAGCTTGTGGATATGATGAAATTCCAGCAGAACTATTAAAATCCCTAAAGGATGATGCCATCAAGGTTTTGCATTCATTATGCCAGAAAATCTGGAAGACCCAGCAGTGGCAACAGGACTGGAAAATGTCAATCTTCATCCCAGTTCCCAAGAAGGGTAGTACCAAAAAATGTGCTAACCATCGGACAGTTACACTCATTTCCCATGCTAGTAAGGTCATGCTTAAAATGTTGCATGCTAGGCTTCAGCATTATGTGAAACAAAAACTTCCAGATGTCCAAGTTGAGTTTAGAAAAGAAAAAGGAACTAGAGATCAAATTGCCAGCATTCGCTGGATTGTTGAGAAAGCAAGGGAATTTCAGTAAAACATCTATCTCTGTTTCATTGACTATGCTAAAGCCTTTGACTGTGTAGATTATGACCCACTGTGGAAAGCTCTTAGAGAGATGGGAAGACCAGATCATTTTACCTGTCTCTTGAGAAATTGGTATGTGGGTCAAGAAGCAACAGTTAGAACCCTGTATGGAACAATTGATTGGTTCAAAAATCAAGAAAGGAATACGACAGGGCTGTCTGCTGTCACCCCGTTTGTTTAACTTATACACTGAGCACATCATGAGAAATGCTGGGCTGGATGAGTTATAAACTGGAATCAAGATAGGCAGGAAAACATCAACAGCCTCAGATATGCAGATGACACCACTCTAATGGCAGAAAGCGAAGAGGAACTAAAGAGCCTCTTGATGAGGATAAAGGAGGAGAGTGAAAGAGCCAGCTTAAGACTAAATGTTAAAAAAGACTAAGATCATGGCAACTGGCCCCATCACTTCACGGCAAAGAGAAGGAGAAAAGGTGAAAGTACTGACAGGTTTCCTCTTCTTGGGCTCCAAAATCACTACGGACTGTGACTGCAGCCATGAAATCAGAAGATGATTGCTTCTTGGCAGGAAAGCAATGACAAACCTAGACAGTGTGCTGAAAAGCAGATGACAAAGGTCCATATGGTCAAGGGTATGGTCTTCCCAGTGGTCACATACAGTTCCATGAGAGCTAGACCGTAAAGGAGATGGAACGCCAAAGAATTTATGCCTTTGAACTGTGGTGCTGGAGAAGACTCCTGAAAGTCCCTTGGACAGCACGAAGATCAAACCAGTCAATCTTAAGGGAGACAAACCCTGAATATTCACTGGAAGGACTTGATGCTGAAGCTCCAGTATTTTGGTCATCAGATGACTGATTGGAAAAGTCCCTGATGCTGGGAAAGATTGAGGCAGAAGGAGAAGAGGGCATCAGAGGATGAGATGGCTGGACAGCATCACTAATGCAATGGACATGAACTTGGCAAACTCCAGGGAGATGGTGAGGGACAGGGAGGCCTGGCATGCTGCTGTCCATGGGGTCTCAAAGAGTCGGACACCACTGGGCAACTGAACAACAACAAAATGGTTGTTATGGTAGCGATCAATAAGAAGTTCTGGATAACTTGTTATGTGAAGAGTTATTTCCTTTGCTTAGTGTCAGGTTGAGATGTTTTCTGCTTGTTCTCAGTCTTTCCCATTTTGTTAGCTGTGAAAGATACTTTCTAGCCAGGTGTAGCAGGACTTATTGGGCACATCCTGGTCCAGTGACTCAGTAGGGGTTATCATTTGGCTGTTTTATTTATGGCTCCTCTCGCCTCTGCTTCTCCCATCCAGAGGACATTTAAGTGTGTTCTGCTTTGGATCCTTCATCTTTCCCTTCCTTGATTGGGTTGCCTGTCTTCCAGTATTACTCAGAGCCACCATGATTGCACCAAAACCCTCCTGACTCCCAATAAACCTGCCTTGATCACCCCCTTGGGTTTAACCAGCTGTTCTTCATCACTGCTCACAGGAGTGAGCAGACACTGCTTACTGGACCAGTCACTCACTAATCCCTCCATGTCCCATTTGGTATAATGCCATTATCTCTCCAGGTGTGTGCAATGTATGCAATTGTGTATCAGTACATCATTCCTACCAACACACGTATGTAACATATTATTTTGTACTAGGAAAAGTTCCCTGGAGGTCACCATGCATTCAGTCTCTCCATTTTATAGATAAGGAACTGAAGCCCAGAGCTGTGACTTTGCTTAGGGTCACAAAATTACATGGTGGAAAAGCTGGGACCAGAAGCCATTCTCCTGTTCCTCCTCCTCATCATTATGACCATCATCATCATCTTCAGTGTTTTTCCCCACAACTTGCTCTCAGAGATATATGTACCATGATGTATGTTCAGGAGTTCATGATAGCTTGGAGGATGACTTAGGGCTGCTTCCCCAGGAATAGACTAGACAGTAAGGCTTTAAATGAAGGTGGGCCATTGAACACATGCTTCTTGGAGAAATCAGGGAGTGCAAAGAAGAAGTGAGTCCAGGGAAGCGAAAAGAGGTGAGCAATGTATGACCCCAGGCACAGGTTTGCCTGCCCTGGTCCTGCAGGGACCTCAGAGTGCAGAAATTACACTCCTGAGACCTCCCTGCTCAGGATCACAGAGCTGGGCTTTCACACCTTTTAATCAGTCACTGTCTTCAGTTTGTCTCAGGAGACATAGAATTCTAATTTTTTGTGCCTAAAGGGGTTCCAGGAGCCCAAGAAAAGACCTCTGAGAGAAGCTGCAGGTCCAGGGTGTTAGAAGGGAAGGGTGCCAGAGACTGGTGTGTGCTGCAGATAAAAATAAAAGGCATGGAAGTGGGACAGGTTCTCTCATGACTTTCCAAAATAAAGGCATGGGAGTGGGGCAGGGTCTCAAACTTTCCTAGCAACCTGGTCTTCCATGTCTTCCATCAGACTCTCCTGCTCCATGTCTGCACTTGGCTGCCTCCTGCATCCTCCATGTCTCGTCTCCCTTCCATGACCACCTGTCTAATGTAGGTCCCATCTTCAGCACCACTCCCCACCTCTCCCTCCTGCTTTATTTTCTTTGTGTACTTCTTGCTCCATAAATTTATTTATTTCCAAGTTTTATCTCTCTGCCATAGAAGCTCCACAAAAGCCTGATATTTCTTCCTTCTTGTTACCATTTTCTCTTCAATCCTAGAAGAAGGCTTGGCACAGAGTAGGTGTTTCATATATATTTGCTGAATAGGAATGGATGGATGAAAAGAAGCACCAGTTGTGAAGTGTCTGTAGAGAAATGTGGAGCTATTATGAGGTTCTGGCAGTGGGTGTTCTGGTTTGCAGAATTCGTTGTTTTCTCTTATCAGTATGCAAGGGGCTAGATATGAAGGATTGTATTAATGTTCAATCTATAGTCTTCCAAATTATTATAGATAATATTAGTCTTAATGAGCATATGTTACAGTGGTGAAATGCTTCCAGAAAGTTTTTGAAGAAAATTATGGTGTTGAAGGGAGCCTTTAAGTTCTTTGATACATTATGCCACTCAAAGGAATATAATAGCTTCTCTTTTTCTCCCAGAAGATATGTGCATTTCATTATATGTCATTATCTGATATATGTTTGGCATAAAAGGCACTTTTCCCTTTTCCTCTTTCTTTAAAAAAAAATTGCATGGCATGCATATAATAGAAAATGGCCATGAGTGGGTACCATATTCTACTCTACAGTATATATCATTTGGGAATAGCCCACCCACCCATTTTTCCTACTGTGGTGTGGGAGATATATTGATTCATTACATAATTTGTATTCTTTTCTTCAGATCAGAAATTGGCCTAGGCATTCAGGCAGCACAAATCTCTCCCCCTGCACCAATATTTTTCCCTTTAGCCAAATACCATTTCCCTGAGCAGCAATTTAGTCATTACCCTGTGATATAAAAGAAATGTGAAATCTGTCACAAGGAAGATGATGTTGTGACACAGACAGGGATCCTCTGGGAGGTTTATCCAGCTTTTCCATAAGATTGAAATGAATGTGACAGTATGTTCAGATTCATAATTAAATTTATTCTTTTTTTTTTTTTTAACTTGCGTGGGTTCTTTACTATGGAGAGAATGAGAATGAGGAAATGTGGCTCTTGGTACAGAATAAGGACAGGAATCAATCTAAACCTTGAAACTAGCAGTGTAAACATATGCTTTATGCTTTCACTTAAGTTTCAGGGCACTTCCTGTAAAGCACCAAACTAGAGCTATGACTTCTGGTAGGGGCTAGTAATGGAGGGCTAATGTAATCCCTGGGAAAATTATAATTACCTTTTAAATGCCTTTCTTCTGTGCTAGGCAGGAGTTGCAGCTGTGTCTGGTCTCATCACTGCAGTGTTGGCACATGTAGGCACCTAATAAATATTTACTGAAATTGGAAACAGATATGAGAGGAGAGTCAGGGGTAAGTGAGAAGGGGAGGAGGGTGAAGGGGGGGGGACTTCTGAAACAAGTACCCCAGAGGTTTGGTACTGTGACAACGACCCTACACGCACTACACAGTGAGGAAGTACAGAAAGACAAGAGAAGCAACTCGGAGAAGCAAAGGTTTGAAGATGCTGGGTAATCAGGAAGAAAGCAAATAGACCGGGAATGTATAGGATATACGAGACTGCAGTAGCATCCCTGTTCTGCATCCCTGCATGCGGTACACTCTCCATTGTGGGAGTCCCCTGGCTAAACCATGTGCTTTTTTTTGGCCACTAAAATAATGGTTAAGAGACGTGTTGAGTGTATGTGGGACTCCTGCTAATTTTTACAGGATCCCTATCTATATAGACAATTTGATTTTAGAAGATTTTACAAAATGAATATGTCCATCTGACATGCATAGTGATATATTGATGAAGATTTATAGTGATATATTGATGAAGATTTATAGTACTAGGTAGAGAAGAGGTGCTTATATGTTTGGTTGTTGTCCAATCAATGCTTGGGAAGATTCTGCATAGTTTAGGCATCATCTCCTTCTGTTCAGGTCCAGGGATTATCTCTTCATGTTCTTATTGTTAGATACATTATTCTGGGATAATTTTGTATTTCTCACTACAAAAGAAGAAAAAAAAAGTGAAAACTCTGCTATTACTCAGAGCACCATGAAGAACCAGGTTTTTCATAATCAGTTTGGATAATAGCATTTGGAAACAATATAGACACTTTTTATCTCTGCAGATCCCTAAAACCATGTATTTACTGATGGTGATTTATCATCTGTCCATCACCATGGTCCATCATCCGTCTTGCCACCATAAGTACTGGAGTCTTTCAAAGGTCATTGTCATGCTTCATCAAGGACAACCTCAACTGTAAGTCCTGCTTAGAATTTGCAGGGACGTATGCATGATAATTGTTTTCTGATACTGTTGAATTTATAATTGGGCATATTATAGATTAAAAATAGAGCAGCATATCTTCCAACCATTTCTTCTCTTAAACTCTTGAGTTTATAGTCACTGTATTTCTAGAATGGGATCTCCTACTTTCCATTCAACAATACCAGCATGAAGGCTGGGTGAGGGGCCCAGAGGTGGAGCACATAGTGTGGTCCCAAGAGCAAAAACATCCATCCCTTGCAAAGGGATGATGGCATGACTTAAGGCTTCTTCAGAAAGCGTCACTCCACCACATGGACTAAAGGTCCGTCACAGTGGAGACCTGATGGTCAGCAAACCCTGTGGAGAAGATAGGTGCGGCCAACCTTTTACTCAACAGAGCCTGAGTCTGAGGGAGAAGCAAGTGTCCACTCTGGGGACCGCTGCAGAGGGCTCACCGGGTGAGGATAGCGATGCCACCCCCACTGCCTTTAGATGCTTCAGCCACAGAGTCCCCCTGAGAAGGATGCAAAGAGATGAGCACTGACCAAGCCGAAGGGTGGCCATTGATTGTTGGCAGCCAGGAGCCCTGATCTTGTATTACGTCTGATGTGAGTGAGAGTCACCCAAATTTAGCAATTCAGCACTCTTTTAGTGGCCCAAATTCATGCAGTCTCACAAAAGAAATTTTGCTGTTCTGACTGCCAGCAAAATGATTTATTCATCTCAGCACCGTCTTGGAACCCCCAGGACAACCTGCTGGGCAGGAGTCCTTGGGGTCTTAGGGACATCTGGTCAACCCCATGGACTAAAGGATTAGGAAGTGCTGTGAAGGGAGAAGCTGTGACTAGGCCCACGCGGGTCCTGCCCATTGTGAACTTGGCCAGTCTCTTAATACTGTTTTCATTTTCCTGTCTGTAAAATGGAGAAAATAGTGGTTCTTATTTTCATAATTTATTTTGGTGAAGATTAAATGAGCTATTTCATGCACAGCTCTCAGAAAACTACCTACCACAAATTGAAGAGTTTGCTATTTGTCTTGAGCTATTTACCATGATCTGTGTCATGCTCTTCCTCCTGGCATTTCCTTGTTATTTTTGGCTCCCACTGAACAATGTTTGCCTCATTGAAATGCACAACCTCTCCATTTCACGGCCCAACAAACTTCCTGAGTTCTTAGCCAGCAGTAGGGTAGGAAGTGTGAAGCTTTCAGAACAAAGGGATATCCTAAAATACATGTGTGTTGTTCTAACAGAAAAATGAAGGCATACCAAGGCCTTTCCTTAGAAGGTATAGGTGACAGAAAATAGAAATGACAGCTATTGTTCAGGAGAAAGAAAGGTTGTAAAATGAGATTACAAGTGATATTATGTTTTCCTTCATCCACCTTCTCGTACTATTACTTCTAATGCTATTAGGACTTTTATTGCCATTATTATTTTTTTTTACCATCCAATAAATGTCAGGCACTGTACAAGATATGTGTCATAGAAAGGAAATGAAGGAACAGTGCTTTATGGTTCCAGTGAGGGAACAAAATGTCTAAATACTTTCAGAGTCTCTGAAGAAATTTCAGGGTAATGTTCATGAAGAAAAGGGTCCCTGGGATATCTGGAAAATATGAGTAAAAATATTCATACCCCCAAAGCAATGATGTACATATAATTTTAAAATATTTCCTTTATTACAGCAAGTGCAAAGCAGATAATGATGATATTTAACTAAATGATCAGTGTGTATCTGGATGATTCTTTATATAGCATTATTATGATTAGCCAATTAAAGAGCAGATGAAGGTGTCTCTTCACAGTGAAAAGGCCTCTTGTCCTCGAGGCAGAAGATTTGACTCTTTTGTACACTAGCTGGGCATATTACCTTAATTCTTGCGATTACAAATAAGAATGTTAGAATAAGCAGAATCAGCCTGCAACTGTCTGCCTTCAGTTAAAAACTGGGAATATTATTGCTGGCATGTTTATGGCAAATCTAGCAATATTACTCAGTTCTTAGATATCATAATGGCATCTGTCTTATACATACACACACACACACACATACAACACACACACACACATACAACACACACACAATTCCTATTACTACTAATCAGAGTAATTAATATGATCCATCAGATCTTTGGGAGAGTGATTCCCATTGATCATAGTTCCATTCTTTTATCAGGAAATCTAATCTTTAAAGATCTTAGAGCAATTTTAACTTGTCAATTTATGCTTAGGTAAAGAAAAGTACAAAATGTAAGGGGATGTACAAAATATAAGGGGATGTATGACCAAAAAGGATGTGAAAATATGCTGATGTTCACTAGTAATTATGGGGATAAAATTAAAACTATAGTTTATTATATGGTTATGACAGAGGATCCAGGAGGGCTGCAGTCCATGGGGTTGCAAAGAGTCAGACAAGACTGAGTGACTAACACATATACATGGTATTTTGTAGTAAGGTATAGGTTCACAACCATCTTATTGGTGAAGACAGTAAGTCTGATAATATCAAGTGTTTGGGGGGATGTGGGAAACCTTTGTTGATGTGTGTATAAATTGGTTTAACTGCTTTGGAGAAATATTTAGTGATATCAAGGGGAAACATTTAGCAATATCAAGTGTATCAGTTATTTCTCACTACAATAATACTGTGTAACAAATACTGTGAAACAAATAATACTGTGTAACAAATACCCCAAGACTTGAGTATTTTGAAGTAAGAACCATTTACTGTTTTGATGGGCTCTCACAGACATCTGTGGTCAGTAGTAGGTCAGCTAGAAAAGTTTAATAAGTCTCACCAAGTCACACAGTAGGTTTTCAGCTGGCTGAAGCCTGGTCTAGGATGGCTGTTGATATGCCTGGGCTCTCTCCTCCATCTGTCTCATATATGACTGTTCTAACTCTCTAGCAGGCTAGGCACATTCTCCTAGACGTCTCAGAGAAGACAGAATGAGCAAGTTTAATCATGCAAGGATACAAGTAGAAATGCACAGTCACTTTTCAAGCCTATGTTTGTGTCACATTCACTATTATCCAATTGGCCAAAGCAAATTACATGGCCAAGCTCAGGGTTACACTATTCTAGGAAAAAGTGTGTAGATGGAGGGATTCCACTAAATAGGGTCATTTTTCTAATCTGTCTGACTCATTATGTTGCATGGAAGACTCACATATCCTAAGACCCAACAATTCCATTCATAAAATCTCTGATCTATGTATTCAAGGTGACATATACAGGTGTACTGATTGTGATATCACTTGTAATTATAAAAAGAAATTAGAAAGGACATACATATTCACCAAGAGTTAAAAATTTGATAATCATACAACAGATACCATGATGGAGTGATAATGAGTACATTAGATCTATAGCTTGCACAAGACATGAATCTTCAAAACCAAATATTAAGTAAAAGAAGGCAAATCAAAGAAGGATATGGGGAGAATAATTTTATTTAGGAAAATTAAAATAACAGAAATACAGCATGAAAGTGATTCTTTGTTTATGAAAACACATGCAGTAAAATGCCAACTTATGTGGTTCTCTCTGGGAAGGTGGGAAAGAGGAAGAGAAGCAGAAAGGAAGGGAAGAAAGGGCTGGATTCCTTTGTTCCTGAATTATGTCTTTAAGAAATTGGTGGTAGAACTATAGGCCTGGGTTACTCTTCTTAATTTTGAAATAATTGATAATATTAAAAAATCCTAAGGGAAATAGTCTGTACACATGTAACATCCAGAGTTTATCTAGGACAACATGAAAACTCTTATTACCCATCTAAGAAAAAGTCTCTTTACTAGTCACTAAATGGACCAATGCAAATAAACTGACATTTCCTTGGGATGGCATGAGAGCAGGGCTGGTGATGTAAACAAGGGTCACAACTGAACTGGATCAAGGAACTGTCTGCTCAGTATTCAAGCAAATTGTCAAAGCAGACCAGCCTCTATCAGTCAAAACCAAGAGTGGGTCCACTTAAAGATAAATGGAGTGTAAAAAAATATCGGTAGAGGTATTGTCACCCAGACAACGATGGCAATAAAAATGTTTCATGTGTAACTATGTGCATGCCCGTAACTCAATCATGTCATGGAGTGGTCCTGAAATGGGGTGGGAGGAGAAAATGGAACCCTCAGAACCAACTTGTCCAGATGTACTCTGAGAATGGTCCATGAACCAGGAACATAGGCATCATCTTGGAGCTTGAGAGAAATGAAAAGTCTCAGGCCCTGCCCCAGATCTTCTGAGTCAAGATACCTGGGAAGCTTGGTATCTTGGTGGAGCCCAGAAACCTCTTTTAACCAGCCCTCCAGTTCATTCTAGTGCACAGCCAACTTTGAAAAACATGGCCACAACTTCTTTTTAAATACTTAATTGCATCTAAGCAAGCACTCTAATCTCACTGAAAAATGTTTACATGAATTTTCCATGAGACTGTGATGGGAAATGGGAAAGATAAAGCAGGAATTTCAACTCTTATTTCCCTGAAATATATTTATTTTACACTAGTCATCTTAGTGCAATACCAAACAAAGTTGAGAACTGAAAAATATATTTATTCACACTTTTTATTTTCCACATTTTGAGCATCTTTCTACCTTGTATATTACTTTGTGATTTAAAAAATTATAAAGCTCTCTTTTGATATATAACAAACACATCACTGTCTATTCCACAGAGATTTCTAACAGAAGGATGAACTGGTCAGCTTCAAGTCATATTTTTATTTACCTTTATGAAACAAAATGCCTGTGGAATATAATGGAATGCCATAGAGAACTAATTTAAGTTTTATGCTAGTGGTCACATTTATTGAAGAGCAGTTTTCAATGAACTTTGAAATTCTGTAAAATGTAATCAGCAAGTCCAGAAAACAGCTGTGAAACATGTAATAGTTTTCATTTTTGTGTCCATCTGTATCTCTCAGTCTCAGTCTCTTCAGAAGAGGGTGCATTTTGTTAAAACACTTTCTTTGTTCTCTAATGTTACTATTGATATTCCTATATTAATATGTCCCAGCCACCATTCTAGGTCTTAAGGATAAATTAGTAACAAGCCAATAAAGCTACTAATCTCCTGAGACTTACAAGATGGGTTGGAGTTGGGGAGAGAGACAGAAAAAATAAAAAATGGTATAATATTGATTTAAAGAGGGAGCAGAGAGTGCAAAGGCCCTGAGGCAGGAGCATGCTGGGTTTTAGAGAAATAACAGTCAGGCTAACTTGGCCAAAGCTGAGCAAGAGAGGAGATTAGCTGAGGTAAATTATGTAAACCTATTTGATTTGGCAATTTGAGAGCAATCAGCTCTTTTGATGCCAAAAGAGATTTTGGAGCATTATCCCAAATCAATCAACTTCATTTCCTATGCTCTATGCAAATTATGCAGCTGAAACCAAAATGCCAGTCAGGGGACAGCTTGCTCTCCTGTCAGTAATGATGAACTCTTATACGCTGTCTGGGATATAAAGTTGCCTGCACAGTTGGGCGAGCCAGGAAGAAAATGCCAATGCTGTTAAACGTTGCCTCCCTCCTCTCTATTAGGAAAGCACTCTTGCTCGTCTGCCGTCATTTTGTTGGCATTTAGAAACATAATTCCACCTGGGCCAAGGCTCAGGGAACAGTGGGAATAGGGGCTGTAAAAATGAATCATAAGCTCCTTTGTTTTAACCTGGGGTGATCCTCTGAATTTGGTGAACTCCCTTCCTTCACTTATTGAATCCCTAGAGTACTTTGCAGCACAAGGTAAAACGTGTGGAAGTAGTTCGGGCGGTAGTAACCAGGAGAGGGCATGTTTGCGTCACAATCCTCTGCGTTGTTGGGAGTCTCTGGGGGCTGTGACTTCCTTCAGCTGAGCCTTCTTTCAGCTTCTGGAATCTGTTGTGGCACCTGCTATCACAGGGGCTTTGCACGTGCTCTGTCTGTCTGCTTGGATGTACATTGGGATGACCTGGAGGTGCCCAGGCCACATCTCAGACCCATTAAATCAGGATCTCAGGGCGGGGTCCAGGCATCAGTGACTTTTGATGTTCCCCAGGGGCTTCCAAAGAGCACCCCAGCTTTCTGTTTCTCAGCCCGCCTCCCAGGCTGTGTAACACCTGCTCCTCTTTGCCTTCCTTGCTTATTGATCCTCCAGAGACATACCTCCTGGCATTTCCCTGTCCCAGCCTTAAGTCCTATCCTTCTTGGGGCCTCCATCTCCCCCCTGGAAACTCTTATCATGGTAGGTTATTGGGTTGGCCAAAATTTCCTTCAACGTTTTCCGTACCAGCTTACTGAAAAGCCCTAACAAACATTTTGGCCAACTGCATACATTACCGTGTAATATTTATTTGTTTAATGTATTTCCTTCCCATCTTTTTACTTATTTATTATTTTTTATTTTTTTGGCTGTGCCACATGGCTTGCAGGATCTTAGTTCCCCAACCAGGGATTGAATCCACACCCTCAGCAATAGAAACTCTTGAGTCCTAACCATTAGACCACCAGTGAATGCCTTCTTCTTCTTCTTACTCCTGGTATCTTCATGATGAACAAGACTGATGACTGGGTCTGAGTTAAATTCTTCTGCTTTATTGTTCTGAATTAATCAAATGCCCTCTGTAAGCATACCAACCTAATGCTGTTCCAGGTCATTTCTGGCAAGTTTCTCTTTCCCAAACAGGACTTTGTAGTTCAAACTAAGGCCACTGAGAAGGCACCTTGAAATATGAGAGACAGCCCAAGGATCCAAGACCTAAGCAAGTGCTTATTTCCTGCCAGATAATTTCTGTGAAAATGAACCCTGCCTTATGAGCAGGAAAACATATGGTGTTTAAAAGATGTGTTATCTCCCGCTTTTGACTGTGAGCTCCATAAGGGAAGTGACTATATCTGATTTTGTTTACATTAAATAAATCCTCAAGGCCAAGCACCTGGAACCCGTAAACATTCAATAACTATGTGTTGAATGGATAAACAGGAAAGAAGAAAACTATTCCAGGACTGTTTTTCAGCTGGTCCCAATTCAATTAAGGGAGAAAAGGCAGTGATTCTTATTCCTGAGTGAATATTAGCATCACCTAAGATGGGAGGTTGCTAGATCCCAACCCCCGAACCCAGACTCTAACCAAAAAACCCAGATTCTTGGAGCTTGGGGCATTGATGTATTAGTTTTTGTTATGCCCGATGTCCGAATCCCCGAGCGGGAAGAGAGAAAGCTACCCAGAGACAATGCAAAACGCAAGAAGGAAGTTTATTGCTAGCTCGAGCTAGGGCCCCCGCTGTGTCCAACGCAGTGGCGCACAGGCTGAGAGCCCCGAGCCCGGTTTTCTACCCATATTTATAGAACATCCAATTTCAAACATAAGCAGGGGTCATTTAGCGAAGCGGATTGGTTACATGTTCGCGGGGGTCTTTTCATTGGTCAGACATTCGCGCGCGCGGGATCTTTCCGTAAACAAGTTCTGATTGGCTGTATCTGGGTGGCCTGATAGTCTCTGACTGGTTGTGTCTTGGTGACCTGATAGTCGCCTTAGTTGCCAGGGTGAGGGCCTGGTCTTCCTGCTTCTGCCTCCTATCATGGCGTTATGTTTGCTCTTCCTACAGTTTTCTGTTACAATTAACACATTACATGCTTAATTACCAGATTAATTGAGCAGCTTAAAATAGCCAATTCATTATATCACAGTTTCTGTAGGTTGGAAGTTTGGGTGTATGATTGCTGGATTCTCAGCTCAGGATCTCATCAAGCTGAAGTCAATTTGTTGGCTGGAGCTGGAGTTTGCTCTTCAGATCTTGATTCTTTGTTTTTAAAGGGCTTGAGTAATTAGCAGAGGTCTATCTGTATAATCTTGCTTTCTTCCTTTTTATGTGTTTTTTTTCTTTTCATTTTTTAAATTGAAATATGGTACATATAACATTGTGGAAGTTCAAGGTGTATAGCATACCTTTATATTGCCACATGCCTGGCACTGTAGCATAACTAATTATTTCCCTTCTTTAAAGTCAATCATAAAAATGAAAGCCATCAAACTCACAGTCCTAGAGATTATGCAGAGTATGTAAACTAGGATTGAGGGTCCAGAAAATATTAGGACCATCTTAGAATTTTGCTTACCATCATTGGTATTAAACAACTACCCAGCTGAAAGTGAGAACTACTTGACTAAATCTATCATATTTTAAGGGCAGTGTAAAAGTGACCTTTAGCCACAGTAATTTAAAAATAAATATATCTTCTAGTCATCAGAAAGAGTTGGCATCACCGACTCGATGGACATGAGTTTGAGCAAGGTCTGGAAGTTGGTGATGGACAGGGAAGTCCGGAGTGCTGCAGTCCATGGGGTCGCAAGGAGTCGGACAGGATTGAGCAACTGAACTGAATTGAGTCATCAGAATACCTCACTAATTAAGGGACATCAATAGACTATCTAACTGTGGGGTAGAAGGACTCACAGTAGAAATATCTGAAAAAAGCACTGCCTATAGGATTTAAACTATACCCTTTCTGAAATCTATTGTATCTGTCAAGGTCCCACCCAGTAACAACTCACCCAAATAGTTCAACCAAAGGGCCTTTGGTGGGAAGATTAATTGTAGAGATGTAAATGGGATTCAGGGAACAATAGAGGGACAGAGATGCAAATGAGAGCACCATCAGTGGGAAGTCACTACCATCTGTGGGGCTTAGGTGTCCTGGAGTCCATGGGGAGCTGGAGAGAGGCTGTAGATGGAGGAGACCAGGTATAAAAGCAGGAAAGGGGTAGGCAGAAGTCCTTGGACCTTTATCATCTGCGGTCCTCTCATCTCCTGCCAGAACTTCCTAGTGGCCCAGCTCAAGGGAACACCAGCTGCCAAGTGGGTAGGAGTGGTTGTCCAGAGGGAAAGACCTCCTGGGGGTACCAAGCAGGTCAGAGAATGGGAGACGGAACTGCATAGGAAAAATGGAGAGTAAACATCACACCTTGGAACTCATGCATTTTTTTCAGGTTGAGGAAATAAATTTTGAAGATTAAGAAGAGGCATAACATGGGAATACTTTATGCCTTATAATTTACCAGAGTGGTTTCCGAACAGGTGGAGACTGACAATTGAATCACTGACTCATCAACCCTGGGCCAGTGTTGTCTCCTTATTTTATTTTTAACTTTTCCAATTCCCTGTAGGTTAGCTAGCTGTAGGGAAATGCGGTTTGCACTGGGGGAGGAGGCGAGAAAGGGAAGTTGAGGATGTACATTTTTATTTTCAAGTCCAATAATATTCATGCCTTAAAAATAGTATGAGCACAAAGTTATCATGTTAATAGAATGAGTAGTTCTATTGATAAATTAGGACATTCTTAGGTCATATATCTCACACAAAGTATGCATAATCTATTTGATATGTATGAGTAAAATGAAGATAAAATAGTATTTTAAGCATACCAGGAATTTGAGAGTGTTTGCTAATTTCTAATTTATTCAGAGATTTATAGTATATGCAAATTTGAAAGCTTCTTCCAGCACTTTTGTAATTCTTTTTCATTAAAATAAAATTTAAAAAGAACACCTAAGCAGCTGCCTGTATATTGGTCTAAATTTTATACCTTTTCTCTCTTTCTTGTTTTCATTTTCTTTCTCCATATTCATGTGTGTTTGTATCTCTCAAGTGTTATAAGAGTAATCTTAAAAATATTCTACTAGCATCTTAAAATTCCCTAGTTGCACGAAACCTGATATAATATTAATAAGTAATAATTGATATTTAAATTTAAAAATTATAAATAATATTTAAATTCAAGAATCCTGCCTCACTAAACCGTTTAATCTTGTCTCTTCCTAAAAATAAGCATAAAATAAATTTTAAAAACAAAGCAAAACAAACAGTAAGACATTGAAATGATAGGGAAGGGAGCATCAGCAGAATGAAGGTACTGCCAAATTTCCGAAGGCAGAAGGTAGTTGTAATCATGCCAACAGGTGATTTGAATGCGCTCGGAAGTTATTAGTTGAGTATGGGTCCTTCATTCAGTGACCGGTGAAATCAGATGATACTGAGAACAGAACTGAGAGCAGGGACAGGAAATAGTGGGAGCTGACTTCTTCACTAAAGGCCTTATAACGCCTTCACTATCCCTGGAGGGCAGCTGCAGGACTCATTCCCAGCATAATCCAGAGAAATGCTCTCTAAAGAGACAGCAATTTAAGCATCTGTGGAGCAGAGCTTAAGCGCCCAGAACAGGGGTTAGCGCTCTAAATCAGGGCCTCTTTTCCGATGCCATTTGGAAGAAAGGCATGGCCTCAGGAGTGCTCCCTTAGCAGGGAGTGAAGGAGGGCTTCCAGATGACGCGCTCTCATCACACACAGACTTACAGTGGAGCTTCTCCTGTGATGTAGGTGAGGGCTGGGCACAGCTGTGATGCTATTAACCTCGTCCGTCAACACTAAGTCACTGGATAGGAACTTCCCTCGTGGTTCAGGCAGTTAAGAATCTGCCCGATCCGGGAAGAAACATGCAGCGGGACAACTAAACCCGTGAGCTGCACCTGCGGAGCCTGCCCCTCTAGAGCCTGCGCCCCGCATCAGGAGAAGCTGCCCTCAGGCCCCTCAGCAAAGAGGAGCTGAAGGGTCGCTCCAGCTCTCCACAACTAGAGAAAGCCCCCACGCAGCGACAGAGTCAGCACAAATAATTTTTAAAAAATAATGATTAAAAATAAATAAATAAATAATGACACTTAAAAGACAAACAAGAAATCACTGGATGACCAAATATTTCTAAGTGTTTGAAGAAAACTGACAATGCAAAAGAGAAAGAACAAGATAAGCAAAAATGGACTCAAGGGAATACATTAAAAAATGTAGGGCAAGAGATGCAAACTCTTAAGGTCCTCAGAGGTAATTGAGGTCCTGTTGCACACATACAAGAGAGAAACAGCATAAATTGAACTCAGAATTGAAAAAATAAAATCTGTTAGGAAAATAGTTAAAGAAAAAGGGAAAGGCATCCATCAGGAAAACATATCCTCTTCAGAATATGTCTCCCAATGTATCAGAAAGAAATAATACATATTTTATAGACTCTCCCAAAAGTAATAAAAGAAAAATTTTGCAACTCATTTATTAAGCCAGTGTAACTTTTAGGACAAAACCTGGCAATTATATTCTAAGAAACTAAAAACAGCAAGTCAATATCTTATGTGAAAATAGGTGAAGGGTTCTTTAAAACTCAGCAAACAATATATACCAATACATAAAATGAATCATGATTAAGTTAAGTTTATTTGGGGAGTGCAAAGCTGGTTAAATATTAAAAAATCAAAGTATTTTATCTCATTAACAGAGTCTAAGAGAAAAACTAATCATTTCAATAGAAGCAAAAAAAGCAGTTTGTGAAATTCATTCATTTTATTATTTATGATTTAAAAAATCCTTAGTAAACTAGGAATGAGAAGAAGATCTCTTAATCTAAATCTGAGTGTCTAGGAGAAAAAAAGTCAGAATTGAGACAAGAATGATATCACCATATATTTTTCTCATTTTTTTTTCATTTATTTTTATTAGTTGGAGGCTAATTACTTCACAACATTGCAGTGGGTTTTGTCATACATTGACATGAATCAGCCATGGAGTTACATGTATTCCCCATCCCAATCCCCCCTCCCACCTCCCTCTCCACCCGATTCCTCTGGGTCTTCCCAGTGCACCAGGCCTGAGCACTTGTCTCATGTATCCCACCTGGACTGGTGATCTGTTTCACTATAGATAATATATATGCTGTTCTCTCGAAACATCCCACCCTCGCCTTCTCCCACAGAGTCCAAAAGTCTGTTCTGTACATCTGTGTCTCTTTTTCTGTTTTGCATATAGGGTTATCGTTACCATCTTTCTAAATTCCATATATATGTGTTAGTATACTGTAATGTTCTTTATCTTTCTGGCTTACTTCACTCTGTATAATGGGCTCCAGTTTCATCCATCTCATTAGAACTGATTCAAATGAATTCTTTTTAATGGCTGAGTAATATTCCATGGTGTATATGTACCACAGCTTCCTTATCCATTCGTCTGCTGATGGGCATCTAGGTTGCTTCCATGTCCTGGCTATTATAAACAGTGCTGCGATGAACATTGGGGTGCATGTGTCTCTTTCAGATCTGGTTTCCTCAGTGTGTATGCCCAGAAGTGGTATTGCCCAGAAGTGGTATTGCAGAAGTGGTATTGCAGTGGTATGGCAGTTCTATTTCCAGTTTTTTAAGAACTTTCCACACTGTTCTCCATAGTAGCTGTACTAGGTTGCATTCCCACCAACAGTGTAAGAGGGTTCCCTTTTCACCACACCCTCTCCAGCATTTATTGTTTATAGACTTTTGGATAGCAGCCATCCTGACCGGCATGTAATGGTACCTCATTGATCTCTTATACACTAACAATGAGAAAACAGAAAGAGAAATTAAGGAAACAATACCATTCACCATTGCAACAAAAAGAATAAAATACGTAGGAGTATATCTACCTAAAGAAACAAAAGACCTATACATAGAAAACTATAAAACACTGATGAAAGAAATCAAAGAGGACACAAACAGATGGAGAAACATACCGTGTTCATGGATTGGAAGAATCAATATTGTCAAAATGGCTACCCAAAGCAATCTATAGATTCAATGCAATCCCTATCAAGCTACCAACGGTATTTTTCACAGAACTAGAACAAATAATTTCACAATTTGTATGGAAATACAAAAAACCTCGAATAGCCAAAGTAATCTTGAGAAAGAAGAATGGAACTAGAGGAATCAACCTGCCTGACTTCAGGCTCTACTACAAAGCCACAGTCATCAAGACAGTATGGTACTGGCACAAAGACAGAAATATAGATCAATGGAACAGAATAGAAAGCCCAGAGATAAATCCACGAACCTATGGCCACCTTATCTTCGACAAAGGAGGCAAGGATATACAATGGAAAAAAGACAACCTCTTTAACAAGTAGTGCTGGGAAAACTGGTCAACCACTTGTAAAATAATAAAACTAAAACACTTTCTAACACCATACACAGAAATAAACTCAAAATGGATTAAAGAACTAAATGTAAGAACAGAAACTATAAAACTCCTAGAGGAGATCATAGGCAAAACACTCTCCGACACAAATCACAGCAGGATCCTCTATGACCCACCTCCCAGAATATTGTAAATAAAAGCAAAAATAAACAAATGAGACCTAATGAAACTTAAAAGCTTTTGCACAACAAAGAAACTATAAGCAAGGTGAAAAGACAGCCCTCAGATTGGGAGAAAATAATAGCAAATGAAGCAACAGACAAAGGATTAATCTCAAAAATATACAAGCAACTCCTGAAGCTCAATTCCAGAAAAATAAATGACCCAATCAAAAAATGGGACAAAGAACTAAACAGACATTTCTCCAAAGAAGACATACAGATGGCTAACAAACACATGAAAAGATGCTTTCATTTTTTTAAAAAAGAGGTTCTATCTCCTGCAATAAGGCAAAAACATAAAGCTATTATTAAAATTTAGAAAGTAAGAAATAAAATTGTTATTGGTTGGGGATAACATGACTTGATTATTTTGTTTACATAGAAAATGTGAAAGAATCTTCAGCAATAGCATTTAATTTGATTAGTGGGTTTAAGGTGACCATTAAAATCATTGCGTCATGTAAGGCAGTAGCAAATATTCATAACATAAAACTAAATGCATAATACTATTTATTATAGCATCAAAAATGTCAAATGCATAGATAAAGTCTAATTAAAAATATATAGGGCCTCTGATTGGAAAATTATGACATTACTGCTAGAAGACCCTTGCTCCTTGGAAGGAAAGCTTTGGAAAACTTAGACTGCATATTAAAAAGCAGGGATGTTACTTTTCCAACAAAGGTTCATATAGTCAAAGCATACTTTCCAGTAGTCATGTATGGATGTGAGAGTTGGACCATAAAGAAGACTGAGCACCAAAGAATTAATGCTTTTGAATTGTGATGGAGAAGACTCTTAAGTGTCCCTTGGACAGCAAGGAGATCAAACCAGTCAATCCTAAAGGAAATCAACCCTGAATACTCATTTGAAGGACTGATGCTGAAGCTGAGGCTCCAATACTTTGTCCACCTGATATGAAGAGCCAACTCATTGGAGAAGACCCTGATGCTGGGAAAGATTGATAGCAGGAGAAGAAAGGCCAACAGAGGATGAGATGATTAGATAATATCATTGGACACAAATTTGAGCAAACTCTGGGAGAAAGTGAAGGACAGGGGGGCCGGGTGTGTTACAACCCATGGGATCACAGTCAGACAGGACTTAGTGACTGAACAACAAGAATGTATAATGATACTATGTTCATGAACAGGAAGAATTAATATTGTTAAGGGATCAATTCTTCTGAAATACATATTTTCAATAAAATGTAAATCAAAACCACAGAAGGTTATTTTGTAGGAATTGGCAAATTGATTCTAAAATATATATGGAAATGTGAAGGGGGTCAAGAATAACAAAAACATTGCGTAAAAATACTGAGTTGGAAGACCTACACTACTAAATATACCTGCCATATCAGTTTAAAGCTACCATAAATTAAAAATGGGTAGTGTGGTGCCAGGGCTCATTGATGTGGAAGAAAACAGAGTCCAGAAACAGACCCATGTACTAGTGGTTTCTTGATTATGACAAAGGAAGATTTTAACCCAGAGGCAAAGGACATCTTTCCTTTCAATAAATGGCACAGGGTTAATTGGATATCAGTATGGAAAATTTGAATCTTGTCTCCTGCTTTCATAAAAGTCAATTCCAGGTGACTATGGATCAGAATGTTAATGGCCAAAGAGCAAAACTTCAAGACCACAAACAAAATATCTTCTTGACATAAGTGTAAGGAACTTAAAGAGCACATGAAAAGCATTAACATTCATTAAAATGTATCATTTTGTTGTTCAAGTGCTAAATCATGTCTGACTCTTTCCAACCCCATGGACTGCAGCACACTAGGCTTCCCTGTCCTTCACCATCTCCTGGAGTTTGCTCAAACTCATGTCCATTGAATCAGTGATGCCATCCAACCATCTCATCCTCTGCTGTCCCCTTCTCCTCTTGCCCTCAATTTTTCCAAGCATCATTAAAAAAATGTAAAAGGCAAGTGAACGAATGGGAGAAGATAATTGCTACACATTTGACCAAGTGGGGTGTCCTATCCAGATACGCCAAGAATGCCTACAAAATAAAAGGGCATCAACCCAGCAGGGAAAATGACCAAAAGACTTGATCAGCCATATAATGAGCAGCCAATCCAGATATTAAAAAGATGCTCAATTAAAATTTGAAAAACAAAATACCGTTACCCAATAGTCAGAATAACCACAGTTAAATAGACTGCAATACCAAGAGTTGAGGGTTTAGATGAACTAGAATTTTCCTATGTTGCTGGTAGGAGCAATATTGGTGCAAGCACTTTGAAAATGGTTGATAATATCTTTTAAAATAATATAACCACATTCTATGCCCTAGATGCAATAAAATAGAAAACACTAGAGATGTGAATATATGTGTACCAAAAAATGTTGTTAATACTTTATTTATGATAGCCAAAGACTGGGAAAAAGCCCAAATATGTTTAAATATTAGTGAGGATAAATTTCTGAATATTCATAAAATTAAATTAAGAAGATGTGGTAAGAATACACAGAACTATACAAAAAAAGATCTTAATGATCCAGATAACCATGATGGTGTGATCAGTCACCTAGAGCCAGACATCCTGGAGTGTGAAGTCAAGTGGGCCTTAAGAAGTATCA
This sequence comes from Odocoileus virginianus, assembly GCF_023699985.2. Lineage (NCBI taxonomy): Eukaryota > Metazoa > Chordata > Mammalia > Artiodactyla > Cervidae > Odocoileus > Odocoileus virginianus. The sequence continues at coordinate 4,795,993 of NC_069682.1, forward strand.
CTACAAACAAAGCTAGTGGAGGTGATGAAATTCCAGCTTAACTAAGTCAAATCCTAAAAGATAATGCTGTGAAAGTGCTGCACTCAATACGCCAGCAAATTTGGAAAACTAAACAGTGGTTATGGAATTGGAAAATGTCAGTTTTCATTCCAATCCCCCAAAAAGGCAATGCCAAAGAATGTTCAAACTACCACACAATTGCACTCATTTTACATGCTAGCAAGGTAATACTCAAAATCCTTCAAGTTAAGCTTCAACAGTATATGAACTGATACATTCCAGATGTACAAGCTGAATTTAGAAAAGGCAGAGGAACCAGAGATCAAATTGTCAACATCTGTTGGATCATCATAAAAGGAAGAGAATTCCAGAAAAACATCTAATTCTGCTTCATTGACTATGTGATAGCCTTTGACAGTGTGGATCACAACAAACTGTGGAAAATTCTTCAAGAGATGGGAGTACCAGACCATCTACCTGCCTTCTGAGAAACCTGTATGCAGGCAAGAAGCAATAGTTAGAACTAGACATGGAACAATGGACTGGTTCAAAATTGGGAAAGGAGTACATGAAGGCTGTATATTGTCACCCTGCTTATTTAACTTATATGCAGAGTACATCATGAGAAACGCTGGGCTGGATGAAGAATAAGCTGGAATCAAGATTCCCGGGAGAAATATCAATAACCTCAGATATGGAGATGACACCATTCTTATGGCAGAAAGTGAAAAAGAGCTAAAGAACCCCTTGATGAAAGTGGAGGAGGAGAGTAAAAAAGCTGGCTTAAAACTCAACATTTAAAAATCCAAGGAGGAAGATTCAAGAGGGAGGGGACATATGTACACATATGGCTGATTGATGCTTTTGAACTGTGGTGCTGGAGAAGACTCTTGAGAGTTCCTTGGACTGCAAGGAGATCCAACCAGTCCATCCTAAAGGAAATCAGCCCTGAAGATTCATTGAAAGGACTGATGCTGAAGCTGAAGCTCCAATACTATGGCCGCCTGATGCAAAAAGGCGAGTCATTGGAAAAGACCAGGATGCTGGGAAAGACTGATGGCAGGAGAAGGGATGACAGAGGATGAGGTGGTTGGATGGCATCACCGACTTGATGGACATGAGTTTGAGCACGCTCTGGGAGATGGTGAAGGACAGGGAGGCCTGGTGTGCTGCAGTGCATGGGGTCTCAAAGGGTCAGACATGACTGAGCAACTGAACAACAATGAAATTAAATACTATTCAGAAATTGAAATAAATAAGCCACTTTTATAAGCAACAACGTGGATAAATCTCACAAACGTAATTTTGAGGAATGGGAGTCAGCCATGAAAGAATATGTAGGATTTTGTTTCTATGAATGTAAGTTTCTAAAACAGGCAAGACCATGGAAATCAGGATAATGATGCCTTATGAGAGGGAGAGGGTGGTAATTGAGACAGGGGCACACAGGGGCTTCTGAGGCAGAGCTAGTGTTTTATTTTTTGACTAGTGTTGTGATTTTACTTTTGGGATCATTTTTGAGATAATTCATCAAGCTGTAATTTGTCTTCTTTTCTATACGCATATTATACCTAATTAAAATTTTTTAAATAAACAAGAACTGAATTACATACTAAACAATTGGATTGGCATTAAAATTCTCACATCAGCAGCCTTGTATCTTGAAATATGGTGTAATTATGTCTTCAAAATTTTGAGAGAAAAAAACAGAGGAACAGAATTCTAGGAAATAAAAGATATATTCTTTCATGTAAGGATTCATTAAATTCACCTCTTATATACCACTCTTAAAAGAATCCAGGAGAAATTCAAAGGCCTTCGGAAACAATAGAGCTACCTCAGGAGAACAATAAGAAGAAATAATGAGAAGACAGCTGTGCTTTTGACCTAGAAGCATTTTATATCATCCTATAAGTAGCACAATAAAGCAAGTGGATGTTTTAAGTAATGTGATAAAACAAAAATTCTTTCTGACAAAAAAAAAGAAATGCAGCAAAATTTCAAGAGACTTATAAAGTTGTAGAAGAAAATTATGTTACAGATTCGAAGCAAAATGATGTGTCTTTACATTGAACAGAAGATGGAGTGTAATAGGATACTTCAGACTTTGATCGAAACATTTCCCTTCAAGTGATTCAGGGGCATAGGATTACTTCTTTGTGAATTCAATCACATCACTGATTTGTGCATAATCATCATATTTTTTAACACTGGGTCATGATTTTCAGAACCAAACTATGGATGCAAAACCTTATTATGAATAGAGATCAGAGTATAATTACTTTATGGTATTGTCAATGTGAGGCAATGCTTGGCAGATTCTGACAAGTGGTAGTGATGGTGGGAGCTATGAGAACCAAGTGCAAAGAACATTAATGCCTCATCTTCTATGGTGAGAAAATGAGAGCTGCAGCTTAAAGCCGATGTGTCTAAAATAGAGAGCTTAGCATGTGATTTAAAAATTTTTTTAATGTAATTAGCAAGCATGGAAGGAGAAAGAGAATGTAGATGGAGGAGATACAGAGAAAATAAGTATTTCTTGTGTCACTATAAAGATAGAACAGACACTGTTTAGTGTTGATAAATCCAGACACCAAGGCACAATCATTTTACTTAGTATTACATACAAAGGCCTAAAGGTAGAATAAACAAAAATTGTTGCTTCTGAAGAGTGAGGAAATGAGAAGGATGTTAGGGAGTATCTTCCTTTTCATTTTGTGCCTCTTTTATTCCTTATGCTTTCTTTCTGCATGCTTTCTTTCTTTCTTTGCATTACATCTATAAAAATAATGACTAACATATAACAAATTCTTGATTAAGACAAAAATCATTGTTAAATTACCAAGCAGCAGAAAGGTTTAAGTAGTAGCTAATACACAAAGCTCACCATTAGAAGTCTCATGCTAAAGGCCTTATTTTGGTGCCCCTATGAAATAACCTTGTTTTGCTTTCTGTGTAGATTGCCAAGTTAGCCTCATGCTTTGCAGCTCTTTTCTCTTAGGGGTTGATTTTTCTCATCCCCTGGAATTTAGCAGGCCCCGTGACTTGCTGGGGCTAGTGGAATAGTAGCAAATATGATTCAAGAGCCTTGAAAGTTACTTGTAAATTGGGGCTTACACTTGCTGCTCTTAGAACCTGAGATTTCTTTTATATATATATTTAATTGTCTTTATTTGGGGCTGTGCTGGGTCTTTGTTGTTGCAGGGCTTTTCTCTAGTTGCAGCAGTTGGGAGCTACTTTCTAGCTGCGGTGCATGGGCTTCTCACTGGGGTGACCTCTCTCGCTGAGCACGGCTCTCGGCCACAGAGGCTCAGCAGTCGTGGTTCCCTGGCTCCAGAGCACAGGCTCAGTAGTGGCGGCGCAGGGTCTTAATTACTCTGAGACATGTGGAATCTTCCCGGATCAGGAATTGAACCTGTGTCTCCTGCACTGGCAGGTAGCTTCTTTACCACTGAGCCACCAAGCAAGCCCAGCATCTGAGATTTCTCTCTGAAGAAATCTGAGTAGACTGCTGAATGATGGTCCCCAAGAGATGCTCAACATCTAGGATACGAGTGAGGCTCTGCAGGGAGATCTAGCCACCAGCTGACCTGCTTACTGGCCATAGATTTCTGAGTGACCCTGGCCAAGACCAGTTAAACAATCCATGGTCAGATGCACTGTCCAGTCAAATCATAGAGCTCTGAGCTAAATGAGTGGTCATTGTTTTATGGTTTGGACTTTAGTTGTCTATTAAAGGCCAAAGAATAACACTTTCTATAAATAGGAGCATTTTGCCTAACATCTCATAGGAAGCCTGTGAATACTAACCAGATCAAAGTAGATAAAATCATTGAGACATGAACAGAAACTATTTAATTAATAGTTCATGTTTAATAAATATGTCTTTCAATACATGATAAGCTTTTCAGTTCACAGAATTTCTGGTGACTCTCTTCATTGTTCCATGTCTTATACTAAAAACATTCTTGCTAAAATACTTGCATCTATTTATATTCACACATATTTACCTAGGTTATGCTTTGCACATCAAACCTGCCTTGAGATACCACCAGAACAAAAAGAACTGGGCTATTAAACTGAGATTAAAGACTGAACTGGGAAGGTTTTGTCAGATTTTGTCGACTATAAAATTCATGAGGGAGCATTAGTTAGGATTTTCAGCTCTCCAACTAATAGAGACAAAGATTTCTCAGCATTATTCAAGAAACTCAATGGACATTTCCAAATACTTTCAGAGATAGTGAAAATTAGTTTTCTTTAGGAAATAATTCAGAAGTCCAGTTGAAGTTCAGGATTGAGGAATTATCTTTGTTTTTAAAAAGTCTATCAAATTAGAAAAAAAAACTCAAAAGGAAAAGTTTAACAATTGAGATTTACCACAGTTCAAAACAACTAGATTAAGTTATTTAGATTTGACACAACTAGTTCAAGGATTAAACATTGCAGGATGGTGCCAAGACCATTCATTGGGGAAATAATAGTCTGTTCATATAAATGAAGCCTAGACAACTGAATATCACATGCAATAGAATGAGCTTGGAGCCGCTTTTTACATCATACACAAAAATTTAATTAAAAATGGATTACAGGCCTAAATGTAAGAGCTAAAACTATTAAACTCTTGGAAGAAAATACAGTAGTAAAATCTCTGAGACTTTGGATTAGGCAAGGTCTTCTCAGATATGATACCAAAAGTACAAGTGTCAAAAGAAAAGAAAGATGAATGAGATTTCATTAAAATTTAAAACTTTTTTGTTTTCATTTCTTTTGAAGTATAGTTGATTTACAGTATTATATTAGTTTCAGGTGTACAATATAATGATTCAATATTTGTATAGATTATATTCCATTTAAAGTTATTAGAAAACATTTACTATATTCCCTGTGCTCTATGACATATCTTAGTAGCTTATTTATTTTACACTTAATAATTTGTAACTCATAATCCCCTATTCTCATCTTGCTCTGCCCCTCTTCACTCTCCTTTCTGGAAACTGTGACTTTGTTCTTTATACCTGTGAGTCTGTTTCTGTTTTGTTATATTCATTTATTTGTTTCATTTTTTGGATTCCACATGTAATTGACTCTATCCAGTATTTATCTTTCTCTGTCTGACAATTCACTGAGCAAAATACCCTCCAAGTCCATGCACATTGTTGCAAATGGCAGAAATTCATTCTTTTTTATGGTTGAGAAATATTTCATTACGTGTGTGTGTGTGTGTGTGTGTGTGTGTGTGTGTGTAGTGGTAAAGAACCTGCATGCTAATGCAGGAGATGTAAGAAATGCAGGGGTTTGATCCCTGGATGGGGAAGATCCCCTAGAGGAGGGCATGGCAACCCACTCCAGTATTTTTGCCTGGAGAATCCCATGGACAGAGGAGTCTGGGGGGTTATAGTCTGTAAGGTCACAAAGAATTGGACATGACTGAAGTGACTTAGCACATGCTCATGAACATTGGAGCATGTGTTTCTTTTTGCATTAGTGCTTTTGTTTTCTTTGGATATATACCCAGCGGTAGAATTGTTGGCTCATGTGGTAGTTTGGTTCTAATTTTTTGAGAAACCTCTGTACTGTTTTTCATAGTGGCTGAACCAATTTATAATCTAACAATGTAATAGGATTCCCTTTCCTGCACATCCTTGTCAACATTTATTATATATAGACTTTTTGACAGTAGCCATTTTGACAGGTGTGAGGTGAAATCCCATTGTGGTTTTGATTTGCATTTCTCTGATGATTAGTGATGTTGAGCATTTTTTTCATTTGCCTGTTGGCCATCTGTGTGTCTTCACGTAATAGGAATGAACCTTGAAGACATATTAAGTGAAACAAGCCAGCCACAGAAGACAGTGTTTTATATAATCTCATTTATATACAATGTCCAGAAGAGGCAAATCCACAGAGACAGAAAACAGATTAGTGGATTTCCAGGGGCTGGTGGGAGGAGGGAATGAGGTTTCTTTTGGGGATGATGAAGATATTCCAACAGTAGATTGTGGTGATGGTTGCACAACTCTGTGAATATACTTAAATCCACTGAAATGTTTAATTTTGTGAATTGTATGGTATATGAATGATATTTCAATGAAACTGTTATGTTTTTAAAAAATATATGATTTGACCTCATGTGGATAAACTACCTAAACCATAAAGTTCTTCACCAAATAAAGATGAATTTGAGAGGTTTTGATATTTAAGAAACATTGGAGGAATCTCTAATTTTGAGTCTATATTTCTTCAAAAGATAGATATGTAAAACTCAAATCTTTCAACTCAGGACAGACTTCCTGAACATTAGGAGAAGTATTTGGCTTTCCTTCCTTTGTCAAGATAATGTTATACTTTTCTGAACCCTATTTATGAAGTAGTCTATACTGGTTTGTTCAAGCTATTATTTAGGAGAAACATCAAGATACATTTTCAAGATTTAAAAAATATCAAATGTAAGTGAAAAAAAATTTAAACATTTTTTAAGTTCTTTTTTCCCCAGCATATTCATGTGAAAAACACATGCTAATATTTCATCTTTGCTTCTTCACTGAGCTTGCCAAAGAAACGGGCAAGGTGTGATATTTTAATCAACTGTGTTGCTTTAATATTCTAGTAACTTTCTTTTTTTTTTTTGCTCTAAACTCTGCACAGAGTCATTTCTTAAGCAGACACTATGACAAGAAATGAGAGAAACTTTTGTTTTGCATGAGAAACTCATCAGACAAATTGATAATACTTAATAAAAATAGTTTATGGGGAGGGGGTAGGGAGTGGGTGGTGAGAGAGAGAATTGAAATCAAATTACTATTTCTAGACTAAAATAAGATTGATTTAAAACTATAATAAGTTACCAGATTGAGTTCAAATTGATATTACTATGTGTTTAGGTTAACACCTAATTTGTTTGCTGATTTTTTTCCCTTCCTACATTGTAATATTTTCAAAGTCAAGTAAGAATAAACCAGTCTCTTATCCAAATTATCAGAAAAACCCAGAATGCATAATAATACTACCGGCCACTTTAATCCTGCATTAGATTAAGCATCCTTGCTTGGTCGTTAAGCATTGTCAGGGGTATGGATATATTATTATTTCTCATTACAGGCAAAGAAAAGGAGTCTCAGAATTATTCAGTAGATTATTTGTGCAAAGTTAAATGCATAGTGAGGACTGAAATCTAAGTTGTGTGCTGAATCCTGTGTTAAACAATTGCACTGTAGGCCCGTGCTATTGATTGCTATACTAGTGACTGGCCTAGACAAGGATTGACATGGACGTACTTTCTGATTAACTCAAAACCCTGGAAATTGATGTGTGAATAGATAAAGGTAAATTTTCTGGAACAACTGAATGTGTCTACTGCATTCTAGACATATCAAGCCAGCTATGCAAGTGCTGGCTGAAATCATACTCAAGACCCTAGAGCCTTTGATAAAGCTAAGTGTTTCTGCTAACTCTGCTAATTCTCCTGGATTCTGCTCTATTCACACACTCTATTGATAGCTTGTCCTATTTTTTGGAAAAAAAAAAAACAAAGTTCTCTCTCATCACTGCCACTCACTAGCCATGAGCCCATTAACCCTCCACAGCTGCAAAGACCAAGTAATTCCCTCTTATGTTTCATGAGTAAGTGTTCAAAGATAGCTCCTGAGGATGCTTTTTAAAATAGTTTCTTTTCTACACTCAAAAGTAGGTTATTTCAACAAGTTTTGATAAGTGTACAATAGCTGATGCTGTCCACATGGGTCTTGCATTCATCTCTCTTCCTGATGCGACACCATATTGGGGTAACTATGCTTGTCCCCATCTATTCTACATGTTCCAGTTGTGTTGACTCTACCGCTAGATCCATTTTTCTCAGTCTGATGAAGCAGGGAATTCCTCATCCCTAGTTGTAGGGATGTAACTGCAACTCAACCTAGGCCAATAGAAATCATCTCCAGGCCTTCTGTTGCAGCTATTAGGGGAAAAAGAGGCTTACTACTGGTGTTGCCAAGTGAAGATGTTGAGATGTAATCCCAGAACTTCTAGGAATCAGTACTTGCAGAGAGATTACCTGAGTGTGGAGCCTACACAGAGGAAGGCTGTACCAAGAGTTGGAAAGGTGGAGAGAGACTGGGGACATTACACGAATTCCTAGACAACACCCTACCTAAAGCCAGATATGTCTCAACTTTTCATACACATGGCCAATCAAGTCCATTTAAAAAAAAATAAGATCATTTGATTTGTGTTCTGGGAGTTGCCTACAAAACAATCCTTTCTAGAACTATAAATTTCCAGATTCTTCACTCTCTTCTTCTCTATTATGAACACCTTTGGCTAAGGTAATGTGAGTGAATGATGTACTCAACTCAGCTTAACTCAAATACCCGCATTATCAACAGCACGTATACTATGTGAATAGAAGGTGGGTGTCTTAACAGGGAATGAGACTGGATAAGTGTTTTGAGGGTAGCCTTTGAAGACCTTGATTGCCATGTTAAAGGTTTTTATACTTACTTATACACAAAGGATCTAATTAAAATTTTTGGAAGAGGGAACTGATATGATGCAGCCTATTTATTTATGCTTAAAATAAAAACCTCTGGAAGCAGAGGGAGAGCTGTTTTGAAGAATAAGAGGCTTGAAATCATAGAGAAGTTATTCAATTAATGAAGCCAAGAAGCTGAGAAAGATGAATTCAGTCTGTCTGTGGCACTTTAAAGGAAGAAATAATGGAAATACTGGTAAAAGTTGCAGAATTTCACAATGGTTGGTCATGGAAATAATCAAACAAAATGTGTGGTTCTGAGCCAGAGGCTTTTTCAGAATTTCCTTTTCTTCTCTGTATTCCATTATTGTGCTCATTGGTATTCTCTAAAACTTCAATTTATTTATATTTAAGGAAACTATCGAACCTAGTCTCATGTTCTTCACTGAATTACTTTTCAAAGCACTATTGCTAAAGTAAATTTAGATTTTGTATTTTATCTGGGCTCTAACTTCTAGTCATTTTCATGAGTTATCTAAATTTTTTTTCTTTGATTTTATTGAATTATATTGTAATTTTCTTTTTGGCCTGATATCAAGATTAATTTTTTCTAGGTACTATAGCTAAATAAAAAAACCACCCACAGTAAGGAGTCAGTCAACAGCTACCATTTTATTCTGTGTGTGGGTTTCTGTGGCCAGGCATTCAGTCAGAGCACAGTGAGAATGACTTGTCTGTGCTTCCTGATGTCTGGGGTCTTAGCGAGGGAAACTGTGTCTGGGGTTTTGTGAAGGGTTGTCAACCTTGGGGGCTGCTGGAACTCAGGTTGGGATAAGCTGAAGACTCAGCTCCGGTGGGATTGTCAACTTGAGCACTCACACATCACTTCTCCAAACGGCTTGTGCTTCTTCACAGCATGGTGACTGGATTCTGAGATGTGCTTTCCAAATGGAAGCATTTTAAGAGTGAGCACCGAGGTGGTGGGGGAAACTGCATGGCCTTACTGGGCTAGTCTCAGAAATCACTCGGCATCACTTCTATTTAGTAGTTACAGCAGTCACAAGGCCACCCAGATTCAAACTGAGTGGACATGGACACTACTTCAGTGTGAAGAATGACAACAAATGTGTACCTGTTTGAAAAAAAAATTGATGAAACTTCATAGACATTCTTTGAATACTTGCAAAGTTTTGATTTCCAGGTGTAGCATGTAAAATCAGCAAATGCCTGTAATCTCTATTGTTCAATTTTTTAATTGATAGACTCACTGATATATTTTCATCAAACATTGATATAGTTTCATCTGTCAGATTAATAATGATAGAGTCAGTCAGTGAGTTCAGTAGCTCAGTCGTGTCTGACTCTTTGCAACCCCATGGACTGCAGCACGCCAGGCCTCCCTGTCTATCACCAACTCCCAGAGCCTACTCAAACTCACCTTCACTGCATCAGTGATGCCATCCAACCATCTCATCCTCTGTCATCCCCTTCTCATCCTGTCTTCAATCTTTAACAGCATCAGGGTCTTTTCAAATGATTCAGTTCTTTGCATCACGAAGCCAAAGTACTGGAGTTTCAGCTTCAGCATCAGTCCTTCCAATGAATATTCAGGACTGATTTCCTTCAGGATTGACAGGTTGGATCTCCTTGTAGTCCAAGGGACTCTCAAGAATCTTCTCCATCACCATAGTTCAACAGCATCAATTCTTTGGCGCTCAGCTTTCTTTATAGTCCAACTCTCATAGCCATACACAGCTACTGGAAAAACCACAGTTTTGACTAGATGGACCTTTTTGGTAAAGTAATGTCTCTGCTTTTTAATATGCTATCTAGGTTGGTCATAGCTTTTCTTCCAAGGAGCAAGTGTCTTTTAATTTCATGGCTGCAGTCACCATCTGCAGTGATTTTGGAGCCCAGAAAAATAAAGTCAGCCAGTTTCCCCATCTATTTGTCATGAAGTGATGGGACTGGATGCCATGATCTTAGTTTTCTGAATGTTGAGACTTAAGCCAACTTTTTCATCTCCTATTTTACTTTCATCAGGAGGATCTTTAGTTCTTCTTCACTTTCTGCCATAAGGGTGATGTTGTCTGCATATCCCTAATGATGGGAAAGATTGAAGGCAGGAGGAGAAGGGGATGACAGAGGATGAGATGGTTGGATGGCATCACCAACTCAATAAACATGAGTTTGAGTAAGCTCTTGGAGTTGGTGATGGACAGGGAAGCCTGGAGTGCTCCAGTCCATGGGACCTCAAGGAGTTGGACAAGATAGAGTGACTGAACTAAACTGAACAGCATTGAGAATTCTTTGAAAGCAGTGGTCTGCATACTCTGAACCATGGGCCAAATCTGGCTTGCTGTCAGCTTCTGGATGGCTTACTAGCTAAGAATGTTTTAATACTTTTAAGTAGTTGATAAAGAAATCATAAGAAGAATAATATACATGACACTTGAAAATTAGATGAAATTTAAATTTTGGTGTTCATAATATTTGTTGGAATCCAGCCATATCATTTGTTCATTTACATATTGTATGACTATTTTTGCACCACAAAGGCAGAATTGATTAGTTATAACAGACCATATGGCCCACCAAGTCTAAAATATTTACTATTTGGACAATTACAGAAAACATTCATCAGAATCCCTAGAGTATACAGTGTTAATAAAACATATAGAAACCCTCACTTTCTGAAGCTTATATTTTGGTGAGAATAATATACACACCATATAAGATAAAACATGTAGTATGCTAAAGCATGCTAAAGAAGGAAAAGAATGCAGGAAGGGGCATGTCCAGACTCAGGACAGAGGACTAAAGTCTTGTGCAGCTGGCCAGGGGCAGTCCCATAGTGAAGGTGAGTTCTCTCTGAAGACCTGAAGGAGGTACCTTGGGAAAGCACCTTCCAGGAAGATGAAACAGCCAGTGCAAAGGATTCTGATGAGACTGGGAATGAAAGGGGGAGTAAGTCACAGGAGATGAAGGCAGAGAGATGAAGTTAGTTAAAGATGAGCCAGGATATTTAGGCCCCTATCAGTCACTGAAAACAACCATGCTTTTGTCTGGGAGGCTAGGGGCTTGAGGTATAGGCCGGTGGGGAGTCAGTGAGAGAAATACAGTGTGTGTGACAGAGGATGGAGGGACAGTGGGGCAGGACCAGCTTTCTCGTTCCAGCAGGGACTTGGTGTGGGGACCACCAACTTAACTTGGGTGGTTCTGAATCTTCTCTTACAGCATGTAGAACAGAAATAGCTCATAGCAATGATGACTGACTTACTTAGCTATTTACACTGACATGATAGCTTATATTTTTTGCTTTATTTCCATAGTAACTCATGTTTCACACCACAGTGGCAAGTAGTTACTGCCTTTAATATATAAGGAAGGAAGCTAAAATGTCTCATAAATGAAGAAAATAAGTGATTTACATGAAGCATGAGAATTATGAGCCTCAAGGGCAGCAATGCATGCTAGAAAACCTGAGCTTTCCATCCCCAATATTTTCTGATAACCTCTAAGATCAGAGAAGGGAAAGTTGGGACTTAATGTCTACCATTCCCATTTGGACATTAGACTTGAGAAGTCCCTCATTTTCCAGATCATCCATGAAACATGTCGTTGTTGACATAAAGACACTGAGGTGCACAAAGTTGGGTTAGCTTATTTTAAGTCACATGAATCTGGAACTGGGTTCCATCTTCCCCAGCAAAGAACTTCCAGTGCAGACATCTTGAGCAGGAATAAAGATAGTCATAACAATTGCTAAACCATTAATTTTCACTTGTAAATTGGACTTCATAAAATAGCATCCACTGAAGATTAGTAATGAGTTCACATTTTAATGGAGACTGGCAGGTGAATGAATACTGAAAGAAATACATAAAGAAAGATTGTGGGCATTTAGAAGTCAGAATAGAAGCTTTAAGAATGAAATAGGCTCATATCGACATTTCTTCTGAAATTAAAATCTTTTTACAATACATTAAATGTATATTGTCCTTTCACATCTTTATATATTGGATATGATTTCTGACTGAGGAAAACTAAACTGTAAAAAAAAAAAAATAAGAGAAATCTGGAAGAAACAAATTTCAATAATTAAAAGAAATCTTCACATGAAATGTCTTCTCCTAATTTATCAATTCAGTTCAGTTCAGTCACTCAGTTGTGTCTGACTCTTTGTGACCTCTTGAATTGCAGGACACCAGGCCTCCCTGTCCAACACCAGCTCCCAGAGTTTGCTCAAACTCATGTCCATTGAGTCGGAGATGCCATCCAAACATCTCAACCTCTGTTGTCCCCTTCTCCTCCCACCTTTAATCTTTCCCAGCATCAGAGTCTTCCAATGAGTCATTTCTTAGCATCAGGTGACCAAAGTATTGGAGTTTCAGCTTCATTATCAGTTCTTCCAATGAATATTCAGGACTGAATATTCAGTCCTTTAGGATGGACTGGTTGGATCTCCTTGTAGTCCAAGCAACTCTAATTTAGAATCTTAGGTAAATTCAATATTTTTATACATCTAAATCCACATAATTTTCACCCATGCAACCATACTTTGGAGGTTATTACATAATGGTCTCTTGTAAAAGAATTAATGACACCCAGACAAGGGAGATAAGATCCAAGAAGAAGGTACCATGATGCACAAGAGCAGGGAACAAAAGCCTGGAATGAAGGAAAGACACAACCCAGGATGACAGGCCTAGAGAAAGGCTATCTGTTTTGGAACAAGAAGACAATAACTTTGGGAGAAAAGACTGTGTGGAGGCAAAAATAAGTGATTGTTAGATGATCTATTGTGATATGCCACTTGGAGCAAATGAAACTTCTGGAAGGTATGTGGTAGATCTGATGAAATATTTGGAAAAGTAATGAGGATAAATACATAGGTAACTATGGTAGAATAATGGCAATTATTTATTCCAGGAAAAACAAAAGTTATAAAAGGAAGGGTATTTCTTTATAATACAATAATTGGCTTAGTGAATTATATCTAATAGGAATAATGAAATAAAGAGATGTCATTGATTAACTGTAAATGTCAGGTAACTGTATTAGGAGTATGGGGAAAATGGTTTTAAAGTACTTTATTATCTATTGCTGGAATAACAAATTGCCCCCAAATTTTGCATCTTAAAACAATACATATTGGGTTGGCCAAAAAGTTCATTTGGGTTTTTCCATAACATCTTATGGAAAATCTTGAACAAACCTTCTGGCCAACCCAATATTTAATCTCCTCACACATCCCATGGATCAAGAATTTGTGGGCAGCTTAGACAGATGGCTCTGGCCCCCAGTCTCTCATGAGGTTGTAGTCCAGATGCTGGCTGGGTTTACAGTCATCTGCAGATCTGGCTGGGCTGAAGGAACCACTTCAAGCTCAGTCACGTGGCGGCTGTCAGGAAGCCTTGGTTTCTCACCATGTCAGACACCATGGCGGCCAGTGATCTGAGAGACAGACCGACAGAGCCAGAAAAGAGAGAGAAAGATCATGATGGAGCCCACAGCACCTTTCTATGGCCTGATCTCCAAAGCTGAACACTGTCACTTCTGCTTTATTCCGTTTGTCAGAAGTGAGTTACGAATTCCAGCCCATATTCAAGAGGAGGAAAATTCAGCCAAGCAGAGTATTAGAGACTCTGTAGACATATTTTTTTGAAAGTTCATGTAACAATTTTATCAATTATTAAGTGACCAAAGATAAACTATAACTTGAACCAAAACAGTATACTGTATTAAAATATTTTTTATTATAACATGAAGTTCAGTACTATTAAAAATAGTTAAAAGAAAGAAAGACTTCCCTGGTGGCTTAATGGTAAAGAATCTGCCTGCCAGTGGGGAGATATGAGTTTGATCCCTGAGTCGAGAAGATCCCTTGGAGGAGGAAATGGCAACTCATTCCAGTGGCCTTGCCTGGGAAATCCCACGGACAGAGGAGTTTGGTGGGTTACAGCTCATGGGATTGCAAGAATTAGACAAGACTTGCAATGAAACAAACAACAACAACAACAAAATGAAGAGATAGTGGTTGTCTCTGAGGAGACTTGTGAAGGAAGGGACTATTTTTGTATTATTATTTTTACAGCCCTTTCATTACTATTTATTAAAACTTAAAAGTTGAAGGCAAAGAGATAAAAAAAATGGGAAATAAAAAACCTTCTTGCCATGTATCTCAACACTATTAATAACGCCATGTCTGTTTTGCATCTAAAGCTTCCTTGTATAATATTGGTATCACTTGTTCCATTGTTTGAGAACCACAGACCTAAAGAAGGAATAGGAATTTTAATGAAAGTCTTCTCCCTAACTTATTTTCCTGAAAGAAAGGGAAAGGAATGGAAGGAAAGGGAAAGTTAGAGAAGAGAAAACGTGGATAAAAGAGGGAAGGAGAGAAGGGGAGGGAAAAGGAAAGATGATATTTCTATCTCCTTCAAAGTTTCTGTATCTGATAGACCTTCAGTATCCTGTGAAGTAAGGGAGCATTCCTTAAATTTAGAAAATAATCATTATGAACCAGTTATCAAGAAATTTGATTAATATTTATTGAATGGATTAATGAATTTCCAAAGACCCCAACACATAAATGCTGTCAGTTCTCCAATATTATGGATTTTCTCTATATTCCTAGGGAAAATCTGTCTGCAGAATTGCTCATTTTAGTTTCTCTTCTGTGTACATTTTTTAAACCTTTTCTCCATGGCACCAAATATTGTTCTAGGTATACAGCTTTTGAAATGGTGTCTGTCCCATGCTGGGCTATCCTCTAGAGTAGGCTCATTTTTCAGTCACTTAGTCATGTTGGACTTTTTGCAACACTGTGGACTGTAGCATGTCAGGCTTCTCTGTCCCCCACTGTCTTCGGGAGTTTGCTAAAATTCATGTCCATTGAGTTGGTAATACTACCTAACCATCTCTTATTGTTAGAAACTTGTCACCTCCTTCTCATACTGACTTAATCAATAGTTTCTCTGCATCAGAGTCTTTTCCATTGAGTTGGCTCTTTGCATCAGATGACCAAAGTATTGGAGATTCAGCTTCAGCATCAGTCCTTCCAACAAATATTCATGACTGATATCCTTTAAGATTGACTGGTTTGATCTCATTGCAGTCTAAGATACTCTGAAGAGTCTTCTCCAGAACCACAGCTTGAAAGCATCAGTTCTTCGGTACTCAGCCTTCTGTATGATCCAACTCTCACATCCATATATGACTACTGGGAAAATCAGAGCTTTGACTTGTTGGCCCTTTGTTGACAAAGTGATGTCTCTGCTTCTTAGTATGCTTTCTGGTTTTGTCATAGATTTTTTTTTTTTTCAAGGAGCAAGTGTCTTTTAATTTCATGGCTGCAATCACTGCCTACAGTGATTTTGGAGCCCAACAAAATAAAATCTATCACTGCTTCAAATTTTTCACCTTCTATTTGCCATCAAGAAATGGGGCCAGATGCCATGATCTTCATTTTTTTGATATTGAGATTCAGACAACTTTTCACTCTTCTCTTTCACCTTCATCAAGTGGCTCTTTAGTTCCTCTTCACATTCTACCATTAGCATAATATGATTTACATATTTAAGGTTGCTGATATTTCTCCTGGAAATCTTGATTCCAGTTTGTGATTCATTCAGTTCAGCATTTTGCATGATGTACTCTGTACATGAGTTAAATAATCACGGTAACAATATGTAGCCTTGAGGTACTCCTTTCCCAATTTGAAGCCAGTCAGTTGTTCCATGCCTGGTTCTAACTCTTCATTCTTGACATGCATATAAATTTCTCAGAGACAGGTAAGGTGGTCTGGTATTCCCAAACCTAAGAATTTTCCACAGTTTATAGTGATCCACAATATCAAAATCTTTAGCATAGTCAATGAAACAGAAGTAGATATTTTTCTGAAACCCCCTTACCTTCCTCATGATGCAGTGAATGTTGGCAATTTGATCTCTGGTTCCTCTGCCTCTTCAAAACCCAATTTGTACATCTGGAAGTTCTCGGTTCATGATGAAGCCTAACTTGAAGGATTTTGAGCATAACCTTGCTAGCATGCAAAATGAGCATGACTGTATGGCAGTTTGACCATTCTTTGGCATTGCCCCTCTTTGGGATTGTAATGAAAACTGACCTTTTCCAGTCCTGTGGACACTGCTGGGTTTTCCAAATTTGCTGGCATATTTAGAGTAGCACTTTAACAGTATCTTTCTTTGAGATTTGAAATAACTCAGCTGGAATTCTATCACCTCCACCAGCTTTGTTCTTAGTGATGCTTCCTAAGGTCCACCTGACTTCAACTCCAGGGTGTCTGGCTCTACAGGCCTGACCACATCATTGTGATTATCCCAGTCATTAAGACCTTTCTTATATAGTTCTTCTGTATATCCTTGCCACTGCTTCTTAATCTCTTCAGCTTCTCTTAGGTCCTTATCATTTCCATCCTTTATCATGTTCCTCCTTGCACAAAATATTCCCTTGATATCTCCAATTTTCTTGAAGAGATCTCTAGTCTTTACCATTCTCTTGCTTTCCTTTGTTTCTTTACACTGTTTGTTGAAGAAGGGCTTCTCATCTCTCCTTGCTAGTCTCTGAAACCCTGCATTTAGTTGGGTATATCTTTCCCTTTGTCCTTTGCCTTTCACTTCTCTTCTTTTCTCAGCTATTTGTAAAGCCTCTGCAGGCTACCACTTTGTTTTCCTGCTTTTCTTTTTCTTTAGAATGGTTTTGGTCACTGCCTCCTGTATAGTGCTAGGAACCTCTGTGTTCCACAGTTGTTCATGCTCTCTGTAAACCAGATCTAATCCCTTGAATTTATTTGTCACCTCTATTGTATAATCATAAGGATGTGATTTGGTTCATACCTGAATAGCCTAATGGTTTTTCCTACTTTCTTCAAATTAACCCTAAATTTTGCAATAAGGAGCTCATGATCTGAGCAACGGTTAGCTCCAAATCTTAATTTTACTGATTATATAGAGCCTCTCCTTCTTTGGCTGCAAAGAACATAACCAATCTGATTTTGGTACTGACCATCTGGTGGTGTCTATGTGTAGAATCGTCTCTTGCACTGTTATTAAATGGCGTTTGTTGCAACCAGCAGGTTGTCTTGACAAAATGGTTGGACCTTGGCCTGGTTTGTTTTGTACTCCAAGGCCAAACTTGCCTGTTACTCTGGGTATATCTTGACTTCCTACTTTTGCATTCCAATTGCTTATGATGAAAAGGACATGTTTTTTGGTGTTAGTTCTAGAATGTCTTGTAGGTCTTCATAGAACCACTCAACTTCAGCATCAGTGGTTGGGGCATAGACTTGCATTACTATGATATTGAATGGTTGGCCTTGGAAATAAATAGAGATCATTCTATCATTTTCGAGATTGCAACAAAGTACTGTATTTTGGATTCTTTTGTCTATAAGGGCTACTCTATTTTTTCTAAGGGATTCTCACCCACAGTAGTAGATGTAATGGTCATCTGAATTAAATTTGCATGTTCTTGTCCATTTTAATTCACTGATTCCTAAAGTGTCGATGTTCAGTCTTGTCATCTCCTGCTTGATCATGTCCAAGATACCTTGATTCATCGACCTAACAATTACGTGATATTGCTCTTTATAGCATCATGCTGGCCTTGGGGTACAGAATGAAGCAGGGAAAAAGCTAATTCATTTCAATGTATGACAAAAACCACTGCAATGTTGTAAAGTAATTAGCCTCCAACTAATAAAAATAAATGGAAAAAAAGAAAAGCTAATGAAGTTTTGCCAAGAGAACACACTGGTCATGGCAAACATCCTCTTCCAAAAACACAAGAGAAGACTGTACACATGGGCATCACCAGATGGCCAACATCGAAATCAGATTGATTATATTCTTTGCAGCCAAAGATGGAGAAGCTCTATACAGTCAGCAAAAACAAGACCAGGATCTGACTGTGACTCAGATCATGAACTCCTAATTGCCAAATTGAGACATAAATTGAAAAAAGTAGGGAAAACCTCTAGACCATTCAATTATGACCTAAGTCAAATCCCTTACGATTATGCAGTGGAAGTGAGAAATAGATTTAAGGGACTAGACCTGATAGAGTGCCTGACGAACTATGGATGGAGGTTCATGACCTTCTACAGGAGACAGGGATCAAGACCATCCCCAAGAAAAACAAATGCAAAAAAGAAAAATGCCTGTCTGAGGAGGCCTTACAAATAGCTGTGAGAAGAAGAGATGCAAAAAGCAAAGGAGAAAAGGGACATATACCCATTTGAATGCAGAGTCCAAAGAAGAGCAAGGAGAGATAAGAAAGCCTTCTTCAGTGATCAATGCAAAGAAATAGAGGAAAACAATAGAATAAGAAAGACTAGAGATCTCTTCAAGAAAATTAGAGATACCATGGGAACATTTCATGCAAAGATGGGCATAATAAAGGACAGAAATGGTAGGGACCTAACAGAAGCAGAAGATATTAAGAAGAGGTGGCAAGAAGAACTGTACAGAAGAACTGTACAAAAAAGATCTTCATGACCCAGATAATCACGATGGTGTGATCACTCACCTAGAGCCAGACATCCTGGAATGTGAAGGCAAGTGGGCCATTGGAAGCATCACTACAAACAAAGCTAGTGGAGGTGATGGAATTCCAGTTGAGCTATTTCAAATCCTAAGAGATGATGCTGTGAAAGTGCTACACTCAATATTCCAGCAAATTTGGAAAACTCAGCAATGGTCACAGGACTGGAAAAGGTCAATTTTCATTCCAATTCCTAAGAAAGGCAATGCCAAAGAATGCACAAACTACCACACAATTGCACTCATCTCACATGCTAGTAAAGTAATGCTCAAAATTCTCCAAGCCAGACTTCAGCAATATGTGAACTGTGAGCTTCCAGATGTTCAAGCTGGTTTAGAAAAGGCAGAAGAACCAGAGATCAAATTGCCAACATCTGCTAGATCATAAAAAAAGCAAGAGAGTTCCAGAAAAATATCTATTTCTGCTTTATAGACTATGCCAAGGTCTTTGACTGTGTGGATCACAAGAAACTGTGGAAAATCCTGAAAGAGATAGGAATACCAGACCACCTGACCTGCCTCTTGAGAAACTTGTATGCCAGTCAGGAAGCAGCAGTTAGAATTGGACATGGAACAACAGACTGGTTCCAAATAAGGAAAGGATTATATCAAGGCTGTATATTGTCACCCTGTTTATTTAACTTCTATGCAGAGTACATCATGAGAAATGCTGGGGTGGATGAAGCATAAGCTGGAATCAAGATTGCTGGGAGAAATATCAATAACCTCAGATATGCAGATGACACCACCCTTATGGCAGAAAGTGAAGAACTAATGAGCCTCTTGATGAAAGTGAAAGAGGAGAATGAAAAAGTTGGCTTAAAGATCAACATTCAGAAAACTAAGATCATGGCATCTTGTCCCATCACTTCATGGCAAATAGATGGGAAAACAGTGCCAGACTTTATTTTTTGGGGCTCTATAATCACTTCCGATTTTGTGACTGCAGCCATGAAATTAAAAGACACTTACTCCTTGGAAGGAAAGTTATGACCAACCTGCTGCTGCTGCTGCTGCTTCTGCTCTTGCTGCTAAGTCACTTCAGTCGTGTCTGACTCTGTGCAACCCCATAGATGTCAGTCCAGCAGGCTCCCCCGTCCATAGGATTCTCCAGGCAAGAACACTGGAGTGGGTTGCTATTTCCTTCTCCAATGCATCAAGGTGAAATGTGAAAGTGAAGTCGCTCAGTTGTGTCCAACTCTTAGCGACCCCATGGACTGCAGCCTACCAGGCTCCTCTGTCCATGGGAGTTTCCATGCAAGAGTACTGGAGTGGGGTGCCATTGCCTTCTCCATGACCAAGCTAGACAGCATATTAAAAAGCAGAGACATTACTTTGCCAACAAAGGTCCATCTAATCAAGGTGATGGTTTTTCCAGTAGTCATGTATGGATGTGAGTGTTGGACTATAAGGAAAGCTGAATACCAAAGAATTGATGCTTTTGAACTGTGGTGTTGGAGAAGACTCTTGAGAGTCCCTTGGACTGCAAGGAGATCCAAACAGTCCATCCTAAAGGACATCAGTCCTGGGTGTTCATTGGAAGGACTGATGCTGAAGCTGAAGCTCCAATATTTTGGCCACCTGATGTGAAGAGCTGACTTTTTTTTTTTGAAAAGAACCAGATTCTGGGAAAGATTGAAGGCAGGAGGAGAAGGGGACAGCAGAAGATGAGATGGTTGGATGGCATCACTGACTCAATAGACATGAGTTTGGGTAAACACCGGGAGTTGGTGATGGACAGGGAGGCCTGGCGTGCTGCAGTCCATGGGGTCGCAAAGAGTCGCACATGACTGAGCGACTGAACTGAACTGAACTGAACTGTACTTTTGTCACCAGATACATCCACAACTGAGCATCATTTCTGCTTTGGCCAAGCCACTTTATTATTTCTGAAGCTATTAGTAATTTCCCTCCACTGTTTCCAAGTAGCGTATTAGACACCTTCCTACCTGGAAGCCCAACTTCTGGTGCCATACTTTTTGCCTAGGATAGACAGACATCCACTTATTCTAAGGTGGATCCAGGTGGGCTGGTCTCTCCCCAGCCTCTCTTACTTGTTGTATTTAATGCTCTCTCTACCTTCAGATGCCTATGGTGACCCAGGGAACCTACCTGGAAATGTGTTTTTTTTAATTTTTTCCTCTCTCTCTGTTATATGGCCACATCTTGGTAAATGTATTGAGTTTCCCATACCAAGACATGCCAAAAAATATTTTCAGTATAAGTGAGGGTGTACATTCATCACTAAGTGACAGAAATGATCTAGAGCGGGTTTGACAAGGGGGTTATATTTTTCTGATGTTCAAAGTGATAAGGAAATAGCCTTTTTGTCTGCTTTTTCCTGTTCTTGCAGTGCTCATAAGACGTGTCTTCCCTGCTCATCATTGTTTGCTTAAGGTTTCAAGATGACTGCTCCACACCTGTGTTGTTTCCACATTCCAGAAAGAAGTGAGAGATTGAAGGCACAATGTGTAAACTGGTGAAGTCTCTCCACCATTGGGTAGCTTTCTTAGAAGCTACAGCTTGTGACTTTCACTTCTCTTTCTTGACCTGAACTGTGTTATCTGACCCTCCCTCAAAGTAAAGAAGGTTGGAAAATATAAAGTAGCTTTTCTGGGGAGTAATATTGCTGTCTGTTTGTTCCTTTTTAACCTGGACTTATTGCACCTATAGCAACATTATGCTAGGACCTAAAGAACCACCTGCTGAACCAAACCCATTATGCTGAGTCAGAATCAGGAATGGTGGCTGTTGAAAGTCACTAAGTTTTAGGATGGATTATAATATCTCAAAAACTAACTGATGCCTTAAATAAAATTAGGGCTATACCTTAGTAATTTCAGTTCAGTCGCTCAGTTGTGTCCAACTCTGTGACCAGATGAACTGTAGCACATAAGGCTTCCCTGTCCATCACCAACTCCCAGAGCTTCCTCAAACTCATGTCCATCAAGTCAGTGATGCCATCCAACCATCTCATCCTCTGTTATCCCCTTTTTCTCCTGCCTTCAATCTTTCCCAGCCTCAGTCTTTTCTAAAGAGTCAGCTCTTTGTAGCATGTGGCCAAAGTATTAGAGCTTCAGCTTCAGCATCAGTCCTTCCAATGAATATTCCAGTGAATACTCATAGGACTGATTTCATTTAGGATGGATTGGGTTGATCTCCTTGCTAGTCCAAGGGACTCTCAAGAGTCTTCTCCAACACCACAGTTCAAAAGTATCAGTTCTTCAGTGCTCAGCTTTCTTTATGGTCCAATTCTCACATCTGTACATGGCTACTGGAAAAGCCATAGCTTTGACTAAACAGACCTTTATTAACAAAGTAAGTCTCTGCTTTTTAATGTTCTGTCTAGTGTCATCACTCCCCCACCTGTTGCTTACCAACATGGCTGATTAGAAGGCTGTGCACTCATCTTCTCCTCTGAGATTTCCAAAATTGCAACTTGCTGCTGAATAACCATCAATAGGAAAATGTTGGATCCCACCAGAAAAAGATACCCCACATCCATGAGCAAAGGAGAAGCCCCAAAAAGATGGTAGGAGGGTGAAATTGCATTTAGAATCAAAATCCCATACCTGCCAGAGATGCTCGGAGGACTCAAACAAAACCTTGTGTGCACCAGGATCCAGAGACCCCACAGATACTGAGTCAGACCTGCCTTTGAGTGTCTGAGTGTCTCCTGCAGTGGCACAGGTCAGCAGTGGCCTGCCACGGGGACAGGGGCTCTGGCTGCAGCAGGCCTGGGAGGCCCAGCATGTGGCATTAGCCCTTTTGGAGGAGGTCGCCATCATCCCCACCATAGAGCAGACAACCCAAAGCAGACAACCCACAAACTGGAGAACAATTATACCGAAGAAGTTCTCACACTGTTACAAAAGTTCCAGGACCCACAGCAGTTTTCCCAACCTGAGGATCTGGCAAAGTGAAGTCGCTCAGCCATGTCTGACTCTTTGCAACCCCATGGACTGTAGCCTACCAGGTTCCTCAGTGCATGGAATTTTCCAGGAAAGAGTACTGGAGTAGGTTGCCAATTCCTTCTCCAGGGGATCTTCCCAACCCAGGGATCAAACCCAGGTCTCCCGCATTGCAGGCAGATGCTTTACTGTTTGAACCACCAGGGAAAACTAGAGATCTGGCAAAGGGACTGAGAACCCCCAAAGAATTTCACCTTGGAGGCCAGTGGGATTTGATTACAGAACTTGCATGGGATTGGGGAAAAAGTGTCTTGGAGGCACAAAGTCTTGTGCATACCAGGAGCCAGGAGAAAGGAGGAGTGACCCACAAGAGACTGCGCCAGAAGGCCTGCTATGGGGTCATGGGCATGGAATACAACAGTGCTGGCACAAGCCCTTTTGAAGGAAGTGCCATTAACCCTACTATAGTTTGGCCTTGGGCCAAACAACAGGGAGGGAACACAGTCTCATCCATCAACAGAAAATTGGATTAAAGATTTACTGAACATGGCCCTGCCCATCAGAATAAGACCCAGATTCCTTCACAGTCAGTCCCTCCCATTGGGGAGCTTCCACAATCCTCTGTTCCTTATCCATCAGAGGCCAGTCAGTCAGTTCAGTCGCTAAGTCATATCTGACTCTTTGCGATCCCATGAATCGCAGCACACCAGGCTTCCCTGTCCATCACCAACTCCCGGAGTTTACTCAAACTCATATGTCTATCAAGTCAGTGATGCCATCCAGCCATCTCATCCTCTGTCGTTCCCTTCTCCTCCTGCCCCCAATCCCTCCCAGCATGAGGGTCTTTTCCAATGAGTCAACTCTTCGCATGAGGTGGCCAAAGTACTGGAGTTTCAGCTTCAGCATCAGTCCTTCCAAGGAACACCCAGGACTGATCTCCTTTAGGATGGACTGGCTGGATCTCCTTGCAGCCCAAGGGACTCTCAAGAATCTTCTCCAACACCACAGTTCAAAAGCATCAATTTTTCGGTGCTCAGCTTTCTTCACAGTCCAACTCTCACATCCATACATAACCACTGGAAAAACTGTAGCCTTGATTAGATGGATCTTTGTTGGCAAAGTAATGTCTCTGCTTTTTAATATGCTGTCTAGGATGGTCATAACTTTCCTTCCAAGGAGTAAGCGTCTTTTAATTTCATGGCTGCAAACACCATCTGCAGGGATTTTGGAGCCCCCCAAAATAAAGTCTGACACTGCTTCCACTGTTTCCCCGTTTATTTCCCATGAAGTGATGGGACCAAATGCCATGATTTTAGTTTTCTGAATGTTGAGCTTTAAGCCATGTTTTTCGCTCTCCTCTTTCACTTTCATCAAGAGGTTTTTATTTCCTCTGCATTTTCTGCCATAAGGGTCATGTCATCTGCATATCTGAGGTTACTGATATTTCTCCAGGCAATTTTGATTCCAGCTTGTGCTTCTTCCAGCCCAGCATTTCTCATGATGTACTCTGCATAGAAGTTAAATAAGCAGGGTGACAATATACAGCCTTGACATACTCCTTTTCCTGTTTGGAAACAGTCTGCTCTTCCATATCCAGTTCTAACTGTTGCTTCCTGATCTGCATACAGGTTTCTCAAGAGGTGGGTCAGGTGGTCTGGTATTCCTATATCTTTCAGAATTTTCCACAATTTATTGTGATGCACACAGTGAAAGACTTTGGCATAGTCAATAAAGCAGAAATAGATGTTTTTCTGGAACTCTCTTGCTTTTTTGATGATCCAGCGGATATTGGCAATTTGATCTCTGGTTCTTCTGTCTTTTCTAAAAGCAGCTTGAACGGGTGGAAGTTCGCAGTTTACGTATTGTTGAAGCCTGGCTTGGAGAATTTTGAGCATAACTTTAGTAGCGTGTGAGATGAGTTCAATTGTGCAGTAGTTTGAGCATTCTTTGGGATTGCCTTTCTTTGGGATTGGAGTGAAAACTCACCTTTTCCAGTCCTGTGGCCACTGATGAGTTTCCCCTTGTATATTAAGTGCAGCACTTTCACAGTATCATCTTTAAGGATTTGAAACAGCTCAACTCCAATTCCATCACCTCAACTAGCTTTGTTTGTAGTGATGCTTTCTAAGGCCCACCTGACTTCACATTCCAGGATGTCTGGCTCTAGGTGAGTGATCACACCATCATGATTATCTGGGTCGTGAAGATCTTTTTCTACAGTTCTTCTTTATATTCTTGCCACCTCTTCTTTATTATCTTCTGCTTCTGTTAGGTCCATACCATTTCTGTCCTTTATCGAGCCCATCTTTGCATGAAATGTTCCCGTGGCATCTCTGATTTTCTTGAAGAGATCTCTAGTCTTCCCCATTCTGTTGCTTTCCTCTATTTCTTTGCATTGATCACTGAGGAAGGCTTTCTCATCTCTCCTTGCTATTCTTTGGAACTCTGCATTCAAATGGGAATATCTTTCCTTTTCTCCTTGCTTTTCACTTCTCTTCTTTTCACAGCTATTTGTGAGGCCTCTTCAGACAACCATTTTGCTTTTTGCATTTCTTTTCCATGGGGATGGTCTTGATTCCTGTCTCCTTTACAATATCATGAACCCCCGTCCATAGTTCATCAGACACTCTGTCTATCAGATCTAGTCCCTTAAATCTATTTCTCACTTCCACTGTATAATCATAGGGATTTGATTTAGGTCATACCTGAATGGTTTAGTGGTTTTCCCTACTTTCTTCAATTTAAGTCTGAATTTGGCAATAAGGAGTCATGATCTGAGCCACAGTCAGCTCCCGGTCTTGCTTTTGCTGACTGTATAGAGCTTCTCCATCTTTGGCTGGAAAGAAAATAATCAATTTGATTTTGGTGTTGACCATCTGGTGATGTCCATGTGTAGAGTCTTCTTTTGTGTTGTTGGAAGAGGGTGTTTGCTATGACTGGTGTGTTCTCTTGGCAAAAGTCTATCGGCCTTTGCCCTGATTCATTCCGTATTCCAAGGCCAAATTTGCCTGTTATTCCAGGTGCTTCTTGACTTCCTACTTTTGCATTCCAGTCCCTTATAATGAAAAGGACATCTTTTTTGGGGTGTTAGTTCTAAAAGGTCTCATAGGTCTTCATAGAACCATTCAACTTCAGCTTCTTCAGCATTACTGGTTGGAGCATAGCTTGGATTACCATGATATTGAATGGTTTTCCTTGGAAACAAACAGAGATAATTCTGTCATTTTTGAGATTGCATCCAAGTACTGCATTTTGGACTCTTTTGTTGACCGTGATGGCTACTCCATTTCTTCTAAGGGATTCCTGCCACAGTAATAGATATAATGGTCATCTGAGTTAAATTCACCCATTCCAGTCCATTTTAGTTTGCTGATTCCTAGAATGTCAACATTCACTCTTGCCATCTCCTGTTTGGCCACTTCCAATTTGCCTTGATTTATGGACCTAACATTCCCGGTTCCTCTGCAATATTGCTCTTTACAGCATTGGACCTTACTTCTATCTCCAGTCACATCCACAACTGGGTATTGTTTTTGTTTTGGCTACATCCCTTCATTCTTTCTGGAGTTATTTCTCCACTGATCTCCAATAAAGATCAGTGGAGAAATAACTCCATCAGAGGCCAGACAGAATCAAAAGTACAATCACAGAAAACTATCCAAATTGATCACATGGATCACAGCGTTGTCTAACTAAATGAAACTATGAGCCATGCTGTGTAGGGCCACTGAAGATGGATGGGTCATGGTGGAAAGTTCTGACAAAATGTGGTCCCTGGAGAAGGGAATGGGAAACTACTTCAGTATGCTTGCCTTGAGAACCCCAGGAACAGTATGAAAAGGCAAAATGATACGATACTGAAAGATGAAGTCCCCAGACTGGTAGGTGCCAAATACATTACTGGAAAAGAATGGTGAAATAGCTCTGGAAAGAATGAAGAGACAGAGCCAAAGCAAAAACAATGCCCAGTTGTGAATGTGACTTGTGATGGAAGAACAATGCTTTAAAGAACAATATTAGAAATGTTAGGTCCATGAATTAAGGCAAATTGGACGTGGTCAAACAGGAGATGGCAGGAATGATCATCAACATTTTAGGAATCAGTGAATTAAAATGGACCAAAATTGGCGAATTTATTTCAGATGACCGTTATATCTAATACTGTGGGCAAGAACCCCTTAGAAGAAATGGAGTAGTCCTCATAGTCAACAAGAGTCCAAGATGATACTTGAGTACAATCTCAAAAACAACAGAATGATTTCTGTTCATTTCCAAGGCAAACCATTCAATATCACAGTAATCCAAGTCTATTCCCCAACCACTAATGCTAAAGAAGCAGAAGTTGCATGGTTCTATGAAGACCTGCAAGACCTTCTAGAACTACACACACACACACACACACACACACACACACACATATATTCTTTTCATCATAGGGGACAGGAATACAAAAGGTAGGAAGTCAAGAGATACCTGGAGTAACAGGCAAGTTTGACTTTGGAGTACAAATGAAGCAGGTCAAAGGCTAACAGAGTTTGGCCAAGAGAATGCACTGGTCATAGCAAACACCCCCTTTCAACAGCACAAGATATGACTTTATAGATGGATATCACCAGATGGTCAATACCAAAATGAGACTGATTATATACTTTGCAGCCCAAGATGGACAAGCTCTATACAATCAGCAAAAACAAGGCCAGGAGCTGACTGTGACTCAGATCATAAACTCCTTTCTGCAAAATTTAGACTTAAACCAAAGAAAGTAGGGAACACCACTAGACCATTCAAGTATGACCTAAATCAAATCCCTTACAATTATACAGTGAAAGTGACAAATTGATTCAAGGGATTAGCTCTGATAGACTGCCTGAAGAACTATGGATGGAGGTTCATGACATTTATAGGAGGCGGTGATCAAGAACATTCCCAAGAAAAAGAAATTAAAAAAGACAACATGGTTGCCTGAGGAGGCCTTACAAATAGTTGAGAAAAGAAGAGAAGCAAAAGGCAAAGGAGAAAAGGGAACATATATCCATCTGAATGCAGAGTTCCAAAGAACAGCAAGGAGAGATAAGGAAGCCTTCCTCAGTGATCAATGCAAAGAAATAGAGGAAAACAATAGAATGGAAAAGACTAGAGATCTCTTCAAGAAAGTTAGAGATACCAAGGGAACATTTCATGTAAAGATGGACACACTAAAGACAAAAATGGTAGAAGTAGCAGAAGTAGAAGATGTTAAGAAAAGGCAGCAAGAATAAACAGAAAAACTATACAAAAAAAGAACTTCATGACCCAGATAATCACAAAGGTGTGATCACTCACCTAGAGCCAGACATCCTGGAATGTGAAGGCAAGTGGGCCTTTGGAAGCATCACTATGAGCAAAGCTAGTGGAGGTGATTGGATTCCAGCTGAACTATTTCAAATCCTAAAAGATAATGCTGTTATAATGCTGCACTCAATATGCCAGGAAATTTGGAAAACTCAGCATGGCCACAGGACTGGAAATGGTCAGTTTTCATTGAAATCCCAAAGAAAGACAATACCAAAGAATGTTCAAACTACCACACAATTGCACTCATCTCACATGCTAGCAAAGTAATGCTCAAAATTCTCCAAGCAAGCCTTCAACAGTACATGAACTGAGAACTTCCAGATGTTCAACCTGGATTCAAAAAAGGAAGAGGAATCAGAGATCAAATTGCCACTATCTATTGGATCATAGAGAAAGCAAGAGAATTCCAGAAAAACAGATCTACTACTTCTGCTTTATTGACTATGCCAAATCCTTTGACTGTGTGCATCCCCACAAAGTATAGAACATGCTTAAAGCAATGGGAATACCAGAATACCTTATCTACCTCCTGAGAAATCTGTATGCAGGTCAAGAAGCAACAGTTAGAAGTGGACATGGAATAACAGACTGGTTCCAAATGAGGAAAGGAGTATATTAAGGCTGTATATTGTCACCCTGCTTATTTAACTTATATGCAGAGTACATCATGAGAAATGCCAGGCTGGATGAAGCACAAGCTGGAATCAAGATTGCTAGGAGAAATATCAATAACCTCAGATGTGCAGATGACACCACCCTTATGGCAGAAAGTGAAGAGTATCTAAGAGCCTCTTGATGAAAGTGAAAGAAGAGAGTGAAAAAGCTGGCTTAAAACTCAACATTCAAAAAATGAAGATCATAACATCCAGTCTCATCACTTCATGGCAAATAGTTGGGGAAATGATGGAAACACTGGGAGACTTTATTTTCTTAGGCTCCAAAATCACTGCAGATGGAGACTGCAGCCATGAAATGAAAAGATGCTTGCTTCTTAGAAGAAAATTTTTTCCCAACTTAGCATATTAAAAAGCAGAGACATTCCTTTGTTGACGAATGTCCATCTAGTCCAAGCTTTGGTTTTTTCAGTAGTCATGTAATTGATGTGATAGTTGGACCATAAAGAAAGCTGAGTACTGAAAAACTGATGCATTTGAACTGTAGTGTTGGAGAAGACTCTTGAGAGTCCCTTGGTCTTCAAGGAGATCAAACCAGTCCATCCTAAAGGACATCAGTCCTGAATATTTATTGGAGGGACTAATGCTGAAGCTGAAACTCCAATACTTTGGCCACCTGATGCAAAGTACTAACTCATTTGAAAAGCCCCTGATGCTGGGAAAGATTGAAGGCGGGAGAAGAAGGGGATGATAGAGGATGAGATTGTTGGATGGCATCGCCGACTCGATGGACATGAGTTTGAGCAAGCTCTGGGAGTTGGTGATAGACAGGGGAGCCTGGTGTGTTTCAGTCCATTGGTCACAGAGTCGGACGTGACTGAACGACTGAACTGAATTGAAGTTTGTCATAGCTTTTCTTATAAGGAACAAGTATCTTTTCATTCCATCACTGCAGTCACCATCTGCAGCGATCTTGGAACCCAAGAAAATAAAGTTGTCCCTGTTTCCTTTGTTTCCCCATATATTTTTGTGACATCATGGGACCGGATACTATGATCTTTGTTTTTTGAATGTTGAGTTTAAAGCCAACTTTTTCACTCCCCTCTTTCACTTTCATCAAGAGGCTCTTTAGTTCCTCTTCATTTTCTGCCATGAGGGTGGTGTCACCTGCACATCTGAGGTTACTGACATCTCTCCATGCAGTCTTGATTCCAGCTTGTGCTTCCTCCTACCTGGCATTTTGGATGATGTACTCTGTATAGAAGTTAAATAAGCAGGGTGACAGTATGAAGCCTTGACGTACACATTTCCCAATTTGGAACCAGTTTGTTCTAGGTCTGGTTCTAACTTTGCTTCTTGATCTGTATATATTAGGAAGAGAGAGATAAGAAAACACAGTAGTTAGGCAGCTAGGCTGTTTCTGTCATAGGGCTGATCAATATTGCCCAACTCTCTGGTATTCTGGGGGCTTGAAGGAGCTGATGACCTTCTTAATCATTTTTTCCCCCAAATTATTGATACAGTGATAATTATTTAGTTGTTGTTTAAATTTAGCCGAGAGATTTGAATGCGTATCAAGTGAGCTTGTGCTGCTGTTAGTAAGGAGCAGAGGAATTTGCAGGGCCCTGAACCACCTGTTTGTTACTTACAGGAACCCTCCAGTCATCATGGTGGTTTGGACCATTGTCAGATTTACATGTTTTCACTTTTAGTCATATATGGTTTAATTCTTGTCCAGTGAGAATGGTGTTTAGAGGGAAGGAGAAAGAAATACTGATTAGGAAAATGTTGAGAGACACCTAAAATCCTGTTAAGATTGTCTTTGCCAGATCTGTGGCAAAGACTCATGTTAACTCTTTCTAATATAGCAGGGGAACTTTCCATGGACCTTTAGGAACAAATGC
The DNA here is from genome assembly GCF_023699985.2 of Odocoileus virginianus. Classification (NCBI taxonomy): domain Eukaryota; kingdom Metazoa; phylum Chordata; class Mammalia; order Artiodactyla; family Cervidae; genus Odocoileus; species Odocoileus virginianus. The sequence continues at coordinate 4,826,791 of NC_069682.1, forward strand.
TAAAAAGGAAAAATATAGCGATGCTTATTATATTAAAGATGATATATGACATATTATTTATAGAAATAAAGACTGACTCTACTTCCACAGTATATTTTAGAAAGAAATTTGCCTAAATATGTCAGAAACCTCCTCTCATATTTACTGATTTCAAGGCATAACACAAAAATTGTAAACATAAACCATTAAACTTGTTATTCAAAATGCAAGAAACACAATACGGATGACATGGATTCATATTTGGTGGTTTCTATATTGAATTCTTTGATGTGAAATTATATTTCAAAGTATAGTTTTAGATATAGTCATTGAGTTCAGTTGCTCTTTCGTGTATGACTCTTTGCGACCCCATGAATCGCAGCACGCCAGGCCTCCCTGTCCATCACCAACCCCAGGAGATCATTCAAACTCATGTCCATAGAGTCGGTGATGCCATCCAGCCATCTCATCCTCTGTCGTTCCCTTCTCCTCCTGGCCCCAATCCCTCCCAGCATCAGGGTCTTTTCCAATGAGTCAACTCTTCGCATGAGGTGGTCAAAGTACTGGAGATTCAGCATTTGCATCAGTCCTTCCAATGAACATCCAGGACTGATCTCCTTTAGAATGGACTGGATGGATCTCCTTGCAGTCCAAGGGACTCTCAAGAGTCTTCTCCAACACCACAGTTCAAAAGCATCAATTTTTCGGTGCTCAGCTATCTTCACAGTCCAACTCTCACATCCATACATGACCACTGGAAGAACCATAGCCTTGACTAGATGGACCTTTGTTGGCAAAGTAATGTGTCTGCTTTTTAATATGCTACCTAGGTTGGTCATAACTTTCCTTCCACGGAGTAAGCGTCTTTTAATTTCATGGCTGCAATCACCATCTGCAGTGATTTTGGAGCCCAGAAAAATAAAGTCTGACACTGTATCCACTGTTTTCCCATCTTAGTTTTCTGAGTGTTGAGCTTTAAGTCAACTTTTTCACTCTCCTCTTTCACTTTCATCAAGAGGCTCTTTAGTTCCTCTTCACTTTCTGCCTTAAGTGTGATATCATCTGCATATCTGAGGTTATTGGTATTTCTCTTGGCAATCTTGATTCCAGCTTGTGCTTCTTCCAACCCAGCATTTCTCATGATGTACTCTGCATATAAGTTAAATAAGCAGGGTGACAATAAACAGCCTGATGTACTCCTTTCCTCATTTGGAACCAGTCTGTTATTCCTTGTCCAGTTCTAACTGTTGCTTACTGACCTGCATATAGGTTTCTCAAGAGGCAGGTCAGGTGGTCTGGTTTTCCCATGTCTTTCAGAATTTTCCAGTTTATTGTGACCCACACAGTCAAAGGTTTTGGCATAGTCAATAAAGCATAAATAGATGTTTTTCTAGAACTCTCTTGCTTTTTTGATGATCCAGTGGATGTTGGCAATTTGATCTCTGGTTCCTCTGCCTTTTCTAAAACCAGCTTGAACATCTGGAAGTTCATGGTTCACATATTGCTGAGGCCTGGCTTGAAGAATTTTGAGCATTACTTTACTAGCATGTGAGATGAGTGCAATTGTGTGGTAGTTTGAGCATTCTTTGGGATTGGAATGAAAACTGACCTTTTCCAGTCCTGTGGCCACTGCTGAGTTTTCCAAATGTGCTGGCATATTGAGTGCAGCACTTTCACAGCATCATCTTTCAGGATTTGAAACAGCTCAACTGGAATTCCATCACCTCCACTAGCTTTGTTCATAGTGATGCTTTCTAAGGCCCACTTGACTTCACATTTCAGGATGCCTGACTCTAGGTGAGTGATCACACCATCGTAATTATCTGGGTCATGAAGATCTTTTTCTACAGTTCTTCTGTGTATTCTTGCCACCTCTTCTTAATATCTTCTGCTTCTGTTAGGTCCATACCATTTCTGTCCTTTATCGAGCCCATCTTTGCATGAAATGTTCCCTTGGTATCTCTAATTTTCTTGAAGAGATCTCTCATCTTTCACATTCTGTTGTTTTCCTCTATTTCTTTGCATTGATCACTGAGGAAGGCTTTCTTATCCCTCCTTGCTATTCTTTGGAACTCTGCATTCAAATGGGAATATCTTCCCTTTTCTCCTTTCCTTTTCGCTTCACTTCTCTTCTTTTCACAACTATTTGTGAGGCCCCCTCAGACAACCATTTTGCTTTTTGCATTTCTTTTCCATGGGGATGGTCTTGATCCCTGTCTCCTGTACAATGTCATGAACCTCCATCCATAGTTCAGCAGACACTCTGTCAGATCTAGTCCCTTAAGTCTATTTCTCACTTCCACTGTATAATCATAAGGGATTTGATTTAGGTCAAACCTGAATGGTTTAGTGGTTTTCCCTACTTTCTTCAATTTACATCTGCATTTGGCAATAAGGAGTTCATGATCTGTGCCACAGTCAGCTCCTGGTCTTGTTTTTGCTGACTGTATAGAGCTTCTCCATCTTTGGTGGCAAAGAATATAATCAATCCGATTTTGATGTTCACCATCTGGTGATTTCCATGTGTAGACTCTTCTGTTGTGTTGTTGGAAGAGGGTGTTTGCTTTGACCAGTGCATTCTCTTGGCAAAACTCTATCAACCTTTTCCCTGCTTCGTTCCATACACCAAGGCCAAATTTGCCTGTTACTCCAGGTGTTTCTTGACTTCCTACTTTTGCATTCCCGTCCCCTATAATGAAAAGGACATCATTTTTGGATGTTAGTTATAAAAGGTCTTGTAGGCATTCATAGAACCGTTCAACTTCAGCTTCTTCAGCATTACTGGTTGGGGCATAGGCTTGGATTACCGTGATATTGAATGGTTTGCCTTGGAAATGAACAGAGATTATTCTGTCATTTTTGAGATTGCATCCAAGTGCCATATTTTGTACTCTATTGTTGACCATGGTGGCTACTCCATTTCTTTTAATGGATTCCTGCCCAGAGCAGTAGATATAATGGTCATCTGAGTTAAATTCACCCATTCCTGTCCATTTTAATTTGCTGATTCCTAGATTGTTGACATTCCTTCTAGCCATCTCCTGTTTACCAGTTCTTGTTTGCCTTGATTCATGGACCTAACATTCCAGGTTCCTATGCAATATTGCTCTTTATAGCATTGGACCTTGCTTCTACCTCCAGTCACATCCACAATGGGGTATTGTTTTTGCTTTGGCTCCATCCCTTCATTCTTTCTGGAGTCATTTCTCCACTGATCTCCAGTATCATATTGGACACCTACTGACCTGGGGAGTTCCTCTTTCAGTGTCTTATCATTTTGCCTTCTCATACGGTTCATGGTGTTCTCAAGGCAAGAATACTGAAGTGGTTTGCCATTCCCTTCTCCAGTGGACCACATTCTGTCAGACCTCTCCACCATGACCCAACCATCTTGGGTGGCCCCACACGGCATGGCTTAGTTTCATTGAGTTAGATAAGACTGTGGTCCTGTGATGAGATTGGCTAGTTTTCTGTGATTATGGTTTTAGTGTGTCTGTCCTCTGATGCCCTCTCACAACACCTACCACCTTGCTTGGGTTTCTCTTAGCTTGGACGAGGGGTATCTCCTCACGGCCGCCCCTCCTGACCTTGAGCATTGAGTAGCTCCTCTCGGCCCTCCTGCGCCTGCGCAGCCGCCCTTCCTTGGAGGTGGGGTAGCTCCTCGGCCGTGCTTCTGCACGTTCCTTTGCAGCAGCTGGCGCACTTCTTAATGGCAAATAAACAGATATATCATTAGCAAAACTAATCATGATATATCTTTGATATTAATCTAATGTATGTCAATTAGTAAATGATAATATTTTAAAAGTTACTTTATAATCTGCTAATACTTCAAATGCAGTATATGTGCATATATGTGTATCTGTATGGTGTATCTACATCTCATAGTTAATTTGTATTTTGCTTAATATCGCTTCTTTAACATAAATGCATGAGAGTAAGTGGTGATTCCATGGACGACGGTAGGACCAGCAGGACAGTAAAGATGTAACCAATCAAAGAATTCTCCATCGAGGCCTGTGGCCTTGGGGTGCTGGTGTCTTCTCAGACTCTGCACTTTTTATCTCATTCATAAGCTTGGTTCTGCATCAGTTTCTTGCCATTGACCCGCAATGAGGTATTTGCTGAGTTAGCCGCTGACGCCGTGGGATCCCAGACGGCTGCCTCCCCCTCTGCAGGTCCCTGCTTTCTCAGTCTTGGGAGACCTCTTATTCACCAAGTTTCACAGGAAGTTGTTTCTTCCTTGTTTCCAAAACAACCTTTCCTTAGCAAATCCTTTTCGTATTGTTGACTCTTTGGGAGTTGAGGGTAAAATTAATTTGGCAGGCATGATTCTTATGATTCTTATTAAAATTTATTTCCAATAAGCTAGCATCAGATAAAGGGGATTAATCCAATGCAGAAGCACAGACATTTTCAAAGATTAAACAGGACAAAAGTATTGAAGCCTGTCTTCTAAGTCGTGACCAGAAGGGTGATGGGAGTCTGGAGTTCCCAGCTTTGATGTTCTCAGCCAACAGTCCATTTAAAATTAATTAATATGAGGTGACAATGCTCTGTAAAGATGCAGAAGAGCCTTGAAATAAAGAGGTCTGCAAGCTTCACATCTAAGAGCTGACCGGATGCGTGATAGTCCTGCTCTGTGAACGTCCCCATCCATGGGCCTCATTTCCTTTTTTAGTGCCAGGCACGAGGGCAGAGGGGAATCATGTGGCTTCCCCCACTTCCCACAAAATTGTAAGGAGTAATTAATGAAGGGCCTACACTGGAACCTATTTTCAACTCACTTGATATAATTTCATTTTCTAGATGCACAGCTGAGAGTTTACAAATAATAATAAAATGTACATTCTTCAACTAATTGGCTGCTGTTTTAATTATTATTGCTGTTGGTTAACAATAATACTCCCTGCTGCCAATACTCTGCAACACTATTCTGTCCCACCTCCAAATGTATACTATTACTATTAGTAGCAGAGTATGACTGATTTTATAGCTTTTAAGGGTCTGGGACCTGGAATTCAGGCTGCTAGTGTTCAGACATTTTTTTTTCCCTTTCATTTCCTAACTCTGAGTTTAAGCCAGTTACTAAGCCTGTCTCAATTGGCCATCTCATCTGGAAAATGGGCAACATATTTGCTTTGTGTTCTTTAAGGAATATTGCTGCTGCTGCTAAGTCGCTTCAGTTGTGGCTGACTCTGTGCCACCCTATAGATGGCAGCCCACCAGGCTCCATCGTCCCTGGGATTCTCTAGGCAAGAACAGTGGAGTGGGCTACCATTTCCTTCTCCAAAGCAGTAAAGGGAAAAGTGCAAGTGAAGTCGCTCAGTCATGTCCAACTCTTCGCAACCCCATGGACCACAGCCCACCAGGCTCCTCCGTCCATGGGATTTTCCAGGCAAGAGTGCTGGAGTGGGGCGCCATTGCCTCTCCTGGAATATTACAGACAATTTAAAAAATTCCTTTGGGGCATATTAAATGGACTGAATTTCCCCATGTATCTGAAGGTGGGCGTGGTCAGGTGACTTGCACTTGTGAGTAAAAGGGGTTGTATGTCTTCCAGGCAGATGTTTTAAGAGGCAGTGAACAACTTGTTATGTCTCACATCCCTTCTGCATCATAGTGTAGGGTTATCATCTGAGTCTCCGGCTGACTATGTGGAGCAGATTCCTCGGACAATCCGTGGGGGGCACATAGCATGAGTGACAAGTAACTCTTACTTGATTTAAGCACTTGAGAGGTTGATTACTTATTTTTGTTCCATAAACAAATAGCCTATCTTAATCTAGCTTCTAGAATAACCCAGTTAGTCAGGGTCGGTTAAGTTTGCTGCTATAACACACAGCCCCATAATGACACGGTGTAGCCCCAAACTGTACACTATATGTACATCATGGGTTGACTGGAGACTCTTCTCCATGTCATGCTCACCTAGGGACTCAGGCTGACAGAATAGCTGGTGAATTCCTGGTTGTCTTGGCAGAATGGAAGGAGCATAGAAAACCATGTCTGGACTCATAAAGCTTCTTCTTGAAACAATGCATAGCATTTTGCTCACTTCTGGAGGACCCAACTAACTGAAAGCATGCAGGGGACAGTATTCCTACCTCTGCTTTAGAGAACTATAGGTACTACAAGTAATATATTAATGAACAGCACTAACATTGTAACTGGTTCCAAATAGTGAATAGCATTATAACTGGTTCCAAATAGAAAAAGGAGTATGTCAAGGCTATATATTGTTACCTTCCTTATTTAACTTATATGCAGAGTACATAATGAGAAATGCTGGGCTGGAAGAAGCACAAGCTGGAATCAAGATTGCCGGGAGAAACATCAATAACCTCAGATATACAGATGACACCACCCTTATGGCAGAAAGCAAAGAAGAACTAAAGAGTCTCTTGATGAAAGTGAAAGAAGAGAGTGAAAAAGTTGGCTTAAAGCTCACCATTCAGAAAACTAAGATCATGGCATCTGGTCCCATCACTTCATGACAAATAGATGGGGACAGTGGAAACAGTGACAGAGTTTATTTTGGGGGGCTCCAAAATCACTGCAGATGGTGACTGCAGCCATGAAATTAAAAGACGCTTACTCCTTGGAAGGAAAGTTATGACCAACCTAGACAGCATGTTAAAAAACAGGGACATTACTTTGGCAACAAAAGTCCATCTAATCAAAGCTTTGATTTTTCCAGTAGTCATGTGGGTTGGACTATAAAGAAAGCTGGGCACCAAAGAATTGATGCTTTTGAACTATGGTGTTGGAGAAGACTCTTGAGAGTCCCTTGGACTGCAAGGATATCCAACCAGTCCATCCTAAAGGAAATCAGTCCTGAATATTCATCAAATATTCATCGACTGATATTGAAGCTGAAACTCCAGTACTTTGACCACCTGATGCAAAGCCCTGACTTATTTGAAAAGACCCTGATGCTGGGAAAGATTGAAGGCAGGAGAAGAAGGGGATGACAGAAGATGAGATGGTTGGATGGCATAACTGACTCAATGGATATGAGTTTGGGTAAGCTCTGGGAGTTGGTGATGGACAGGGAGGTCTGGCATGCTGCAGTCCATGGGGTCACAAAGAGTCAGACATGACTGAGTGACTGAACTCACTGACTGACAAATTTTACTTTGGTTCTCCATTATGTAGTACATCATCTAACATGCATATTATCTATAATGTTACCAGCTTAAAATTTTATATGTTCATGTATAAATAGCCTGGGTACAGAACAGGATTTATAAGCAATTTACGTCTTAGTTCCAGGGTTAAAAAATATTTGCTTATATCTTTCTAGGTGGAAATTTTATAATTTGGACAATTTTTATCAACTTGTGTAGAAAATATTCCTTAAGAAAGAAGAAAAATTTGTGAGCTTTATCTTCTACAATACTTGCTTATCAAGGCCCTTTATGAGAATATTAAGCTTGGGACTCCTTTGCTTCAGGCTCAAGGACATTTAAAGGAAGAGCTGCAGAACTTCTCCAGTTTCATTTTGTTTCATTCTAGTTTATATAAAAAAATGCTTATTGTGATTATGTTATAATGCGAGTTATAATCACTTGTGTACTGTGCGTCATATATACCTCATTACCACTCTGCAAAAAAATGACCGTATAAATTATTACACTTGCAAGATTGACTTAATTGAAGTTTAGTTTGATTTCAGATCTAACCTTTATTAATATATGCTCAAACTTATTAGTTGATTATACATGTCATATTGGCTACTAATTTTATTTTAGTAAAACAGAAGAAAATAAAAGGAATAATGTCTCTGACACCATTGCAACAATTTTTCTCATCTTAATGAGGAATCTGTCCAGTGTTTTAATGCATTCCTATGTGCAACCATTCATCTGGAACTTTCAGTAATGTGACCGTGATGCCCACACAGAACTCCTAAACCACCTGAAGGCTGAGCAGTTTGCCTGCATAGAAGAATGAATTCTGCTTTCTAGAAAACAGAAGGGACAAGCAGAATGTGAGGATCAATGAAGATTAATAGCATATTGTGTGATATAAATTAAAATAGACAGAGAAAATGTAGTCTTCTGGGGTTCATCAGGAACTGATCAGGGTCCAGACTGTTGTCCTAAAATCCAGCAGCAGAACTTTTGGTCTGAAACACAGATGTTGACACAGCCCTGCTGGTTGGCAGGGAGAGAGGCATGTGTGTGATGGAATCTGGGGATTTAGTGAAATGGAACAGACACGAGTATTTGTCAAGGTCTCATGATGGGTGTGACACATTAGTGACAGGTAAACCTGTGCATGTCTCCAAAAAGTCTAGGCCAGAGTCCACAGATGTGCTCATGCTACCCATCAGTGAGTGTGTTTCCTTCTTGACTTTGCCACTGGGAAACTCAGGACTGATTCTGTAACACAGTTTAAGTATTTTTGCAGAACCGGAAACATTTGGACATACTGTTCAGTAATTTGGGAATCACATATGCTCTTTTTTTCATTACTTCATGTTGTTTTTATGAAACCACACAGGGGATGAGTGAATGCATAAATTAATTCATCAACATTCATATGATGAAATACCAGTCTTTAAAGTCACAGTGATGAGATAAAGACTTTCCAGAGGCCAAAATATTTCATAAGCTGGATGATAGCTATTGAGGAAATTATTGAAGTGGAATCTAGTTGGCAACTTTTGGAAAATCTCAGAGATATTGTGATCCAGAAATGTATTAGATTTTCAAGGAAATAGTGGGGAAGTGTGGTCTAGAAAAATTTTCTTTTCTCACGAGATAAAAAGAGAGCCAATTGATTTAGGAAAAAACCATGTTGACATCCAAGTGGGAAAACTTCTTGAGCATCAGCTTTGATGGTAGAAGCCAATACTCACAGTGAGTAAAAATGGGGAAATGTTACCAGTATTAAGCTCCCTGCATGTCTCAGGTAGCCCAAAATTGCTCCAGTCCCGATGCAGCATACCTAACTGGCTTAGTGAATATGCTGAGGTGGAAGAGAGAGGTGATTTGGGTAGTGGGTCCCGGATTCATCCAGAACTAACTACATGGTGGTGAGGTGGTAGAACAGGTTGTTATGTGCAATCACTCTGACAGTGGGGGTTCAGTTCTTGAGGCTGGTGCTCTTGTTAGTCTACCGGGGTGGAGGTGAAGCCAGAGGCACCCAAAACCACTGTGAACATGCGCCTTAGAGACAGGAATGGGCCAGAGGCTCCCATTAGGTGGCTTGTTGACAAGGAACATGTCTTTCATAGACTAAGTGGCCCTGACGGCAACAAAGTTCGTGTGTGTGTGCGCATGTGTGCATGCGTGAGTGTGTGTGCACATGTGTATGTGTGTGCGCACGTGTGTGAGTGTGTGTGCGTGCGTGCGTGTGTGTGTACCTGAACCTGTGTGTTGGTGGAGCTCCAAACCAAGGTGGAATCGTGATTATGGAAGGTGGAAGGGCTGCAACAGCGTCTCTGTAACGACATCCTCACATGCAGGTTTTGTGAGGAAATGGCATAGCAACTCTTGGTCCAGCCACTTGTTAAAGTACTTTACATACATTAGCTCACTTAATGTTTTGAAGCCTGTGATGTAGATGCTGTTATAGCCACTTTGCAGAAGAGGAAGTGGAGACATGAAACCCTTATTTCACTTTCCCACAGTCACGGAACTTCTAAGCCTTGGAACTCAGGCAATGGGACTTCCGACTTAGCCACCTGGCCTCATCAGAGTTGCTGTTCTGAGTCCCTGCTCAGAACGGCATTGGCATCTGTGAGCTGCTATCAAGATATATTTTAGAAGGGCAGACACAGGGTGTGTTCGACCCCTTTTCCCCTCTCCACAACCACCTAACACCCGCACCCTGTTTTTGAGCTTGGCTCTCCAACAGAGAATGAATCCCTTTTTCTGAAAAACAGATTCTTTGGTGGAGATTTGCTACCATCACCTTCCCCTTAACTGGTCTGTGACGAATGGATTTCTTCACATGTGTATCTCAAGGAGCTGAGGTTGGGCCTTAGTCTTTTCTTTTACTTAAGTAAAGCCATTTCCTCTGCTGTGACCATCTTGGCTATAAGTACGGCATCTTTGGCCAAGCTTCTAAAAAACAGTAGATTCCCATTCATCCTGTTTCCAGGAAAATGGGTCCCATACTGACCCTGGAAAGGTACATTACAAGAAAGAGCCCAAGGGAGCCTCTACAGGTTGAAGAAAGTCTGTCTCTCTCAGTTAAAACAAAATTCAACAAAAAGCTGCATCCAATTCACAGTTAAGCTCTCAGAAATTGGACTCATTAGCACCCCTAAGTAGGGACAGCATCATCAATTATCTCATGACTCCTAGAGTGTTGCTTTTGTCACAGATCATGGCCAGACAAGTGCTTCCTTGGCAGGGGAACATCCCTCTGTAATAACTGGCCATAAAGACCATTAGTGGTGACATTCCTTCTGCCTCTGATCCACAATATCTTCCAATTACCAATGACAAGATATCAGAAGATAATCCACTACCAGGCAGGAGTATTGAAAGCCCTAGTTCTGCTCCTTGAAAAAGGAAAGGGATTGAAAATGTTAACTGTACCCAGTAAGATAATTTTTCTTTAAAATAAACAATTGAGGTGCAATGATGGAAAGAAAGCAAAAAAGAAGAAAATAAGATGGCATTGCCCCTAATTACTTCCTAGATTTCTTTTTGTCTCTCAATTTACTATAGATCTGTCTCTTCCTTTCTGTTTACTTTTAAATTCTCTTTATCTTCCCCAAGATTCATGATAGCAATTAACACCTGTAACAGAAATTTAAGGGATGTCAGTTACCTGGGAGTTCTACCAGCAATTAGAATGTTATCAGGATAATTTTAAATTCCAACCAAAGAAAAAGAAAATATCACCTAAAAATCTTCAGTGACATTTTAATGCTGGAAACAAAACTCTTGCCAGATCTCATGGGTAATGCTTTGTGCATAGAGAGACCTTTAAAAATAAATGTCACATAGGACAGGGAGGGCTTTCCTGCTTAGAGCAGACCAGGCATCTTCTCAGAGGCTCCAGGCCACACCACTGGGCTCTCAGAAGAATGGTTTATATATGGTCCATGCCTGGAAGACCCTAGCAGGCAGGGTTTTACCAGGAAAACAGAGCTACTATGAGTAATATGAAATGAGGGTTTTATTATGGGAAATAGACCTGGTGCCAAAAAACGTGGCAAGGCTGGGTCAGTGCAATGGAGGAGGAACCAGAGAATCCGAGCATCAGCTGTTAGTGCGTCTGACTGCAGCTCTGGTGTGGATGCCACTAGAGCCGGAAGGGACATTCTGCAGCCAACATTCAGGGCATAGACCCTGTAGAAGGCTCTGGCAGCTCCTGTGTAGACCTCACCTCCACAGCCAAGCAGCTGGTGGGGGCCTGGGCTGCAGTGAAGAGGAGAGCTGGGCCAGTGTCTGAAGCGCCGAGCCAGAGCAGCCAGACCATCTGCCTCTGCCACGGCTGTGTCCCGCCAGCCTGGCATTTGGCACGTAAGGACTTCTGTTTCATTTCCTCCTTCCAAGTCTCAGGCAAGTTCTTCCTTGGCTAGCCCTAACTGAGGGCAAGCAGATACAGAATTCTTGGAATTCTTGGAAACATGGCTGCCAACTTGACATTATGTAATCCAGCCCCTCTGACTCTACAGTAACTCATTCACTTCAAGCTCTCTGGCTACTTAGTATTTCAATAAACATGTCCTGGGTACTCCTCACTATTCTAGGCATTAACATATCATAAAAACATGGTTTTGACCTCTAAGTAGCTCATAGTCTAGTTAGCAGAGAGAGAGATGTGACTAGAAACAAAAATTCAATGAATTCAATGTGATAAATATAGCATTTCAGTTATAAACAAAGTGAGGAATGCCAAGGAACAGACTCAAAGGGCGTCAGAGAGGGCTTCCATAAAGTATAAAATGGGAGTTAATACAACCCAGCAATTAAGCTCCTAGCATCTACCTACAAGAAAGGCAAACATGTACATGCAAGGACGTCTATATAGCAGCATCGGAAATAATGATACCAAACTGGAAACAATTCACATGTCCATAAAGTGGGGAATGGAAAAGCACCAGCTAGTATATGCACACCGCTGAGTACCACGCAGCTGTCAACAAGGAACAAAGTAATGTCACCTGTAACAACACAGGTGAGCTTCAAAATCATTGCGCCAAATGATAAACGCCAGAAATGCTGCATGAATATTTGTGCTTGCCTAGGGCTGAGAAGGCAATGGCGCCCCACTCCAGTACTCTTGCCTGGAGAATCCCATGGATGGAGGAGCCTGGTAGGCTGCAGTCCATGGGGTCGCAAAGAGTCGGACATGACTGAGCGACTTCACTTAGGACTGAGAGCATGGATTGATTGCATATAGGAATGAGGGAATTTGGGGGTTGAGAGAAGTGTTCTTACATAATTGTATAAATGTACTAAAACCCATCAAACTATATACTTACAATGAGTAGGATATTTAAGCTAAACCTCAATAAAGCTATTAAAAATGTTACTTTTTTCTCACTTGGTAGGTCATGGTAGAAACTCTAAGGTGATGAATATATCACAAACACACTTTGATGTGAATTCTCTGAGAATCTGGTTCTAGTATTCAGAGATCCACTCTGTTAGGTTGGCTAAGGCTAGCAGCTGAAACAGATACATTCTAATATCTTAGCAATTTAAAGGAATACAAGTGTATTTTCTATTGTTCTAAGTCTACAACAGATGCTCCTTATTGGTAGGCAGGTCTCCCTCAGATGCTCTTCAGGGACCTAGACCCTTCCCACCTTGAGATTCTTCTACTTTCAGTGTAGATTCTAAGAATGTGTTTTCATTGGCATCAAGTCAAGGGAAGAGAAAGAGAGGATGGAGGTGGTGGTGGGGTTGGTGGGGCTGGATGTGATAAGCATTACATCCACTCTTTCAGTCGGCTAAGACTCCAGCATATGGCTGCGCCTGTGGGCCAGAGGGCCTGGGGAAGTAGTCTAGCTGTGTGCCCGGGACAAACAGCAAACATCTGATGAAATGCTAGCTGCGTTCCAGCCTACCGGCTAGCTGCATTTCTCTTCTTATCTCTTTTTACTTGCTTGTTGGAGGTTTATACAGGGACACACTGGGAAATCTCTCAGAGGTCTTCTCCAGTGATGACTGATGTTAATGAGGACATCCTTGCTGACAGCATGGTCACCAGCATGGTGAGGCTGATCAGATGACCCATTTTTTGCTGCATCGATACACACCGCTCTTTGTCTGGAGCACGGTGTAGAAAACAGGGAGCAAGATTGCACCAGCACCTGAACTGCTCTGTATTATAAATTAAATGGCGGCAGAAATTACAAGCATCATCCCTGTATGACACTTCTGTTTTTCTTTGGGGACTTGAGAATTAGTGTGAGGCCTGCGACTCTAGCAATTGGGAGAAATGAGTGAGCTTAGCCTTCCAAGGGTCCCGTTTGCTGTAATGGAGCAGGCGTGATGACAGCAGGTCTGAGCAAAGAGACAGCTGCTATTTACAGAGCAGATCGATGCAGCCACCTATGTTATCAATATTCCAGCTAATGAGAGTTTTCCACCCAGGGACCATGGGAGAAGTCATAAAAACAATGATGCCCTCTTTGTTGACAGACCCTAAACTACTTCATGCTCAGCTCTACTAATTCCCTGTCTCATAAAGAAATTATCTAAGCGGTTTATTAAAGCTCTCAGCATTCTCATCAAACAGTTCTAGTGTAGCAGGAAGAAGATATTGATGGATTGTCCATTGTCAGCTGTGCATGGGATTGCAGAGAAAAGCTGGATGCTTGTTGCTTCTTCATGATGGAAGGGCAGAGGTGCTTAATTACGCTGAAGCACTATTATCCCAGCAGCACTTCAGTTATCACTGTAAACACTTGAAATCTTTAGGATGAACTGCCCTGATTTGATAGTGGTAATTGACTGGAAAGGAACATTGAAAACTGTCTCTGCTTGTGTATTTACACTTGTCTTAGGATATTATGTGTTCCTGCCTGAAACCTCCCTGGGCTGTCCCTCCAGCCTCAAGCCCACGTGTTCAGATCCCACCTCCCCCTCACTCATCACAGCGCTGCTACTCCATGTCTTCCAAATAAAACCAAGGGTGGTCTGACCCAGTGCAGTTTGTGTTTGCTGTTCTCACTGTCTGGAGTCTCTTTCCCCAGAAATTCACAAGACTGGATCTTCTTCACCCCTTAGTCTTTGGTTGAAATGTCACCTCCTCAAGGAGGGCTTTCTTCACTCTTCAGGATAACATTCTCCACCCACGTTACATCATCCTGTCTTGTTTCCTTTGAAATAATTTATCACCACAATGCTAACTTAATTTCTCTCTTTGCTTCCTGTCTGTCTGTCCCAAAAGAATGTGAGTCTCATAAAGGCAGAGCTCTCTTGCCGTGTTCAACATGATTCCTAGAACCCAGAACAGTGCTGGGTACACAGAGGTGTGGAAATAAGGAGCCTCCAAATGAGGATAAGCACAGGCTGTCAATCCAGAGCTCGTCAGAGCAATGGTGTCAGGCTCTGTCACTTATGCTTGGCAGAGACTCAAAGGCAGGCAGAAGGGAGGGAAGCTTGACAGTGGGAAAAGGAAACCCAGGAAAGCATCAGCTGACCTGATGGAGGCTGTCGGCGTGGGGAAGGCAGAGCTGAGCCGCTGAGCATCGTCCTACGGGATAGGATGAGGGGACATACTTGGCTCTCTCCACTTGCTCCCACCTTGGAAGTGGCAAAGATTAGGGGCAAAGATCAGGGAAGCTGTCAGTAATCGATGAGATCCTGGATGTTTGGGGCTGACAGCTGTAGTGTTTGTGTGGTTTGGCTTTCTGGGCTGGTTGCTGTGGGTTGTGGGTCAGAGTTCTATTTTTCACTCTGGTCTGATCATTGTCCCTTCGTATTTTCAGTCTATCAAAAGCAACTCAATGCAAATTTGTTACCTTGGGATCTTCCCTGCATCTTCAAAGCCTTTGATTTTGCATGTGGCATTCATTTTTGTACCCATCCTCACACCATCCTTCTCCTTCCCCAGTAATGTTTATACTTTCTCTGTGGCCTCATCTTGCTGTTTATCTCAAATGGCTATTTATTTCGGGGGCTCCCACAACTCCACGTTCATACCTCCTGCCAGCATCATTCTCTGAGTGAGGAGGATTCTCAAGCACTAGTTCATCTCCAAACTCTATCCTTGGTCTTTCCTCCTCATTTAATAGGGATTTTCTTTTCAACATCTGTCCTCTTCTATTCCTTCTCCATTGGTACCGTCTCTGCCAAATTCTTGCATCCCTGCCGTGCATGGAATCCCTTTCCCTCCTTTCTTTGTTGGAACTACACCTGACCCTGGGCTATTCTGTGATGTTCAGGCAGCCCCACTGCACTTGGCCACTGAATGCAATGCAGACCCTTTACTCCGTCTCTTGCTTCCATCTCAACAAGTATTACTGAGGATCTCCAGATGTTGGTCTGAGGGCCTACGTGTTTTCTTTCCTGGTTCTCTCTCACCACTAAAAATAAACCTGTTTTGTAAGGGACATAAATGGGGACCAGCAGCAGCACTGAGCTCCTTTTCATTCTTGAGATTCAGTGATCTTCCGTCAGATGTTAGCACAGCAAGAGGCCTTCTGCTCAATCATCAAAGACTTCCTTACTCAGAGACCTGCCTTTTCTCAGCTGGGTGGAAGCAGAACAGGTAGAAGCAAAAGCTTTAAAAAAGAAAAGAAGAAAAGAAAAAAAGCATGCAAAAAGGGCTTAAGGTACCCACAGCAGTCCTTACCCCACAGGTTTAAATGGCTTATTGTCATAGTTGGCTGATTAGCTAAGCATCACTTAGTCATAATTATCTGGATGTAAACTGGATATACGCTCCCCATATTCCTCTTAAGGGTGTGAGGACTCAGAGGACAGGATGAAGTGTGACATAGTTTATTTATAGAGCCAAATCATGGCTGGCTCACCGCAAGCACTTAAATGCTCTTGATAAATAATGTACACGCTGGAGCCTTGGTCTGGAACTGAATTGAACCTGGAGTTCAAACACATTCTCCCTCTGGTTATATCTGCTTCATATCCTAGCAGAACACATCCATGAGGTTATATGTAAGTGACTAGAGGAGTGAGAAACAGCCCCAGAGAAATGAAGTTTGTGCATTCTGAGCTATCGAGAAGCGTTGTCCTAGAAACACAAATTTGCAGCTTGAGACAAGGGTTCTGTGACAGGCTTGGCATTTACCTTCTTCTGACTGATTTGGAAATGCAAGGACATAGAAGAGGCCGATCACTGGATTCTAAGTGATGAGTATGCAATTTTCCAGCTGGCAATTCAGGGAGGGTGATGCGTTAAGACTATAAGGAAGATGCAGCACTTCCTACTCTCAATGAACTTACAGTTTATTACATGTCAAATTCTAGGAAACTTACCAAAGGACTCCCATGGCCTGTCTTACATGTCGTTTAATGTCTCATCTTTTACCACTCCTGATCTAGAAATATGCCTCACATATAAAACCTTACTTCTTGTCTTCCCACCTTTATTTATATCATCAGTTCTACCAGGCATGCTCTGTCCCTTTGCCCTCTTTCTGAGAGACCCTTACTCAGCCTGTAAGTTGTAGCGTGGGTGTACCGTCCTCCAGGAAGACTTAGACTGAGTCAAGTATGTCTCTTTTTGTTTCTTGAGCTTTCTGTGAATGGGGCCAAGTGACTCTGAGTAACCCTTCGCTCAGTGTACGTTGACCCTGTTTTCTTGCTTGGTTTCTCTGGCCTGTGAGGCCTTTAGGGGTGAGAACTTGGTCTTTTTCATCTTTGGGCACCTGTGTCCTGTGGCGATACTGCATCACTGGAGGCTTAGCACAAATGTGATGAGGGAATGAACTGCTGGCTCAGGGAGGCTGGCTCTGATGCTATTGCTAGTTTGTGTCCGACTCTTTGCCACTCCATGGACTATAGCACACCGTCTCCCCTGTCCTCCACTGGCTCCTGAAGTGCGCACAACTTCCTGTTGAGTTGGTGACACTATCTAAACATTTCATCCTCTACCACCCCCTTCTCCTTTTGTCCTCAATCTTTCCCAGCATCAGGGTCTTTCCCAATAAATTGGCTCCTCATGTCAGGTGGCCAAAGTATTGGAGCTTCAGCTTTAGCATCAGTCCTTCCAATGAATATTCAGGGTTGATTTCCTTTAGGGTTAATGCGTTTGATCTCTTTGCTGTCCAAGGGACTCTCAAGAGTCTTCTCCAACACCACAGTTTGAAAACATCAGTTCTTCAGCACTCAACCTTCTTTACAGTCCAACCCTCACATCCATATACGATTATTGGAAAATCCATAGTATTGACTATATGGACATTTGTCGGCAAAGTGATATCTCTGCTTTTTAATACACCGTCCAGGTTTGGCACACCTTTTAAGGCTCAAGTGTCTTTAAATTTCATGACAATAGTCATCATTCACAGTCATTTTGACGCCCAAGAAAATAAAATCTGTCACTGTTTCCACCTTTTCCCCTTCTATTTGCTATGAAGAGATGCGACCAGTTGCCAGGATCTTAGTTTTTTGAATGTTGAATTTTAAGCCAGCTTTTTCACTGTCCTCTTTCACACTCATCAAAAGGCTCTTCAGTTCCTTTTCACTTTCTGCCATTAGAGTGGCATCATCTGTATATCTAAGGCTGTTCATATTTCTCCAGGCAATCTTGATTCCAGCTTGTGGTTCATCCAGCCTGGCATTTTGGATGAAATACTTGGTTGATTCCATAGGAGTTCAGATACTCTTCTGAGTTCACATGCTTACAAGACGTTTTCCTTCAATGTCAGAACTGCCTTGGATAAAATTATATTTATTGTCAATTTGGATAATATATTTGAGAGTCCTTAGTCACTAATATTTAAGAAAGTAATCAGAATTTTACTTTAGGGAATTTTCTGGAGGTCCTGTGGTTAAAAAATTGTGCTTTCACTGCCAAGGGCCCAGGTTTGATCCCTGCTGGAAAAACTAGGATCCCAAAAGCCATGCAGCAAGGCCAAAAAATAAAAATAAAATAAAAAATAACTTTGTATTTTGCATTTTGACAGTTAATTTCATGGAGTATATAGCATTTATTAAGGTGAGGAAAGACTAGGATTGGAATGATAAATAAGAGTTGGTAGGGTTCTTAAGTATCCTTGTGACTGTAGATTAAAAATATAAGCCAGAGTAGAATAAAAAGTAAGCAGATACATAAAATATATACTTTAAATGTAATAAATAAATATAAATAGAATGTAAAGAGACAAATTATTTTATCTTTATATTTTTGCTCATGTCTTTTGCTCACTTTCCTATAGTTTGTTTTTCTTATTGATGTAGAAGTACTTTTAGTATATTAAGGATACTCTCTCTTTTTTCATATGTTTGTAAACATTTCCTAGATTATTTGGTTTTTAATTTTGTTTATGACTTTTAAACATAATTTTCACATATAAAGTAAAGCCCTTCATGTTTACTACCCACCCTGCATGAAACTTCAGGATGAACTCCTGCTTGTCACATGGTCTGAGTTAAGGAATTTGCTTTAATTTGAGAAAGAGGAAATTTAGGGGACCAGGATGGACAAGAGAGGGGAAGGTTTGAGTTATCTATGATTATTGGTTAGAAGATAGGTATTTTCCTATATCAAGAAAAATGTTTTTTACCAATAATTCCTAAAAGCTTCCAGCCTAAAGGAGGGCTTATGTGTTCAGTTCAGTTCAGGTCAGGTCAGTCCAGTCGCTCAGTCGTGTCCGACTCTGTGACCCCATGGACTGCAGCACACCAGGCCTTTCTGTCCATCACCAACTCCTGGAGTCTGCTCAAACTCATGACCATCAAGTCGGCGATGCCATCCAATCATCCCATCCTCTGTCGTCCCCTTCTCCTCCTGCCTTCAAACTTTCCCAGCATCAGGGTCTTTTCAAATGAGTCAGCTCTTTGCATCAAGTGGCCAAAGCATTGGAGTTTCAGCTTCAGCATCAGTCCTTCCAATGAATATTCAGGAATGATTTCCTTTAGGATGAACTAGTTGGGTCTCCTTGCATCCAAGGGACTCTCCAGAGTCTTCTCCAACACCACACTTCAAAAGCATCGATTCTTCAGCACTCAGCTTTCTTTATGGTTCAACTCTCACATCCATACATAATTACTGGAAAAACCATAGCTTTGAGTAGATGGACCTTTGTGGACAAAATAATGTCTCTGCTTTTTAATATGCTGCCTTGGTCGGTCATAGCTTTTCTTCCAAGGAGCAAACATCTTTTAATTTCATGGCTGCAGTCACCATCTGCAGTGATTTTGGAGCCCCCCAAAATAAAGTCTGTCAGTTTCCATTGTTTCCACATTTAGCTGCCATGAAGTGATGGGACCTGATGCCATGGTCTTAGTTTTGTGACTGTTGAATTTTGAGCCAACTTTTCAGCTAATATGTTAAGTTGATAATATACATTTTTAAACTTCTCTGACCTATTGCTATATTTCATGAATAAATTTCTTATTAACTAGTCATCCTCATATTCTTAGGGATTCCCGGGTGGTGCAGTGGTGAAGAATCTGCTTGCCTATGTAGTAGATGCAAGAGACATGGATTCAGTCCCTGGGTGAGGAAGATCCTACCCTGGAGAAGGAAATGGCTGCCCACTCCTGTATTCTTGTCTGGAAAATTCCATGGACGAAGGAGACTGGTGGGCTATAGTCCATGGGGTCATAAAGACTCAGACATGATTGAGCACAACAACAACAGTCCTCATAGTCTTGAAATAAACTCTAGTTTATTGTGGAGAGAGATTTTTTAAATATAATATTAATCAGCTAATATTTTATTCAGAATTTTTGCAATATTCATGAGTGAAATTTGTTGATGAGTATTTCCTCATTTGGTGTTATGTGGCAACATGACTGAGTGGATCTTTTTTGAAAAGAATATCTCTGTGGTCAAGTAATTCTAATGAAGATATATATATAGTTTGCTAGAGATCCAAAATGAACAATTTTATAGAACAGAATTCTGAATGTTTTCTGTAACTTGGTGTTTTCCAAAACTGTTGAAGATATTTTTTTGTCTGTGATAGTTTTGTTCAAACAAGTATTAACAGAGTAACAGAATTGGGACTATAATGACAGAAAAGACAGGCACAGTGCTTGTACTAAGTAATATGGAAACAATTCAGTAGAGGATATAGACAAGTGCATAGGCAAGTATGATACATTTTGATAAATGTTACAATAAGGGATGTCAGGGTGCTGTGGGAGGACAGAATTTCCTACCCATGATTGGGGTGTGTATGTGCGTAGGGATGGGAGTACTTAAGGTAGGATTCTCTAAGGCAAATAGGACACATCCTTTTGAAATATGTTGGCTCAAAGTGTTGTCTATATAAGGTATTGATATAAAGGTTACTTAGGCTTGTTCATTAAAAAGGAAAGAAATGTATGGCCTTTTTCCAACACAGATTACATGAAAAGTTATGTTTCCTTAATTTAGAAATATATGACCAAGTTTCTAGTCAATCCTGGCAATTTACATTTCTTTCCAGAAAATTTTAAGATACTTGATGAAGCTTCTTTTAATTATCATACTCATTATACAATATTAGATTTTGGTATCACGCTATTGTTACAATGCTCTTTTTATGTCAAATTGTATTTACTTGTATATTTCTCATATTTTTAAGTATTATATTAGATAGAATAACTACTGAATATATTGAGTACTTACACTATGCCAGGCACAAAATGCTAATTGAATGTCATACAATATACCTTCCTGTGAAAGAGATACTATCATTATTGCCATTTTTGAGATGAAGAATCTGAGGATCAGGGCAGTTAAGCAACTTGTCAGTCACACAGCTATGTAAGTGAGAGACCCAAGATTCGCAACTAGAAATGTGTGAATTTAGGGACCATTTTGTATCTCAAATTTATAAGCTTTGTATTTCCCATTATTGAGGAGTCATCACCTTCTCCCGCCCAGGACCGTTAATCAGAGGCGCCTCGCCCCTCGCCTGTCCTTGAAACGTACATCCTGCCCACTGTTCCCACCCTGGGAGCCAGATTCGAGGAGCCATCCTTGACAGCATGTGTTTGGAGACCATCTGGACTGAATACATGGCTTAACCCCATTAAGGCCTCTGTATAAACTACTAAGATTCTGGAAACAGGTGCCAAGAGTCGCTCATCTTGCGATGGAAGCCCAAGACAAACCTCGCCGGATGTGTGAGCTCCGCTGCCCCCTGCCCGTCTGTGGTCCTCTGCCTCTTCCTTGAGTCTCTGCTTGGCCTCCATGTTCCACGGCCAGTTCTGAACCAACATTCACACACACACACACACACACACACACATGCAATCTAGCTCTTGAATATATCTATTAATTCTCCTTTTTTGTTTCAAATCTGTTAAATGCTCTTTTTTGTTCTATCTTTCCTTCTGCTTTTCATCATGCTTTCATTTTTATTAAGTATCTCCCTTATTTTACTTTCTTCTTTAACATCACAACCAGTAAAGGATTGACAGTACAACTGAGTACAAGTTGCAGTATTCCATATATTTGCATCTGAAATACTCTCATGTTTTCTATAATCTAAATGCCATCTCCTTGAACCAATCATCATTTAGAGGTATATAGAGGATTATTAAACGTCAAAGAATTGAGCTTTTCTTTCTACTTTCTTTAACAATTTCTAGTTTTACTGAATAATGGTAAAACAACGTAATTTATACTTTTCTTTTTGAATCTGATTTCAATTTTCTATTGTGTTTTGTTTATTTAAATAGATTTTGTGGTCTTGGGTATGATATTGGGTATGGTCAAATTTTTCACTAACTCTAAAAATGGTCCCTTTTCAGAAGGGAAAATTAACCTCTTTATATTGCTAAGGAAAACAAATACTTGGCTCAAATTTTGTAGTTATTGTTGAACTTGTCTTTTTTCTTGTGATTGTCTTTTGGCTATATTTTATTTATACTTTCATTTAGTGCTTATTTTAAAAATAGACATTTGTTTTAAATTACACATGTGGATAACTTTAACCTTATAAAATCTCTTCTGAAGGCTGACTCTTTTATCTATATGTGGAAAAAAGGAGAATATGACACATCTTTTAACTTTCTCTCCTCCACCTATCTTTTTAAAAAATGTTGGAGACTATTACTAAATAATTACCAATTTCAGTTGGTAAAGAATCCGCCTGAGACCCCAGTTTGATTCCAGGGTTGGGAAGATCCCCTGGAGAAGGGATAGACTGCCCACTCCAGTATTCTTGGGCTTCCCTTGTGGCTCAGCTGGTAAAGAATCCACCTGCAATGTGGGAGACCTGAGTTCAGTCCCTGGGTTGGGAAGATCCCCTGGAGAAAGGAAAGGCTACCCACTCCAGTATTCTGGCCTGGAGAATTCCATGGACTATACAGAGAGTCGGACACGACTGAGCGAATTTCACTTCACTTCACTTTTGACCAAAAAAGCCTTCATCTTCAGAAATTGTTTAGCTTCTATATTCAATTTTGAAACATTATTTACAATTTCATTGAAGTAATATATTTAAATTATTTCAACATTTATTACAACTTATATCCTGGAGTTTGATTCATGAGTTTTCTTAGTAATATTTTTGAGGAAGGATTCATACCTATTATATTTTCTTTGTTATACAGAACTGAGAATGTCTCCCTGATCCTGCTTTAGTGATACAATTTGGTGGAGTATGGAATACAAAGCCTGCAAGCTTTGCCTTTGGAAACATACAGATGCTGTTTTACTAATCTGATATAGGCAACGTTGTCGAGATGAGTAATACCAACCTGCTTGATTTTATTTGTTGATTTTGCCCTGCCTGAGTGTTCCAGATTTCCCCTACCTCTTTATTCTAGAAAATAAGCCTCTGGGGTTGGTCTAGATGTAGTTTCTTTTGAATTCCCCTAGAATTCAAAGAGCTCTTTCTACATGTTTGAAGTTTTCAGGCTTGCTTTATGTCAGGAAAAAAAAACAACTCTCTTTTTTTAGCTGAGATTATTTCATTTGGTCTGATGCTCAGTTTTCTATCCTAGGAAGAGCTATATAATTATTTACTTGAATTTGTTTT
The DNA here is from genome assembly GCF_023699985.2 of Odocoileus virginianus. Taxonomy (NCBI): domain Eukaryota; kingdom Metazoa; phylum Chordata; class Mammalia; order Artiodactyla; family Cervidae; genus Odocoileus; species Odocoileus virginianus. Next base: position 4,849,859 of record NC_069682.1, read on the forward strand.
CTTTACATGTATGCATTTTTTCTTTCCTATTTCTATCTTTATTTGCTTTTCCTCTTCATTCTGAGACAGGTTCTTTAACTTGATCCTTTGAATTTTCATAGCGACCATAATGTCCTTTATTGCTTTCCATTTTAATTGTGTGAATTGAATTTTCCATTTTCATTTAGTTTTAAATTTTATTTCAATCAGTCTTTCTTAGATCTCTTTTGAGCTCCTTTTTTGTACTTATTTTCTTCATTCTGATTTATTAATACTAGCTTTCTTCTTGAAAAGAAATGAATATTATATATATATATATGGCTTATATATTGGGCTTCCATATATATGTACATATATATGGCTTCCCTGGTGATTCAGCAGTGAAGAATCCCCCTGCCGGTGCAGGAGACACAGGTTTGATATCCGGGTAGAGAGAGAAGATCCCTTGGAAAAGGAAGTGGCAACCTTCTCCAGTATTCTCGCCTAGGAACTCCTACGGACAGCGGAGCCTGGTGGGCTACAGTCCACCTTCCGTAAAATACAGTCAGAGATTGACTCAGACACTTCTGTATCTCCCAACTTACTTTCTCCTACTCCCACGCCCAGCCTTATCCTGAAGGGCCTCACCTTGCCATCCTGTCTTCCAAAGCTTATCCTCCTATAAATAAACAGTTCAGGACACACTCATCTCTGAATCTCCCACTCAGCCTTCTGTTCAGTGTATGCTGGGAACTGTAGTCTCAGAAGCATGCAAAAAAAAAAAGAAAAAAGAAACAGAAAAAAAGAGAAACGCTTGGGGCCAGAGGTGGAAGGAAGACCCCAGGATGGCTCAGGACATGATTTCTGAGCTTCTGGGACTTGGCTGCCCATCTTTCTGAGGGGTGCAGCTCCTTCATCCAGGTTGTCATACTGGAAGGGGGAAGAATCTGTCTTCTGTGCTTTCTCAGGGTCTGTTTTGAATTTGTTCTGAGTGCAGAGAAAGAATCCTGCAGTCTAAGAATAAAGCCCCTCATCCAATCCTCTGTCACTGCAGTCAGGAGCAGTTCCTCTCCCTCTTGGTGTCATCTGCTTATAACTTGTGCTTGGGTCATTATTGTCATTTTCCATCTTCTCCTTTAACTGGTTTACACATTTGGATGAGCTTATAAAAGTAGAGAGAATGTGTGGCTGACTCCATTTATCCTGGAATCATGTATTCTAAACTATTCTAAACTCCTTAGGCAGAAAATGTTAATGTCATACAAGCAGTAGCATTTAGAAGGGCCCCTCCTTGGTGAATTTCACCACATATAAACTTCGAGGGTGTTCATTGGAAGGACTGATGCTGAAGCTGAAACTCCAATACTTTGGCCACCTCATGTGAAGAGTTGACTCACTGGAAAAGACCCTGATGCTGGGAGTGATTGGGGACAGGAGGAGAAGGGGACGACAGAGGATGAGATGGCTGGATGGCATCACCGACTCGATGGACGTGAGTTTGAGTAAACTCTGGGAGTTGGTGATGGACAGGGAGGCCTGGCATGCTGTGATTCATGGGGTCGCAAAGAGTCAGACACAACTGAGCAACTAAACTGAACTGAACTGAACTGAAACTTTGAGGAAGCTAAACCACCCTTTACCCTCCTGTCAAAGAGCTGTACTTCACATCTTCTTTTAGCAACACTGTATCATTCTGCTCAGAGTTTATTTATACTTTTGAACATCTGGAGACATTGGTACCAGTCTTGGTGGACAGAAATTCTTTCCTTGGCACCAAGGAAAAGCAGTGTTGTGTGATGCTGTGGATTCAAATCCTGATAGCTCTGGTTTTCTAATCATGCTATGTAGTGTTTCCTCAGCTATCTGGGGAATAAAGTACCTACAACATATGGGTATTGTGATGATTTAATACATCAACAGAGTAATGTAAGTAATTCAACAGAGTAAAATGCTGAGGAAGTATCTGACAAGTTGTAAGCACTCAATACATGTTCCTCATTAAAAGAACCAGACTTTTTTCTTGGATATTTTAAAAGTTATTCTCAACTTAAAACTTACATGATTTTTTTGTCTGGAATACCTCTTCTGGTTGTTTTTCTAACTTGTTTGCAAACTTCTTTTCCTACTTCCAGTAAGTTGTTGCAAAAGGAAATTTCTTTCTGTCTTTCAGTTTGATATTTGTCATTTCCTTCAAGCTCAAGTGACAGTGAGGATTGCTTTGACTTTCCCTTCCTCCCCTTCCTGCCATGCCATGGGAGTGATGTTACTGACTATAAAGTTTTCGTAAAATTGCTCACTGTCATTCTCAAGACACCCACGGCAGTGATTAACCCAGCATGATAGTGGCATTGCCAAACACCCTGATAAGTTGTATGTGAAACTTCTGAAATAACTCCCTTCCTCTTCTCCAACCAATGCTCCCATTAGATAAGAAGAGGCTAGAAGTTGCTGTGGAGTGGGTGGTACTGAAGTGCTTGGAAATGCTCTGATAGTCTAAGGGGTGTATTGTCCTCTCCTAGGTTTATATTCCAAAGCTAGGTCACCCAGCTGTGAGTTACTATAATATGATATCCACAGTTCCTGGAGGCTGGTGTTGAATCACAAGAGTGATTCATTATCTTCAGGGCACAGGTTAATGAGGGTGACTTGCCCTAGGGCCCCGAGAAAGAACAAATCCTCAAAGTCCTGCTCTGGCTTTCATTTGACACTGAGCATACTTGCCATTACAAAAATGTGGACCTGGTGCTGCTGTTTTGTTGCTAAGTCATGTCTGACTCTTTTGGGGCCCCGTGGACTGCAGCCCGCCAGGCTCCTCTGTCCATGGGACTTCCCAGGCAAGAGTACTGGAGTGGGTTGCTGTTTCCTTCTCCAAGGCTCTCCTGACCCAGGGATTAAACCTGCATCTGCTGCATTGGCAGGCGGAGGATTCTTTACCTCTGAGCCACCTGGGAAGCCAGGATCTGGTGTCAAGTTTAAGCGGGTGGTTTGGTTGGCTGTGTCCTGGTTTTACCTTTGGAACCCTCAATCCTGAGCAAACCAGTGCAGTCAGTCACTCTGTGTGGACCTGAGCCAAAGGTCTGTCATTTATTAATAGAACAAGCTACTTGAACTGGGACAGGTGCCATGGTCTCCTAAGGCCTGACCCCTCTTTTCCAAGGTGGAAAGAGCAACACCTCCCGGGCCCTATTGCAGGAACTGAGTGTGGGATCGTCCACTCGCAGGCTTTGCGTCTCGGGTGGTACTATGCCAGTCTCAGCGAGTGCAGTCATGCGAGATGCTGTTTCTTTGGGCCTCCAGAAATACTTGGAGCCTTCCAGAATGGAGATGGTTATACAAGGCTAACAGCCTGGTCCCGAAGACTCCTCCAAGTCCACAGTGAGCTTGGCTCTAACACCAGTTATCTCAGATCTGGCAGAGAAAATTGAAAGAAGATGGGACTGTGGGGCTGGGGGTGGGGCTGAGTGAGGTGTCTCAAAGATCCACAGCTAGGATCCTGATGACCCCTAATTCTATTCAATATTTGCAGTGGGCTCTAGGCATCAGGGTTCATCCAAAACTTTTTTCTGTGGTCTAGTTTGACTTTTCTATTAGAATCTGCTTTTTTTGTATTTAAAAGTGTCATTTTATGTAGAATTAGTAGTCTGCAATCAACTCCCTTTCAGCTATAAAATCACATCATGCTGGAGCATCAGACATCAGCCACTGAGAGATGGAAAGGCCTCCCCGCCCCAATTCTTCTTAGATTTTATGCAATGACTTTTTCTACCTCATTACTTATTTTTTTTTCTAGTCTTTATTGAATTTGTTACAATGTTGCTTCTATTTTATGTTTTGCTTTGTTTTTGCCACACCCTGCAGTATGGGATCTTAGCTCCCCAACCAGGGATGGAATTGGAACTCCTTGCTCTGGAAGGCAAGTCTTAACCACTGGACTGCCAGGGAAGTCCCCTCAGTCACCTATTCCTTTCATTTAGTCATCACCCTCTGTAATTATCTCCTCTATTTGCTCTCATTTTCCTATTGGCCCATAGAATATTAAGTTCCGCGAGGGCCCTAGAATTTTCCTGTCTTGTTGACTGTCGTCTCTCCCATCAACATGGGAGGTGCCAGCCAATATGAGTTAAATGGATGAATGCACTAGACATTCATCTGATCACAAGTCACAGTAACTTTGTATTTGGGGTATGAATAAATATATCATGGAAACAACTAAATGACCCAGGTACAAAAAGAAATAATACAAATCTTATGTCAGCAATATATGTATTTTTTCAAAACCAATCTTTATTCGGTTTTGATCTCCTCCTTAATAATGAGGAAAGCAAAAAGATCTGTGTTGTAGACTTCTCAGATCTTTCTGATGGAAGGAGGCTAGATATGAGGCCAGCAGATTGCAAAAGATTGCTTATTAGAGGTTTGAGGTGATCTGGCATGCTTATTGAACAGTTAGCTTACAATTAAATAGCTCTTACCCCCAACTTGCTTTTCTTTTCTTATCACAGGTTGTTAATATATTCTAAAGTGAAAGATGGTAACTGATTCAAGAGTATGAATGTGGTGGATTCTTAGCTTCAATGCCAGTAAACTGCCTGCTAAGACCCTCTTACCCCCTCACACCCCAATTCAGCACAGGGTGTTGATTGGCATCCAAACTGCCGGAGCGACCTGGCAGCCCCCAGCAGGCTCAGGAAGAGCAGGGAGTGTGTGTGCAACTCGGATCAGGGCTGCTTCCTCTAAGGTTCACAGCAGATGTTCTCTGTTAAACACGAATGGCTGATCCTTGATTTAAAGATAATTTGTTTATTATTATACTAAACAGAGTCCATAAATCTCTATTATAGGCTGATGAGATTGGAAGAAAATAGTGTATGCTGGAAAACACCAACCATCTTCCTAGCTTTATCCCCCCCACCCCCGACCCAGTAATTGGAAACACTAAGAAATATTGACAATTTCTGACAGGCATATAAGCTGTAAACAATCCAAGTTTTGCTATATATTAATTGCCTCTAGAGTTGTAGTTCTGAGTGGAGATCAGGCTCGACTTTGATCATCTACCAAGCAACGTGCTTTGGTGCTGGCTGAGTCTGTCCTGAAGGCCTGAGTTCCTTCAGGCTTTTTGTGTGCCTGCAAGTCCCCCAGGTCCGCATCCTCAGACAGGGAACCGGGGGCACCCGGCAGAGGGTGTATCTGTGCACCCCAGGATGGCTGTCTGCGCAGCTGTAATCATTACAAATACACGGCCTCATGCGTCTCAACAAATGAAATCATGTTATTTTATTGTGTCTGCCTTGTCTCTTCTCTGTGCCGCCAGAGCGCCAGCGTGCCATTTATTCCGGCTTATTTTTGCTGAGATGAGATTTAAAGAAGAGCCCCTCTGAGAACACTCCTTTCCCCTACCCCCATGTTTTCCCCTATGTGCCAGAGGAGAAAAAAAGCTGAAAATATGAATAGTTAATGAACTGATATAAGAACAATTGGTACTGAGTTCCTGGGGCACTTTTCTTTTTTTAGGACTATTGGGGCATAATTTACATGTAGCAAAATTCACATTATATAGGAATATAGTTATTAGAGTTTTGACATGCAAGTAGTGATATGACCACCATAATCACATAAAGAATATTTCCTACACCATCACCCTAAAAGTCTTATACTTCTTTACAATCAACACCCCTCCCTATCGTTGCTATAATTTCCGTCCTTATAATTTTGTCTTTTCCAGAATGTCATATAAGTAGACTCATACAGTGTGTGGTCTTTTATATTGGAGAAGGAAATGGCAGCCCACTCCAGTGTTCTTGCCTGGAGAATTCCAGGGATGGAGGAGCCTGGTGGGCTTCTGTCTATGGGGTTACACAGGGTTGGACATGACTGAAGCGACTTAGCAGCAGCAGCAGCATAGTTTATGCATAAAATACAGGTGTACAATATAGCGATTCACAATTTTAAAGGTTATACACTGCTTATAATTATGTTAACATATTGGCTATATTGGGAGGAGGAAATGGCAACCCACTCCAGTCTTCTCGCCTGGAGAATCGCAGGGACAGAGGAGCCTGGTGGGCTGCCACCCATGGGGTAGCACAGAGTCAGACACGACTTAGCAGCAGCGTGGGCTGTATTCCCTGCGTTGTACAATATATCCGTGTAGCCTCCTCTGTACCTGATAGTTTGAATCCCTCGGTGCCCTACCTGAACGCCGCCTCCCGTTAACTCTCCCCGCTGGTAACCACCAGTTTCTTCTCCCTGTCTTGAGTCTGCTGCTGCTTTTTCTTTTATTAAATTATAACCGCTTCATGATGCTGTGTTAGGGTCTGCTGACAAGCAAAGTGAACCAGCCCTGTGTGTGTGTACACCCCTCAGCCCTGGACCTCCCCTGGCCCTCCCACCCCTGGCCCTCGGCACCGAGCCGAGCTCCCTGTGTTACATGACGGCTCCCACTCCCCGTCCATTTCACATATGGTAGTGGATGTATCAGTCCCGACCTCCCCATCTGTCCCACCCCGTGTCCGCACGCATGTTCTCTCCATGTGCCTCTATTCCTGCCCTGCAAATATAGGCTCTTCCGTGCTATTTTTTAGATTCTATATATTCCACATGTATATATTAATATACAGTATTTGATTTTCTGACTTACTTCACCCTGTATGACAGACACTAGATCCATCTCAGTTCAGTTCAGTCACTCAGTCGTGCCCAATTCTTTATGACCCCAACGACTGCAGCACGCCAGGCCTCCCTGTCCATCACCAACTCCAGGAGCTTACTCAAACTCATGTCCATTGAGTCAGTGGCCATCCAACCATCTCATCCCTTCTCCCACCTTCAATCTTTCCCATCATCAGGGTCTTTTCAAATGATTCAGTTCTTCGCATCAGGTGGCCAAAGTGTTGAACTTTCAGCTTCAGGATCAGTCCTTCCAATGAATATTCAGGACTGATCTCCTTTAGGATGGGCTGGTTGGATCTACTTGCAGTCTAAGGAACTCTCAAGTGTCTTCAACACCACAGTTCAAAAGCATCAATCCTTCATCACTCAGCTTTCTTTATAGTCCAACTCACACATCCATACATGACTACTGAAAAAACCATAGCTTTGACTAGACAGACCTTTGTTGGCAAAGTAATGTCTCTGCTTTTTAATATGTTGTGTAGGTTGGTCATAACTTTTCTTCCAAGGAGCAAGTGTCATTTAATTTCATGGCTGAAGTCACCATCTGCAGTGATTTTGGAGCCCCCCCAAAATGAAGTCTGTCACTGTTTCCATTGTCTCCCCATTTATTTGCCATGAACCAATGGTACCAGATGCCATGATCTTAGTTTTCTGAGTGTTAAGTTTTAAGCCAATATTTTCACTCTCCTCTTTCACTTTTTTCAAGGGGCGCTTTAGTTCTTCTTTGCTTTCAGCCATAAGGATGGTGTATCTGAGGTTATTGTATATATGAGGTTATTGATATTTATGCATATCTGCATATCTGAGGTTATTGATATTGCTCTGCATATATGACATTATTGATATTTCTCCTGGCAATCTTGATTCTAGCTTGTGCTTCTTCCAGCCCAGGTTTTTTTCATGCATATAAGTTAAATAAGCAGGGTGACAATACACAGCCTTGACATACTCCTTTTCCTATTTGGAACCAGTCTGTTGTTCCATGTCCAGTTCTAATGGTTGCTTCTTGACTGGCTTACAGATTTCTCAGGAGGCAGGTCAGGTGGTCTGGTATTCCCATCTCTTTAAGAATTTTCTACAGTTTGTTGTGATCCACACAGTCAAAGCATTTGGCATAGTCAAAAAAGCCAAAGTAGACATTTTTCTGGAACTCTCTTGCTTTTACAATGATCCAGTGTATGCTGGCAATTTGATCTCCTGTTCCTCTGCCTTTTCTAAAGCCAGCTTGAATATCTGGATTTTCACAGTTTACTTACTGTTGAAGCCTGGCTTGGAGAATTTTGAGCATCACTTTGCAGCATGTGAGATGAGTGCAATTGTGCAGTAGTTTGAATATTCTTTGGCATTTCCTTTCTTTGGGATTGGAATAAAAATTGACCTTTTCCAGTCCTGTTGCCACTGCTGAGCTTTCCAAATTTGCTGACATATTGAGTGCAGCACTTTAGTAGCATCATCTTTTAGGATTTGAAATAGCTCAACTGTAATTCTATCACCTCTACTAGCTTTGTTTGTAGTAATGCTTCCTGAGGCCCATTTGACTTCACATTCCAGGATGTCTGGTTCTAGGTGAGTAATCACACCATCACAGTTATCTGGGTCATGAAGATATTTTTTGTATAAATTTTTGCATAGGTCCATCTACATCTCTACAAATGACCCAGTTTTGTTCCTTTTTATGGCTAATATCCCATTATATGTATGCACCACATCTTCTTTATCCATTCATTCTTCGATAGACATTTAGGTTGCTTCCTAGATAGAAACCGGGTATGATTGGCTATCATAGTGATGCAATGAACATTGGAGTACACATGTCTTTTTGAATTATGATTTTCTCAGGGTATATACCCAGTAGTGGGATTGCTGGATCATATGTATCTTTTTTGTTATTAGTGTGTAGCCTTTGTTGTTGTTTAGTCACTAAATCATGTCTGACTCTTTTGCAACCCCATGGACTGTGGCCCACCAGGCTCCTCTTTCCATGGGATTTCCTAGGCAAGAATACTGAATGGGTTGCCATTTCCTTCTTCAGGTGATTTCCCAAGCTAGGAATTGAACCTGCGTCTACTGCATTGCAGGTGGACTCTTTACCACTGAGCCACCTGGGAAGCCTTTAGAGTCTGGATTTCTTTGCTTAGCTTGGTGTTTTTGAAATTCATCTATGTTGATACATGTATCAGTATTTCATTTTTTTCTGACTGATATTATCACACTTTTGTATCTGTTCCCAAAGGGATTGAGTTAATTTCAGGTTTTTATCATGAATAAAACTCTTTTAAATATCCTTGCACAGATTTTTTTTTTGTGGACTTGTTTCCATTACTCTTGGGTGCATAACTAGGAGTGGGATTTCTGGTTCATCTGGCAAGTATATGTTTGACCAAACCCTTCCCAAAGTGTCTGTTCCACTTCATGCTCCCACCAGCAAATGGATGAGAGATCTAGTTGCCTCTGCCTTCTTCCCAGAGCTTGGTGTTGTCAGGTTTCTTTTCTTAAAGTCATTCCAACTGATACAAAGTGGAATCTCACTGGGGTTTTAATTTGCAGTTTCTTAAAGGCTAATGATGCTGAACATTTTTATTGACTATTTATATCTTCTCTGGAGAAATATCAATTCAAATCCTTCACACCTCTTTCTTTGGTCCTTCTCATCTTTTTCTCCATTTTATGCTTTGTCCATTGTGATGAAAATCTATATCCTTTTATTTCATGCTTTGGTTAAGGGCTCTCCCTTTCTTCAATGCTGGATATAGGGGAAATGGGATGTGACTAGGAAGCTTGTTTTTAATCATGTCTGTGAGTGTATACTTTTGTGTAAAGCCCTATCAGTTTGGGGGAGGACAAAACCTGCCTCTAGTTCCATTTCCATAACTAGGAATTTCTTTCTAAATCAGACCATCTTTGCAAAGATGACTTATTTCATGATATTCAGCAAGCATGTAAAAATCATGCAGAGGTCAGGAGGCTCTACTCTAGACAGAAGTGAGCCAAATGTAAAATATACATGTGCTAATAGCTCTGCAACTGACTTGGCCCATGTTTATGAAATGATGGCTCTTCATGTCTGGTCCATCAATTGACTGAGTTTAAATTCTGATTAACCCAGACATGGAGAAATTATGTTCGTCTTGAATCCAGATGGCAGATGCGCTTATGACTTGTGGTACTTGATTGTGTTGCTGCTCCAGTAAGGTTGCTTACAGCTGTCAACTGAATGATGTTGTGTTTCATGTATGGGAGAGACGAAAAATATCTGGGACATGAAGAATTTATTTAGAGTATAAGTTTTTTGTACCATTGCTAATATCTAGCCAGAGGACTCTATAGCCATGATATAGTTGGTCCAATAATTATGCCCATCTAAGAAACTAAATCATGCTGGTGCATAATTTCTATGAATTATTGTTTCACTCTTGGTTACTTGCATTGCAAAATGCTCTGAACTAGGGGCTAGGTCAAAGCATAGTATATATGGCAGTTCTAGCCCAGCTGGGAAGAGCCCATACCATTAATTCATTTATTTACTCAGTGAATATTTATTAAAAGCCTGCATTGTGCCAGCAGCCCTGCCTGGTGCTGAAGAGATAGCTGCAAGGGTAATGGACTTTGCAGAAACAGAGCTTTACCTTTTGTTTGGATCAGAAGCTGTTAGGGGAACCATCAATACAAATTTGGTAGAAGCAGTGGCTTCAAGATGAGCAAACTGAACTGCTTTCCCTCTCATCAGAATTTTGATGTATTATATAGAGCTGCTCTGTTCAATATGGTAGCCATTTGCCATGCATAGTTCTTCAAATTTAAATGAATTAAAATTAAATAATATTTAAAGCTCATTTTGTCAGTCATCTTAGTTTTATTATAAATATTCAGTAAGTCGCATGTGTCTAGTGACTAATGTATTGGCTAGCACAGAGGACATTTCTATCATTACAGAAAATTCTACCTATCAGCTCTGATACAGAAGATGGAATGAAAGAAACTAGTGTTTCTATATATATATATATATATATATATATAGATAGATAGATATAGATATAGATATATAGTTCATAATAGTATGAACTATTTATAGTTTGAGTAACATCAGGCACAATTTACGAGTTAACACTGTTTTCTTTAATGGGCCCATTTATGATGACAAGAAATGTTCTAAAACAGGCTTTACAAACTTCGAAATTATAAAAAGACAGGCTTTTCAGTTAACTTAAGAAGTTGTCATGTCCTATGTCCTCATTTTCTTCATATTGAATGTCGGAAAAGATAGCGACCCAATGCAAAACTATTAGTATGGACTATGGTGGGTATTACTGACTCTTCACCAAAATCTATTATCATCTTTTTTTTTTTAATGTAAGAATATAATGGTAGCTGGCCAACCATCTATACTGTGTGCCTACCCTCCCATAGAGCTGGGTGTGGTGATTTGCTTCTCACCAGTGGAGTGCAGACAGAAGCGACATAACTTCTGAGCAGAGCCTTTCAATGGGATCATATGCTTCCTTCATACTTCTTGTTCTTCGATGCAAGTTGCTTCTGTACCATGGCCTTCAGGATGCAGGAAAGAATGCCACCTTAAGTACGGCATGGTGGGAAAGTGTGAGAAGGAGCCCAAGTCTTTAAGACTGTGTGTAGTCAAGTGGTCCAATAACCTGAAAGTCCAACTGAAAGATTCCACTTCATTTGACTCAATGCCTTTTGAGATATGTTTGTTACAGCAGCTGTTATTACCCTAACTTGCATTAAAGCAGATACAGACTTAATTTTTCTTGGCAATATTTTTTTTAGCCTTAGGTGTCAGTAACAAGCACCTTGCCATGAAAAAATAAAAAAGTAAATGCATATCACTTTCCCTGAATAAACATAACTTTTATCCACAATGAAATTGCTTCTTACATTGTAAGGCTTGGTCTTAGGTTGGATATCCTAGAAGCAAAGCCAAGGTGGGGGATTCTCTTGCCTTTCAGTGGATGAGGACTCTCAAGAGAAACATATAAAGCACTGAGGGAAGCAAAATAGGAAAGAGGAAAGAGCCAAAATATGCAGACTCAGCCAGATGCTAACTTAAGCTTGATTCCGCTGAGAGCTCTGCAGTGTAAATCTTGTCGGTTTCTCGAGCCTCTCTATTAGTCAGTCTCTGGCTGGAGGACCCTCCCAGGCATGTCTGGGGTGGCAGGCTCTTACTGAGTGCGGGAAAGCCTGTAGAGAGAACAGCTGTGAACCGAGTCTGGCCAGCACTCCCAAAGCTGGGGCATGGGTGCGCCAACCCAGGAGGGGCCCCGAGCAACTGCCCACTGTCCACTGCAGCCCTTAGCTTTATAATACATTAATGTGTGATCAATGGCTCCCCATCAGACAAGACGGATGGGAGGATTTTCTTTCCAAAGGGAAACTTATAATGTTCACGACTCCTAATTTTGTAGAGCAAATTCTTTCACGGGGAGATGGGCAGTCAGAAAGTTTTGTTTTGGCATAAATTTAAGTTTGAACAGTGGTCTGCATAAGAAGGCATGGGATGTTGATGAAAGGAAGGACTAGCTCTCCCTGGGGATACCAGAAGGCTGTCACTGATGTGAGCAGGAGACATGAGAGCAATATTATATGATGTTATAGAGTTTAATTCTGGAGCCAGATGACTTCTGCTTGAATCACGGTTCTGTCTCTAACATGCTGTGTCACCAAGTGAGTGACCTGACCTGTGTGTGACTTAGTTTCTTCTGTAAAATGGAGATAATGATGAACAATCAAATAGATAGGGGCTATTGAGAGGATTAATACTCCAGTGTGTAAACGCCTCTGAATGCTGCCTAGAACACAGTCAGTTCCATGTAAGGTAGACTCTGTTAGGAGCACTAGAGAGGCCAAGTGTCCCAGGGATGGAGCAGGGGAAGGTGAGATTTAAGCCAGCCCTGGGCCTCTGGAAGCAGGTATTCTAGGACTGAATCCCTGCTTCACTGCTGCATGACCATGGGCAAACTATCAGAACTTAAATTCTTTCTGCTTCAGTTTCCTTATTCTTAAACTTGGAATAATGATAGGATTTTCTCTTACAAGTAAGGTGAAAATTAAACAAAACAGTAATTGTGGAATTTTTAAAACAATTCCTAGTTTATGACATACTTTAATAAATGTTGCTGTTGTATTGTTATTATTATCCCATGGGACAAAGTAGGGGAACTTTATCAGAGAAAGAGAAAAGTTCACAAGGACAGGTTTATTATCACTTATATACAGAGGTGAGTGTGAGACTCTAAAAGATAATTAGAAGATGAGAGGGAAATTCCTCTTGTGTAAAACTAGGGTGCTATAACTTGGTCCCATAGGCATCATAAGCCCATTGGACATTAAACATGTTTTCCCAAGTTTCTTTCAGAATAAGAAAGTAGTACTAGCTAGCTATTGCTGCATAATAAATGATCCCATAACTTAGTGCATTAAGACAAGTATTCATTTAGTTCCTGATCATGTAGAATGGAAGTTTGGACTGGGATTGGCTGAGATACTCTTTAGATCTCAGGCAGGCTCCTTTATGATTCTGGGTTTGTTTTCTGCTCAGCTCGTCAGCTCTGGCTCCAGGGGTGGATGGGTGTTGGTTTGGGCACCTTGGTTCTCTTGCATGTGGTCTCTCGTGGAAAGAGCATGTTCTCCTGCCAGAGGCAGGTCAGTAGCAAGTATACACCAGCTCCCATGGCCTAAGTTTGCTACTGTGCAGCATCACTTCTGATGGATTTTATTGGCCAGTGTGAACCTCATGGTAGAGCAGAGTCACAGTGGATGGGCATAGTTACAGAGGAATGAACATGGATACAGGAAAGCCATTAATTGGACTATCAATGAAAACAGTCTTGTAAATTCTCTGAGGGTCACTTCTTTATGAAAATGGGCAGAGGCAGTAACTGGAACATTGGTGTTCTCTTTCAAGTGGTCAGCATTTGTAGGGTCCTGGCTTGGCCTTGCTCTTTCTCCTCGTAAGCCCCCAGCCTCTCCTCATACATTTCAAAGATTGGTAGTTGGTACCAGGAAAAGATCCTTCTGGGGAGAACGTGTATCACAGAGGGTAGAGAGACCTTATCATTCCACACATGATTTAAGCAGAGAAATGTGATACTGGGACAAGGGGGATCCATTGTTAAAAAGAAGGGGAATTTTTTTTTTATGAGAACAAAAAGGAAATTTTGAGAACAAAAGGAAATTTAATATGAAAACAAAACTTTCTGAAAAAAATTTTTAACCTTTCTCAGTTCAGTTCAGGTAGGTGCTCAGTCGTGTCTGACTCTTTGTGACCCATGGACTGCAGCATGCCAGGCCTCCCTGTCAATCACCAACTCCAAGAGTTTACTCAAACTCATGTCCATTGAGTCAGTGATGTCATCCAACCATCTCATCCTCTGTCGTCCCCTTCTCCTCCTGCCCTCAATCTTTCCCAGCATCAGGGTCTTTTCCAATGAGTCAGTTCTTTGCATCAGGTGGCCAAAGTATTGGAGTTGCAGCTTCAGCATCAGTCCTTCCAATGAACATTCAGGACTGATTTCCTTTAGGATGGACTGGTTGGATCTCCTTGCAGTCCAAGGGACTCTCAAGAGTCTTCTCTAATACTACAGTTCAAAAGCATCAATTCTTAAGTGCTCAGTTTTCTTTATGGTCCAACTCTCAAATCCATACATGACTACTGGAAAAAACATAGCCTTGACTAGATGGACCTTTGTTGGCAAAGTAATGTCTCTGCTTTTTAATATGCTGTCTAGGTTGGTCATAGCTTTTCTTCCAAGGAGTAAGCGTCTTTTTATTTCATGGCTGTAGTCACCATCTGCAGTGATTTTGGAATCCCCCAAAATAAAGTCAGCCACTGTTTCCACTGTTTCTCCATCTGCCACGAAGTGATGGGACCCGATGCTATAATCTTTGTTTTCTGAATATTGAGCTTTAACCCAACTTTTTCACTCTCCTCTTTCACTTTCATCAAGAGGCTCTTTAGTTCTTCTTCACTTTCTGCCATAAGGGTGCTGTCATCTGAATATCTGAGGTTATTGATAGTTCTCCTGACAATTTTGATTCCAGCATGTGCTTCCTCCAGCCCAGCATTTCTCATGATGTACTCTGCATAGAAGTTAAATAAGCATGGTGACAATATACAGCCTTGAAGTATTGCTTTTCCTGTTTGGAACCAGTCTGTTATTCCTCGTCCAGTTTTAACTGTTGCTTCCTGACCTGCATACAGGTTTCTCAAGAGGCAGGTCAGGTGATCTGGTATTCCTATGTCTTTAAGAATTTTCCACAGTTTATTGTGATCCACACAGTCAAAGGCTTTGGCATAGTCAATAAAGCAGAAATAGATGTTTTTCTGGAACTCTCTTGCTTTTTTTGATGATACAGCGTATGTTGGCAATTTGATCTCTAGTTCCTCTGCCTTTTCTAAAACCAGCTTAAACATCTGGAAGTTCATGGTTCACGTATTGTTGAAGTCTGGCTTGGAGAATTTTGAACATTACTTTGCTAGCATGTGAGATGAGTGCAATTGTGTGATAGTTTGAGCATTCTTTGGGATTGCCTTTCTTAGGGATTGGAATGAAAACTGACCTTTTCCAGTCTAGTCCACCTTTATCTCTTTATTCAGAAAGTTAAGAGAACTAGTATGATCTTTCAGCTTATAGAACTAAAGAGTTAAACTATATAATATTGACAAAATGTCATATTAATATATTTGGTAAGAAATACAAAGTCATAATATGTAAACTGTACATTAAGTCATATGTGTTTGATGTAATTTAAAACAGGGTTAATTTTCTTGTAACTAACTTGAATATATATAGAGACTGTATATTTTATTGAGGACCCCTACTCTGTAGGTGGGGCTTCGCTGGTAGCTCAGCTCATAAAGAATCTGCCTGCAATGCAGGAGACCTGGGTTCGATCCCTGGGTTGGGAAGATATCCGGGAGAAGGGAAAGGCTACCCTCTCCAGCATGGCTGCCTGGAGAATCCCATGGACTGAGGAGCCTGGCAGGCTGCAGTCCACAGGGTCTCAAAGAGTCAGACATGACTGAGCAACTTTCACTTTCACTTTCTCTTCTCTATAAGAAGAGAATCAACTGAAGATTACAGGTTAATAAAAAAAATCAATGGCTATGTTGTACTGATACTGAATTGAGGGAACAACATAGGTTTTGAATCCAAGCTTTGCTGGTGTTCCTTGAGTTCCTTGCCTAAATTCTTTGAACAACAATTTACTTGCTTGTTACCTGGAGGAGTTTCTAGCACAGTACTGTTGCTTTTAATACATTGCCTGGAATTCCCTATGGCCTTAGTAGGAAGTCATTCCTTCATCATTCAATCATGAAAAGACATTCAGTTTAATTTTAC
Organism: Odocoileus virginianus; assembly: GCF_023699985.2. Classification (NCBI taxonomy): domain Eukaryota; kingdom Metazoa; phylum Chordata; class Mammalia; order Artiodactyla; family Cervidae; genus Odocoileus; species Odocoileus virginianus. The sequence continues at coordinate 4,865,848 of NC_069682.1, forward strand.
GTTTAAAGAGATTAAACGAATGTAAAATTTAGAAAAAATTATAACATTTTTTCCTTTGAATATTTAATTCTGATCAGTGCGTTCAATGTCTTTGGGCAATGCCTTGGTTGGGCTGGCCCAGAAGCTGATGCAGAGATAAGGATTGGAGTGCAGGTGGTTAACCCTGGAGAGGAGCCCAGGAAACACTGGAAGGATGTGAGGTAGGGGAGAGAAAGTGGCTAACAGGAGGTGCAGTACCAAGCTGTATCAGCTGCAGGCACCTGGGGCTTAATCCTGCTGGGGCCAGAGAGGCAGGAGGACCGTATGTGATGGCCACCTGTGAGGTGAGGGAGCTGGGGCATTTACACCTCCACTGCCATGAGCCTGTGTAGCCGAGGGAACTCTTGCAACCAGAGGAAAACGTCAGTGATACGTGTGGAAATGGCAGCTCAGCGAATGTCGATTGTGCCTTGTAACGCGTGTGCCAGGCTCAATCCTGATTTTCGAGATTATGTTTTTTTGCCTAGCTGCTCAAATCCCTTTATGGAATATGAAACAGCATGTAAAACCGGAAAAAGTGGAGCAACTGTCACTTCTGTGATGGTGAGTGTGTGCTTGAGCTCAGCGTTCTCTTAGTTTTGGTGGTCCAAAAAATTAGCCCAAAGCCACCTCTGAGGAATGCAGGGCCTCTCCAGACTATAGTCTGAAAATGTACCATTTAGATCTTTAAGGATGTCGCCAGCTCTGGTCTCTGATTGACATCTTGCTACTAAACTGCCTTCTACAAATACCTTCTCTGCTTCCTCTTCTCTTAAAAACAAAACCAAAACAAGATCCTTCAAAACCTCATGGGGGAAAAAATCTAGCAATTAGATTTCATAGTAATAAGAGCCAAGAGAAAAAGACTGGAGAGGGGTGAAAAACACAACAAAATGCAAAAAAACCCACAGCTGATTGGAAAGCTATTTAAAACCCACACGGACTGTTCAGAAGAGGGTAGCCATAGTAACACACCCAGGGAATGATGCTCCAAGTAACACATCCAGGGAATGATGACTCCAAACTGGAGGAGGAAGGACTGGGGTGCTGAGGGCAGAGCTTTGCTGGGTGGGGGGCTCTCCCCCCCTCAGATCCACCACTGAGCCTGAAAATGAGCAGCCGATCAGAAGCCTCCAATCTCCTCTATGAACATAGAGGTTTATCTATATTTTTGGCAACTTCCTTTTGGATTCCAAAGTTGGCTCCTTTAGGAATGACTTAAGTAGAAGCATATTTAAAAAACAAAATGTTTGATAAAACTTAACACTCTGGGAGATTAAAAAAAAAAAAAAAAACCAAAAACCCCGAAGACCAAATGGAAGCTGTGGGCGGGAGCTGTGATTGCGCCTTTTCCAGCGGCTCCTCGGGGTTTGGGCTCTTACCACGCTGACAGTCACATTCAGTCACTGAACCCTCAAGGTGGCCCGTGCGGATTTGCGGAGAAGTTACCAGGGCCTGCCCGTGCTCCGCTGCTCAGCCCCTGCGCCAGCTGCTGCGAAAGTGGAAAGCTAATGACTCACAGCTGCTTCCTACTCAGAGCTCTGCCCTTGGTCCGCAGGCAGCGCTCTCAGCAAATGCCGGGGAAGCTGTGCCTTCCTTACAGCCCCAAGTCCACGGCGGAATGATACTTCGGGACAAAATCCTGGCACCTACACTCAATTTAGCGTAACTCTGGTTCCCTTCAAGCTTCTCCAAGGATTCAGCTTTAAGCCAGACACCAGAGGAGACCATATCCTTGCTCGGCTTCTCCCTCTGCTCCATTTCCCTCACTTTCTTAGAAGTTTTTTTTTTTTTTTTTTTCTCCTGAGATCATCCTCTCAATAATACACTTGCAAAATACTCTTCTTTTCAGGATCAGCTTCTAGGGAGCCTATTCCAAAGCAGACACCAGGACAATAGCTCTGGCATAGGTATGAGCTTGCCCACCTTCAAGGTGGTGCTAGTGGTAAAGAACCTGCCTGCCAGTGCAGGAGACAGAGACATGGCTTCGATCCCTGGGTCAGGAAGATCTCGAGGAGGGCATGGCAACCCACTCCAGTATTCTTGCCTGGAGAATCCCGTGGACTGAGGAGCAGGGCAGACTACAGTTCATAGGTTGCAAAGAGTCATACACGACTGAAACGACTTAGTACACACACAACATGCACCCACTGTCAAGACCTGGCCCATGACTGGGGAACTGAGGGCTGTGGGTGAGTGTCTGGACCTCTCAGGAATGCTGCTACACAGCAGCTAAGTTGGGCTCGATCATTCCTTGTTCTTGTTTGTTTTCTAGTTCTTTCCTCACCTTATTCTTCTCCCCCTCCCCTCACAGGTTTCTCCTGAGACCACTGCATCAATTTATCACTTGCAAGAACCCCACCTTGAGACTTTGCTTCTCTGGAATCTGATGTAGAAACTAATAGTTGGAGACAAAGGCACATGCTAATAGTTGAAGGGAAGTGCATTCCTTGTAGCCCAGTGATGTTATTATTTAATTGCTCAATTGTGTCTAACTCTTTGTGGCCCCATGGACTGTAGCCTGCCAGGTTCCTCTGTGCATGAGATTTGCCAAGCAAGAATACTGGAGTGGGTTGCCATTTCCTTCTCCAGAGGATCTTCCTGACCCAGGGATCAAACCTGCGTCTCCTGCACTGGCAGCTGAATTCTTTACCACTGAGCCACCAGGGAAAAATGGGATCCACCATAATCTGTGAGGGTTTAATTTCCATCCTCCACCCTCTGCCCAAGGAGAGTCCCCTTTCGTGGGATCTTTACATTGAATTTCCACAGGATTTCAGGTGAGAGTTCTTGGATGCAAATGTCTGAAATCTGTTGGATCAGATCTCTAAAGTTGGGCCTAACACAATTCCTGGAGAGCTTTCTCTACTACCCACTGAATAATTGTGCTCCAGATTTCTTGGGATATGAGAATGGATGGGGACAGGCCACATATCAAAAATAACATGGTTGGCTGGAGAAGGCCTTGGACGTCACTGAGAAACACTTCAGAACATTCCCGTAGCAGAAGGAATATTTTCATCCTTTAGCTTTCCAAACTCTGTAACTTTGTGCTGCTTCCCTGAAAAACTTGGACTTTTTATGCCAGAATAGTTGCTGTTATTGTCAGGCCTAGATTTCCTTTCCTGGACTTGGGCATCCACCCTCCAGTGGTCCTTAGTCAACAAGAGCCCCAGCTGTGAAGATACCTAATGCTTCTCCCCTAGTGTCCAGGACCCACCCACCGTAAGTCAGTGGGAACCATGGCTGATGGCTGAAAGATGTTGGAATATTCAAGCCTACCCCTTGGCTTCGAGTCAGACCACACTGCTGTGAGAGGCAAAATTCACACTCCAGAGCTCCCCATAGGCTCAAGCTGTGTCTACACTTCAGCTGAGACCACATTCTCATCAGCTCCTTTCCCCTGCTCCATCCCACTTCCTGCTCTGCCTTACTGCTTTCTCTTGGCAGCACTATGTCAACAAATCATTTGCAAATTTACTCCTAGGTAGAGTCTTCCTTCGTGGCTCAGCTGGTAAAAAATCTGTCTACAATGCAAGAGACCCAAGTTCAATTCCTGGGTCAGAAAGATCCCTTGGAGAAGGAAATGCCAACCCACTCCAGTATCATTGCCTGGAAAATCCCATGAACAGAGGAGCCTGGCAGGCTACAGGCCATGGGGTTGCAGAGTCAGAATTGACTGAGCAACTAAACTCTAGCACTCCTAGGTGAATACAGATCAAAATTAGAATGAGATACCACCTCACGCCAGTCAGAATGACCATCATCAAAATGTACAGAAACAATACCTGCTGGAGAGGACACGGAGAAAAGAGAATCCTCCTGCACTTTTGGTGGAAATGTAAACTGGTACAGCCACTATGAAGAGTCATATGAAGGTTCCTGAAGAAACTATATGATCCAGCCATCTCACTACTGGGCATATATCCAGAGAAAAACATTTTTCAAAAGGATGCATGCACCCCAGTGCTCATTGCAATAGCCAAGACATGTAAGCAACCTAAATGTCTATCAATGAATGAATGGATTAAAAAAACAAATGAATGGATAAAGAAGATAAGGTACATATATAATGGAATATTACTCAGGCATTAAAAAGACTAAAATAATGTCATTTGTAGCAACATGGGTAGGCCTGGAGATTATCACACTAAAAGAATTAAATCAGAAAATGACAAATATAATATCACTTTTGGAAAATGTTCTAAAAAATGGTACAAATGAACTTATTTACAAAACAGAAACAGACTCACAGACTTAGAGAACAAACTTTAGTTATTGGGGGGAAGCAGGGGAGGGATAATTAGGGAGTTTGGGATTGACATGTGCACACTGATATATTTAAAATAGATATCCAACAAGGACCTACTTATAACACAGAGAACCCTGCTCAATGCTATGTAATAACCTAAATGAGAAAGAATTTGAAAAAGAATGCATACATGTTTATGTGTACCTGAGTCACTAGTTCCAATTGCACTTGGAACTAACATAACATTGTCAATCGACTATACACCAACATAAAATAAAAATTTTTAAAGCCTTTCAGTTCAGTTCAGTCGCTCAGTCGTGTCCGACTCTTTGCGACCCCATGAATCACAGCACGCCAGGCCTCCCTGTCCATCTAACCCCCCAAAATCAAACAACAGCAACAAAAATCCCAAACAAACAAACAAAAAAAACTACTTCTAGGTTACTTCTGCTAGAGAGCTTGACATAGTAAAGGTGGCTGAAGGCCACAAAGAATGAAGCTTCACGGGGGCTGACCACAGTAAAATTGAGGTCTGCAGTAAACAAGTTGGGGACATTTGATTTAGAAATGCGGGATTTCATTCCCTTTTCAAGTTTCCCAAATCTCTCTTCAATGTGTGAAAATCAGGAGAGAAAGTAAGATTTCTAGTGTGTTTTCTTATTCAAGAAATTGGAGTTTTTTTGTTGCCTTTTCCCCCCACAGCTGTATCCTAGGTATTCATAAGAGAGAGTGTTCAAATACCTATTGAGTGTGTTTGAACAAATATTCCAAAATATCTTGTTGATGGACATTTCTGAGTGCATTTTGGAATACAATAAAGACTTTAAAAATGGCAGGCTTATGGGATAAAATAGAAGATTAACCTACTTTTAGGTTTATTAACTTTACTTCTTTTCACTGAAGTGGAACAAGTCTTATTAAATACTAATTATCTTCCCCATTCTTTTACATTCTGATTGTTTTGTTTTTGTAGACAGGATGCTTCTTATAGAGAAATTAGCTGTTTCAGAATTGTGTGTTTGAATATCTATAATATCTGGGCTGTAAGCTACAATTTCTATGAATTGCATTACTAGTCATTTCACAAACCAGTTTGGATGTTTTTTCAGACCATCTGAGGTCTCTGGCCATTTGGGGAGGCTGTGTGTGGTGCTGAATGAATAATAGGATTCCTCTACTGTTTGATTGGTTTTGGGATCAGGACATGATATCAGGATCTTTGAAGTATTCAATGGAGTTTGTATCTTTCCTGGTATCTTTCATATTAAGGACCAGGTATGCGTGTTTCTTGATATATAGAGAAATGAAAGGAATTTGGAGAAATTTAGCCTCTTTCACCCCTAGGATGTGAGCTATCCAGGTAGCTCAGTGGCAAAAGAATTTGCCTCCTAAGGCAGGAGTTGCAGGAGACACTGGTTGGATCCTGGGTTGGGAAGATCCCCTGGAGAAGGAAATGGCAACCCACTCCAGTATTCTTGCCTAGAGAATCTCATGGACAGAGAGGCCTAGCAGGCTACAGCCCATAGGGCTGCAAAGAGTCACACATGACTAGACATGCATACATGCACCACCAGAATATTTTTATTTCAATTTCCTTCCCACCACTTCTGTTATAACGTTTGTTTAGTAGGGGAGTAAAGAGTTGGGACTAGGATAAGGCCCTCATCTAAAGTGCAAAATTTAAGTGGATGCCAGTAAAAGCTCAATAATAAAGACAAATAATATTTAGTGCAATATTTTTATTGTGGTAAAAACATACAATGTAAAATTTACCATCTTAGTCATTTTTAAATCTAGCATTCAGATCAGTTTGTTTCAGTCACTCAGTCATGTCTGATTCTTTGCAACCCCATGGACTGCAGCACAACAGGCTTCCCTGTCCATCACCAACTCCTGGGGCTTGCTCTAACTCATGTCCATCGAGTCAGTAATGCTATCCAACCATCTCATCTTCTGTTGTCCTCTTCTCCTCTGCCTTCAATCTTTCCCAGCATCATGGTCTTTTCCAATGAGTCAGTTCTTCACATCAGGTAGCCAAAATATTGCAGTTTCAGCTTTGGCCTCTGTCCTTCCAATAAATATTCAGGACTGATTTCCTCTAGTATTTACTGGTTTGATAGCCTTGCAGTCCAAGAGACTCTCAAGAGACTTATCCAACACCACAGTTCAAAAACATCAGTTCTTTGGCACTAAGCTTGCTTTATAATCTAACTTTCACATCCATACATGACTACAGGTAAAACCACAGCTTTGACAAATGGACCTTGTCAACAAACTAACGTCTCTGCTTTTTAATATGCTATCTAGGTTGGCCATAGATTTTCTTCCAAGGAGCAAGCACCTAACTTTCATGGCTGCAGTCACCACTGGCAGTGGTTTTGGAGCCCCAAAAAATAAAGTATCTCACTATTTCCCTTGTTTCCCCATCTATTTACCATGAAGTGATGGGACCAGATGTCATGATCTTAGTTATTTGAATGTTGAGTTTTAAGCCAACTTTTTCACTCTCCTCTTTCACTTTCATCAAGAAGCTCTTTAGTTCCTATTTGCTTTCTGCCATAAGTGTGGTATCATCTGCATATCTGAGGTTATTGATATTTCTCCCGGCAATCTTGATTCCAGCTTGTGCTCCTTCCAGCCAGGCATTTTGCATGATTTACACTGCATATAAGTTTAATAAGCAGGGTGACAATATACACCCTTGACGTACTCCTTTTCCATTTGGAACCAGTCCGTTTTTTCATGTCTGCTTCTAACTGTTGCTTCTTGACCAGGATACAGATATCTCAGGAGGCAGGTCAGGTGGTCTGGTATTCCCATCTCTTGAAAACTGTCCACAGTTTAATGTGATCCACACAGTCAAAGGCTTTGGCATAGTCAATAAAGCAGACATAGATGTTTTTCTCCAATTCTCTTGCTTTTCTGATGATCCAGCGGATGTTGGTAATTTGATCTCTGGTTCTTCTGCCTGTTCTAAATCCAGCTTGAACATCTGGAAGTTCACAGTTCAGGTACTGTTGAAGCCTGGCTTGGAGAATTTTCAGCATTACTTTGCTAGTGTGTGAAATAGTGCAATTGGGCAATACTTTGAGCATTATTTGGCATTGCTTTTAGTTGGGAGTGGAATGAAAACTGACCTTTTCCTGTCCTATGACCACTGCCGAGTTTTCCAAATTTGCTGGCATATTGAGTGCAGCACTTTCACAGCATCATCTTTAAGGATTTGAAATAGCTCAACTGGAATTCCATCACCTCCACTAGCTTTGTTCATAGTGATGCTTCCTAAGGCCCACTTAACTTCACATTACAGGATGTCTGGCTCTAGGTAAGTGATCACACCATCATTATTATCTGGGTCATGAAGATCTTTTTTGTACAGTTCTTCTGTGTATTCTTGCCACCTCTTCTTAATATCTTCTGCTTCTGTTAGGTCCATACTGTTTCTGTCCTTTATCATGCCCATCTTTGCATGAAACGTTCTCTTGGTATCACTACTTTTCTTGAAGAGATCTCTAGTCTTTCCCTTCTATTGTTTTCCTCTATTTCTTTGCATTGATCACTGAGGAAGGCTTTCTTATCTCTCCTTGCTATTCTCTGGAACTCTGCATTCAAATGGGTTTATCTTTCCTTTTCTCCTTTGCCTTTAGCTTCTCTTCTTCTCTCAGCAGAGAGAAGGCCTTCTCAGGCAGCCATTTTGCCTTTTTGAATTTCTTTTTCTTGGGAATGGTCTTGATCACTGCCTTCTGTACAATGTCATGAACCTCTGTTCATAGTTCTTCAGGCACTCTGTCCATAAGATCTAATCCTTTGAATTGATTTGTCACTTCCACTGTATAATTGTAAGGGATTTGATCTGGTCATACCTGAATGGTGTAGTGGTTTTCCCTACTTTCTTCAATTTAAATCTGAAATTTGCAATAAGGAGTTCATGATCTGAGCCACAGTCAGCTCTTGGTCATGCCTTTTGCTGACTGTATAGAGCTTCTCAATCTTTGGCTGCAAAGAACATAATCAATCTGATTTTTGTATTGACTATCTGGTGATGTCCATGTGTAGAGTCTTCTCTTGTGTTATTGGAAGAAGTTGTTTGCTATGACCAGTGCATTCTCCTGGCAAAACTCTGTTAGCCTTTGCCTGCCTCATTTTGTACTCCACTCCAAGCCCGAATTTGCCTGTTACTTCAGGTATCTCTTGATTTCCTACTTTTTGATCCCAGTCCCCTATGATGGAAAGGACATCCTTTTTGGGTTTTGTTCTAGAAGTTCTTGTAGGTCTTCATAAAACCATTCAACTTCAGCTTCTTCAGCATTACTGGTTGGGGCATAGACTTGGACTACTGTGATATTGAATGGCTTGCCAGTGAGTCCTTTGGCATTAATTTTATAAACAGTGCTATGAAACAGCTCTATAGAAGTTTTTTATCTTGCAAATGTGGAACTCTATACACAGTGAACAACAATTCCACTTTTATCATTTTTGGTAATAAAAAAAATTCTGCTTCCTTGTTTCTATGCATTTGAATACTTTAGATATCTCATACTAGTGGAATCATGTAGTATTTGTACTTTTGTGGCTAACTATGTCACTTAGTAAAGTGTTCTCAGTTCATTCATATTGAGTATGTAACCTGGTTTCCTTCTTTTCATAAGACTGAATAAAAGTTCATTGCATACAAAATACACTTTTTCATTCATTGTATGCCAAATGTAATTTTTCTATTCATCCATTGATGGACATTTGTGTTGCTTCTTCCTCCTGGCTATTGTAAATCATGCTGCTATGGACGTGAGTGGGCAAGTATCTCTTTGAGAACTTATTTAAAAATATTTTGGATGTATAGCCTAAAGTAAGATTGCTAGATTACACAGTACTTCTATTTTTAATTTTCTGAGGAATATCTGTACTGTTTTCCAAAGAGATTGCACCATTTTACAATTCTACAAACAGTGCACAAGGATTCTGCTTTCTTATATTCTTGCCAACAACTGTTATTATCTGCTTTTCTTTTCAGTAATAGTAATCCAAATGGCTATGAGGTGGTGTCACATTATAGTTTGGTTTATATTTCCCAGATGATTAATAATGTTGAGCATCTTTTCATATGCTGTTGACTATGACCACTTACATATCATATTTGGAGAAATGTCTATTTAAGTTATTTGCCCATTTTGTAATCAGGCTATTTAATTTTTTTCCTTGTCGAATTGCAAGAGTTCTTTATATATTCTCTAGGTTAACCCCTTATCAGATATGTAACTTGGAAATATTTTCTCCCATTCTGTAGGTTTACTTTTTCCTCTATTGTTTGTGTATTTTGATGGGTAAAAGTTTTTGTGTTTAATATAATCCCATCTTTCTGGTTTTTCTTCTGTAAGCCTGTTATTTTGGTGGTGTCAGATGTAAGAAATCTTCACCAACTTGAGTGTCATGAAACTTTTCCAAGTTTTTTTTTTTTCCGCTAGGAGTTTAATAGCTTTGTGTCATATATTTGGGCTTTTAATTCACTTTGAGGTAATTCCTGTACACATTGAAAGATAAAATTACAACTTAATTTTTTTTTGCATGTGGACATCCTGTTTTCCCAACACTATTTGAGAGACTGTTCTTTCTCCATTTGATTGTATACATGAGGGTGTTTTTTCTTCATGCTCTCATTGGTCAATTTTTCTATCTTTATGCTAACATCACTTATAATAGCTGAGAAAAGAAGACAAGCAAAAGGCAAAGGAGAAAAGGAAAGATATATCCATGTGAATGCAGAGTTCCAAAGAATAGCAAGGAGAGATAAAAAAAAAAAGCCTTCCTAAGTGATCAATGCAAAGAAATAGGGGAAAATGATAGAATGGAAAAGACTAGCATTCTCTTCAAGAAAATTAGAGATACCAAGAGAACATTTCATGCAAAGATGGGGATTATAAAAGATAGAATGATATGAACCTAAAAGAAGCAGAAGATATTAAAAAGAGGTGACAAGAATACACAGAAGAACTGTATAAAAAAATCTTCATGATCAAGACAACTACGATGGTGTGATCACACACCTCCAGCCAGACATCTTAGAGTGCAAAGTCAAGTGGGCCTTAGGAAGCATTACTATGAACAAAGCTAGTGGATATAATGAAATTCCAGCTAAGCTATTTCAAATCCTAAAAGATGATGCTGTGAAAGTGCTGCACCCAATATGCCAGCAAATTTGGCCACAGGACAGGAAAAGGTCAGTATTAGTTCCAATCCCAAAGAAAGGCAATGGGCAATGCCAAAGAATGTTCATACTGCTTCACAATAGCACTCATTTCACACGCTAGCAAAGTAATGCTGAAAATTCTCCAAGCCAGGCTTCAACAGTACCTGAACTATGAACTTCCAGATGTTCAAGCTGGATTTAGAAAAGACAGAGGAACCAGAGATCAAATTGCCAACATCCACTGGGTCATCAGAAAAGCAAGAGAATTGGAGAAAAACATCTACTTCTGCTTCATTGATTATGCCAAAATCTTTGACTGTGTAGGTCACAACAAGCTGTGGAAAATTCTTAAAGAGATGGGAATACCAGGCCACCTTACCTGCCTCCTGAGATATCTATATGCAGGTCAAGAAGCAACAGTTAGAACTGGACATGGAAGAACAGACTGGTTCCAAATCAGGAAAGGAGTCAGGGCTATATATTGTCACCCTGCTTATTCAACTTACATGCAGAGTACATCATGAGAAATGCCAGGCTGAATGAATCAAGATTGCCAGGAGAAATATCAATAACCTCAGATATGCAGATGACACCACCCTTATGGCAGAAAGTGAAGAACTAAAGAGCCTCTTGATGAAAGTAAAAGAGGAGAGTGAAAAAGCTGGCTTAAAACTCAACATTCAAATAACTAAGGTCATGGCATCTTGTCTCATCACTTCATGGCAAATAGCTGGTGAAGCATTGGAAATAGTGACAAACTTTATTTTGGGGTGCTCCAAAATCACTGCAGGTGATGCCTGCAACCATGAAATTGAAAGATGTTTACTCCTTGGAAGAAAAACTATGACAATCCTAGACAGTGTATTAAAAGCAGAGGCATTTTAATTAGGTTCCATTTGTTTATTTTTGCTTTTATTTCCAATATTCTGGGAGGTGGGTCATAGAGGATCCTGTTGTGATTTATGTTGGAGAGTGTTTTGCCTATGTTCTCCTCTAGGAGTGTTATAGTTTCTGGTCTTACATTTAGATCTTTAATCCATTTTGAGTTTATTTTTGTGTATGGTGTTAATTAAACTTAAAAGCTTTTGCACAACAAAGGAAACTATAAGCAAGGTGGAAAGACTGCCTCAGATTGGGAGAAAATAATAGCAAATGAAGCAACAGACAAAGGATTAATCTCAAAAATATACAAGCAACTCCTGCAGCTCAATTCCAGAAAAATAAATGACCCAATCAAAAAAGGGCCAAAGAACTAAACAGACATTTCTCCAAAGAAGACATACAGATGGCTAACAAACACATGAAAATATGCTCAACATCACTTATTATCAGAGAAATGCAAATCAAAACCACAATGAGGTACCATTACACGCCAGTCAGGATGGCTGCTATCCAAAAGTTTGCAAGCAATAAATGCTGGAGAGGGTGTGGAGAAAAGGGAACCCTCTTACACTGTTGGTGGGAATGCAAACTAGTACAGCCGCTACGGAGAACAGTGTGAAGATTCCTTAAAAAACTGGAATTAGAACTGCCATATGACCCAGCAATCCCACTTCTGGGCATACACACCGAGGAAACTAGATCTGAAAGAGACACGTGCACCCCAATGTTCATCGCAGCACTGTTTATAACAGCCAGGACATGGAAGCAACCTAGATGCCCATCAGCAGACAAATGGATGAGGAAGCTGTGGTACATATACACCATGGAATATTACTCAGCCGTTAAAAAGAATTCATTTGAATCAGTTCTAATGAGATGGATGAAACTGGAGCCCATTATACAGAGTGAAGTAAGCCAGAAAGATAAACACCAATACAGTATACTAACGCATATATATGGAATTTAGAAAGATGGTAATGATAACCCTATATGCAAAACAGAAAAAGAGACACAGATGTACAGAACAGACTTTTGGACTCTGTGGGAGAAGGCGAGGGTGGGATGTTTCGAGAGAACAGTATCGAAACATGTTTATTATCTAGGGTGAAACAGATCACCAACCAGCCCAGGCTGGATGCATGAGACAAGTGATCGGGCCTGGTGCACTGGGAAGACCCAGAGGAATCAGGTGGAGAGGGAGATGGGAGGGGGGATCGGGATGGGGAATACATGTAAATCCATGTCAATGGATTCATCTGATTCAATGGAATCAATCTGATTCATGTCAATGTATGACAAAAACCACTACAATATTGTAAAGTAATTAGCCTCCAACTAGTAAAAATAAATGAAGAAAAATAAAAAAAAAAAAAAATAAAAGCAGAGGCATTACTTTGCCAACAATGATCCATATAGTCAAATAATGGTTTTTCCAGTAGTCATGTATGGACTTGAGGGTTGTACCATAAAGAAGGTTTAGTATCGAAGAATTGATGCTTTTGAATTGTGGTGTTGGAGAAGATCTTTGAGAGTCCCTTGGACTTCAGGGAGAGCAAACCAGTCAATCCTAATGGAAATCTATCCTGAATATTCTTTGGAAGGACTGATGCTGAACCTGAAACTCCCATACTTTGGCCACCTGATGCAAAGAACTGACTCATTGGAAAAGACCCTGATGCTGGGGAAGATTGAGGGCAGGAGGAGAAGGGAAGGGGAGAGGACAAGATGGTTGGAAGGCACCACCACCTCAATGGACATGTGTTTGAGCAAGCTCTAGGAGATGGTGAAGGACTGGGAAGACTGGTGTGCTGCAGTCCATGGGATTGCAAAGAGTAAGACTTGACTGAGAAACTAACAGCACAATTTTGATTACTGAAACTTTTCAATGTTGTGGAATCATGAAAAGTGACTTCCTTGATTTTGTTTTTCTTTTTCAAACTTGTTTTAATTATTTGGTGTCCCCTGAGATTCCATATAAGTTTTAAGATAAAGTTTTCAATTTGTGCAAAAGTTGCTCTTGGGCTTTTAACAGGGATTGCTCTGAGTTTGTAGGTCCCATTGGGTAGCACAGACACGTTAATGATGTGGAATCTTAATCCATGAACACAAGATGTATTTCCATATCTGTGCCTTCTGGAATTACTTTAAGCCATGTTTTGTAGTTTTAAGGATAGTTTTCCTTGGCCAGTTTTAGTCCCGTGTCTTTTATAATAGTATCTGAATCTATCATAAATGGAGTTGTTGACTTAATTTCCTTTTCAGATTGTTTATGTATAGGACACACTAATTTTTTGTAATTATTTTTCAACCTGCTTTCCTGCATCTTTGCTGAATTTGATGATTAGTTTGAAAAGTTCTCTGTCTTTTCTTCTTTGTTATATTGAACATGGAGAATTTTCTGCTTGTCGTGTTGTCTATGAACAGAGTAATTTTACCTCTTTCTTTTTGATTGGTTAACTTTTATTTCTTTTTCTTGTGTAATTTCTCTGGCTAGAACTTCTAATAACATGTTGAATGGAAGTGACAGAAGTGGCCTTCCTTGCCTTGTTCCTGATGCTAGAGGAAAGGCTTTCAGTCTTTCATATTAAGTGTGATGCTATCTGTGGACTTTTCATAAATGTCTCTTTATTATGTTGAGGTTGTTTTTGTTTTGCAACCCCATGGACTGCAACACAGCAGGCCTACCTGTCCCTCCCCATCTTGTAAGTTCACGTCCATTACATCAGTGATACCATCCATCCATCTCACCCCCTGGTTCCCTCTTCTCCTCTGCCCTTAATCTTTCTCAGCATCAGGATCTTTTCTAATGAGTTGACTATTCACCTCAAGTGACCAAGATACTGGAGCTTCAGCTTCAGCTTCAGTCCTTCCAAGGAGTATCCAGGGTTAATTTCCTTTAAGATTGACTAGTTTGATCTCCTTGCTGTCCAAGAGACTCTCAGGAGTCTTCTTCAGCACCACAGTTAGAAGGTATCAGTTCTTCTGCACTCTGTCTTCATTATAATCCAGGTCTCGCAACTGTACCTGACCACTGGCAAGACCATAGCCTGGACTATACGAATCTTTGTTGGCAGAGTAAAGTCTCTGCTTTTCAACATACTGTCTAGGTTTGTCATAGCCTTCCTGCCAAGAAGAGATTTTCTGATTTCACAGCTGCAGTCACCACCATCCACAGTGATTTTAGAGCCCAGGAAGAGGAAATCCGTCGCTATTTCCACTTTTCCCCTTCTATTTACCATGAAGTGCTGGGGCCAGATGCCATGATCTTAGTTTTTTTAATATTTAGTTTTAAGCCAAAATTTTCACCCTCCTCTTTCAACTTCATCAAATGGTTCTTCAGTTCCTCTTTGCTTTCTGCCATAGAGTGGTATCATCCACATATCTGAAGTTGTTAATATTTCTCCCACCTACCTTGATTCCAGCCTGGCATTTCTCATGATGTGCTCAGCATATAGGCTAAATAAACAGGTTAACAACAGACAGCCCTGTCATACTGCTTTCTCAGTCCCAAACCAATCACCTGTTCCATACAGGATTCTTTCTAACTGTTGCTTCTTGATCCACATAGATGTTTCTCAGGAGACAGGTAAGATAGTTTCCTTCTATTCCTAGTTTCTTTCTTTCTTTTATTTTTTATCATGAAAGAGCATTGAATCTTGTCAAATGCTTTTTCCACATCACGTAAGATGATCATGTGGTTTTTGTCTTTCATTCTGTAAACGTGGTATATTGCATTGATTTTTTTTTTTTTTTGCATTGATTTTTTTATGTTGAACCATCTTTGCATTTTATGAGTAGATCACACTGGGTCATGGTGCGCAATCATTTTCATGCTGTTGAATTTAACTTGAGAGTAATTTAAGGAATTTGCACAAATATTAATCAAGAATATTGGTCTGTAGTTTCCTTTTTCATAATATCTTTGTCTGGCTTTTATATCAGGGTAATAGTGCCCTCATGCGATTAGCTGGAAGTGTTCCATCCTCTTCATTTTCTTGTTTTTTTTGAAGAGTTTTGGAGAATTGGTTTAATTATTTATTTTTTTAGAACAATTTAAGGTTCTCAGCAAAACTGAGAAGGAATAGAGATTTCCCAGAGACCTCCAGCCCCTACACATACATACTGTGCTCCATTATCAATATCCCCCTCCAGAGCAGTGCATTTGTTACCAAGAATGAGCCTACATGACACATCACATGTAGCCATCATTATGATGTCATTCAAAATAACTTTGCTCTTCTAAAGATCCTATGTGCTTCACTTATTTGTGAAACCTCTTGCATGTTGAGTTTTAAGAGTTCGAAGTATTTTCTTATAGTTCTTTTTATTTCTGTAGCATAGGATGTAATGTTCTCTCTTTCACTTCTGATTTTACTTATTTGAAACTTCAGGCATTGGTCTCTCTTACCTGGGCTTTGCATTTAAACTTTATTTTGCTGCAAGAGTGGAGCAATGGACAGTACTTAAAAAAAATCAAAATTAATGCATAAAATCGACTATTTGTTATATTTTTAAGGTAAAATTCTAAGAAAGCATGGACATAGGGAATGAATATTCAGTGCAAGAGGAAAATGTTACATGTGACTTAGTGAGTTGTTGCTATTTGAGACTCACAGGTCGAAATGGTCACAGCTTTTTGAAACTAGATTGGATGTATTCATCATGTTTAAAACAAACGTGATGAAAGTTAGGGTGCAAAGTTTGAGAAAGAAGAGAAAATAGAGGCACTTATGGAAATACCAGAGGTACACTTTGTCTTGCTTAATATGTGCAGACTGTGATCAATAGATAAGAATGAAAAGGAATCTCAGACAAAAAAGTTAAGAGATGCAAAGTATGAGTTATGCAGTATATTCATGAATTTAATAGAAATTTTTCTTAGTCATTCTACTTTTTCCAAGTGAGAATGTAAATTTTGAAAACAAAAGCATCTTTTCCTTTGGAAAAAGCAGCTTCCATTTTGTAAGACAGTTTGGAAGCAGGTGGTAACCAAAGGTTTAAAGAACAAACTTTCAACTCTGTGTAAAAGCTATTGTATATTCAAATTACCCCCAGATGGGTAGATAAGGTTGCATTTGTTTTGCTTTCTCTCATCCTCTCCTGACTCTTAGGCCCCCAGGCCTGAGATCTAATGTCTCTGGCTTCAGAACTCTTTGTGAATCTGCTTACTTTCATCTGTCTCAAATCTACTCTCAGAAATCCACCTTAGGAAGAATATAAGCTATTGTTCTTATCTGCTTGGGGCTTGGAATCTAAACCCTCTTCTGCTGGAAGAGTGAAGGAACAAAGAGACTTTTGCCCATTAAATGGATTCCGGGGACTTTCCTAGTGGTCCAGTGGATAAGACTTCGGTGCTATCAGTACAGGGAGCCAGAGTTTGACCCCACATGCTGCAACTAAAGGCACTGCATGCCACAACTAAAACCCAGTACAGTTGGGTAAATAAATATTTAAGAAATGGAATTCAGGCTTCTCTGAGGTGACTATTGAGTGGAAGAGCCTCCTGAGGACAGGTGGGAGATACCACGTGACCAGCATTGCTTCCACAAGGGCTGCCGTTAGTGGCATTGGTCGGCAGAAAGGACTACTTATATGAGGTAATATTTGATATTGAGATGATATTCATAAATTGACATGAGGGGCCTTTATAGAGAGACAACGTAGTAGTTTTATACCATTTCTGAGGTTTGTTCCTTAAACAGTCTGAAGAAAATGAGCAATGGGTATTTTCTAAGAATCCTCTGGATGGTTCAGCAGGAATGGCAGCATGCAAAACTGAAAGCCTCAGGTCGAGTTAATGGTTCTCCCTTGAGTAAGGAGGATGCCTCTAAACATATTTTATGAACATAATCATTCATTCCTCCATTCAACACATACTGTTTGAGCTGTTAATATGTGTTAGACATTATTCCTGGCCCTTGGTTTACAGAAGAAAAGACAACTTTGAGGAAATCTGTGTCATCTGGGGAGATCATGGGAGGAAGGCAAAACTACTGTAATGATGTAAAGTAATTAGCCTCCAACTAATAAAAATAAATGGAAAAAAAAACAAAAAAAAATAAAAGGTAAAAAAAAAAAAAAAAGAAATATGATCTTTAATTTAAATAGCAGAGAATATGAAAAACTTCTGAAAGAATGGAGCTTGGTGTATTAGGTTCTAAAAACTGTTTAATCTGCATATTATTGACTGGAAATCCTGCTTAACTAACTGGCAAATGAGTTTCCTAATAATGATGATTAAGTGACATAAGGGTAAAAATGCCCTCTGAATCATCAAAGAAAATTAGATTGCTTTTAACACAGAACCTGTGTGAGATATATTTCTTAATTATTTGAAAATCTGTGTGTCTCAATTAATAAGGTAACATGATTAACTAGACAAGATTATTATTCCCTGGCCTAGTGGGATAACCCTTAATTTACTGTAATCTGATTGCTCAAAGCTGACAAGTCTGTAAAAATATCTAGGATGGGGCAAGATGAAAATATATTTTATCTATTCACATATTGATATGAAAGCCAAAGGATGGGAAATTGAAATTCCCTAATCAGTCAGACTGTGGAATCCAAAGTACTTATAGTATCAAGTGTGTGTGTGAGTTCAGTTGCTTAGTCACGTTGGGCTCTTTACAACCCCATGGACTCTTGCCCATCAGGCTCCTCTGTCCGTGAAATCTGCCAGGCAAGAGTACTGGAATGGGTTGCATTTCCTATGTGGGATTTTCCTGACCCAGGGATTGAACCTGCATCTCTTTTGTCTCCTGAATTTTCAGGCAGATTCTTCACCACTAGTGCCACCTGGGAAGTCCCTTGTTCATGCTATCCAGTACAAGGCTACAAATTGCAGATAACATGGCACCTCTACTTGGGTTTTATTTCTTCTTCTGATGAACAGAGAAAAGTCTTCAAAAAAGCCTTAAATGGCCATCACAATTCACTCACTGCTTTTTGCATCCTATAATTGGCGCATGTGCCCTGTAAGTGTTTGAAATGATTATGTAGTGTGTCACTGTATAAAGAAAGAATTCCTAATGACTGAGTCACTGTGACAGCTTTCTTTATAAGCAGGGTAAAGAGAACATTTGAGATGTAATAATGAGTTTTAGACCCAATGGACTTGGGGTAGAGAAGGTTAATAACCATAATCACAGGAAGAAAACAGTGAAAGAAGCCACTTTTAATCAGAACAGTAAAGACGGCTTTGGCTAAGAAAATTTAGAGTGGAAAAAGAGAAATAAAGAGGCAGGGGAGAGAAAGGAGCAGCTCATCAAACTCATAAAAGAAACACAACTCATTAAGGAAAAAAAAAAATAAGTGCACTTTTGGTTTCTGGCCCAGCATGCATGGAGCTTGGAAGTGATCACTCCATTATAACAATAAGTAAAAAGCT
Source organism: Odocoileus virginianus (assembly GCF_023699985.2). Lineage (NCBI taxonomy): Eukaryota > Metazoa > Chordata > Mammalia > Artiodactyla > Cervidae > Odocoileus > Odocoileus virginianus. The sequence goes on from NC_069682.1 coordinate 4,884,574, forward strand.
GAACAAACTGAAAATCAACAATTCTTCTTAGTTCTGTCAGAAAATGGAGATCATGAGGATAAACCACTCCCCCCAAAATTGGGTATGGACAGGCAGATACAGTGAATCACAACTTACCAGATAATTAAGTTATAATTAATTATAACAAAAGTTATAAGCAAAAGTCCTTGTAAGAACCAGAGCTGGGACAGAAAACTCACAATTATAATTGATGAATTGGTTTAGTGGGGACAGGCCTAAGAGTTAAAAACTCCAGGGGGACCCAGTCATGGTGAGTGGGGAAGTATAGAACACTTACGAGTTTTATCTCCAGGAGCCCTACCAGATTCCCATCATCTCAGATTCTCAGAAGCATGAGAAAAATCCCCTCATGCTTCTAGTAGGGGGATGGATCTATGTTTAACCAATGCTTCCATCTTTAAAAAATGATAATTTAAAATAGTATTTATAAAATGGTTCTTTGAGGGGCATGATCTATTGAATATTTTTAGACTGTACAGTGAGGGAAGTTTGATTGGTAGCTTTATGCTTCAAAATATAGTTTAGTAAAAAGTAATAAAAAAAGAATGTTCATTAAATATATATTCTATTATATTAAGATAGTATCCCCTTAAAAATTGCCTTGATTTGAAGAGTGACCTAAAACAAACACTAAGACAAGCATTGTAAGTGGAGGCACCTTATTTGGTGTGTGATCTCAGATTCTCAATAAAGTAGAGAAGTGAGACAAGGAAAGAAGAAAGTCAGTAATGGGAACACTGATTGTTGAGCTGCTTTCTTGTGCAACTGAGATTTAACCCTGTTGAGATGCTCTGGAATACTTTATAAAATATACTTTACAATTGTTCCCCCAAGAGGGGAAGAAAAAGGAAAGTTTGTCTGCCTCTTCCTATTCTTGGTTAATTGAAGTTTGATCCATTAGCTGAAATGGCTTCTACACCAGAAAAAACAAAAACAGACAAAGACAAACACCATACAGAGATGTAGATGTCGAGTCTTGAGTGGGAACCAGCCTGCTCAGGACCTTCCCACCAGAGCTGTGTGACCTCCAAGGAGGGCTAGGGGAACGTCAGCAGATGGGTCTGACCAGGCTCCTTTCAGATGACTGCTTCTGCCTTAGGTCCAGGGGAGGTGAGACTTTGTGTACACTCTTTAAGAGTGGAGTCTATTTCCTCTGGTCCTCTGGCTCTCCCAAAAGAAAACCTCACTGACCTTCAGAGCCAAACATTCTGGGGGCTCATTTTCTTAGTGCAGAAACCCCAGGCTGGGGAGTCTAATGTGCGACTTAAACCCATTCTAAGTCAGAACCTCTGAATTGTAATTATCCTTTTGTTTGTGACCACTCTTTGGGGGGTGTGGGTCTTGATTATATCCCATCTCTGTACTTCCTACCTGTCTCATTGTGGTTCTTCATGTCTTCAGTTGTAGATGTTTTCTGCTAGTTTTCTCATCAATAGTTGCTCTGTAGTTTTTCTTTTGAAATGCCCGCTCGAGAAAGTGAGCCCAGAGTCTTCCTACTATACCATCTTGGCCATTCTAGTTCCCGATTTTTAAAATGAATTGGCAAAACTTAGGTATCTTCTACTGAAAATTTTATAAAACTAATCTTTATACAGGGAGGAAACTATTCACTGTGTGAAAGTAAGATGTTTACTGAATCCTACAGAATCTTAAATTACTCTAAATTTCACTGACATATTCAAACCACCAAAAAGAAGAATCTTCAATCTAGTAAAGTATCTTTACCTTAAGATTAATTTTACTGCTACCCTGGTGAATAGAATCGAGGAACCATAGAAGGTAGAGTGGTTTGGGATTGTCATAAAATTGATTTCAGGCTCAACAGGGGAATGGACTAGCAGGGAATGTTCTCTGTAATATCAGCCAGATGCCCAGAGGAAATTAATATGTAGATGCAAAAAGCGTAACTAGACACCTCATACTGAGTCAGACACGGAATTCTGGTGGCAGAGTGACTGGACAAGAGATTCTAATTAGGAAATGAGGAGAAAGGAAATGAGTATATTCCCCTAAGGACCTGGCTGAAGGGTGAAGTTTCATTCACTTGTGTAGAGAATTACAGTCAAAGCTGGTTTGTTCCCTCAGTCAGGAGAGAGCTGTAGATACGAGCTGCGTTTAGATGTATTTTGTGTGGCATGCTCTGTGCTCTCTCTCCTTTCCATTGTCTGATTTCATGGAGATGTGAGCATGTGAAGAAAATTCGTTACAGGTTTTAAATTCTTTGGAAGACAAAATTGAATGTATTTAGAGAAGGGAAGCTCAGTGCTCTTGGTTATTAATATGATCAATATGCTTGTGTGAGTCACATGAATCTATATGTTATCTTATAATGATGAAAGCTGTGCTATCCAGAGTATTTCACTGATTTATCAATAAATTTACAAGGCACCTCACAGTCATTTTCAATCATTCAGCCAATATTTTAAAACTCCTACTGTACCTGTGATTCAGTGTTAGGCTTTGGTGAAACCTTATGATCTTATAAAGGAACAAAGATACAAAGAGAACTACATCAGGGTGCAAATGGATGTGTGGTTAATGACAAACATGAAACACCACAGGGATTAGGAAGAGAAAAATCGTCTTCTACAGTGACTGCTACAGGAAAATGTGGCAAGTATGTGTCATCATCATCTACATCATTAAGATATTACTGAATAATTCTACACATTAAATAGGGACAAACAGGGCTATGATTTCATGAGTTAATCTCCTTATATACTACAATCAATCTTCTAGTAATTTTCAGTACTAGAAACTTTCCCCAATCTCTTTGAGAATCTAAAAACTTTTTAAAGAAAGCTTCCAAGCTCCGCTGACAGCTCAGCTGGTAAAGAATCTGCTTGCAATCCAGGAGACCCTGGTTCAATTCATGGGTTGGGAAGGTCCACTAGAGAAGGGATAGGCTACCCACTCCAGTATTCTTGGGGTTCCCTTGTGGCTCAACTGGTAAAGAATCCACCTACAATGCGGGAGACCTGGATGTGATCCCTGGGTTGGGAAGAACTCCTGGAGAAGGGAAAGGCTACACACTCCAGTATTCTGGCCTGGAGAATTCCATGGACTGTATAGTCCATGGGGTTGCAAAGAGTCGGACACGACTGAATGACTTTCACTTCACTTCCAAGAACATTAGAATAACTCACTAAATGGAAAGCTCTCTTCTGAAATCTCTACAAAGTCCCAGGGAAGAGTCATTTTGATGAAGTCCATATATTAAAATAATGCTTTTTCTAGCATCTTTTGAAAATTAAGAATCTCATTTTGAGCAGTTAAGGTTTTCAGGGTCACAGGTTTTCAAAGTCATCAAAAATAAAAAGGGAGAAAGTAGAATATTAAGTCACATCTCATCTCTAGATTTCTGAAACACAGAGGGAGGAACGGAAAGAGGGAGGGAAGGAAGAAGAGAGAAAGAGGAAGAAAGCAAATAGAAGAGAACACACGTACTAATAAATATTAGTGAGCTTGAAAAAGACCTTGTATTCATATATGTTAGACCATTTTTTTTTCAAATAAAAAAGGGAAAACTTTCACTGTTTGAGAGTGAAAGTAAGATAGAGAGAGAATAAAAGAAAAAGAGAATGAAAATATCACAAATACCAGAATGTTTACTTTTACATTCTTCTGTTTGAATTTTGAAGCAGATTTCCAGCATTTGTTTCTTGGTCGTATGTGTGTAGAAGAGCTATATTCTAAGACAGAAAAATAAGAGGAACTGGCCTCAATACTCAATGCCTGCATATCATTTATTTATTCATCAACTATTTATTGGGTATCTACCATGCCAGACACTGTCCATTTGTTATACAGAGATAAACAAGATTTAGTATTTACAACTTTGGAATCCAATTACATTTCAGAGAAACAAATATAATTCTCTCATTGATAATAAATTTAGCACATACTATGTTTCACATACTCTGCCAAGCACTTTATATTCACTTGTAAAGAAAATAGGATCATATCTTCCTCATCGGTAAATAAGCTGGAGCCTTGGAAAGTTATTTAAACTTGCCCATCATTTCCTCTGCTGAGGTCAGGCTTCTAATCACTTTATTGTATATTTTTTAAAAATTATGTTTGAGCTGTTTTTATTTTTACAAAGGAAGCAAGAAACTCTTCCTGGAGTTGGAAGGAAGGAAGAGAACTTGTGGAAGTTCTCCAGCACTGGTCATATTTTAGGTTAGTCTTAAAGGATGGGTGGATGGGGCAATGAGAAGAACATATTAACAGATGGAAGAACAGAAACTTGAACAAAACAACTTGCTCAGGATGAAGCACTGGTGAGCTGTAAAGAGAGGTGAGAAATAAGGATGGGAAAGTCAGCATGATGCTAGTGAGCCTGACATGTTGAGAAGCTTGATAAAACATCAAAATTATTACAGAAGATGGCATCTTAGGACAAATTCCACAAAAGCAGATCCTGAGACAAGGATCCAGATGCAAGTGATTTATTAAGGAAACACCCTCAGGAGAAGGTAGGTGGATGAAGGAAGACAGAAAAGAGAAAGAGGTCAATCAATAGATCATTTTAGTCTTTCAGCCATCTTGGACCCTGTGGAGGCCTGCTGGGAACAGGGTTTCTAAAAGGACATATAGAAGGCTGTGGTCCAAGGCGATTTTTGCTGGCTATGAGCAGGGTCTATGGAACCAGAGGGAGCACCCAGCTCTTCTGAAAACTGAAGGTGTGTGTGCTCGAGATGAAACTGAACTCTATCTAAGCAAGAGATGAGCTTGTGTGCACAAAGCAAAGAAGAATACAGTAACTACTGGTGGAAAATCTTACAAAACCAGAGTAATCTGGGGAAAGATAACTCAGGCTCATGGAAAGTGTGGCACAGTGTGGGCCAAATTCCAAAGCAACTGTCCTATTAGGGCCACTGGGCATAGTATCTGTGTGATGCGGTACCATTCAAGGATTTAAACTAACTGAAAAGTAAATAAATGAAAGTGTGGATTTTTTCTCTTGGTTAAACAAACAAACTCATTTTCAGGCAAAATCCAAGTCTCAGCTTAATCCCACTGAAGAGCTCTGGAATGGAAATTACATCTCAAAAGAAGTTATGCACACAGGCAAACAATCTAAGATTCCTACTCCCCAAGTAGGTCATTGGCTATGCTAGGGATATGATCTAACAGAGCCTTCTAATTCTGTGTGAAGATTGGTGCAGCAATTCCAATAGCCCAATGGTTGACCTCTGAAACCCAGTCTGCAAGGTAAGCAGAAGCTGTAGGATGGGGGTAGAGAACATGAGCAGAGAAAAACAGTGTTTGTTATAGGTGGTAATGCCCTAATTGTCAGCAGAATGACATTTGTTAGAATTAAAATTGTCACTCAAATGACATTAGAGTTACACTGACTCAGAGACCCTGAAATTCTTGAATTGAAAAACAGTAAAATCTGCAGACCAAAAATAGTCTGAGAGCAAAAGTTGTGAGGCAACCAAGGCAGAGATGAGAGGCCCATAGAATTATAGATCAGAACAGAAATTCATAAGATGCTCAAACACCATCCAACCCAATGACAATTTGAAGATGAAGAAATCATAACCAAGGAAATCACCATGCCCACAAAATTAGGGGCAGAGCCCAAACAGACTATTTTTCTCCTGACTCTAACTTGAGTCCACTTTCTAGTCCACATCTGCCGTTTTGGAGAGGCACGATCAGTTCAGTTCAGTTCAGTTGCTCAGTCCTGTCCGATTCTTTGCAACCCCATGAATCGCAGCACGCCAGGCCTCCCAGTCCATCGCCAATTCATGGAGTTTACTTAAACTCATGTTCATTGAGTCGGTGATGCCATCCAGCCATCTCATCCTCTGTCATCCCTTTCTCCTCCTGCCCCCAATCCCTCCCAGCATCAGGGTCTTTTCCAATGAGTCAACTCTTCCTATGAGGTGGCCAAGGTACTGGAGTTTCAGCTTCAGCATTAGTCCTTCCAATGAACACCCAGGACTGATCTCCTTTAGGATGGACTGGTTAGATCTCCTTGCAGTCCAAGGGACTCTCAAGAGTCTTCTCCAACACCACCGTTCAAAAGCATCAATTCTTTGGCACTCAGCTTTCTTCACCATCCAACCCTCACATCCATACATGACCACTGGAAAAACCATAGCCTTGACTAGATGGACCTTTGTTGGTGAAGTAATGTCTCTGCTTTTAAATATGCTATGTAAGTTGGTCATAACTTTCCTTCCAAGGAGTAAGTGTTGTTTAATTTCATGGCTGCAATCACCATCCGCAGTGATTTTGGAGCCCCCAAAATAAAGTCTGACTCTGTTTCCACTGTTTCCCCATCTATTTCCCATGAAGTGATACACCATATTCAAACACTAATTTGAAACAATAAGACAAAGGATTCTCAATCACTGAGATTTTCAATTTTCTAACCTCCCTTGTGGCTGGACGTAGCATGTGGCTCAGTCCTGGGATGTGATGTGATGTGCCTAGAAGCATCACTTTCAGGCTGCCTCAGACAAACACTCAGGTGGCCATCAGTGTTCTCTTCCTGTATCGGCTGGTCAAGTAATGAGGACTCAAAGGAAACAGAGAAAGATCAGTGAACAAAATGGAAGGATCCTGGATCACTGGGTGACTGTATGGGATAATTCCTCCTTCCCAATCAACCACCAGTCACCTCCCATTGGTTTGTAACATGAGCAAGGAATAAATATTTCAGTCCCTGGATGAAATTTGGGGATTGTTTGCTTTAGCAGTGAGTCCATCCCAACCAATACATAAAATCATTGACCAAACTGTATCAAGCAGTTTTTTAATACTATTAAAATTCATTAAAGGTCCACATGTATTTAAAATACTCTGCAGTGTTCTTTTTCTTATTATTATTAATTTTAATCAGAGTATAGTTGCTTTGGAAAAGATTCTGATGCTGGGAAAGTTTGAAGGTAAAAGGAGAAGAGGGCAGCAGAGGATGAGATGATTAGGTTACATCACCAACTCAATGGACGTGAGTTTGAGCAAACTCTGGGAGATAGTGAAGGACAGAGAAGCCTGGCGTGCTGCAGTCCATGGGGTTGCAAAGATTTGGTCAAGACTGAGCACCTGAACAACAACAGCAACGTGGTTGCTCTGCAATGCTGCATTAGGTTCCGCTACATCAAGCAGTTCCGAGCCAATGCAAGGCACTGGGCTGATCCTAGGTAATCCAAAGATGGATGAGATATGGCCCTGCTCTAAAGTACTCTTTTGCATCATAGCAGGAGGGGGAAAACCTGAATAAATGAGGACAGATCAAGAACATAGATGCCATAGGAGTTAGGAGCAGTAATACAACAACTCTGGTGATATTGATCTTGAGAATCTCCATATAAGAGATGCCAGGATAGATGCAAAAATCCTTAACAAAATTCTAGCAAACAGAATCCAACAACATATTAAAAAAATCATACACCATGACCAAGTGGGCTTTATCCCAGGAATGCAAGGATTCTTTAATATCTGCAAATCAATCAATGTAATACACCACATTAACAAATTGAAAGATAAAAACCATATGATTATCTCAATAGATGCAGAAAAAGCCTTTGACAAAATTCAACTTCCATTTATGATTAAAACTCTCCAGAAAGCAGGAATAGAAGGAACATACCTCAACATAATAAAATCTATATATGACAAACCCATAGCAATCATCACCCTCAATGGTGAAAAATTGAAATCATTTCCCCTGAAATCAGGAACAAGACAAGGGTGCCCACTCTCACCACTACTATTCAACATAGTTTTGGAAGTGTTGGCCACAGCAATCAGGGCAGAAAAAGAAGTAAAAGGAATCCAGATAGGAAAAGAAGAAGTGAAACTCTCTCTGTTTGCAGATGACATGATCCTCTACATAGAAAACCCTAAAGACTCTACCAGAAAATTACTAGAGCTAATCAATGAATACAGTAAAGTTGCAGGATATAAAATTAACACACAGAAATCTCTTGCATTCCTATACACTAACAATGAGAAAACAGAAAGAGAAATTCAGGAAACGATACCATTCACCATTGCAACAAAAAGAATAAAATACTTAGGAGTATATCTACCTAAAGAAACAAAAGACCTATACATAGAAAACTATAAAACACTGATGAAAGAAATCAAAGAGGACACAAACAGATGGAGAAATATACCGTGTTCATGGATTGGAAGAATCAATATTGTCAAAATGGCTATACTACCCAAAGCAATCTATAGATTCAATGCAATCCCTATCAAGCTACCAACGGTATTTTTCACAGAACTAGAACAAATAATCTCACAATTTGTATGGAAATACAAGAAACCTCGAATAGCCAAAGTAACCTTGAGAAAGAAGAATGGAACTGGAGGAATCAATCTGCCTGACTTCAGACTATACTACAAAGCCACAGTCATCAAGACAGTATGTTACTGGCACAAAGACAGAAGTATAGATCAATGGAACAGAATAGAAAGCCCAGAGATAAATCCACGAACCTATGGTCACCTTATCTTCGACAAAGGAGGCAAGGATATACAATGGAAAAAAGACAACCTCTTTAACAAGTGGTGCTGGGAAAACTGGTCAACCACCTGTAAAAGAATGAAACTAGAACACTTTCTAACACCATACACAAAAATAAACTCAAAATGGATTAAAGATCTAAATGTAAGACCAGAAACTATAAAACTCCTAGAGGAGAACATAGGCAAAACACTCTCCGACATAAATCACAGCAGGATCCTCTATGACCCACATCCCAGAATTTTAGAAACAAAAGCAAATATAAACAAATGGGACCTAATGAAACTTAAAAGCTTTTGTACAACAAAGGAAACTATAAGCAAGGTGAAAAGACAGCCCTCAGATTGGGAGAAAATAATAGCAAATGAAGCAACAGACAAAGGATTAATTTCAAAAATATACAAGCAACTCCTGAAGCTCAATTCCAGAAAAATAAATGACCCAATCAAAAAATGGGCCAAAGAACTAAACAGACATTTCTCCAAGGAAGACATACGGATGGCTAAAAAACACATGAAAAGATGCTCAACATCACTCATTATCAGAGAAATGCAAATCAAAACCACAATGAGGTACCATTACACGCCAGTCAGGATGGCTGCTATCCAAAAGTCTACAAGCAATAAATGCTGGAGAGGGTGTGGAGAAAAGGGAACCCTCTTACACTGTTGGTGGGAATGCAAACTAGTACAGCCGCTATGGAAAACAGTGTGGAGATTTCTTAAAAAACTGGAAATAGAACTGCCATATGACCCAGCAATACCACTTCTAGGCATATACACCAAGGAAACCAGATCTGAAAGAGACACGTGCACCCCAATGTTCATCGCAGCACTGTTTATAATTGCCAGGACATGGAAGCAACCTAGATGCCCATCAGCAGATGAATGGATGAGGAAGCTGTGGTACATATACACCATGGAATATTACTCAGCAGGTAAAAAGAATTCATTTGAATCAGTTCTAATGAGATGGGTGAAACTGGAGCCCATTATACAGAGTGAAGTAAGCCAGAAAGATAAAGACCATTACAGTATACTAACACATATATATGGAGTTTAGAAAGATGGTAATGATAACCCTATATGCAAAAAAAGAAAAAGAGACTCAGATGTATAGAACAGACTTGTGGACTCTATGGGAGAACCCGGGGGTGGGATGTTTCAAGAGAACAGCATCGAAACATGTATATCTAGGGTGAAACAGATCACCAGCCCAGGTTGGATGCATGAGACAAGTGCTCAGGCCTGGTGCACTGGGAGGACCCAGAGGGATAGGGTGGAGAGGGAGCTGGGAGGGGGGACCGGGATGGGGAATACATGTAAATCCATGGCTAATTCAATGTATGACAAAAACCACTGCAATGCTGTAAAGTAATTAGCCTCCAACTAATAAAAATAAATGGGAAAAAAAAAAAAAAGAGATGCCAGGGCTCCAAAACCTTGAAGGGTTCATCAAGATTTCGGTAAGATAGTAGAGTGCTGGTGCTGCATAGGACTCATTCCTTAGAATGACCCAACATGATATGGAATACACTTGAGATAAAAGTTAGGACTATGGCAAGACATTGACACCAAAGTTTTGAAGACTTGGAATTTTAAGCAAACAGTTAAATTAATTAGCTGTTGTTGTGTAGCAAACAAACCTGAAATGTAACAACTGCTTATTAATTTTTACAGGAGAGTTTTGCTGCTATGGTTCAGGCTTAGCTGATCTTGGTTAGATTCTCTCATGAATCTGCATTCAGCTGATAGGTTAGTTGGATGACCTCAGCTAGGGGAACTTGTCTCTGATCTTTGTTTCTAAAATATTTCCTGCATGGTAGCCTTGGATTATTCACATATTGGTAGCAAGCGACAGTAATGTTTGTGTGTATGTGTGTGTGTGAGTGCTCAGTCATGTTCAACTCTTTCAACCCCATGGACTGTAGCCCACCAGGCTCCTCTGTCCATGGAGTTTTCAAGGCAAGAATACTGGAGTGGGTTGCCATTTCCTCCTCCAGGTGATCTTTCCAACCCAGGGATTGAACCCCTGCCTCCTGTTTCTCCTGCATTGGCAGGTGGATTCTTTACCACTAAGCCACCCGGGAAGCCCTAAGGGACATAGGAGAGAACACCAAAATGCACAGGTACTTCATAAAGATGCTGGTTGTAATCATGGAACAACGCAAGTCACATGGTCAAGTGCAGAGTCAGCATGGGAGGGCATTACCAAAGGCTATGGCTAGGAGGACGTGGGTGAGGAATTGGGACTCTTCAGGCCAGCAATATCTATAATTGGTATATTCACTCAAAGGTGTGAACCCAGGACTCCACATCTATAACTGCCTAGATTCCATTCCCATCTCTGAAATTTCCTGACTACGTGATTTTGATTAAAAGACATTTAACCTTTCAGAACCTCAGCTTCCTCAAGTAAAAAAATTGAGATAAAATTTTTGCTTATATCACAGGGTTGTTTGAGGATTCAGTAAGTTAATTTATGGAAGATGTTTAGAGCAGGGCTTGGTATATGTTAAGCATCCTCCATATAAATGTTAGTCTCTGTTTTCAGGTCAATTTTAGCAATGTGGTGCAGTGAGTATGTTTCTATATGTGAACGTGAGCAGATAGGAGTGGGAGGATGAGGTGTCCTGGACAAAGACTTTCCTTAATTCACCATTTTGCCTGATATTGTTGTTGATAGCAATTACAGTTTATTTATTAACTGACGGCATCTCTGTAGACTGTCGGAGCAAATGTGTCCCTGGGGAAAGTTAAATAGGTAAGAAAGACTTTATTCAAGGCAGTTGCAGTAGGAGAAACCCCAGAGCTGACTCTGAATTCAGTTCTGATGATACAGAAGAGAGTAAGGTTTCTAAGAGCTGAGGTGAGGAGAAGATCGTAGCTCACCGTGGTTACTAATTGGGCTTTATCTGAAATAAAAGTAATCTTTGTTATGTCTTCACCATAGAGGTCACTTTACAATTTGGAAGGCAGGGATCTCCTCTTCCCACAGAGACTGGGAGACAGGGACGCTGTCTTCTAGGTGATTAAAGGAGACGGCCCCCTCCTCCTGCTCCTCTGCTAGGAATGTAAATCAGTGCAACCGCTATGGAGGCTCCTGAAAAACTAAAAAGAGAGTTATCATAGGATCTAGCAATCCCACTCCCGGTCATCTATCTGGAGAACACTATAATCTGAAAAGACACATGCACCCCAGTGTTTGTAGCAGCACTATTTATAATAGCTAAGACATGGAAGCAACCTAAATGTACATCGATAGGTGAATGGATAAAGATGTGGTATGTATACAATCAATAATACCACTCAGTCATAAAAAATAATGAAATAATGCTATTTGTGGCAACATGGATGAACCTAGAGATTATCATATTAAGTGAAGTAAGTCAGAAAGAAAAAGACAAATACCACATGATATTGCTTGCTTGTGGAACCTAACAAAACATGATACAAGTGAACTTATTTACAAAACAGGAAAAGACTCATAGAGATAGAAAATGAACTTACAGTTACCAAAGGTGAAATGCTGCTGCTGATGCTGCTAAGTCACTTCAGTCAAATGTCCGAGTGAAATGGGAGACGGATAAATTGGAGTTTGGGATTAACATACACAAACTTCTGTATATAAAGTAGATAAACAATAAGATTCTATTGTATAGGACAGGAAACCATATTTGCTTGTAATAAATATCTTGTAATAAACTATAATGGTAAAGAATATATTTATCTATACATCTGTTTCTATCTATATAACTGATTCACTTTGCTGTACAACTAACATTGTAAATTATGCTTCAATGCAAAAAAATTAAAAAAAAAAAAAAGAAGAAGTGGTTCCCATAGAAAGACATTTCTGGGTTGGAAAACTGGTAAGGGGCTATTTAAGAAAAGATTTACATATCAAAAAGCAGGGGAAGCAATTACAAGTTCCTAAAGTTGGTGCTCCAAAAAAAGAAAGTCTTCTGAATTAGAGTCTGGAAGAAGCCCTTGTAGGGTTTGCTCAAGATGAAGACACTGTTAAGACTTTTTGGTCAAAATGGTCCTTCTGAGTTTCTGTGCTTTGCCACTTCCACCTTAAACATGGAAATTAAATCTCAAGTTCAATAGTTGGCTAGTCAGCATCTTTAACAGTATATCTGGTGGGATTTTAAGCCTGTGGTGAGTTACTACTTTAGACACTAAACAGGGCTCTAGTGACTATTCAAAATGCCTGCTTTCTGGTCACAATGTTTGTAAGCAAAAAGTTTTATATGAATTAAGAGAAGGGCATTTAAAATTTCTAGAGAAAATAGCTTTAACCAAAGCAATGAGCCAGAAGGAAGAAGGTATACATTTAAAATTTTTATAACATATTTTTATGTTTAGTTTGTAATGCATCTATACATTTCTTTCTCAGAGTAACATATTTTTTGCAGCATATTTTTACTTGGACCTGGTGGTGCAGATGGTGGAGGGAAGTGTGAAGATGGAGGGAAGTGTGAATCCCTAGGGGTGCTAAGAAAATGAGAGGTTGGAACCAGAATATAAATAAGGAAGACTCATGTAGGAGATAGAGGGAAAAAAGAGGAGCAAAAGTAACATAAATAACACTGGCTTAACCTGCTTTATTTCACTTTATTATGTTTCACAGATACTGCAGTTTTTACAAATTGGTTTTGTGGCAACAAGTCAAGCAACTTTACTAGTGCCATTTCCCCAACAGAGTTTGCTCATTTTGTGTCATGTTTTGGTACTTTTTGCAATATTTCAAACTTTTTTTATTAGTATTATATCTGCTGCAATGATCCATGATCAGTGAACTTTGGTATACTACAGTGACTCACCGAGAGATTAGATGATGGTTAGCATTTTTTGACTTTTTTTTTTAAATTGAGGCATGTATGTAGCTTTCTTAGGTATCATGCTATTGTGCACTTAGTAGTAGACTACAGCAGAGTGTAGACATAACTTTCACATGCGTGGAGAAGCTAAAACATGTGTGTGACTTGTTTTATTGTGAGATTCACTTTATTGCAATGGTCTGGAACTGAACCCACAGCATCTCTGAGGTCTACCTGTATTGATGATGAGGCCTCTGGAGTGAAAGAGTAGAGGGCACATCATATTTTACATATATTTGTCTCCATTCAAGTCTCCTCCCTCTTCCCCTACCCTGATCTATGCCAGTTCTTTTGGAAAACTCAGTATCATCCCCCTCATCTGGATAATTCTTCTTCCCCTGGATTCCCATCAAGTGGTTCCTGTAGACATGGGCAACACTGAATCCCCTAAGAGGATGGAGTGTACTACCAAGAATGGCATTGCTGACTCAATGGGTGTGAATTTGAGCAAACTCTGGTAGATGGTGAAGGACAGGGAAGCCTGGTGTGCTACAGTTCATGGGATCACAAAAACTTGACTGAACAACAAAAGCAACCAAGAAGGGCTAAAAAGAATGGTGGTTAAATGGTAAGGAGAAAGATGGGGGAACTTGGTACAATAACCAACCATACTGTGACTTAGGTGTTTCCAAGGAAGTAAGATATTCAGGGCTAAAATCAGGATAATCCCCCCAAAATCAGGATAGTTGATCACCTTTGAACTTCTAAGGAGGGTTTCTAAAACTGACAACCAAAATTGTCCTGACTAAGAAGGTAGGAAACTCTTGTGGTCAAATCACCTAATGAGAAATTTGGTGGAGATTTTCACCTTAACGCCTCACCCTCAAATCAATTAGTTGAGCAAGGATATGATTTGGGATGTTAATAAATGAATTATAATTGTAGTAAATGCAAAGGGGATGTATGCAATAGTCTCTATTAAAAAAAAAAGAGGCTTCATGGGGATTCCCCTATATAGAAATGGCCATATCACAACAATAATTATATCAGAGCCTCATCTCTCTATCTAAACTTTGAAAGTACACATAAAGAGCTACTTAGAATGTATCACAGTAAATTGTAAGGAAACAACTGAAAGGGTTTAATTGCATATACATTAATTGCTAATCTGTTGTGTACCACCCAATTCTGTATTCAGATAGTAACACCTCTCTAAAGCCTAAGCCTTACTTTGGGTTCTTTAAAAAGCAGAGCCTGAGACAAGGATACCAGTGCAAGTAGTTTATTGGGAGGGAGAAAGCCAACAAGGGTCTGTTAATGAGCTGTACTATGCTGGGAGATGGGTCCAGTCCTGATGAGATTCTGGTGAATTGTGTGGAGAGTGTCCCTGACTGGTTCCACAGGAGGATGGAGACTTGGGAATATTTAACCAATGGCTCCTTCCAACCTATGGTTGAAAGCTGCCCCCAGGAACATTAACACCCTGGGATCTGGGGTCCTCTGGTCTGGCCACCTTGTATCTCTGAGATGCTGTTGTTCACTCCCTGTATCTTACCTACCCCTAGTTGTACAAAAACCAGGCAGGCTGAAATGATAGGTACAAGGCACTGGAAGTGCTGTCTATAGCACACTCATATTTCTGCTTGTAATTGTTCTTTCCACCCTAAAGAAATCCAGCTGTCAACTAGAAAATTATTCAGAACCTAAGAATTGAGAGTTATATTTTATTCTTCAGGAATTTTTAGGACTTCAAGCCTGGGAGGCAGCATCTCAAGTACCCCTGAGAGAACTGCTCTGTGGAGGTGAGGGGGAAGCCAGGTGTTTTGCAACAAAGGGCAGGTAGTCTGAATGTCAAAAGATTATTGTTAATTAAAGCAAAACCAGATATGTCAGGTTAAAAAAATTAGCACTTTTCTATAGATGGGGAGATGGAAGAGTCTGGGCTCACTGAAAACATTCCTTTGATAATGCATCTCAGCCACCTGGGACCAGTATCTTATATTTTCACATCCTGAGTTTCCTCGGGGCTCACAGTAGCTAGTGGCTGCAGTCTGATGGCTGCTAAGTGGCAAGTTTTCTTTTCTTTCCTGAGTTCCCTCAGGGCTCACCAGTTTACCATCAGTGGTGGCTGCAACTCCTGATGACTGTGACACCCTTTGCTTACTGCTATGACAGGCGATATTCCATTTATCACAGCTAAAGCTAAAGGAGATCCTTAAAGATGGTATAGGGACAAGAGGCTTATTTCATGATGTCTCCTAGTGGCTGGGAGAGGTAAGAGTGATTTTAAACCACACACAGAGTTTTGGTAGAGCACCATTAGATACCTGGATTCCTGATGTCCATTCCAGGGCACACATATTGGCACTGACCATGTCTGTTGACTGTGGACACTGCAAATACAATTTCTATATTAACATGAGAACAAAGCAAAATGCCCTCTGATGCTTGAAATGTATTCTTTTAAGAAATTGATATTTCCCTTTCCTCCTTTACCTTAATTTTTTTTCAGCTTTATTGAGGTAAATTTACATACAAAATTGTAAGATATATGAAGAATACATTGTGGTGCTTTGGTATATGTACACACTGTGAAAGAATCCCCCCCCCCCCAACCTGGTTAATCAACACATCTATCTCCTTATTTACTTCCTTATTTATTTATTTATTCATTCATTTATTTTTGGTGATAATAAGTTCTACTCTTAGAAAATTTCAATTTTGCTATTCAGTTTTATCAACTATAGTCACCATCTTTTACATTAAGTCCTTGAACCTTATTTTCATCTTATAGCTAAAAATTTGTAATGTTTCATCAGCCTCTTCCAAATCTTCCAACCCTCTTACCTTGGGAACCACTTCTGTACTCTCTGCTTCTAGGAATTTTACTTTTTCCTGATTTATTCTTAACAGAAGCATTTTATCAGAGAAAAATAAAGAATAAAGCCACGTGTTATTTGGTGCCAGAAATCATTAAATTGCATAATGAGCCCTGTGCCTACTTACTGAAAAGTTTCAGGCAAAGTGACTGCTTAAACTTGGTTTATTCATCAGTGAAATTGATCTTGGTGAGGCAGCAGTGAGCCATGGCATGAAACAAGATCTTAATTCCCTGCCCAGGAATTGAACCTGGGTAGCCTGGATGAAAACCAGGAATCCTAGCCATCAAACCAGGCAAGATTAGAGGCTAGAAACTATTTTTTCCCTGGACATTTGCCCCCAGTGAAAAACACACTTATCATGGAGGCAGAAACTGTAAATGCAGGTACAAAGTTTATTATTAGAGACATAGAATAACAGCAAGTGGGAGAAGACACAGAGAAATGGTTTGTTTAGTTAAGATAGAAGCAAGGAAGAGACGCACACCCAGAGAGAAAGGGTGTGAGCATCCTCCTAGTGAGGAGTACAGTAAAGAGGCAGTTAAGTCACTTACGTAGGTCAGTTTTCCCGGACCTTTGTTTACAGGTAGGCCACTATCCCCATTTCTTTTTCCACATTTGACCTACTCTGGGGCCCTCCTCTGAGTGCACATGCCTCCTCAGTGAAGATGGATCTTGAAGTGAAGACTTCTGTGAGGAGCAGACTCATTATGGTCTGCTGTTATCCCCTGACTTTTGACCCCCAAAGAGCCTTTCTGCGCATGTGTAGCATCTCTTTTGCCCCCAAAATGGGGGGAGTGCAGATCCCTTAATCCTTTACCCAAACAGGATTTTGCCTCTGTTTGTCCTTGCTTTGAATGTTACCTTGACTATTGCCTGGAGTATTACCTTAAGGTGTTTACAAGAGACAAAGACTGGCTATTTACCCTGTCTCTGTTGTTACTTCCATTTCAGAGGCTGAACAGAAGGCTGATTGTAAATGCTTTAACTAGAGCCCATCTATCTCTTGTCTTGAGCAATGCTAACAGTTGTAAGTATCCAGCCTGAAGCCTTTGTGCCCCATGAAGCGCAAACAGGAGGCCAGTTGTAAACGTCTAACTTGGAGCCCATCTATTCCTGCCTCAAGATGAGTAGAGCATTTTCTATCTCACAGGATTCTGCTGGGAAATCAAATAAAATCCATTATATCAAGAGGTTTGTGAGCCATAGTTACCAGTGCCAGTTGTCAGTGTCACTGAACTTTCTAATAAAACATTTGCCCAGTGGGACATTTTTGGAGGGTCTATGATGCTATGAGTTCTGTAATACTTGTTTTCCTGTGTTCAACCCTACCTCAGAAGACCATAGTGCAATAAAGTTAAGGGACAGCAACCAGAAACCCACGCAATACTATGATTAGTATAACACATTGATTGACTGTTTTATTTGCCTGGAACTTAGCACATGAAAACTGTGTTAGCTAATAAATACAGACTAACCCAGGGAAGGGCAGCCATAGTGTTTCACAAAGAATTTTGAAACTGTATTTGAGACTCCTGTTCTTTTGTTGTCAGAGGGCTCAGGAGAGCCTAGTGGTTCTGCTGTGGGGGTATCTGTTGGCCTTTGAGGTTGAAGCACAGCAGACCACAGAAGTTAACAGAGGGCCCCAGAGGCTTTGTTGAAGGCTATCCTCCCTGGAACCCCTGAGAGTGGCTTTGATAATCAGCTTTGACCTTATGCTTGAAAAGAAATCAGTACTGGTCTTGTTTGGCCCACCTTTTTCTTTATTCCTTCAGGTTAAAAATGCTCTCTTAAGTCATATGCAAAAAAGTTTTTAACCCTAGGGTAGACAGCTTTCAATTAAGGGGGGGGGGGGAAGCGCTGACTTAAACTCACTGTTACATCAAACTCCGACCTTCCAGGTGGTAATCCCTGTAGCCAAATTTCAAAACCTGAGCTTTTGTTAAGCAGCCTGTGGGCAACTCCATTAACAAAAGCGCTGTATCTACAGTCTTCTTAAAGTTCACTGCAATGGTTCTCAAACATTAGCATATGCACAATTCATGAAGATTGTTTTGAAAAAACTTAGATTTCTTGGTGGGGTTGGTGGTATTGGTGTGAAGCACTGCTCTGATTTACCCCTGGAGATTCTGCTGGGGTTTACCTTGAAGGATTCCCTCTTTTCTCATGGCAAGGTTTAGCCTAGTTGAGTTTCAACCTCTTTGGAATTTCTCACCTTTAACTTGTCCTTCAGTCCTTGTATCTGTATAATTGTTTAATTTACACATTGACAATGAACTTGAGCTCTTGCTAAGAAGTGAAAGACCAGAATTAAAGAAAGGCCACAAAAGTGATACATGCACCAACATAGATGAATCTCATAGATATTTTGTGGAGTATTTTGTGGAAAGAAGCCAGACAAAAAAGAGTTCATGCTACATGATTCCATTTATATGACATTCTAGAGCATCCTCCCCTATACCTTCTCACCTATAGCTGAATGTGGCTGGAGAAAAATATACAGCCATACAGATGGGTCTCACATTCATCCATGGTCATCAGCGTCAAGTGCATCTTACCACGATGTGTCACTTATATTTATCCCATTCATTTATGCTCTCAATGTTCTAGAAAACCATTCTGTACCCTCTCATCTCTAGGCTTCTACACCAATCTCCTCATTGTTACTCTCAGATGATGGCCATACTTTCCATGTCATAAGGAAAATGGAAACATTCAGAAAAGTACTCCTGTGCTCTCCCATCAACATTAATATGCACCTATCTGCATCCTGCCTTTTTATTTAACTTTTCTGCTATTTGGATGTCTGAAGCCCTATGCTCCGAGCTAAAAGAATACCTCCATTTGCTCACTAGCTCCCATCCGTTCCTCAAGTTGTCAGGGTCATCAATCCAAAAATTCTTTTTCTTTCCCTTTCATAATATTTTTGCTTTACTGAAAATTTCACACTTGGAAGCACATGGTTACTTTTTTCGTTCCTAACAATAGTTCTGTCTATCCAGCCATTACTCACTTCTATCCTCTATACAGTAAATCCTCAAAAGGGTGTTAGCTGCTCAGTCTTCCATTCTCTCTTGAACTCACTCCATCAAGTTCTGCCCTCATTATACCATTAAACCTGTTTCCATCAAGGCCTCAGGTGATTCCTACATTTACAAATGTCATCATATGTTTAGTCTAACTCCTTTTTTTTTTTTATCTGAACAGATAATAAACTCCTCTCTTACTTGAAATGCCTTTTCCATTTGGCTTTCCAAGGATCATATTTGCCTAATTTTCTCCTCCTTTGCTTTCCACTATTTTTCCAGTTATCTTCATCTTCTCAGTTTCTAAAAGTTGGGGGATATAGGAACTTAGTCCTTGGAACTTTTTCTAGTCTCTTCATTGGTTGTTTCAACCAGAGATATGGTTTTAAATATCTTAAAAATAAGTAAATAAATAAATAATAAATATTTATTGATACCTACCAAATTTATTTTATCAGCCTGGACCTCTCTCCTCAACCATAGACTCTTTTAACCAACCCCTCTTGCCCACTGCTATATCCAATGTGTTGTCTCATAGATATTTAAAATAGGTACATCCAAAGCTGGGTTCCCATTAATTGACTCCAAACTTGCTCATTTGCAATATTCTTCACCTCAACAAATGCTCAAGCCCATAATGTTAGTATTATTATTGAATCCTCTGTTTCATAAACTGTATGTGATTAAAAAAAAACAAAAACAAAAACAAAAAAATATTATTACACTTCCTTCAAAATGTGTCCTCAGTTTGACAGCCTCTCAGACCCTTCATTGTTATCATAGTTTAAGGCCACCATACCCATGAGGGCCTGGAAGAAGCTCTTCATCACGTCTCTGATTGCATCTCATTACTCTTCAATCAGGGCTTCCCTGGTAGCTCAGCTGGTGAAGAATCTGCCTGCAATGTGGGAGACCTGGTTCAATCCCTGAGTTGGGAAGATCCTCTGGAGAAGGGAAAGGCTAACCACTCCAGTGTTCTGGCCTGGAGGATTCCATGGGCTGGATAGCTGTATAGTCCATGGGGTCAGAAAGACTGAGCGACTTTCACTATCACTCTCCCATGTTCTCACTTAATTCCAGCTCCCCTAGGGTTCTCACCACCAGACATCACTGATTCAGGGCCTCTATCCCAGATATTACTTCTTTCTGGAATTTTCCTTCCTGAGGTGTGCACGGCTTACTCACTCTTGTCCTTCATATGTTTTCTCGAATAGCCCTCCTCAGTGAAGACTTCCCTACCTGATTTATCTTCACTATCCAATTGTAACCCTCTCACTCCCAACATTTATTCTCCTTCTTTCTTCACCTCTTCCTTCCTTTCTTCCCTGCCTCCTTTCTTGCCTTTATTCCTCCCTTCCTTCCTTCTTTCTTTTTTCCATTCCTTCCTTCTTTCTATCCTCTTAATTTTTTCTCTAGCATTTTCGTCAGGCTCATTATATGTCCTTTCCATTCTAATTCAGGTTTTAAGAGGGGAGGTTTTTGTGAGTGCTTTTTCATTGCTATATTGCCAGCACCTAGGAAAGTGCCTTGCACATAATAGTCATTCAATACACACTGATGGAATTAATGAATGGTTAAATGAATGCAGGGGATGTTGGGCTTTTACTTTTCATAATATGAATGCTATATATCATAAATACAACTCAAGTGTAGCTCAGCTTCTCATTTGTTTAAGCAATCACATCCCATTCTTATACATATCATGCTTACGATCCACAAAAATTTCCAGCTCTTTTTCTTCAGAACTCCTGCCAACCCAGGAGGTCCCTATTGTGTATTCATGAAATTATTTTTAAACTTCACACATGGCTCTTTATAAGCTTCATCTTGTTATTTTCAATGCAACAGTCCAAGTCTGTCAAGAGATAATTTTGAATATTGATTTTGATGTATCTTGCATTAACATTCTCTACTCACTTTGATAACCTCTTTCATTTGACTTCATTTATGTTCATTATAATGTTTAATCAGACAGGACAAATTGAAGAGCTCTGTGGGTTACCAAGAGAGGTTGCATGTTCCAGAAACAGCTACATCAACACATGTACAAGCTCTTCTTATGCTATGATGCTGCTGTGCCTCGCTGAACCTAGACAAGTCTTCAATTGCTTCAACCAATAGAGTAGGGTGGAAATAACTCTACGTGACTTCTAAAGCTCAATTAGAGATGATCACACTGTGACTGCCTGGTTCTTTCTTGAGACATGCACCTTGGGACTATGAGCTGATGTATGAAAAATTCAGCTACCTCAAGTCCATCATTTTGAAGAAATCACATGGAAAGGCCACATGGAGGTAGGGACTATAGCCTGAGGAACCCTAGATACTCAAGTCACCAGTTATTTTAGTCTCTGCAGCAGTGTCACCAGACAAGTGTGTGAAGAAGGCTTAAAGGTGACTCTATTCTCCACCACCACCTGACTGCAGCTTTATGACAGACCCTAGGCCAGAACCATCTGACCGAGTCAACCCCAAACTCCTCACCCACAGGAATATAACAGATAATAGATGATGATCATGGTTTTAAGCCACTAACTTAACGAGTGGTCTGTGACAGAGCAATAAGTGACTAACACCTACTGTACTATGGCGGGGCGGGGCAGTACCTGGTTGCATCCAGTTGTGGGAGCATCTGTTTAATTGATGCAGGTCACGGGTATTACACATGGGGAACACTCAAGGCAGGGAGAGATGTTAGCATCTTAGAAGCTTTCCTTTAAGATTATGCTGAGTATTAAGCATCAAAACATAGAGTAGTCCGAGATTGACTAGAATGGTGATATAAGTGGATTGAGACAGAGTGAAGATGATTAGAAAGCAAGCTTTGGGATTTGGGGGCAAGAATGGAGATGCACTCTGAGTCAAATTTTGCCTAGACTGGCCCTCATTTATTTGAGGGAAATGTGAAGAAGCAATTGCTCTGAAACTGAGTTGAAATCTGCTAATAGGCACTCTATTTCTGCATTTGTTCAATCTCTCCATGCCCCTTCTACCCCAGGTCTGATTGGCCAATAAGAGTAACATTTTCTGATAACTTTTGAGCTATAAAGCAGAATGTTTTCTCTCAAAACCTTTGCTCCAGATTTACATTCTCACATTTGAATAAGGAACAAAACCCCAACTCTTTGATTTCCTCCATTAATGTCTGATATATTGCACCCTTTGGATCACCAACATTTCGTATAGGATTTCAACTGATTTTATCTTGACTTTTCTTTTGAATGTAGGCAGCCTGAGTTTATTTAAAGGTACAAACTCTATATCAAGTTTTTCATTTAAGGTGATATTTTCTCTACCTCTGTGCCTTTGTTCATCTTGCTGTCATGATACCAATATTTTAAAGTGATTCTTTTATATTAATCACTTTCTCAACCTGAACTACTGATTTTCTAAGTGTGTACTGTCCAAGAATAGAAAATTTGTTCTCATCTTTTCCCAGCATGTCTCTGACAATTCTCTAAGCCAATTTAATCAAAATGTATGAAATTTTTCCTGTTGGACATTTATTTAAGGAGTGGGACACATTGAATAAGGGAAGGCAGCCATGATTGAGTTAAATCAATTTAGATTGTTTTTAAACAAGCTGTAGGGGGTTGGCTTTGTCTTATCCTTCTTTTCCTGGTAGGACTTGACCATGCAAAAAATGTACACAAGGCTCAGTAGACAAAACAGAAGCAAAGAACAATGTTGTTAATTTATGGGACTCGAGTGTCAGACAGCTTAAATCCAATATTCAAATTACAGCTGAGCTGATCTTAGTTCTGGAGCCAAAGTGTTTTGTCACCCATGTCCTATTCAGAATCTAAATCATGTTGCTACAATGAAATGACTCTGACAACTCTTTTCCAATTGATCACATGGGGGCCTGAAAGCAGGTCTATAATCTTCCCTTGTGTGCTTAGACCACGCTGAGAATAAGCAGTAACTTCCTCATGTGGAACAGTAAGTAAAAGAGGTGGGGCCTCAGACACTGCCTTTTATAAACAGGATCCCCTTGCCTACAGTACCCAATCCAATAAGAGTTTCATACTGTGATCGATCTGATTATTAACTCATGCTTCTGTGGGAGGAGTGGATAATTGAGGAGAGAGGAACAAGAAACCCCTTTGCAGGCATTCTCCTGCATGAGGAGGAGGGAGAGGGCCAAAATAACTACCTGAGGAATAGGGTCACACCATTGGTCCTGGCCAGTTCTGGCTGCCATAACAGACTACCAGAGATTGAGTGGCTTGAACAACATTCAGTTCTCCTATTTCCAGAGGCAAAAAGTGTGAAGTCAAGGTGCCAACATGGTTGGACTCTTGAAGAAGGTCCCCTTTCTGGTTTCTTCACATGGTAGGAGGTGGAGGGACACTGATGGAGGGGTGAGGGGAGACAAACCAGACTGATTGACTATCTCAGGCCTCTTAAGGTATTAATATAAGGGCACTAGTGCCATCCTTTCACACTTCTGGCAGGATGGCAGAGAAGAAGGACGTGCACTCATCTTCTACTGCAGGAACTCCAAAATTACAACTTGTTGAACAACCATCAACAGGAGTACGTTGGATCCCACCAAAAAAGATACCCCATGTCCAAGAGCAAAGGAGAAGCGCCAGCAAGACAGTAGGAGGGAAAAGAGAGCATTTAGAATCAAACCCCATACCCACCAGAGGCACTCGGAGGGCTCAAACAAAATCTTGTGTGCACCAGGATCCATAGACCCCACAGAGACTGAGTCAGACCTGTCTTTGAGTGTCTGCGTATCTCTTGTGGAAGTATGGGTCAGCAGTGGCCTGTTGCAAACTTGTTGCAGGGGTAGGGGCTTTGGGTGAAAAAGACCTGGGTCACACAACATGTGACATAAGTCCTCTTAAAAAAGGTCACCATTAACCACACCACAGAGCTGCAGAGCAGACGACCCACAAACTGCAGAATAATTATACCAAATAAATTCTTGCACTATTAAGTAAGTTCTAGGATGCACCACAGATTTCGCAATCTGGGGATCTCCTGATGAACTGAGAACTCCCAGGAAATTTGACTTTGGAGGCCAGTGGGTTTTAATTACAGAACTTACACAGGAATGGGAAACAGATTCTTGGAGGGCACAAACAAAACATTCTACGCATCAGGACTCAGGAAAAAGGAGGAGTGATCGCACAAGAAACTGACACAAACTTGTGTCCAAGAGTCTGGCAGAGGTGCAGATCGGCAGTGGCCAGCTGCCAGGTCAGAGGCACTGAGTGTGGCAATGCATGGGACCTTTTGAAGGAAGTCACTGGTATCTTCATTACCTCCATTAGAGATGTCCTTTTCATTATAGGGGACTGGAATGCAAAAGTAGGAAGTCAAGAAACACCTGGAGTGACAGGAGAATTTGGCCTTGGAGTACAGAATGAAGCAGGGCAAAAGCTAATAGAGTTTTGCCAAGAGAACACACTGGTCATAGCAAACACCCTCTTCCAACAACACAAGAGAAGACTCTACACATGGACATCACCAGATGGTCAACACCAAAATCGAATTGATTATATTCTTTGCAGCCAAAGATGGAGAAGCTCTATACAGTCAGCAAAAGCAAGACTGGGAGCTGACTGTGGCTCAGATCACAGTCTGTGATCTGACTGTGAACTCCTTATTGAACTCCTTATTGCCAAATTCAGACTTAAATTGAAGAAGGGAGGGAAAACCACTAGACCATTCAGGTATGACCTAAATCAAATCCCTTATGACTATACAGTGGAAGTGAGAAATAGATTTAAGGGACTGTATCTGATAGACAGAGTGCCTGATGAACTATGGACAGAGGTTCATGACATTCTACAGAAGACAGGGATCAAGACCATACCCATGGAAAAGAAATTCAAAAAGGCAAAATGGTTGTCTGAGGAGGCCTTACAAATAGCTGTGAAAAGAAAAGAAGCAAAAAGCAAAGGAAAAAAGGAAAGATATACTCATCTGAATGCAGAGTTCCAAAGAATAGCAAGGAGAGATAAGAAAGCCTTCCTCAGTGGTAAATGCAAATAAATAGAGGAGAACAACAGAATGGGGAAGACTAGAGATCTCTTCAAGAAAATTAGAGATACCAAGGGAACATTTCATGCAAAGATGGGCACAATAAAGGACAGAAATGGTATGGACCTAACAGAAGCAGAAGATATTAAGAAGAGGTGGCAAGAATACACAGAAGGACTGTACAAAAAAGATCTTCATGATCCAGATTATCACGATGGTGTGATCATTCACCTAGAGCCAGAAATCCTGGAATGTGAAGTCAGGTGGACTTTAAAAAGCATCACTACGAACAAAGCTATTGGAGGTGATGGAATTCCAGTTGAGCTATTTCAAATCCTGAAAGATGATGCTGTGAAAGTGCTGAACTCAATATGCCAGCAAATTTGGAAAACTCAGCAGTGGCCACAGGACTGGAAAAGGTGAGTTTTCATTCCAATCCCAAAGAAAGGCAATCCCAAAGAATGCTCAAACTACCGAACAATTACACTCATCTCACACACATCTCAAAATTCTCCAAGCCAGGCTTCAGCAATGTGTGAATCATGAACTTCCAGATGTTCAAGCTGGTTTTAGAAAAGGCAGAGGAACCAGAGTTCAAATTGCCAACATCCACTGGATCATCAAAAAAGCAACAGAGTTCCAGAAAAACATCTATTTCTCCTTTATTGATGATGCCAAAGCCTTTGACTGTGTGGATCTCAAGAAACTATGGAAAATTCTGAAGGGGATGGGAATACCAGACCACCTTATCCACCTCTTGAGGAACCCATATGCAGGTCGGGAAGCAACAGTTAGAACTGGACATGGAACAACAGACTGGTTCCAAATAGGAAAAGGAGTACGTCAAGGCTGTATATTGTCACCCTGCTTATTTAACTTACATGCAGAATACATCATGAGAAACACTGGGCTGGAAGAAGGACAAGCTGGAATCGAGATTGCCGAAAGAAATATCAATAACCTCAGATATGCAGATGAAACCACCCTTATGGTAGAAAGTGAAGAGGAACTTTTTAGCCTCTTGATGAAAGTGAAAGAGGAGAGTAAAAAAGTTGGATTAAAGCTCAACATTCAGAAAACTAAGATCATGCATCTGGTCCCATCACTTCATGAGAAATAGATGGGGAAACAATGGAAACAGTGTCAGACTTTATTTTTGGGGGCTCCAAAATCACTGCAGATTGTGATTGCAGCCATGAAATTAAAAGACAGTTACTCCTTGGAAGGAAAGTTATGACCAACCCAGATGGCATACTAAAAAGCAGAGACATTACTATGCCAACAAAGGTCTCTCTGGTCAAGGCTATAGTTTTTCCAGTGGTCAGGTATGGATGTGAGAGTTGGACTGTGAAGAAAGCTGAGTGCCGAAGAATTGATGCTTTTGAACTGTGGTGTTGGAGAAGACTCTTGAGAGTCCCTTGGACTACAAGGAGATCCAACCAGTCCATCCTAAAGGAGATCAGTCCTAGGTGTTCATTGGAAGGACTGATGCTGAAGCTGAATCTCCAGTACTTTGGCCACCTCATGTGAAGAGTTGACTCATTGGAAAAGACCCTGATGCTGGGAGGGATTGGGGGCAGGAGGAGAAGGGGGAAACAAAGGATGAGATGGCTGGATGGCATCACTGACTTGATGGACATGAGTTTGAGTAAACTCTGGGAGTTGGTGATGGACAGGGAGGCCTGGCATGCTGCCATTCATGGGGTCGCAAAGAGTCGGACAGGACTGAGCGACTGAACTGAACTGAACTGTGTCTGGTATCAGGTCAAACAAGAGGGAGGGAACACAGCCCCAGCAATCAACAGAAAATTGGATTTAAGATTTACTGACCATGGCCCCGCCCATCAGAACAAGAGCAGTTTCCCCCACAGTCTATCTCTCCCATCTGAAGGCTTCCATAAGCCTCTTATCCTTATCCATCAGAGGCCAGAAAGAATGAAAACCACAATCACAGAAGACTAATCAAATGATCACATGGACTGCAGCCTTGTCTAACTCAATGAAACTATGAACCATGTCATGTAGGGCCACCCTTCTGAAAAAATGTGGTCCATTGAGAAGGGAATGACAGACTACTTCAGTATTCTTGCCTTGACAACCCCATGAACAGTATGAAAAGGAAAAAGATATGACACTGAAATGAACTCCCCAAGTCGGAAGGTGCCTATTATGCTACTGGAGAAGAGTGCAGATATAGCTCCATAAAGAGTGAAGAGACAGTGCCAAAGTGAAAACAATGCCGAGTTGTGGATGTGACTGGTGATGGAAGTAAAGTCTGATGCTGTAAAGACCAATATTGCATACAAATCTGGAATGTTAGGTCCATGAATCAAGGGAAATTGGAAGTGGTCAAACAGGAGATGGCAAGAATAAACATCAACATTTTAGGAATCAGTGAACTAAAATTGACTGGAATGGGCACATTTAACTCAGATGACCATTATATCTACTACTGTGGGCAAGAATCCTTTAGAAGAAAAGGAGTAGCCATCACAGTCAACAAAAGAGTCTGAAATGCAGTACTTGAAGGCAATCTCAAAATGACAGAATGATTTCTGTTCATTTCCAAGGCAAACCATTAAATATCACAGTAGTTCAAGTCAAGTGCCAACCAGTAATGCTAAATAAGCTGAAGACTTACAAGACCTTCTAGAAGGAACACCCAAAAAGGATGTCTTTTTTATCACAGGCGATTGGAATAAAAAAGTAGGAAGTCAACTGACACCAGTAGAAACAGGCAAGTTTGGACTTGGAAAATAAAATGAAGCAGGGCAAAGGCTAACCAAGTTTTGTCAAGAGAATGCATTGGTCATTGCCAACACTGTCTTCCATCAACACAAGAGAGAACTCTAAATATGGACATCACCAGACGGTCAAAACCAAAATCAGAATAATTATATCTTTGCAGCCAAAGATGGAGAAGCTCTATACAATCAGAAAAAACAAGACCGGGAAATGACTGTGGCTCAGATCACGAACTCCTTATTGCAAAATTCATATTTAAATTGAAGAAAGTAGGGAAAACCACTAGACCATTCAGGTATGACCTGAATCAAATATTTTACAATTATACAGTGGAAGTGACAAATTGATTCAAGGGATTCTATCACTCTGTGATAAACAGAGTGTCTGAAGAACTATGGACAATTGTACAGGAGGCAGTGATCAAGACCATCCCCAAGAAAAAGAACTGTAAAAAAGCAAAATGGTTGTCTGAGGAGGCCTTACAAATAGCTGAAAAAAGAAGAGAAGCTAAAGGCAAAGGAGAAGAGGAAAGATATACCCATCTGAATGCAGAGTTCCAAAGAATAGCAAGGAGAGATAAGAAAGCCTTCCTCAGTGATCAATGCAAAGAAATAGAGGAAAACAATAGGATGGGAAAGACTAGAGATCTCCTCAAAAAAAATTAGAGATACCAAGGGCACATTTCATGCAAAGATTGACACAATAAAGGACAGAAATGTTATGGACCTAAAGGAAGCAGAAAATATTAAAAAGTGGTGGCAAGTGTACACAGAATAACTATACAAAAAAGATCTTTATGACCCAGATAACCATGATGGTGTGATCACTCGCCTAGAGCCAGACATCCTGGAATGTGAACTTAGGTGAGCCTTAGGAAGCATCATTGTGAACAAAGCTAGTGGAAGTGATGAATTCCATTTGACATGTTTCAAATCCTAAGTGATGATGCTGTGAAAGTGCTGCACTCAATATGCCAGTAAATTTGGAAAATTCAGCAGTGGTCACATGATCGGAAAAGATCAGTTTTCATTGCAATCCCAAAGAAAAACAATGCTGAAAAATGTTCAGACTACCGCAATATTGCACTCATCTCACACACTAGCAAGGTAATGCTGAAAATTTTCCAAGCCAGACTTTAACAGTACATGAACTGTGAACTTCCAGATGTTTAAGCTGGATTTAGAAAAGGCAGAGGAACCAGAGATCAAATTGCCAACATCCATTGGATCATAGAAAAAACAAGAGAGTTCCAGAAAAATATCTACTTTTGTTTTATTGACTATGCTAAAGCCTTTGACTGTGCTGATCACAACAAACTGTGGAAAACTCTTCAAGAGATGGGAATACCAGACCACCTTACCTGCCTCCTGAGAAATCTATATGCAAATCAAGAAGCAGCAGTTAGAACTGAACATAGAACAAGACTGGTTCCAAATAGGGAAAAGTGTACCTGAAGGCTGTATATTGTCACCCTGTTTATTTAATTTATATGCAGAGTACATCATGCAAAATGCCTGGCTGGATGAAGCACAAAGTGGAATCAAGATTGCTGGGAGAAATATCAATAACCTCAGAAATGCTGATGACACACCCTTATGGAAGAAAGTGAAGAAGAACTAAAGAGACTCTTGATGAAAGTGAAAGAGGAGAGTGAAAAGGTTGACTTAAATCTCAACATTCAAAAAACTAAGATCATGGCATCTGATTGCATCACTTCATGGCAAATAGATGGGGAAACTGTGGAAACAATTACAACTTTATTTGGGGGGGCTCCAAAATCACTGCAGATGGTGACTGCAGTCATGAAATTAAGAGATA
Source organism: Odocoileus virginianus (assembly GCF_023699985.2). NCBI lineage: Eukaryota > Metazoa > Chordata > Mammalia > Artiodactyla > Cervidae > Odocoileus > Odocoileus virginianus. Next base: position 4,914,373 of record NC_069682.1, read on the forward strand.
TTTGCTTCTTGAAAGAAAAGTTATGACCAACCTAAACAGCATATTAAAAAGCAGAGATATCACTTTGCCAACAAAGTTTCATCTAGTCAAAGCTATGGCTTTCCAATTGTCATGTATGGATGTGAGAGTTGGACTATAAAGTTTAGCACCAAAGAACTGATAATTTTGAACTGTGGTGTTGGAGAAGTCTCTTGAGAGTCCCTTGAATTGCAAACAGGTCAAACCAGTCAATCCTAAAGGAAATCAATACTGAATATTCATTGGAAGGACTGATGCTGAAGCTGGAACTCCAAAACTTTGGCCACCTGATTCAAAGAACTGACTCATTGGAAAAGACCCTGATGCTGGGAAAGATTGAGGGCAGGAGGAGAAGGGGACAACAGAGGATGAGATGGTTGAGTGACATCTCTGACTCATTGAACATGAGTTTGAGCAAACTCCAGGAGCTGTTGATGGACAGGGAGGCCTGGCGTGCTGCAGTCCATGGGGTCACAAAGAGCCAGACGTGACTGAGTGGCTGAACTGAACTGTGCCATTCTTGGGGATCTAGCCTCATAATCTAATTATCTGCTAAATGCCCCAATTCCAAATAATTTCAAACTTAATATTTGGGCTTCAGCAGGTGAAATAGGGGAGAAAATAAACTTGCAGTCCACAATACCATCCTTCATCTGCCCAGACCTCCCCAGACTTTTATTTCCTCTTGTAACTGAATTTAATAGCCAGGTCAATAGTTGAGATTGATCGTAACTGATTCTTCAGGACAGTTATAATAAGCCACTCCAATACTTAGTGGTTTAAAACCATAACTTTTCATTGCTTTTTGTGAGTCTACAAATCAACTGGGTGGTTCTGCTGATCTTGACTGGGCCCACTTACTCATCTGCCTGTGGTCAGCTGGAGGGTCAGCTAAAGACTCACTGATCTAGGTTGAATCCACTTGGGACAACATAGGTCTTTTCCATATGTTTCTCAAACCTTTTCAGTAGGTCAGCATGGACGTGTCCTCATGATGTTTGCAGAAAACCAAGAGTAGAAAGTTTCAACTTGTGTCACATATCCTTTCATGGGTCAACTGAACCAGTCCCTTATAAAGGTAATCAAACCTGAATATTCATTGGAAGGATTGATGCTGAAGCTGAAGCTCCAATACTTTGGCCACCGATGCAAAGAGCTGACTCGTTAGAAAAGACTCCAATGCTGGGAAAGACTGAAGGCTGGAGAAGGGGACGACAGAGGACGAGGTGGTTGGATGGCATCACCGACTTGATGGACATGAGTTGGAGTAAACTCCGGGAGTTGGTGATGGACAGGGAGGCCTGGAAAAGAGTCAGACACAACTGAGCAACTAAACAAGAAGATGAATGGAATCAAGAAAACCAATATGTCAGGAAAGTCATGCTGTCACCTTCTTGACTCTGGTGTCACCCCCATAGAATTTTCAGTGTTAATATAAATATCCTATATCTATGAGGTCCAATATAGTGGCCTCAAGCCATATGTGGCTATTTAGTTTCTATTTAACTTATGAGATACAATTGGAAAATGAGTTTCTTAACTCTAATAGCCACATTTTATGTATTAATATCTAGCAGTATACTGATTACTGTTGCTAATATTTTACTCTAAATCAGTGAGGTGAAAAATTGTGTTATTATACTTAGAAGTTCCTATAATAAGTCAACATATACCATTAATTTGCCATATTTGAAGCAAGGCTGGCATAAACTGATGACGTCAAACTCAGCCAGTTTATTCGTTAGGGGACTTTCAGCAGCCAACATAGTGGAGAACCCGATAAAAGGTTGCAATGAAGCCAAGTCTCAGAACTAGTTAGCTCTATTTCACCTACAGACATTGATTGGCAGGCAGACTTCAAACTCCACACAACTCTGCTCTGGGCTCAATAAAAGCTATGTGTCTACTTTCTGGTGATTTAATAGTAATTTCCATAAAAGACCCAACTAACACAAAGGCAGCAAGTTGTCAGTTTAGTTCTCTCCCTCAGTTGTGTCCAACTCCTTGCAACCCCATTGACTGCAGCATACCAGGCCTCTCTGTCCACCACCAGCTCCTGCAGTTTGCTCAAATTCATGTCCAATTAGTCAGAGATGTCATCCAACCATCTCATCCTCTGGCGTCCCCTTCTCCTCCCACCTTCAACCCAGCATCAGGGTCTTTTCCAATGAGCCAATTCTTCCCATCAGATGTCCAAAGTATTGGAGTTTCACTTCAGCATTAGTCCTACCAATGAATAGTCATGACTGATTTCCTTTAGGATTGACTTATTTGACCACCTTGCAGTCCAAGGGACTCCCAAAAGTTTTCTCTAACACCGCAGTTCAAAAGCATCAATTCTTTGGTGCTCAGCTTTCTTTATGGTCCAACTCTCACATCCATACTTGATTACTGGAAAAACCATAGATTTGACTAGACAGAACTTTGTTGGCAAAGTAATTTCTCTGAAATCCGTCACTGTTTCCCCATCTATTTGCCATGAAGTGATGGGACCGGATGCTGTGATCTTAGTTTTCTGAATGTTGAGTTTTAAGTCAACTTTTTCACTCTCCTCTTTTAGTTTCATCAAGAGGCTTTTTAGTTCTTTGCTTTCTGCCATAAGGGTTGTGTTATCTTGTGTTATCTGCATATTTGACATTATTGATATTTCTCCCAACAATCTTGATTCCTGCTTGTTCTTCATCCAGTTTAGCATTTCTCATGATGTACTCTGAATAAATGTTAAATAAGCAGGGTGAAAATATACAGCTTTGATGTGCTCCTTTCCCGATTTGGAACCAGTCTGTTGTTCCGTGTCTGGTTCTAACTGTTGCTTCTTGACCTGCATATAGATTTCTCAGGAGGCAGGTAAGGTGGTCTGGTATTCCCATCTCTTTAAAAAGAGTATTCCAGTTTGTTGTGATCCACACAGTCAAAGGCTTTGGCGTAGTCAATAAAGCAGAAGTAGATGTTTTTCTGAAACTCTCTTGCTTTTTTGATGATCCAACAGATGTTGGCAATTTGATCTCTGTTCCTCTGCTTTTTCTAAATCCAGCTTGAACATCTGGAAGTTCACATTTCATGTACTGTTGAAGCCTGGTTTGGAGAATTTTAAACATTACTTTGCTAGCTTGTGAGATGAGTGAATTTTGTGGTAATCTGAACATTTTTCAGGATTGCCTTTCTTTGGGACTGGAATGAAATCAGACCTTTGCTAGTACTCTGGTTACTGCTGAATTTTCCAAATTTACTGGCATATTGAGTGCATCACTTTAACAGCATCATCTTTTAGGATTTGAAATAGCTCAGTTGGAATTTCATCACCTCCACTAGCTTTGTTCATAGTGATGCTTCCTAAGATCCACTTGGCTTTGCATTCCAGGATGTCTGGCTCTAGGTGAGTGATCACACCATCGTGGTTGCCTGGGTCATGAAGATCTTTTATGTACAGTCCTTCTGTGTATTCTTGCCACCTCTTCTTAATATCTTCTGCTTGTTTTAGTTCCATACCATTTCTGTCCTTTATTGTGCCTGTCTTTGCCTGCAATGCTCCCTTGGTATGTCTAATTCTCTAGAGGAGATGTCTAGTTTTTCCCATCCTATCGTTTTCCTCTATTTCTTTGCACTGATCACTAAGGAAGGCTTTCTTACCTCTCCTTGATATTCTTTGGAACTCTGCATTCAGATGGGTATATTTCCTTTTCTCCTTTGCCTTTAGCTTCTCTTCTTTTCTCAGCTATTTGTAAGGCCTCCTCAGACAACCATTTTGCCCTTTTGCATTTCTTTTTCCTAGGGAATGATCTTGATCACTGCCTCCTGTACAATGTCACAAATCTCTGGCCATAGGTTCTTTATCCAGGTCATGAAGATCCCCAGGAGAAGGAATGGCAATCCACTTCAGAATTCTTGCCTGGAAAATCCTACTCTGTCTATCAGATCTAATCCCCTAAAATACTTCTCACTTCCACTGTGTAATCATAAGGAATTTGATTTAGGTCTTACATGAATGGTCTAGTGGTTTCCCCTACTTTCTTAAGTCTGAATTTGGCAATAAGGAGTTCATGATCTGAGCCACAGTCAGCTCCTGGTCTTGTTTTTGCTGACTGTATAGAGCTTCTCCATCTTTGGCTGCAAAGAATATAATCAATCTGATTTCGGTGTTGACCATCTGGTGATGGCCATGTGTAGAGTCTTCTCTTGTGTTGTTGGAAGAAGGTGTTTGCTATGACCAGTGCGTTCTCTTGGCAAAACTCTATTAGCCTTTGCCCTGCTTCATTCTGTACCTCAAGGCCAAATTTGCCTGTTACTCCAGGTGTTTCTTGACTTCCTACTTTTGCATTCCAGTCCCCTATAATGAAAAGGACGTCTTTTTTGGGAGTTAGTTCTAAAAGGCCTTGTAGGTCTTCATAGAACTGTTCAACTTCAGCTTCTTCAGCGTTACTGGTTGGGGCATAGGCTTGGATTACTATGATATTGAATGGTTTGCCTTGGAAACAAACAGAGATCATTCTGTGGTTTTTGAGATTGCATCCAAGTCCTGCATTTCAGACTCTTTTGTTGACCATGATGGCTACTCCATTTCTTCTAAGGGATTCCTGCCCACAGTAGTAGATATAGTGGTCATCTGAGTTAAATTCACCCATTCCAGTCCATTTTAGTTCGCTGTTTCCTAGAATGTCAACATTCACTCTTGCCATATCCTATTTGACCACTTCCAATTTGCCTTGATTCATGGACCTAACATTCCCGGTTCCCATGCAATCTTGCTCTTTACAGCATCGGACCTCGCTTCTATCACCAGTCACATCCACAACTGGGTATTGCTTTTGCTTTGGCTCCATCCCCTCATTCTTTCTGGAGTCATTTCTCCACTGATCTCCAGTAACATATTGGGCACCTACTGACCTGGAGAGTTCCTCTTTCAGTATCCTATCATTTTGCCTTCTCATACTGTTCATGGGCTTCTCAAGGCAAGAATACTGAAGTGGTTTGCCATTCCCTTCTCCAGTGGACCACATTCTGTCAGACCTCTCCACCATGACCCGGCCATCTTGGGTGGCCCCACAGGCATGGCTTAGTTTCATTGAGTTAGACACGACTGTGGTCGTGTGATCAGATTGGCTGGTTTTCTGTGATGATGGTTTCATTGTGTCTGCCCTCTGATGCCCTCTCGCAACACCTACCGTCTTACTTGGGTTTCTCTTGCCTTGGACGTGGGGTATCTCTTCACAGTTGCTCCAGCCATGCTCCTTACCTTGAAGCACGCAGCCCCTGCTCCTTACCTTGGAGGAGGGCTATCTTCTCATGGCAGCCCCTCCTGACCTTGAACGTGGAGTAGCTCCTCTCAGCCCTCCTGTGCCCGCGTAGCAGCCGCTCCTTGGCGGTAGGGTAGCTCCACTCGGGTGGGGCCCCTGACCTCCGGGGTGGGGTGGTTCCTCTCGGCTGCCGCCCCTGACCCTGGGCATGTGGTAGCTCTTCTCTGCCGCCGCCCCTTACCTCAGATGTGGGGAAGCTGCTCTCGGCCGCAGCTCCTGCGCTGTCTCAGCCTGGCGCTCTTTGTCGCTACCCCTGAGCTTGGGCGAGGGGTAGCTCGCCACAGCCACGCTTCTGCGCGGTCCGTCGCAGCCGGCGCGCGACCCCAGGGAGTATTATGCATACATGTATCTATTCTCTGGGTTTGCCTTGTAGCTCAGAGGGTAAAAAAATCCACCTGCAATGCGGGAATCCTGGGTTCGATCCCCGGGTTGGGAAGATCCCCTGGAGAAGGGAAAGGCTACCCACTCCAGTATTCTTGCCTGGAGAATTCCAGGGACTGTGCAGTCCATGGGGTCACGAGTCAGACACGACTGAGCAACTTTCCCTTCACTATCTATTCTCTATTTGTACTCAAGTATCTTAAGCTTCAGGCCACACAATTTAAGGTGAAAACTCACACTCCTATATAAGGCTCAACCAAAGTTATGACAAAATTCCCACTTTTCAAAAGACTGATTTATTTTTATCCTGTTTAAAATTTTACTGGCAATTTCTAGTTGTAAAACATCTGTGCTAGAAAATGTGACAAACATAATTTTTGTTAATTACAAGTTGCAAAGTGTTGTTGATGTTGTTTAATACATGATCAATTTTTGTAACTGTTTCAAAGCAAGTTGGGAAAGAGGTGCATTTTTTTTTTGGTTATTTACAGATTATATCTTTCAGCCCTTCCTTGCACATTTTATTTTATATTATTTAAATTCTTCATGCAGTTATTTACCTCTTCATCTGCTTCTGTGTTCTTCATTTAACAAAATCTAAAGCACCTTGTTTCAAGTCTTCTCCATTAGTTGTAATTCTGCCCATTTCATCTTAGAGTTTTTAATTTATACATTGAGTGAACTGTTACTTTATGCATACCATTTTATGACTGCTAAATTTACATAGCAAGTGTATATTTGAACAATAAAACATGACACTTTAATTTGAATCATCTTTCATTCAGCAGTAATGTAAGCTTTTGGTAGTTTATTATTAATATTATTCAGAAAGGATACAGGATTGATATAATTTCTGAAGTCTTGTAGGCTTACTATCTTATTTTTGTTCCTTCCTACAAGTAGTGACTTAATCTGTGCATGCAATTACTGGTTTACCAACCTTGTCTTTCTAGACTCTCCATCATTATTTACCGGCACTCATTTCCCTTTCATTTGAGGTAATTTCTGTGTCTCACATTGTTTTGTTGGATTTTTTTGTTTTTAATTTTTATGTTCTATTCATTCAAAAATGCAACTAGCAGGTGTCTATTTGTGGGTTTTCTTTTCTTTCTTTTTTTTTTTTTTTTTACTGTTTTTCTTGGAATTGAAGTTTTAAACCATCATCCTTCAGTGATTTATTGATCTCTTCTCATTTAAACTTAGTCTTTACAGAATTTATTTCTGATTTTATTTTGTTTCATCCCACCAGATATGTTTATAACTCTGAAACTAGATTTTTATTTTTTAAATCTTTACATAAGATTTTCTACCACATTGTTTTCATTTATCTTTTTTCTTTAAATTCTGAGGAAAAAAAAAATCTCAATTCTATCCTTTGCAGTCTCTACTTCATCATGAATTAAATTCCCAATGGTGTTGGATCTGTTCTCTTCCATTGAGTAAGGATTTGAATTGGATTTTCTAAAACCAGTGTCCTTAAAAGCCTTTTCTATCTTCTTACTCATATTTGATACTCTAGTCTGAGGTTCTATATTTCATCTTGTTTGCTGCTATTGTTTTGATTTTCTCTTTCCATTTTATACTGATTAAGACATGGCTTTTGGAATTTTCTGGTAGTCAGTGGTTAGGACTTGGCACTTTCACTGCCAGGGCCCAGGTTTCATCCTTGGTTAAGGAACTAAGATCCTGAAAGCTGTGTTATACAGTCAAAAATAAATAAATAAACAGAAAAAATACAAGTTTTGTTTCAACAGGTATTCAGTCATTCATTCAACAATTATTTCCCAAACAGCTATCATGCTCAGTAGCATCTCATCAGACATTAAAGAAAATAGTCACACAAATAATTATATCCTGACAAAATCACAGGGTCCCTTGAGAATATGCAATCTAGAGTAAGAAATAGACTCCTTGGAAAGGTAACACTGAAACTAAAACCTAATGAGGAGCAGGAATAAACTAGTGATGGAGGAGTGGGCTGAGAGTCTGGTAGGCAAAGTGGATACAGGAGGTGAAAGATGCCGCTCCTTTCAGTTACACATCATCTGGATATTTAGGATAAAATCCTCTTTCTCTGTTTTTAAAATAATTTCATTTATTTTTATTTTTGGCTGTGCCGGGCCCTCGTTTGTCGCTGCGTGAAGCTTTCCTCTAGTTGCAGTGGGCAAGGGCTTCTCATCGTGGTGGCTGGGCTTGCTGCTGAGCACGGGCTCTAGGGTGCTCTGGCCGCTGTAGTTGGGGCTCTAGGGCTCTGAGCACAGGCTCAGTATTTGTGGGGCACAGGCTTAGTTGCTCCATGACATGTCGGGTCTTTTCAGACAAGGGAATGAACCAGTGTCTCCTGCATTGGCAGGCAGATTCTTTACTGCTGAGCCAACAGAGAAGCCCCAAATCCTCTTTCTTTCAGTCTGCAGGATTTTTAAGGAGATCACATGAAGGAATTTTGTGTTTATCTTTGAGGGGTGTTTTTCTCTGGAACTGGGGTAGGGCACAGAGCCTACAGATTGGCCTAAGCTCGGCATCCTGTTGAGTGATGGGGAAGGTGATGGGGAAGGTCTTTCTCAGGTCTAGGCTGAAACCTAATGCTGTGTGTGCAGCTACCAGTCTAGATGTGTGGATTTCATCCACTGTGAAGTTGCTGAACTGGATGTGTCTCCCCCAATGTGGTCTGTCACTTAAATGTGGCTTTGCTGGGGGGTTAGATGCCAAGATTCTAGTAATCAGGATCAGAAACCAGTGAGAAACATTTTTCTCTTCTTTTTTCCTAGCAAGTAAAACTGCTCTGTATCAGGAAGCAAAACACAAACAACTCCCTCTCATTGACATTGCAGAGAGAGGACATTCCTTCTAAATTCTGGAGTTAGGTTACTTGGCACCCTTCATTTTGCAGTCATGTGATCATTTTGTTTGTTTTGCCTTCTGTGTATTTATATGTGTTTTATTGGCATATAGGGTATTTTAAGAGATGCTATTTAAAACTCTTGATGTCTTTGCATGTATTTTTATCCTGCAAAACTTCTTGGAACTAGTTGATTTTAAAACCATAGATTCTTTTGGTGAGTGAAAATATCTTAGCAGGAACAAAAATTATGTATAAATCCAGGTCAGCATTTTTATTAAGTAGTATTTTTATTATTGGATATGAATCTCCAAGGATTTGGGTCAGAGAAAGTGATGAGGAGAGAGGACACTGATGTGTGTGGGGAGTCCCTGCCTGAACTTGAATGTCACCTTCCAGAAGTCAGACCCCTTGTTTATAAAAAGGAGAGACTGGGAAAAGTCAGTGCTATTTGGGTTGTTCTGAAATGTTCTGGGGCCTTCTCACTCAAAGTATGCTCCTGCACCAGCTGTGTTATATCACCCTAGAGCTTGTGAGAAATACAGAATCTCAGGTCCCCATCCAAGGATTCTGACTCTGGATTTTAACAAGATTTTATGTGATTCCTACAGTTGGTAAAATTTGAGAAGCATTGATCCAGGGGCTCTGGCAGCTCTGTGGGAGAGGGAAAGAGAAGGTCCAGGGAAGAGGGGTTCTCTTTACTGTGCTCCCTTTGACCTGTGTCCAACAGGAAATTCTGGTTTTTAACTTAAAAAAAATTAATTAGCAGTGTCCAGATATTTCCTCTTGAGAAAGAAAGGTCCTTATGCAAATAAGAAAATTGTTTGACTAGATGATTCTCAACATTCATTCAGCTTAAAAGTTTCACGAATACACTTTCTCTCCAAGAAAGAGAAAGGCAAATTTATTGTAGCTAAAAGGAAAACAATTACTATAATATCAAGCATACAAACTTGATGTCTTGGAGCCCATGTGGGATTAGCTTGAGGCAGGACTGCCAGAAATCCAGGAGAGAGCACACTGCTTTCTTCAAGTGGGAAGAAATTATGCTGTTCCACCCCCAGCAGACAGGCTCACTGTTGGACAACCCCCAAGCTCAGGGGAGGAGCAGGGCAGCTTCTGCAATATCCCCGGCCCCCAAGTCAATTTTTAGGGACATTCAGATTTTGTCATAAGACATAAGATGGCCAAATAGCAAATTATTTCATCAATGATAAGATGTATTCATTTGGCAAGACTTATTATTCTTATTCAACAGCCATAAATTAAATTATTCACATCACCTTTCCTTTTTCCTGGCTATTGTCACAATAATGTTACATAGCAGTCATTCCAAAATCAGTGTCTTAAAACATTATTATTATTTTAAATAATTCCTCACAGAACTGTGGGTTGACTGGGAGACTTTCTGGTCTGGTCTGGGCCAGCTTATTTTCTGAGATGTGCTGGCAGGTTAACTGGAACTGACCAGTTTGAACTGGCCTCTATTGAGGCATCTCTCCTATTGCTCCACTAAGCTAGCTTGTGTGTGACTCTGATCCCAGTGGATTCAAGAGAAGCAATAGAGGAAGCAGAAATATGCAAGCGTTTTCTCCGCTTTTGCTTTTCCCCCTTTGCTAACTTCATATTGGCCTAAGTCACATGGCTGAGCTCAGAATGTGAGGGGCTCAAAAGTTCCAGAACAGACTATGGATGCAAAGACAGCATTTATCAGTTAAATTGAATTTCAGTTAATTAAATTAAATATCAAGCAACCACACTGATTTTAAACAGGAATTGACAGGAAATTAAACTGAAGAAATACAATCCTCATTGAAAATTGGAATCTTGGAACAGGGATAGCTCAGAGAGATGGATCTCAGTGAACTGCATTAAGAGATGATAAGCACTAGTATAAAGTAGATAAGTTCATGGCTTTCTAATACGCTGGTCAGATTATGATAATGTAGGGAAAGGCATATGGCGCACATTGTATTTTCTCATGTCTGGTTTGGGAAATAACATGTCCTTCTCTCCTATTACTACCAAGTCCAAGCTCTGTCTGCTTGCCGCATGACAGGCCAATTAACTGAGAGAGGCGGTGTTGAGGCAAGGCATGAGATTTTATTTGGAAAGCTGGCTGAGTGAGAAGATGGCAGACTAATGTCTCAAAATAACCATCTCTTCAGGGTCTGGATGCCAGGTTCTAGGACAGAGATGGGTAGGAATTGAGGAAATAAAGATCATTATCTTGCAGACATCTCCTGGAATGGCCAATCTCAAGAAGAGGATGTGTTAATCTCTTCAAGCAGAGGGGCAGGTTTCCCTGAGGGAAATCATTTTATATGATTATAATAGCAAAAGAATGACAAGCAAAGGTTAAAGTCAAAGAAATAGATGCATCATGGAGTCAGAATTGACCTTTCCCTGCAACATTGTTAACACACTTAGCAAAAGCTAAATTTATGATTGCCCAGCTGATTTATGGCCAGTTCAACTTTACTGGGTACCAGTGTGGCATATTGACCAATTATCTCTGCCAAGTCCTTTGTCCACATCTACTTCAGACCTCCCATCCTACTTGCCTTTTAAGCGCTTTTGAGACAGCATTCGCGAAAGCTGTGTAGCTGGAAGATACTGCAAGATACATTTGTCTCTTAAATCTTATAAATAAATAATAAAGTTGCTCAGTCGTGTCCAACTCTTCGTGACCCCATGGACTGAAGCCTACCAGACTCCTCAATCCATGGAATTTTCCAGGCCAGAGTACTGGAGTGGGTTGCCATTTCCTTCTTCAGGGGATCTTCCCAACCCAGGGATCGAACCCAGGTCTTCCGCATTCCAGGCAGACGCTTTACCATCTGAGCCACCAGGGAAGCCCATATTTCTTTGAGCCCCTTTTTGGGGCGGGGGGCAGGAATACTCGAGTGGTTTGCCATTCCCTTCTCCAGGAGATCTTCCCGACACAGGGATTGAACCCGGGTCTCCCGCATTGTAGGCAGACCCTTTATCTTCTGAAAGTGAAAGTGAAAGTTAAGTCGCTCAGTCGTGTCTGACTCTTTGGGACCCCATGAACTGCAGCCCACCAGGCTCCTCCATCCATGGGATTCTCCAGGCAAGAATACTGGAGTGGATTGCCATTTCCTTCTCCAGGGGATCTTCCTGACCCAGAGATCGAACCCAGGTCTCCTGCATTGCGGGCAAGCGCTTTAACCTCTGAGCCACCAGGGGACCCTTTGAGCTAGTCATAAATAGGCTACATCACTCACCTGCTCCTATATCCCAGAGAAAGATTATTCTTGGGATGTCCAGACCTGGGAGAAAGAGTCAGACTAAAATCTGTCACCTGCCTGAAGTATGTCAGTAATAACCCCAATTAACTTCAGTCTGGTTTTTCTCTCCTCTTGGAACCAGGAGCATATTGGGTGAGAAGGTTAATGCAGTGCCCTCTTATCTCCTCTGGGCAATTCTGCCCCCTTGGAATGGTTTTAAATCTCCTCCCTGGGAAGGAAGTGTTCTTTGCTGTAGTGATAAGGAGAAGGTAAAGAGGTCAATTGAGGGAGATTAGGATGCCTACTGACATCTCCCTGTGCTGCTCTGGGTTATGATGAATCTAGGAAGTGAGAGGCTGCAGTTAATTTTAGTTCTGAGCAACTCAGCCTCTAAGGGGTTCTTCTGATAGATGCAAGCAAATCTAAAGAACCTTGTTAAAAAGACTTCATCATGCATGTCAACGGACAGGATATGCACGTGATTTTTACACAGGAGGGAACTTAGTCCCAATTGGGCCCAAAAGAAAATCAGATTTCTCTATTTTTTGAAAAACTGTCATCGGGAAAGAAAATGTTTCCTTTGACTCTCTTAGGGTCTCTGGCTGGGTCTGTAAATTTAACTGATGAGAACAGATTAGCAGGAGAAAGCATATGAGTTCATGTAATATAAGTTTTCTGTGACCTGAGAGGCTTCATAAGGAAATGAAGACCAAGGGAAACAGTTGAACCTGTATATTTTAATGCTAAATCTGATGCAGTGTGGACAGTCAGGAGAAATATGATGGGTCAAAGAGTGTGAGGTAAGCAAAGTAAAGTGGGGGGACTTGGCAAGGACTGTGTGTATTCAGTCTTCACAGTATCTCTTTGTCGTTAGAGACAAAGATGCTTCTTGCCTCCAGGTAAGGTTTTATGACCTATTTTAGAAGTGAAGGGGAGAGGGAAGGTCAGAAATTCCCACTTTTGTTGTTTTCTTAAAAACACCTTCAGCTACAAATATGCCATGTGCTAAAGTGCCATAGTTTGGGGTAACACAGCCTGGGCCCCATCACTAGCTCATCTTCCATGCCAAAGAATAATTTTGCTCCATAAGTTAGTAAAAAAAGGAACAGGAAAATGGTAACAATTCCTTCCTAACATTTAATTTTATTATTATTATTATTTTTGGTGCTGAAACCAAGCAGGCCCCTATGGCATTCCAGGCAAGGAAGCCTTTCTGTCTCTTGTTTCTTGTCCAGCCTCCATGACCTTCCCTAAGTTCCAAAAGGCAGATTCAAAAGTTGTTAGAAGGGATGTTTCACAACAAACTGGATAATTCTTAAAGAGATGGGAATACCTAACGTACCTCCTGAAAAATCTGTTTGCAGGTCAAGAAACAACAGTTAGAACCAAACATGGAACAACAGACTGGTTCCAAATTTGGAAAGGAGTAAGTCAAGGCTGTATATTGTCACCCTGCTTATTTAACTTATATGCAGAGTGTATCATGCAAAATGCTGAGCTGGATGAAGTACAAGCTGGGACAAGGTTGCCTGGAGAAATATCAATACAATCAGATATGCAGAAGACAACACCCTTATGGCAGAAAGCAAAGAAGAACTAAAAAGCCCCTTGATAAACGAGAAAGAGGAGAGTGAAAAAGCCAGCTTAAAACTCAACATTCAAAAAAATTATGATCATGGCATCTGGTCCCATCAGTTCAGTTCAGTTCAGTCACTCAGTTGTGTCCTGCTCTTTGCGACCCTATGGACTACAGCACACCAAGCCTCCCTGTCCATCACCAACTCCTGGAGCTTACTCAAACTCATGTCCATCGAGTCAGTGATGCCATCAAACCATCTCATCCTCTGCCATCCCCTTTTCCTTCACCTTCAACCTTTCCCAGCATCAGGGTCTTTTCCAAAGAGTCAGTTCTTCACATCAGGTAGCCAAAGTATTTGAGTTTCAGCTTCAGCATTATTTATTCCAATGAATAATCAGGACTGATTTCCTTTAAGATGGACTGGTTTGACCTCCTTGCAGTCCAAGGGATTCTCAAGAGTCTTCTCCAACACCACAGTTCAAAAGCAGCTATTCTTCAGCACTCAGCTGAAGAATAGTCCAACTCTCACACCCATACATGACTACTGGAAAAAACAGCGTTGACTAGACAGACGTTTGTCAGCAAAGTAATGTCTCTGTTTTTTTAATATGTTGTCTAGGTTGGGTCATAGCTTTTCCTCCAAGGAGCAAGCATCTTTTGATCTCATGGATGCAGTAACCACCTGCAATGATTTTGGAGCCCAGAAAAATAAAGTCTGACACTGTTTCCACTGTTTCCCCATCTATTTACCATGAAGTGATGGGACCAAATGCCATGGTCTTAGTCTTCTGAATGTTGGGTTTTAAGCCAACTTTTTCACTCTCCTCTTTCACTTTCATCAAGAAGCTCTTTAGTTCTTCTTCACTTTCTGCCATAAGGGTGGTATCATCTGCATATCTGAGGTTATTGATATTTCTCCCAGCAATCTTAATTCCAGCTTGTGCTTCATCTAGCCCAGTGTTTCTCATGATGTATTTTGCATATAAGTTAAATAAGCAGGGTGACAATATACAACCTTGACGTACTCCTTTCCCAATTTGGAATGAGTCTGTTGCTCCATGTTCAGTTCTAACTTTTGCTTCCTGACCTGCATACAGATTTCTCAAGAGGCAGGTCAGGCGGTCTGGTATTTCCATCTCTTTCAGAATTTTCCACAGTTTACTGTGATCCACACAGTTAAAGGCTTTGGCAAAGTCAATAATGCAGAAGTAGATGTTATTCTGGAACTCTCTCACTTTTTGGCTCATCCAGCAGATGTTGGCAATTTGACCTCTGGTTCCTCTGCCTTTTCAAAATCCAGGTTGAACACATGGAAGTTCATGGTTCACGTATCGCTAAGCCTGGCTTAGAGAATTTTGAGCATTACTTTTCTAGTGTGTGAGATGAGTGCAATTGTGTGGTAGTTTGAGCATTCTTTGGCATTGCTTTTCTTTGGGATTGGAATGAAAACTGACCTTTTCCAGTCCTGTGACCACTGCTGAGCTTTTGAAATTTGCTGGCATATTGACTGGAGCACTTTCTCAGCACCGTTTTTAGGATTTGAAATAGCTCAACTGGAATTCCATCACCTCCACTAGTTTTGTTCATAGTGATGCTTCCAAAGGTCCACTTGACTTCACATTCCAGGATGTCTGGCTCTAGGTGAGTGATTTACCATTGTGATTATCTGGGTCATGAAGATCTTTTTTGTACAGTTCTTCTGTGTATTCTTGCCACCTCTTCTTAATATCTTCTGCTTCTTTTAGGTTTATACCATTTCTGTCCTTTATTGTACCCATCGTTGCATGCAATGTTCCCTTGGTATCTCTAATTTTCTTGAAGAGATCTCTAGTCTTTCCTGTTCTATTGTTTTACTCTATTTGTTTGCACTGATCACTGAGGAAGACTTTCTTATCTCTTCTTGCTATTCTTTGGAACTCTGCATTCAAATGTGTATATCTTTGCTTTTCTCCTTTGCTTTTTGCTTCTCTTCTTTTCACAGCTATTTGTAAGGCCTCCTCAGACAACTGATCACTTGTCCTATCACTTCATGGCAAATAGATTGGAAAACAATGGAAACAGTGACAGACTTTATTTTCTTGGGTTCCATTATCACTGCAGATGGTGACTGCAGCCATGAAATTAAAAGACACTTGCTCCTTGGAAGAAAAACTATGGCTAACCTAGATGGCATATTAAAAAGCAGAGACATTACTTTACCAACAAAGGTGTTTCTGGTCAAAGTTTTTCTAGTACTTGTGTATGGATATGAGGGTTGGACCATAAAGAAAGCTAAGTGTTGAAGAAGTGATGCTTTTGAACTGTGGTGTTGGAGAAAACTCTTGAGTGTCTCTTCAGCAAGGGGATCAAACCAGTCAATCCCAAAGCAAATTAGACCTGAATATTCACTGGAAGAACTGATGCTGAAACTGAAACTCCAATACGTTGGCCATGTGATGCAAAGAACTGACTCACTGGAGAAGACCCTGATGCTGGGAAGATTGAAAGCAGGAGGAGAAGGGGATGACAGAGAATGAGATTGTTGGATGGCATCACTGACTCGATGGACACAAGTTTGAGTAGGCTCTGGGAGTTGGTGTTGGACAGGGAATCCTAGGGTGCTGAAGTCCATGAGGTCACAAGGAGTTGAACACAACTGAGAGACTGAACATAGAAGTGATGTAGAGACAATGGAGGGGCAATCAGGAAGCAATAGTACAGCCTTAGGGCAGATCCTTCGTCCGTGCTCAAGGGATACGTATTACAATGTCTTCAAGTTCTGTAAGATGTCAGCATTCTTCATACCAGTGAAAGACCACATGAGGCTACATTAAAGAATCCAAGAAGCTCATCAAGAAGAATACCTGAGACCAGATTAGAGGTGAGGAGGCCCTGCACACACCCTAATCTTATCAACAACCCCACCCTTGAACCATTGCTATAAAATTCCTAGTCAAATCCTCCTGAATTGGGACACATAACAATTTTGTGGGGCAAGAGCCCACTGTATCCACATTAGCCAAGCAAAACAATAAAGCTGTTCTTTTGCATTTCACCCAAAACTCTGTCTCTAACTGGTGTGATTTGGCACATTTGCTCAGAGGCTGAGCATTTACAGTCAGTAGCAAAGCAATAATTCCCACAGGCCTTGAATGCTCATGATGTGCCAAAAAGTGTGGCAGGAACAGTGTGCAGTAAGAAGAATTCACATCTAGTTTCTGGGAAAACTTTCCTTAAAAAAACAGAAAAACAAAAAACCTTCCTGTGCTACTTGCATAAGGAGGAGGGAGCTCTTGGTTAGAACCTGAATGTTGGTCATGGGTTGGTGGTGACCTACTGCAGGGTCGGGGCACCGAGTGTGGCAGTGCATGGGACCTTTACAAGGAGGTCACTATTATCTTCATTACCTCCACCATAGTTTGGTCTCAGATCAAGCAACAGAGAGGGAACACAGCCTTGCCCATTGAGAGAAAATCAGATTACAAATTTACTGAGCATGGCCCCACCCAACAGAACAAGACCCAGTTTCCCCTTCAGTAAGTCTCTCCCATCAGGAAGCTTCCATAAGCCTCTTATCCTTCTCCATCAGAGGCCAGAAAGAATGAAAACCACAATCACAGAAAACTAATCAAACTGATCACTTGGACCACAGCCTTGTCTAGCTCAATGAAACTAGTAGGGCCACCCAAGACAGACTGGTCATGGTGGATAGTTCTGACAAAACATAATCCGCTGGAGAAGGCAATGGCAAACCACTTCAGTATTCTTGCCTTGAAAATCCCATGAACACTATGAAAAGGAAAATGATATGACACTGGAAAATGAAATCTTCAGGTCAGAAGGTACCCAATATGCTACTGGAGAAGAGTGGAGAAATAACACCAGAAAGAATGCAGAAATGGAGCCAAAGCAAAAACAACACCCAGTTATGGATGTAACTTTTGATAGAAGTAAAGTCCTATGGTGTAAAGAAAAATATTGTATATGAAAATAGAATATTAGGTCCATGAATCAAGGTAAATTAGAAGAGGTCAAACAGGAGAGGGTAATACTGAGCATTGAGGAATCAATGAGCTGAAATGGACTGGAATGGGTGAATTTAACACAGATGACCATTGTATCTACTACTATGCACAAGAATCCCCAAGAAGAAATGGAGTAGGCTTCATAGTCAAAAAAGAGTCTGAAATGCAGTACTTGGGTGCAATCTCAAAACTAATAGAATGATCTCTATTTGTTTCCAAGGCAAACCGTTCAATATCACAGTAATCCAACCCAATGCCCCAACCAGTAGTGCTGAAGAAGCTGAAGTTGAACAGTTCTATGAAGACCTACAAGACCTTTTAGAACTAGCACTGAATAAGATGTGCTTTTCATTATAAGGGACTGGAATGAAAAGTAGAAAATCAAGAGATACCTGGAGTAACCAGCAAATTTGGCCTTGGAGTACAGAATGAAGTAGGGCAAAGGCTAATAGAGTTTTGCCAAGAGAACGCACTGGTCATAGCAACCACCCTCTTCCAACAACACAAGAGAAGGCTACACATGGACATCACCAGATGGCCAATACCAAAATCATGTTGCAGCCAAAGTTGGAGAAGCACTATACAGTCAGCAGAAACAAGACCAGGAGCTGACTGTGTGGGCTCAGATCATAAACTCTTTATTGCAACTTTCAGACTTAAGTTGAAAAAAATAGGGAAAACCCCTAGGCCATTGAGGTATGATCTAAATCAAATCACTTATGATTATACAGTGGAAGTGACAAATCAATTCAAGGGATTAGATCTGATAGAGAGCCTTAAGAACTATGTATGTTGTATGGACATCGTTCATGACATTGTACAGGATGCAGTGATCAAGACCATCCCCAAGAAAAAGAAATGCAAAAAGGTAAACAACTGCCTAAGGAAGTCTCACAAATAGCTGAGAATAGAAGAGAAGTGAAAGGTAAAGGAGAAAAGGAAATATACACCCATATGAACCCAGAGTTCCAAAGAATAGCAAGGAGGGATAAGAAAGAGTTCCTCAGTGATCAATGCAAAGAAATAGAGGAAAACAATAGAATAGGAAAGACAGATATCCCTTCAAGAAAATTAGTGATACCAAGGGAATACTTCATGAAAAGATTGGCACAATAAAGGATAGAAATGGTATGAACCTAAGAGAAGCAGAAGATATTAAGAAAAAGTGACAAGAATACACAGAAGAACTGTACAAAAAAGATTTTCATGACCCAGATAACCATAATGGTGTGATCACTCACCTAGAGCCAGACATCCTGGAATACAAAGTCAAGTAGGCATTAGGAAGCATCACTATGAACAAAGCTAGTGGAAGTGATGAAATTCCAGTTGAGCTATTTCAAATCCTAAAAGATGATGCTGTGAAAGTGCTACACTCAATATACCAGCAAATTTGGAAAACTCAGCAGTGGCCACATGACTGGAAAATGTCTGTTTTCATTCCAGTCCCAAAGAAATGAAATGCCTAAGAATGTTCAGACTACTGCACAATTGCACTCATCTCACACACTAGGAAAGTAATGCTCAAAATTCTTCAAGCCAGACTTCAACAGTATGTGATCTGTGAACTTCCATGTGTTCAAGCTGGATTTTAAAAAGCCATAGGAATCAGAGATCAAATTAGAAACATCCATTGGATTATCAAAAAGCAAGATAGTTCCAGAATAACATCTACTTCTGCTTTATTGAGTACACAAAAACTGTTGACTGTGTGGATCACAACAAATTGTGGAAAATTCTTAAAGAGATGGGAATGCTGGACCACCTGACCTGCCTCCTGAGAAATCTGTATGCAGGTCAAAAGCTACAGTTAGAACTGGACATGGAACAACAGACTGGTTCTAAATAGGGAAGGGAGTAAATCAAGGTTGTATATTGTCACCCTGCTTATTTAACTTATATACAGAGTACATCATGAGAAATGCTGGGCTTGATGAAACACTGGCTGGAATCAAGATTGCTTGGAGAAATAGCAATAACCTCAGATATGCAGATGACACCACCCTTAGGGTAGAAAGTGAAGGAAGAAGAACATCTTGATGAAAGTGAAAGTGGAGAGTAAAAAAGTTGGCTTAAAACTCAACATTCAGAAAACTAAGATCATGGCTTCTGGTCCCATCACTTCATGGCAAATAGATTGGGAAACAGTGGATACAGTGACAGACTTAAATTTTTAGGCTCCAAAATCATTGCAGATGGTGACTGCATCCATGAAATTAAAAGATGCTTGCTCCTGGAGGAAAAGCTATGACCAACCTACACAGCCTTTTAAAAAAGCAGAAACATTACTTTGCCAACACAGTTCCATCTAGTCAAAGCTATGGTTTTTTTCAGTAGTTATCTATGGATGTAAGGGCTGGACTATAAAGGAAGCTGAGTGCACAAGAATATGCTCTTGAAAAGTTTTGGTTTTGGAGAAGACTCTTGAGAGTTGCTTGGACTGCAAGGGTATCCAACCACCCAATCCTAAAGGAAATCAGTCATGAATATTCATGGGAATGACTGATGCTGAAGCTGAAACGCCAATACTTTGGCCACTGATATGAAGGATTGACTCACTGGAAAAACCCTAATTCTGGGAAAGATTGAAGGGAGGAGGAGAAGGGGATGACAGAGTATGAGATGGTTGGATGGCATCACGGAATCAATGCACATGAGTTTGAGTAGACTCTGAGAGTTGTGATGGACAGGGAAGCCTGGGGTGCTGCAGTCCATGGAGTCAGAAAGGATCGGACAGGACTGAGTGACTGAACTGACAGTCTGATCTCTTGGCTCTTCTACATCTTTCCTCTACCTTCTCTGATCTCTTTTCTGTATTTCTCTGCATTGTTTAGAATGTTGCCTGACCTATTAAAGCCTATCTTCCTCAGCTCCCACTGTAAGCTGATAATTCAGTGTTACCCCACGAAAGAGAGATGCTCCCTTGTAGTTTATTTGGTAAAGAGTCTGTGTGCAATGCAGCAGACCCAGGTTCTATCCCTGGGTTGTGAAGATCCCCTGGAGAAGGAAATGACAACCTATTCCAGCATTCTTGCCTGGAGAATACCATGTTCAGAAGATCCTGGCAGGCTACAGTCCAGGGGGTTGCAAGAGTTGGAGATGACTTAGCGAGTAAGTCACCACCACAAAAGAGAACTAGGCATGGTTTTCTTAACATAAGAGAAGCCAGTTTTGGCCTAAGCCATTTTGTGATCTAAGGCTGGGCACATATTTGCCCTTGAACAGATCCCAATAATTAATGATCTTAAGGGATCAATGTTATCAGGCAAGTGAAGTAACAATAGCAAAAGTAGTTACCAGTTGTAAAGACTCCCAGCTCCCTTTCCATGGTAAGGATTAGCATGAAGCACTCAACCACCAGATCAGCTGGAACCTCAAGGATGCTGATGTTGACCTTTTCTGACTCCCCTGACTTCAATCGATTAAAGCTTAGACCAGCCAAACTTCTTTACGTGTATGCACGTACCTTTAGCTTAAAATGTACCCCATGTACCCCAATTTTGCTATTCAGGGAGACACTACTTGTGAAAGTTCCCCAGTGTACTTCTTACTTGCTGCAAGAAATAAATCCTTCCTTCTCCTGATCTTTGACTTGGTTGTGTCCTTTATCTTGACACCCACAAGGAGGTGAGCCCAGTTTTTTGGTTTACAGCATCACCATGCTCTCTGCTTCAGTAGGTTTCCAAAATAATGGGGTAGAATATAAAGAGTGAATGACTGACTGAATGAATGGATGAATGAGTAAATGAATAACATGGGCTTGTGAAATGGTGCGTCTCCTGCCATATTGATAAACAAGGATGCCACAGCCATCAGGGATACCAGCCCTCCAGGTGTGAATTTCTGAGCCCAGGAAGAACAGTGCTTGCTCTCTGGTATCCATTGAGCTGCTGCTGCTCCTCATGGTGGACAAGGAACTGAGGATGTGAAAAGTCAAATCTGAGATACACATGAAAGCAATGATTTCAGTGAGCCCAGACTCTTGCATCTTTCCATACACAGAAAATTGCTGAATTCCTTACCTTGAGATATCTTGTTTTCCTTAACTAACAATCATCTTTTGATGTTCAGACTACTTGCCCCCTTTTGCAAGTGTCTGTATAACTTGACTCCCCTCTGCCTCCTCAGAACAGTTCTCTCAGGGTATTTGAGATGCTGTCACTTGGACCTGAAGTCCTAAAAATTCCCACCAAATAAAACATAACTCTCAACTTCTAGGTTGTGACTACATTTTAAGTTGACAGGCTCACTGTCTCTGCAGCCAACTCCCACCAAATAAAAGTAATTAAGGAAATTCCATTTACCCTCAGTGTGGTGGTCTTCTCAGCTTGATTTAGTTCCAGGCTTCTCCAAGAATGATGGGAACCAGGACCATGCCATTCATTAGGCTGGCAAATTTTCAGATTATTGGATTCCTAGGAAACTATAGGTCTCCTTTCTCCAGAATCTCCCTGCACTGCACCCCCCCACCACCTGACTGTGGGATAGAAGTTAATTCTAGACCAGTGTGACTCAATAGAAGACTAATGTGAACATATATGAGTTTACATTTCTAGTGGCCACTTTTAAACCAAGAAACAATTAACAGTGTATTGAAGGTTGAATAGTGTCCAGTCTGAAAAAAAAAAGTTGGAGGTACTTAACACCTAGTACCTCAGAATGTGACATTATTTGGAGATGGGGCCTTTACAGAGGTGATCAGGTTAAAATGAGGTCATTGAGGTGGGCCCTAGACATGGCTGAGTGACTGAGCACAATGCAGGATTACTGTCAGCCGTATCATGAAAAAGGCCATGTTGCCAACAGATAGACATGCGTAGTAGGAAGAGGATGTGAGGAAACCTAGGGAGAAGACAGTTGTCTGCAAGTCAAGCAGAAAGGCCTGGACAGACTTTTCCTTCACAGCCTCCAAAGGAACCAATCCTGCTGACACCTTGATCTTGGACTTCTAGCCTCTAGAATTGTAAGGTAATCTATCTCTGTTGTCAAAACTGCTCAGTCTGTGGTCCTTTGTAAATGACAACTCTAGCAAACTCACATGCAGTGGAAACAGTTGCTTAATAACATATTTTATTCCACTGCATAAATCAAAGTCTTCCCTGATGTTTCAGTGGGTAAAGTAATCCTCCTGCAATGCAGGAGACACAGTTTCGATCCCTAGGTTAGGAAGATCCCCTGGAGGAAGAAATGGCAACCCACTCCAGTATTCTTGCCTGAAAAATCCCATGGATGGAGGAGCCTGAAAGTTTACAGTCCAAAGTGTTGCAAAAAGTTGGACATGACTCTGTGATTAAGCACATACACACCATATGTCAAAGTATTATTATCATTCCACTTGTAATTAACATAAAGACATTTTACATTCTTCCAAATCTAGTACGCATCTGACACAACACATCTCCATTTGGATTTACCCATTTCAAGTGTCCAGGAACCACATGTGACTCACGGGTCCCACAGCACACAGTAAGCTAAGCCTGGTGGTAAGAGAGAGTCCTCTGCCCCATCCCCCTAAGCTGAGTGGGAGCAGACTGCCACTCCACAATGCTGTCTTTGGAGACAAGTAGAATCAGGGACTTTAACTTCATGTCTGAAGATGCTACCAAACTCAGCTTTGACTGCTCACTGCTTGAATACCAGTTCTCAAGAGATGAATGCCAGTAGGAACAGAGGGGCCTGAAACCTGGGGAGAAGACAGACTCATGTTCAAAACCAACTCTGAAGATTCTGCTCAACCATGAAAAATCTTAAAGAGTGCATCGTTTGGGGGTAGGGTCAGAGTCTTTGCTATCTTCCACGGTGGGCAGGCTGTCTTCCGCTGTAAGTTCCCTACATTTGAACCTTCAAGTTGCAAGTTTTGATGTTTCAAAGGTATGAATGTGCATTCAGATGTCCAATCACATGAATTAGTTCACGTGTCTGGAGTACATTGTCATGTGCATGCATTCTTTACAAGTGGTTTTGCTTTTGTGTACTTTACTATGTAGATAACAGTAGGACAGTTTCTTTATTTCAAGCCCAGGGGATCCAAAAGCTGTATTGATGTAGCTGGTACTTCTAAGAAGTGCCAAGTGATAATGATGATCTTGGTGAGCAACATCAGATGCTTACTAGTCAAGACCTGGTGGAACTAGAAATCCAGAGAAAGGACAAAAAGAGACAAGAGGAAGAAGAAGTAACTGAAGAACTGAAGAGATTCGTGGCACAGGAAGAGGCAAGGGGATTTTCTTTATTCGAGGAGGCACTGTTCATTTTTGAAGCATAAGACCCAAACAGAGTACATGGCACATGAAGTTTGGAGCAGCCATTCAGAAGGCAATCCAGTGCTACCATGGCATCTATGACCAGGAAAACAAAACAAAACAAAACAAAACAGAGCTCGTACCCAGATATCACTGGATCATTTTCTCAAGAGGGTGGGCAGAACTGAATCCAGAAAGGAACCAGAACCCATGCCATCAGCCTCAGACTTGAGTGAAGCTGCAGCTCGCCCTCAGCCTCCAACTGCTGACGGTCTTTAGCTTTACCATCTCCAGCCTTCTCTCCCTCCTCCAGTCAGCAGCCTGTTCACTTGTTATCAGCCCTTGTATGACAGCTTTTCAAGGTACTGTTCTGTAAGGTTAAAAACATTTTTTAAAAAAATTTTTTGCTTGTTATATATTCTTGTGTGAAAAGTATTACAAAGCTATCACAGTACAGTACTCTATAGCTGATTGTGTGAGTTGAGTACCTATGCTAACTTTGTTAGACTTAAAGAACAAATTGGACTCAGGGATGCACTCTTGAAATGGGATTCCTTCAGATGTAGGGGGCTTACTGTAAATGGTTGGTGGCTCCAGAAATCTTGGGCCTTAGTTCCTGCAGAAGAACTCAAAGATATCAACATTTTGCTCTGCATATTCCTTGAGGAGGAACCAGGCCCTTGCCTGAGGGCTGCACTATTATTTCTTGACTGCTCCTCCCTTTGTTTCCGTGAGCCTCCCTTCTCTGATTAGCAACTCTTTGAATCTGCCCTTTGGAACAGATTCAACGTTTGGAAGGTCACGGAGACTGAATGAAGCATATTTCCTGCAAACAGGAAATGAAGGATTTGTACCTGGGAGGGACCCACAGGGTCCTTCTTCGTTTCAAGGATGGCAAACTAAATATATATATATATATATATATATATATATATATATATATTTCATTTTTTCCATTAGCATGGTTCTGTTTTACAAGGATACATGTATTTTAAAATTGAGCAATGGGGTGCATTTCCTACTTGGGCAAATTGGTCAATTCTGTGTTAATACTTTAAGCATACAAATGCAGACTGCATAAGTCATTTACCATAGAAACAGAGAAAAAGCCCATCTTCCACCAACTTAAAATAAAACAGTCTCTATATAAATATGCACAACCATATGACACACGATTTCTGGGGCACAGCACTACATTTTATTTCCTCTAAAAATGTCAATACAGTCAACAGAGCACTGTTGGGAAGCGTGGCTCCCTCCTTTTTGGGCTGGGCTCAGGCTGGTTGGCCAGTGTCTTATCCTTGGGCCAACCCATCATCTCTCACTTTTCTGTTTGTTGAATGATGGTGGTAGAAAGGAGCAAAGTGCAAAGACATTCCTAATATTCGTCATCTACTTACTTTCTATATCTTAGAAACAAACACTGACAAATTTATATTGATATTGCTGATTTTGTCCAATGCTTTTCCAGGAAAAATAAGCATTAGATAGGATGTGATATTATGATTTGTAGTAAGAAATATATCTGGGACTTCCGTGGTGGTCTAGTGGTTAAGATTCTGTGCTTCCAATGCAGGCAGGCAGGTTGGGTCCTTGGTTAGGAAACTAAGATCCCACATGTGGCATAGCCAATAAATAAAAAAGATATATATATATATAATCTCTATATATAATATATATATATATATATATATATATATATATATAGAGAGAGAGAGAGAGAGAGAGAGAGAATCTGAGTTGAATTTATATATATATATATACATATATTTATATTTGTGTATATATAATGTATTTATGTATACGCTGCTATGTTGCTTCAATCGTGTCTGACTCTGTGCGACCCCACGGACGGCAGCCCACCAGGCTCCCCCGCCCCTGGGATTCACCAGGCAAGAATACTGGAGTGGGTTGCCATTTCCTTCTCCAAAGCAGGAAAGTGAAAAGTGAAAGTAAAGTCTCCCAGTCGTGTCTGACTCTTAGCGACCCCATGGACTGCAGCCTACCAGGCTCCTCCATCCATGGGGTTTTCCAGGCAAGAGTACTGGAGTGGGTTCCCATTGCCTTCTCCATTTATGTGTGTGTGTGTGTGTGTGTGTGTGTGTGTGTGTGTGTGTGTATGAGCTATTAAAACCCTTACAACTTCCTGAGTGATGAGAGTGATAAGATGTTTTTTGTTATATTAGTGAAGGTGACTTTTGAGCCAAATTTAAGGGTGGGGACTGGTTGCCAGTAAAGTCACCCAGGTGATGATAGGGTTGGAACTTTCCATTTCATTGCTAGACCTCCAGAGAAGATGGAGAGGCTGGAAGTTGAATCAGTAGCCAATGACCAATTAGTTCATCAATCATGCTTTTGTAATAAAGGCCACATTAAAAACCCCAAAACGAGAGGTTTGGAGAGCTTTCAGGCTGAAGGCCAGGACACCTCCAAGTGCTACTATAATGGGTCCTAAATTCCAGATCAGAGGCTCCTTTGTTTGGGACTTCACTTTGTGTATCTCTTCAACTGGCTGTTGAACATACCTTTTAATATAAACCAGTAATCTACTGAGCAAACAGGTTTCCTGAGTTCTGTGAGTCTTTCCAGCAAATAATTGCATTTAAGGAGGGGGTGGTGGGACCCTCTGATTTTCAGTTGGTTGCTCAACACCACAGGTAACAACCTGATTTGTGATTGGAATCTAAAGTTGCAGGGGGTTGGGGACAGGCTCGGACTGAGTCCTTAGCCTATGGAATCTAATGCCATCTGCAGGTAGATAGTGTCAGAATTAAGTTGAATTGTAGGATACCCAGCTAGTGTCATGGAATTTCCTGGTGATTTAGAGAACCACCCTTGCTCCAGCTTCCCCCAACACACACACATGGACATTAGAATTGGTATCATATTCCTTATGAAAAACTGGCAAAAATTACTAAGAAATAACAGTGTTCTCCATGTTTTCATATAGCAGGGGAGAGAAAGTTAAGTCTCATGTAATTGTCAGAGAAAGAGGGGAATCCTAAGACTGTGTTGGGGCTTCAAAGGTGGCACAGTGGTAAAGAATCCATCTGCCAGTGCAGTAGATTCAGGAGATGCGGGTTTGACCTGGGTTGGGAAAATCCCTGGAAGAGGAAATGGCAACCCACTCTAGGATTCTTGCCTGGGAAATACCATGGACAGAGGAGCCTTGAGGCTCTAGTCCATGGGGTCACAAAGAGTCGGACACAACTAAGTGACTGAATACACACACACACACACCTCAAAAATAAAGAAAGAAAGAAATACTCTCAATTTTACAAATAGCGGGTACACATGCTTGGTTATGTTAAATAAAAAACAAATCACGACTTAGTAGCAGGAGACTTTTTTCTAAAGGATTATTGCCAGAGGGAGAAGGAGCATTGTAATAGGAAGAATGCTCTGTCCATAGATCTGTGAGCATCTCAAGGGTTAAGCAAAAAGGTCTTTTCTTTTACAAGCACACTTAGTTTTACTGCACTTTTCTTTATTGGGCTTCACAGATAGAACATTTTTTACAAATTGAAAGTTTGTGGCAAGTCTATCTGCACCATTTTTCCAAGAGCATTTTTTAAATTAAGGGCTACGCTATACAATTTTTTTTTTTGAGACATGTGCTATTGCACACTTAATAGACTACAGTATAGTGTGAACACAGATTTTATTTACCATGGGAAGCCAGTGCATATAAAGCATGTGACTCTGTTTATTGTGATATCTGCTGTATTTAGGTGGTTTAGAAATATCTCCGAGGTTTGCCAGTGTAGAGATCAGTGAACACAGCTCCATAGAACCTAGAGTGAGGGGATGGGGAGAAGGGGAGTATGGTAGGATAAGACAATCTATCATGCTTGTGGGAAGCATTCCATCATTAACCATTAACTGTTCCCATCTGGAGGGGGTTTCAGTACCTGAAAAATAGCTCTAAGACGTTGTTTGTATCCACTGATGGGGAAATAAGACCTTGCCCCAAGGCTGCTCTTGACTGTTTCTCCATGTTCTCTCATCCCTTCCCTTTCCCAATTGACCACCATTTTGAATCTGCCTATTGGAACTTGTTATGCCTGATGTCCGAATCCCCGAGCGGGAAGAGAGAAGGCCTCCAAGACAATGCAACTCGCAAAAAGGGAAGTTTATTGCTGACTCGAGTCAGGGATCCTGCTGCATCCAACGCAGTGGTGCGGGGTCAGAGAGCCCCGAGCCCAAGCTGTTACACAAATTTATAGGGTGAGCCTAAGCAGTTGGTGGCTGGCTTAAGCGGATTGGTTACATGTTTGCAAAGCAAATTTATTGGTCCAAACTTTCGCGGGCTTTTTTCAAACTTGGGCGTTCGCGGGCTTTTCAGCTTTCCCCTGATAGATTCCCTTTTTCTTACTGGGCGCATACTGATTGGCTGGCTCCAGGTGGCCTGATGGGGGTAGGGAATCTTACCATTTCAGGGGAAACTGAAACTTAGGTCTGGGCCGCCTGTCATGGCGTTAGCCCTGGCAGCCTCACATTCCCCCCGTCTTTGTTTCTATGGAAGGCCCAATCATGGGTCTTCTATATCTTCTGTGGGGACAGTCGAATACTGAGATCTGAGTAACATTAGGTGGACGGACAGGCAGTGTGTTTTCCCTAACAACTCCTCCTTGAGAAACTTCATACTCAAGATGCTTTTTGGGAATTGGGGCTGAGGTCTCTTTCTTCTGTAACTTCTTCCTGCTGTGCCTGGGCGTAAGCCTGCCTAGCAGAGCAGAAGTCTCTCTATACCTGACCTAAGTTGGGGTGTTTTATATCTGAAACCAGCTTTTACTCTTGTAATAACAGCAACTTAGTTTGAAACTGTTGGCGCCTCTCAGAGATAAAATAGACATGGGCCAAACAGGACCTAACAGGATGGTCATCACTGGTCTCCAGAAACTGGAGGCAACATTTGGGGTGATTGGCTGGTGGTCAAGCAACAGAGCTGTGTTCTAGGAATCTTGTGTTTAGTCTGAAGTTACCATCTTCCACCTGGGTGGGGGCTCCAGTTCTGTAGAAGAACTTAAAAGACATTGTTATGCATATTTCTTTGAGTAGAAACCAGGACCCGTCTCAAGGCTGTACCACCATTTGATTGTTTCCCCTCTGCTTCTATATTTCCTCCCTTCCCTGATTAGCAATTGTTTGAATCTACCCTTTGGAACTCAGGGAAGGTCAAGGAGGCTGAATAAAGCCTATATCCTACAGTACAGCAGATCTGTACTCCAGAGTCCCCACCCCACAGAGTTCTGCTCAGTTTTCATTTAGGGAACAGGGCAAATATGACTGTGATAATTTCTTGTCAAAATGGGGCATAGGACTGCCTCAGCTTGGAGAAGAGACACTGAATTGGAAGTATTCCTGAGTTCCAAGTCCTAGATCTGAGCCTTGTATGATTAAAATCTCAATCCCTTGGTCTGCCGTTTTGTTGTAACATACCCAGTTAGTAGTAGCTGGAGGAGGGATAACTAGAGTTTTAATAGACAAAGTAAATCTCTTTCTTTTAGAAGAATAGGCCTGAAACCCAGTCTGGACCTGGCACTTCAGGGAGACTTGTAGCCAGGTGGCCAGTTGCCTAGTTTTATAAAAAGTAAGGTAGAAGTTACTAGCTTCCAGCAGACATTGTTTTGAGAATGGTGGCATCTAAGCCTGACACGACTCAGAAAACTCAACTGTTTAGCAATATAATGTCTAATCTGAAATTACACCCATAGTAACACCTGGTTATTTCCCAGGATGTCTGAACCATAGCTGAGTACTCTATTTTGACTTTTAATTGTAAAATTTTTCCTTAATAGCCAAAACAGGATGGCACCATTAATGATGTGAGTGTTTCTCTAGGTATGAGAAGATGCAAGAATTGGAACTCATAAAATCTCCTGAAAAGATCTAACTATCTGAAGGCCTGTTCTGCCAGTTTTTCCCAGAGCACGGAATGCCTTATTCCTGATCTTCACCCTGAACTCCTTTCAGGGCTGTTGAAAGTCAGCAGTTGCAGTGGCCATGATATAATCTCTGTAGATGTAGATGGCAAGTGTCAATCTTCAGTTGGCAGAGCCTCTTTTTGCTCATAAACTTGACCACGACTTTGAGGGGGGCATTTCATGACCATTTTATCCCATGGTGCTGAGAATGTCCATTCTCAGGTTTGGCAAAGATTTTGTTGACCAGCCACTCAATGTGCTTACTGGACTAGGCCATAAAACAGTATCCAAAATTCTCTGGACCACCTGTCTTACTAGCCTCTTGGTCCAGGAAAACATTCCCTCTTGTTGCTTTTTCTCATATCTAGAGTTACACTGTCATCATCATCGATCTCATAAGGAACTATATATTATTCTATCAGAGGCCTCAGTCACACATTTGGTACTGTAAGAAATAGCAATTTTGTAAAACAGGTGAAATACAAAGAACATAGCCAGCAGTACTAGTAAAGTCACAAGTAAGACTTAAGAGCTTCCACTAGATGTAGCCCAGTATATCCCAGGTTGTCTGACTTAGTCTACTCTGTACGAATCTTTATCTTTCAGAGAAATTATACATTGGCACCACCATCTATAAGGCACACAGCCCAGTTTTCTAGTGTTACTAGACTGATTATCTTTAGTATGATTTAATTGTTTTTAACACAGAGGAGACTTTAAACCTAAATTACCATAGCCTGGTGTTATCTATATAAATCTATCTTATAATTGTGGGAGATTTTTTTTCTTTTGCTAAAACTTTTCTTGTTGCTCTGATTGAGCTTGAGGAATAGAAAAAGGCTCAAATTTATGGCCAGAGTCAGAGTAGGCATTATTAATTGGCCCAGTGAGGGGATCTCATCTGGTAGTATCACAGTGACCTGAATATGACTATAATTTTTTTAAGTAAATTTCCTCAGGGCCAACCAGTTAGAGTCTTGTAGTAGAGAAATTTACCAAGGTAACCCAGAACTAGATACAGGTAATTGGCCACAAACCCAACAATTGGATTGATTTCTAAAACTGGCATAGAATCAGGCCTATGATAGAAAAGCATTTGATTTATATGCAAAGGTCAAGAAGTCAGATCATACGAAGCAGATCCAGCATCTTGGGCAAGCTGTCTACCTCTGATGTTGTTGTCTTCTCATCTTGGTGTAGTGTAATTTTTCCTGTTTGAGCATCATTTTAAGGTGAGATCAGGTCAGCTGTCTTTTCTATAGACCAATCCAGTTTAGGGGCCTTTGGAAGTGGGAATTAATCTAAGAGTTAATTTCTCTTCAGTTTCATTGTGCATGAGCTAGTTAAGAGTACCTGATAAAAAGTCCTTCCATCCAGGTTGGAGACAGTCTCTTAAATTATGTCTTTTTCCAGTCCTGGTTGCAGGTCATGAGGCATCTGACCTTCATCCAAAGATAGATTACTGAGATAAGCTTCAGAAACAAACTTTCACAATAATATCACATAACAGCAAAGAACTATCTAAGAAATGAGTCTTACTACATGCAGACCTCCATTAACAAACTGGGATTTAACATTTTTTTTGAAATATTTTTTTCTCCCTAAAGTTACCCTCATTTTTATCAAATACAACCAAATTAAGGCTAGTTTGCTTGCAAAATAGGTCTGTTTTCACTAATTTTGGTCTGATGATTTATATAACCATAATTGATCATAGACTTTTTATATTGTTGAAACACTTATAGGATCTCAGACTGGACTTTTAATATAAAACAGGGCTGGGAAACTCACACCAAAGGCTTATCACAGATTTTGCCTAACAAATCTAGGTGAATTCTTTTCTTTTTAAGGTTTCAAAAATTCCTTGAGATTTTTGTACCTGTTAGTGAGATAACCTTTTTAGCTCATTTGAAAAACTTACTGGAAACTTAAGAGTTTCAAATTTCTGGAGGAGTCAGATAGAGAGAAAATATAATTGTTTTGTTTATAACGTGTAATTTTACCAAATTATTTTTATAATTAGTTTGAGAGGAAGGTTTTTCCTACTCCTGGAAAACACACGATTTAAACCTGTAATTCATCAGATAGAAATCATAAAAGTTATAAGCATATCCGCTGGTTCATTCAGTCCTTTGTTAACTTGTATGAAGTCATCAGGTTTTTCATTAGAATACCAAGACATATCAAAATGTTAAGAACTCTATATAATTTCTAGGATATCTGTATTACTAATTTTTCATACATTATAACATGAGAAGATTTATTACTCATTTGATAATCTTTTTCATGTAATTTAACCAACCAAATAAACAGTTTAATATCTCTTTGGGATGTTTCAGGGACCCTCTGAAACATCCCAAAGTTAGCTAGATGTCAAAGGAACTTCAAAAGAATTTGATTTAGGAAGTTTTATCAAAAAGATCAATCAAAAGCTTTAGAACATTTGGACAGATATAGTCAATGTTGATGGGTGTATCATTTAGCATGTTGATATGTCACAATGGGTGCAAACACCAAGGCTTAAGGTCGAGTGAAAGCCAGCTCCGCCATCTTGGACCTAATTGACTCTAACCAGTTTTCTTATGACCCTGTCATTCCTAACAAAATCCATTTATCTAACTAATTGTAATCCAATTTTAGAAAATCTTGATCATGCATAACTCTTTTTTGTATTTTTTACACTTTTTTTTTACTGAAAGCACACTTCTTGCTTTCCTTTAGCAACCAAGAGCTAACTTTTATATTAGCATTTTATAGATTGGTGAGCATAAAGACCAGTGATAATTTCTAAAACCCTTGCCTTCTTAAAACATTTTAGGATGGCATCAAACATTATTCATTTATAGTCCCAACTCTCTTTAGTTTTTCTGTAAAAGGAAATCAGTGTTTAGTAGTAAATGTTTCAAAATCTTATTTCGTTTGGAAATGACCTAATTATTTAATAGACTTCCAATACTTAGTTTAGCACAACCCTTAGAAATTCAAGTTACACCAATCTGGAGAGACTATTTTAAACAGATATTCTTAAAGAATAATTATTCTTAATAGAGTTTATATACAAACTCATACCTCATTTACATTTTTTAGAAGTTTTTTTACTCGAGGTAATTTCCTTGTTGACAAACTTGTAACAGGTATAATATTTAACTTATATTAAACCTAGGTACAATGAAAATATTTCACTTGATGTTAATTACTCTAAGACATGTCTATATTAGATAGGTCAACAAACAAACATTAATGTCAGGTATTTAATACTGAATATTTCCCAGTTCACCTAAACCTGGAATTTATTGTTTAATTTAGAATTATTTGATTTGTAAGCGCTTACCCTTTTTTTAAGCCAATTAAATAGAGCTCATTTACAAATTAACCTAAAAAATATTTCCCAGAGACAAAGACATACAAAAACATATTTAGACAGACACAGTGCAAGATCTAGCTTCATTTTCTAAGTTTGGTCATGAATTAGATATTACAATATAAAATTTAAATAAATAACATTTTTAAGGCTTCTTTTTGTTTCCTTTTTTTCTGTCTCAGGAGTTAAAGATGGTCTAGATGAGTGCCCTGGTCTCAAGGCACAGGGAAAGAAAATCAAGTTCTAACAAAATGGCGGCAGGTCTAAATGGTGGCCAGACAAAGCAAAATAGCCATCACAAATCACAACACAGAACAGAGTTAAAATACACATATAAACCTGGCAGTCCTCATCAGACACTCCCTTAAATACAAGAATACAGTCTCTCAGAAAACCTTCTGTAGAGACACAAAACTTCAGATGTCTTCAAAGATTTCAAAAGGAGGAAAGGAAGCCAGGTTGAAAGAAGAAGGAGGAGGAGGCGGGAAAGGGGGGCAAACGGGGTGGACTTACAGACGTCTCCTGCCACCTACAGACACCCAGGCATTACGGGACTTTTCCCTGGGCTTCCAGAAAAGGGAGACCAGAGACAGTGCCGGCACACACACAAACACGGAAAGCCAAAGACAAACACTCGGACAGCTGACAACACAGCGCTGGGTTTTTGGGCCCCCTGAATTTTCTTGCCCCCCGGTACTAGGTTCGCCTTACCAAATGGCGTCCACTGCTCACCAGACTCGGGCTCAGGAGAGGAACTCTCCTTCCCACAGAGCCGGCTGCCTTCCAGCGCGCTAGCTGGCCTTGGTCTTGCATCGGCTGGAACGTCCAGTCCATTCCCAACCCTCTATAGAAAGCTTTCTCCTGTGCCAGATACCTTCCTGCTTCACAGCAGGGCCTCGGATTTACACTGGACTTCTTGTCCTGCTTGAGCTCCGGTGCTATTATCTATCCTTCCCCTCTGTCCTGGAAGTGTTCTCTTCCCCTGGTCAAGGGATCCCGGACGAGCCCCCAAATGTTATGTCCGATGTCCGAATCCCCAAGAGGGAAGAGAGAAGACTTTCAAGACAATGCAACTCGCAAAAAGGGAAGTTTATTGCTGACTCGAGTCAGGGCTCCTGCCGCATCCAACGCAGTGGTGCGGGGTCAGAGAGCCCTGAGCCCAAGCTGTTACACAAATTTATAGGGTGAGCCTAAGCAGTTGGTAGCTGGCTTAAGCGGATTGGTTACATATTTGCAAAGCAATTTTATTGGTCCAAACTTTCGTGGGCTTTTTTCAAACTTAGGCGTTCATGGGCTTTTCAGCTTTGCCCTGATAGATTCCCTTTTTCTTACTGGGTGCATATTGATTGGCTGGCTCCGGGTGGCCTGATGGGGGTAGGGAATCTTACCATTTCAGGGGAAACTGAAACTTAGGTCCGGGCCGCCTGTCATGGTGTTAGACCTGGCAGCCTCACAGAACTCAGGGAAGGTCATGGAGGCTGAATGAAGGTTGTTTCCTGTAATTGAAGAAATGGAGAACACAGAAAGACCGTGTGCCCAGAAGCCCCACAAGGCCCCGTTCAGAATGATCTTCACTCTTATCTCCCGCCCTGACATGATGGAATCTATACAGACTGAACAAATGAAGGAAAGCAGAAATGCTTCTTGGAAGATATATACATTTAAGAAACTATCTTAGTGTATTAATGATAACCCACCAGGAACTTTTTTCTTCTCTGTCTACAGTTGTTGCAAGTCAGAAGTATCAATTCCCCCTGAGATCTCCTTGAAGAGAAAAAGTCAAAATTTTACATAGCCTCCTGCTCCTTATGCCTCTGTAACTCAGCTTGCTCCTTGCAAAGTCTGGATCACATAGGTCAGGTAGTCTCAGAAAGTGGGGACTTACAATACAAGGAACTGGAGATTATCTCACTCACCCTTGTCCTGCTCTTTGTAATTGCCCAGCCCCTGTCAACCTGCTTAATCATGCCTGTCCAGGTCAGGCATCCTCTGCCCATCTTCACCACTGTTCCCATGCATGTGAAACCCCTTAGTTTAAACTAGCCTATTAGCAGCTAGTGTTGCCCAGTAACCTGTCTATAAAAGCTCTGTAACCCCTTTGTTTACGGCTCAGAGCTTGAAATGTTAACCCCTCTGGGCCCGCCCATGTAATAAACCTGAGTTCTCCAACTCTCTGAGTGTGGTGCTTGGTTTCCCGAGTACTGGCTTCTGCAACATTTCTGGAGGCCCCAGCGAGATTTCAACCACGCTGGCCCCTTGAGCCACCAGACTAGTGGCTTGGCCGGGCTGGAGTGAAGGAACCCCAAGAGGAATGAAGAGGCACGCCACCTGATGGTATTTTAGGTTCTCTTTCTGACTGGTGTTCTAACTGTCCAGATGATCAAGCCCCTACCGAACTCATTGGAGGGATAGGCCAACTCACCAGGAAAGGCCACAGGATAAGGTAAGGTCCCAGGTCCAGTCCCCAGTCGGGCCCTACCCCAACAGATAGAAGAGGAGAATGATCACCTCCTTGGAGCTCCCAGGAAGGGAGCAACAGTTAAGGAAACCTGGAGACTCAGGAGAAGGGAGGCATTGTGATAGCCTCTAAATGATTGTGGGTGTGTGATTGCTGATTGAACAAGGTGAGAGAAATTTTTCTTTGGAAACTGTAAAACCAATTCTTTTCTGCGTTGCAATTAAAAACGACTAGCTTGTTAAAAGGCCTGCCTAGGGAAAAGCTTGAAGTTAACCCTTTCCATGTCCTTGAAATACACAGCCAACTTTGCCCAAGACCTTCAGCCTTGGGCAAATTAGAAATTTAAGCAAAGAAGAAAAAAGGGGGGAGGGTCAAAGAGATATTCTAAATCTCAAACAGAAAACTATAAGATCTCTGTCTGTCTATATTTATGTATGTCTTTTGTTTTTTTTTTTTTTCTGATAATATTTTTAAAGTTACAAATGAGTTCTAATTTAATGGGCCTGAAAAAGTAAGCACTACAAATCAAACAATTCTAAATACAAGAAAAATTACCCTAAATGAATTTCAGATTCATATGAATTGGGAAATATTAAATATCTAGTATTAATGTTTGTTTGCTAATCTAATATAGACATGTCTAAGAGTCACTAACATTAAACAAATATTTTTTAAATTATCACTGGTATTCATGTTCACCAATCTATAAAATGCTAATATAAAGGCTAGTTCTTATTTGCTTAAGGAAAGTAGGATGTATGTTTTCAATAAAGAAGATATAAGGAATGAAATTACATTTTATGAAGGAAAAAGAAAGTAGGTCTGACTTACAGGTGGCTGTTACAGAGAGTGATTAAAAAGTTTGTGGAAAGTAGACCCTGAAAAAAGTTTTGTACATGGTTAAGCACATGGTGACTGCAGCCGTGAAATTAAAAGACGCTTACTCCTTGGAAGGAAAGTTATAACCAACCCAGATAGCATACTAAAAAGCAGAAACTTTACTTTGCCAACAAAGGTCCATCTGGTCAAGGCTATGGTTTTTCCAGTGGTCATGTATGGATGTGACAGTTGGACTATAAAGAAAGCTGAGCACCAAAGAATTGATGCTTTTGAACTATGCTGTTGGATAAGACTCTTGAGAGTCCCTTGGACTGCAAGGAGATCCAACCAGTCTATCCTAAAGGAGATCAGTCCTGGGTGTTCCTTGGAAGGACTGATGCTGAAACTGACACTCCAATACTTTGGCCACCTGATGTGAAGAGCTGACTCACTGGAAAATACCCTGATGCTGGGAGGGATTGGGGGCAGGAAGAGAAGGGGACGACAGAGGATGAGATGGCTGGATGGCATCACTGACTCAATGGACATGGGTTTGGGTGGACTCTGGGAGTTGGTGATGGACAGGGAGGCCTAGTGTGCTGCGATTTATGGGGTCGCAAAGAGTTGGACACAACTGAGCGACTGAACTGAACTGAAGCCTGAATAAGTTTAAAATAAATGTAATTAAGTTTACCCAAGTGAGTTTAAAGTAAGCTGGTGCAAAAACTTATATTCTGCCTTTCACTCTGTTAAGAGACATACTTTCTTCAGATGTTGAACTGCTTTTAATAATATATTTAAGTTTCTTTACCTGTTAATTAATCTGTTCTATATTTACCTTTGAAATATTTTGTTAACTTTGGCTAAGTAAATAACTATTATTTCACAGTGGCTTATATGATCCTACATAACTGAGTGTTATAAACCCTTTTAATATTTATTGATGAAACTTCCTAAATAACTTGACTTCTAGCTAACTTGGAGATGCTCAGAGGGTCCCTGAGACATCCCAAAGAGCTATTAACTACATAGGTTCACTGGACATGTTAAGTTACGTGGGAAGTACTGTTGAAGGAGTGATAAATCTTTTCAGGTTATACTGTATGGTTGATTTTACTAATATAGATATTCTAAAATTGTGTAAAATTCATATAGATCTGATATGCCCTGATAAAATATGGTCAATTATAATTCTAGTTGTCATATTAAAGTGTTATGACCAGGTTTCTTTGTCAATCGCAAGAGAATCAGATTTTAAACATGACTTCTATGGTTTTACTCTCATGCCTTTAGAAAAATACTGCTAGTTTTCAAGGTTTATGGAAAAGACTTTCTAAGATTAAGCAGGTAAACAAATTTTGTTATTAACAGTAAGCTGGTACCAGACTGGAATTTGGTCTTCTCTCTGTTTAGAGAACAAAGTTTTCTTAAAATGCAGCTTTTGATAACAGGTTAAATTTCTTTGCCTTTAAATGATTTATATTTGTTTTTAAAATCTTTTTGTTACTTGGATAAAGTAAATAAACATTATTTAAGATTATGGTACATGTAGACAAAGCTCATTCTGTTTCTACAAAAAATAACCCCTCACAGTAAGACTTTTGCTATCCTGATGTCCTTAAAACATGGCAATAGTCTGCTACTAATTCAGGAAATTAAAAATGGATAAATAACAGCTGAGAATCAAAGATCCATGGCTATGGGAAATCCAAGACAGCCTCTTGGCTTTTCCCAACTCCCTGACAGACCTCATTTTTATT
This sequence comes from Odocoileus virginianus, assembly GCF_023699985.2. Taxonomy (NCBI): domain Eukaryota; kingdom Metazoa; phylum Chordata; class Mammalia; order Artiodactyla; family Cervidae; genus Odocoileus; species Odocoileus virginianus. The sequence continues at coordinate 4,952,306 of NC_069682.1, forward strand.
TGATGGAGTAAAGCCTTCCCTGTCTACAGTGTTAATTCCCTCACAATGAGTTCTCAAAAAAAATGTGTTTCACTGAATATTAAGTGTTGGTTTTGTTAGTTAAGGTCTGTGCTTACTAAGACTCACTTCTGAGATAGTTCCTTGTTATGTTATATTGCTAAAAGTTTTAATCAAGTTATTAAAAGTACACTGTAAGATTGTTTCTAAAGCTTATCTCAGTAACAGTCTTTGAATAAAGGTCAGATGCTCCATGATGTACAACCAGGGGATGAACACTTGGCTATAATTATTTAACTGAGACAGATGACCTGGGGTATACCAGGCTATACCCAATGAAAGTTCTTGACTTAAAATTTTGCTTGTGACCTTGCTAATAACTGCTAACTATATTATTTTCTATGTATATTGTTTCAGAAGATTCTTTCTTATGTTACCAAATGTGTGATTGAGCCTGTGATAAAATGTTGATATGAGATCGATTATTGTAATAGTGTAACTCTAGATATGGGAAGACGCAACAAGAGGAAATATTTTCCTGGACCAAGAGGCTAGTAAGACAGATATAGTCCAGAGACTTTTGCTACTTACAAGGCCTGGTCTAGTGACAACACACTGAGTGGCCTGTCAATAGAATCTTTGTTAGACCTGGGAATGAGCCTTCCCAGCGCCATGGGATACAGAGACCTTGAAATGACCCCAGAACTTGATCAGATATGTGGCTATGAAGGGGCCCTGCTGACTGAAAGTTGGCCCTTGCCAGCTGTCTCTACAAAGATTAAATCATGACCACTACAAGATTCTGACCTTCAACACTCCCTTGAAAGGAGTTCAGGGTGGAGACAAAAAATAAGGCACTCTGTGCTCTGGGGGAAACAAACAAACAAACAATCAGTCCTTCAGATAGTCAGATATTTTCAGGTAAAGATTTTTATGAGTCCAAATTCTTGCATCCACTCGTACCTAGAGAAACACTAATGTCACGAGTCAATGTCTGGATCTGGTTCTCCTGGCTAGCCCCTCAGTAGCTTTCCTACATCTATTAATCTTTGGGCCATATATCTTTAACTTTCTTGTTAAGTTTGTTTCTCCAAGTAGTAGTACAACAAGAATAACCCCCGGGCAACACCGAGACAGGGCTGAAACAAGCTGCCTTATCATTCTGTGGACTCTTATAAATGCATCCTGGGATCCTCAGGCTATTCTCCCTTTCAGATCTTATATGGGAGACCACCCCCAGTGACAATAAAGCTCAAGGGAGACCACCAACAACTAGCTGACCTGGAGCTGTCCCGACACCTCCAGGCCCTGGGAAAGTATTCTGCCATATTGCCTGAGGAACCTTGGAAAGGACACCCATTCTTTTGGGCAATTGGATCATCCCTATCACCCAGGAGATGAGATATGTGTTACAGACTGGAAAAAGGAGCCACTTCAGCCAGTTTGGACAGGCCCTCACACGGTCATTCTGGCAACCCCTACTGCTGTTAAAGTTATAGGCGTCATCCCTTGGATCCACCACACCAGAGTCAAGAAGGCAGGGACTTCCTGTGATGAGGACACCTGAAAGTAGCTGAGGACCCCAAAACCTCCTCAAGGTCCGGTTCCAAAGACAACAGCCCTCACCCACGAAGGTCGCTGAGTCCTGCTCCAGTCACTCCGGAAGCTGACTATTCAGTACATGGCAGAAGCTTGAGGATTCTTCAGCCTGGCTCCAGCCACACTCTGGCAGCTGGCTGGTCAACACAAGGTGGAAGCTTAAGGATCTGGATATCAGAATACCAATGGATTTTCATTGTCAACCCTGGCCTCTTTCCCTAATCAATGTTATTACTGAGTTCTTCGTTACAGGGCCAACTAGGCTCCCTGGCTGAGGTGATTTTACAAACTAGGAGAGGGCTAGACCTACGACAGCTGAAAGGGGAGGGCTCTGCCTCTTCCTAAACGAAGAATGCTGCTTTTATGTAAGCCAATCAGGAATAGCGAAGGACATGGCCCAACAGCTAAGGGAACAAGTCTTAAGAACGAGAGAGGAACTAGCAAATTTTGGGATAACTGGAGCCATATCTGGAGCTGGGCGTCGTGGCTTCTCCCTTTAGCAGGGCCTCTCTTCACACTTTTTGCGGTGCTCTTGTCTGGCCCATGTATTCTCAATGCAGTTACCCAGTTCATAACCTCTCAGATTGAATCCATAACATATGAATGGTAATAGCGTAATATAGCCCCTAAACGATGGGGCCGCTCTGAATGTGCTACCAAAACATGAGATGATGCTTTCTACAACGAGTGATAGGAGCATCAAGAGGGGGGAATGAAGAGGAAAAGTTAAAATTTTACATAGCCTCCTGCTCCTTTTGCCTCTGTAACTCAGCTTGCTCCTTGCGAAGTCTGGATCACGTAGGTCACATAGTCTCAAAAAGTGGGGACTTACAATACTAGGAACTGGAGATTATCTCACTCACCCTTGTCCTGCTCTTTGCAATCTCCCAGCCTCTGCAAACCTGCTTAATCATGCCTGTCCATGTAAAGATCAGATGTTACCCCTCCCCATCTTGACCACGGTTCCCATGCACTCGAAATCCCTTAGTTTAAACCAGCCTATTAGTGGGTAGTGTTGCTCACTACAGTCTGTCTATGAAAACTCTGTAACCCCTTTGTTCGGGCTCAGAGCTTGGCGTGTTAACTCCTCTGGGCCCACCCGTGTAATAAACCCGAGCTCTCCAGCTCTTCCAGTGTGGTGCTTGGTTTCCCGAGTACTGGTTTCGGCAACATCCTCACACTCTTCCTAAAAATGCCTCCAATTTATTGACCTCGCCAGAGCTCTCTTTTTCCAAGCTCAGTGGCTTGATTTTTTTAAAAAACATTTTCTATTGTGTTCTTCAGGGGAGGATAGAGGTGTTACAGCTTACTAATGTGCTACCAGGCTGCAGATAAAGAATTTAACAGCCCGTGGGAGGGCCAATTAGAGTCAATTATAATGTAATTGAACTGCCTTGTATTCCTAGTCTGTATAGAATTTCTTTCTGGAAGGAAGATTGTGCTTCTCCTTACACCCTGTTTGGGGCAGATCAGAGCTCATTGATCACCCTATATCCTGTTATAGAGTTCCATGGAGGCTCCAGTGTCTTGGGAGAACAGGGCCAGAGAGTCTCAGCTCAGCTCTGTTATTTTGAAAAGTCAGGAATAGTGCTGACTTTCCTATTCCTTTTCTTTGTTTCTAAAATAAGAGCGCTACTAAATTTTTACAGAGAATTGGGCTACATAGGAAATATCTCACACTCAGTCTCTGGAAAGATGGGACACCCAAGCTCTCAAAAAAGGAAGGAGAGAGTGAAGGCCACACATTCCTCTTCTGTGTCTCCATTGTGGGGGTTGGGAGGAGGATCAACCATGGGAAGCATGGATTCTGAACTCCTTTCCACCAACCACCCCCTGGAAACTGGTCTTGGGCCACTGGTGTTGGTGTTACTGAGCCCAAGCTCACTCTGCTTGCTGCATGAAGGTCGATAAATCTGGAGGTAAGGTGCTAAGGCAAGGAATAATAACCTTATTTGGAAGGCCAGTAGACTAGTGTCTCCAAGAAACCTTGAATTCTGGATGCCAATTTCTTTTATAGAACAGAAAGAGAGAGAACAGATGAGGAAGTAAAGTAAAAAGATCATTATTCTGTCTGGCTTGGCCAGCATCAGGAAGTGGATGCCTTAATTTTTTCTTTTCTACAGCTGTTCATAGGTGGGCATGATCAGATTGTCTCCCTATGAGCTGAACAAAGGCACTTTAACATGCAGGCAGAGGGTCAGGGTTCCCTGAGGCGGGTTATTATGTATGATTACAATAACAGCAATGAAAAGCAAAAGTTAAAGAAACAAGTCCAATAAGGAGTCAGTTTTTGCTCTTCCTTGTTACACTGGGAACCAGTGGTTACTTGATTTCTCCTCCCTCACTACACCCAGAATCCTTCAGTCTTGGGATGTAGCATGTATGGATCCTCAAAGGCTCAGTGGTCCATGATTGAGTAGCCAGGTTCCCTAGAGGCAGCCACTCGCATAATGCGGCCTCCTCAGGCTCCCTCCTTCCCTTCTAGACTCTTCCTGTTTCTCGTTCCTCTTCCCTAGGCATTATATACCCTAATAAAATAATATAAGCCTTCATCTCACCCTCTGCCCTCTGATGAACCCAGGGTAAATCAATTATGTATGTGAATATGGGAAAAGAGAACAGGTTTGATTGATTCGTGTTTTTAGGAAATAGTTTAGTGGCCTGAGAGTCCAGTCCATGACAGAGGGGCTCCAAAATGATACATGGAAAGCTACTTGACAGTCTCAAGTGTCATATTGTTTGAATATGCACCAGTCCCTTTGGCCAGTGACAAATCTGCTCTGTGCCTTCCTTGGCATCCCTCAGCTTCCCACTCTGCCCCCTGGCACAATCTCCTCCATCACTAACCTTACTCTAGACAGAGACTGCTTTGATTTGGACCCTTCTAGAAGCAAATCCTGAGACCAGCTTATAAGAGTAAGTCGTTTATATGGCAGCTGATGTGAGGTAAGCCTGGTAGTGGTTTAGGGAAGGAAGACGGGGAAAGGAAAGCAAGGAATAAAGGATATGAAACAAATGAGTTACCATTACGGACAACTGGAGCTCAGTCCCACTAGGGGACTCTTAGGATGGTATAGAACGCACCTGAAACTTATCCTGCTGGACAGGTGGGAGAGTCAGGGAGTTCATACACCGATTCTTACGTTACTTTTGCTGAGGGCTTCTCCCGAGGACATGTGAGCATTACTTCTCTGATGCAGTGTACCCTGTGTAGGTAGAGAAGGACAATGGAGTCCAAGAAAGCCCTAGGGCTTAGAACACTATGCTCCTCAGGTATGTTGACTGTGCAGGCAAGTTTGAGAAATGCAGGTGCAAATATAGTAACCAGAAAGCTCCAGGGCCTCACCAATGGACTGATCCCCAAACTCACCTCTGCAAAGTCCTCTCAGCAGTTTCTCCTGAGCTGAAATAGGCCCGTTGTCTCGTGCGCCCATGCCCTCCGACTCGTTACTACTGAACACGTGTGGTTCCTTTTCTCTTTTATGATCTTAAGGAAGGCAAAGTGCATTATCAAGAAAGTACTAAGAACCCCCGTTCATTTTGTAATTCTGCCCCTAAAAGACTTTATTGCAGCCTGGTCATACAGTGTACGATACAGTAAGTCTGCTTAAAATGACAAGTTACTAACAGCAACCCCACCCCCCACACACAGCACTGAAATGGTGTTAGACTCTCCTTTCCCCGCTTTCATTCTGGTAAAGAGATGTCCACACTGGATTTTCTAAAGGCTGAAGCTTTCCTTGTAATATGTTCTCTCTCTCTTTCTCTCTTACAAAAATCAGTAAGTATAGCGATTAGAATTTCAGGCTCAAGAAGAATCATTCACTTGGGGATTCCAAAGAGGAACCCATACAGAGTAATAATTCAGATCTATAAGCTTTTAGGAGACTAACTTAAAAACAAGAGATAATTTTGGAAAGGGGATAAGGTGAGGGTACATCTCAAGGTCTAAGATAAAGAATGGAATCTTGACAGCTTACTGTGACTAGGCTGGCTTTACTTCATGCCTTAGACAGAGTAATTGCCACTGGGTCTAAAGCTGACTGAAAGCAGGCACTGAGGCCTTGGGGGCGTTGGAAGGGGATTCAGAGAGCGCATCAGGGGACTTAAGCTCTGTGTGGTGTGCCCTGAGTGTATTACTTACCTGTGGATGCATAACAAATTGCCACAAGCTTAGTGGCTTAAAGCAACACACACAGTTTGTTTGGCTCAGGAATCCAGTTAGAGCTTAGCTGGACCTTCTGCTTAGGGTCTCACAATGCTGTAATCAAGGTGTCATTTTGGCTTGTTCAGTATTGGAGCTTGCGGTCTTCTTCCAAACACACATGGTTGTTGGCAGAATTCTGTTTCTTGTGGGTTTTCTGTTGTTGTTGATCAGTTGCTAAGTCATATCTGACTCTTTGGGACCTCATGGAGTGCAGCATGCCAGGTTTCCTTGTTGTTCACTCCTAAAGTTTGCTCAAACTCGTGTCCATTGAGTCAGTGATGCTTTCCAACCATCACATCATCTGTTTCCCTTTTCTCCCCCTGCCCTCAGTCTTTCCTAACCTCAAAGTTTTTTTCCATTGAGTCAGCTCCTTGAATCAGGTGGCCAAAGTTTCAGCTTCAGCATCAGTCCTTCTAGTGAATATTCAGGGCTGATTTCCTTTAGGATTGATTGGTTTGATCTCCTTGAAGTTCAAGGCACTCTCAAAAGTCTTCTCTAACACCACAGTTTAAAAGCATCAATCCTTTAGTGCTCAGCCTTCTTCATGGTCCAACTTTCACATCCATATATGACTACTGTAAAAACCATTACTTTGACTATATGGATGTCTGCTTTTTAGTGTGCTTGTGGTTGCAGGACTGAGGTAGCCTTGCTGCCTCACTTGGGTCCACTTTCATCCTAGGTATCACCTACTGCTCTTTGCCATTTGGCTTTCTGAACTTAGCAGCTTACTTATTCAAGGCCAGCAGAATGATTTCTTGGCTCAGGGCTGGCCCAGCCTCCTTTTTAAGGGCTTTGATTAATCTAAACCTACCTGATTAATTTAGGTCCACTCTGGAAAAATCTCCTTTTACAGAATCGATTGGTTTAGGATTTAAATTACATCTGTAAGACCACTTCACCTTTGCAATATTCCATTAGCTAGAGGTAAGGGACTGATCCCATCCACAAACAAGGAGAGGGAGTTATACAGAGGCCAGGATATCAGAAGGTGATGGTTATTGGGGGTTGTTTCTGGGTCTGTCCCCCCAAACTGAGGGGATTATGGTAGAGGCTTGAATGTGTCATCAAGATGATGGCATAGTGGGCAAAAAGTCTGGTTCTTTTCCTGTTTTTTAGCTTCGAAAAGGCCCATTATTCTTTCATGAACCCACTGACAAGCAGAGAGAGATGCAGTAATTATGAGTATTAATAAAAAATACTCAAAATTTGGACAAAAGCAAAAGGAAGGGAGTGGCTTGATTCTTCAGTGCTATATGGAGATGCGTGCCCACCCAGGGATTGAGCAGCTGCTTGTTTTTAACTCATGGTTGGACAGAGGAGCTTCAGGGGTAATAGTCCATAGGGTTGCAAAGAGTCAGACACAACTTAGTGATGAAACTGCAACATCTTGCTATTGATTAGAGGCCCCAGACTTAAGCTACATACTATCTTGCAGAACTGTATTCAGTTGAGATGGAAATTCTTTCTGATAACTTTAACAGGTCACCTCAAAAGTTATGGTTTATCACCCTCTTAGACATTCAATTCAGTTGAGTCACTAAATCATGTTCGACTCTTTGTGACCTCTTGGACTGCAGCACGCCAGGATTCCCTGCCCATCACTAACTCCTGGAGATTGCTCAAACTCATGTCCATCGAGTCAGTTATGTTATCTAACCACCTCATCCTCTGTCATCACCTTCTCTTCCTGCCTTCAATCTCTCTCAGTATCAGGGTCTTTTCCAATGAGTCAGTTCTTCACATCACGTGGCCAAAGTATTAGAGTTGTAGCTTCAGCATCAGTCCTTCCAGTGAATGTTCAGGAATGATTTCCTTTAGGATGGACTGGTTGGATCTTCTTGCAGTCCATGGAACTCTCAAGAGTCTCCTCAAACACCACAGTTCAAAAGTATCAACTCTTTGATGCCCAGCTTTCTTTATAAGTCCAGCACTCCCTGCCATACATGACTACTGGAGAAAAACATAGTTTTGACTAGACAGACATTTGCTGGTAAAGTAATGTCTCTGCTTTTTAATATGCTGTCTAGGTTGGTCATAGCTTTTCTTCCAAGGAGCAAGTGCTTTTAGTTTCATGGCTACAATCACCATCTGAAGTGACTTTGGAGCCCAAGAAAATACAGTCTGTCACTGTTTCCATTGTTTTCCATCTATTTGCCATGAAGTGATGGGACTGGATGCCGTGTTCTTAGTTTTTTGAATGTTGAATTTTAAGCCAGCTTTTTCACTGTCCTTTTTCACTCTCATCAAGTAGCTCTTTAGCTCCTCTTCACTTTCTGCCATAAGGGTGGTGTCACCTGCATATCTGAGGTTATTGATATTTCTCCTGGCAATCCTGATTCCAGCTTGTGCTTCATCCAGCCTGGCATTTTGCATGACATACTCTGCATATAAGTTAAATAAATAGGGTGACAATATGCAGCCTTGATGTACTCCTTTCCCAATTTGGAACCAGTCTGTTGTTCCATGTCCAGGTCCAACTGCTGCTTCTCGACCTGCATACAGATTTCTCAGGAGGCAAGTAAGGTGCTCTGGGATTCCCATCTCTTGAAGAACTTTTCATAGTTTATTGTGATCCACACAACTAAAGGCTTAGTCACAATCAATAAAGCAGAAGTAGATGTTTTTCTGGAACTCTCTTGCTTTCTGATCCAATGAATGTTGGCAATTTGATCTCTGGTTCCTCTGCCTTTTCTAAATCCAGCTTGAACATCTGGAATTTCACTGTTCATGTACTGTTGAAGCCTGACTTGGAGAATTTTGAGCAATTCTTTGCTAGCATGCGAGATGAGTGCATTTGTTCAGTAGTTTCCTTTATGGTGCAACTGGTAAAGAATCCTTGTGGCTCAGCTGGTAAAGAACTTGTCTGCAATGCGGGAGACCTGGGTTCAATCCCTCGGTTGTGACGATACCCTGGAGAAGAGAAAGGTTATCCACTCCAGTATTCTGGCTTGGAGAATTCCATATAATCTATTGGGTTGCAAAGAGTCAGACACAACTGAGCAATTGTCACTTTCTTTGACATTAAGCAGTGTTACATATATCATTGAAATCCTATCCTCATCTGCCTTTATTAACTTACCTATAAATACTTATCTTCTCAAATATTCTTTGGGTTGTTTTTAACACCTCACTGTTTCTCTCAGTAATTAATGAGTTGAACAAATCTCTGACATGTGTTCATTTTATATTTGCCTGTGCATTATTATCTTTTGAAAGCTACACTTTAACAATAGTATGGAATTTTTTATCAACCAAGCAGGAGAATTGAGCTTAGTATTTGATTCTGAGAAATAAAGCAAAGTGAATTTTTTACCCAATATTTTGGGGTATAATTCACAGCCTCCACGATCCTCTCAAATTCTGAGAGGAAATAAATTTCCTTGCTATGTTCTTTTGATGGCGAAGAAAGGATACAAGTCTACCAGTAGCCTTCCAACTTCTTTCTGTGCACTTATAAAAGCCTGATCTATAGTCTGTAGGATTGAAAGAATGATACTTAACTACCAGGTTTGGCACGGATGGTAGCAGTGGTGAAACAGTGAGACTAGAGTCATTCATTGTGCAAAGCACACAGGTCAGAGACCATGTCCAAATGCTTCCCTGAGAAATATCTCAGACTGAGTGCTCACTGACATGGTAGAATTCCAACAGAATCCTTGCATAGTGTTCAAGTCAAGAACCTTGATCTGGTTCTTGACATATGCAATATAATCTGATGAAATATAAATTTGTCTAGTAAATTAAATTTATGTATAAATATGTATGTCCTTTATTATACTTAGTCTATCCATTATCCATTGTATACACACATATAGACTCACAGATACGTGTGTGGTTCCCGCATATGCAGAATCCAGAAAAAGGTGTTAAAGTCAAATTTTGTCTAGAATAAGGGCATGCAGGTTTTGAGAGAGATTCTGTTTTCTAACAAAAGTCCTTGAATGTTGTAACATCTTATTTCATTGCTTAAAAGCCTCTTGTTCTTAATTATTTTCTTAGCTAAGACTTAAGGATTTAAGGAACAAAATAGTTTTATCTTAAAATATAACTAATGTTAAGAAATCTAGATGGAATATCTAGAATTTAAAAGATTTTTCCCCATTAATATGGAATCATGAATTATAGCACAGAAGCTGAATTCAGAACAAGAAGACTTTGGTTATATTTTTAGTTCATCTACTTATTGATTAATCAGGTTAGTTCAAAGCTTATTATTAATGAATTTTTAAAATGCAAGCTACAATGATATGCTAGAGATATAAGATGGGTTAGAAAATGAATTTTCAGTTATCTGTTGTATATCCATTCATCCCAAAACTTGGTGGCTTAAAGCAATGACTGTCTTCAGCTCAGTTCAATTGCTTAGTCATGTTCAAGTCTTTGCGACCCCATGGACTGCAGCATGCCAGGTTTCCATGTCCATCACCAACTCTCACAGTTTACTCAAACTCGTGTCCATTGAGTCGGTGATGCCATCCAACCCCATCCAACCATCTCATCCTCTGTCATCCCCTTCTCCTCCTGCCTTCAATCTTTCCCAACATCAGGGTCTTTTTCAATGAGTCAGTTCCTCACATCATGTGGCCAAAGTATTGGAGTTTCAGCTTCAGCATCAGTCCTCCCAGTGAATATTCAGGACTGATTTCCTTTAGGATTGGCTGGTTTGATCTCTTTGTAGTCCAAGAGACTGTCAAGAGTGTTCTCCAACCCCACAGTTCAAAAGCATCAATTATTCGGCACTCAGCTTTCTTTATAGTCCAAGTCTCACATCCATACATGACTACTGGAAAAACCATAGCCTTGACTAGTCAGATCTTTGTTGGCAAAGTAATGTCTCTGCTTTTTAATATGCTGTCTAGGTTGGTCATAACTTTTCTTCCAAGGAGCAAGCATCTTTTAATTTTATGGCTGCAGTCACCGTATGCAGTGATTTTGGAGCCCAAAAAAAATAAAGTCTGTCACTGTTTTCACTGTTTCCCCACCTATTTGCCATGAAGTGATGGGACCAGATGCCATGATCTTAGTCTTCTGAAGGTTGAGTTTTAAGCCAACCGTTTCAATCTCCTCTTTCACTTTCATCAAGAGGCTCTTTAGTTCTTCACTTTCTGCCATAAGGGTGATGTCATCTGCATAGCTGAGATTATTGATATTTCTCCTGGCAATCTTGATTTCAGCTTATGCTTCATCCAGCCCAGCATTTCTCATGATGTACTCTGCATAGAAGTTCAATAAGCAGGATGACATTATACAGCCTTGACGTACTCCTTTCCTGATTTGGAACCAGTCTGTTGTTCCATGTCCAGTTCTAACTGTTGCTTCCTCACCTGCATACAGATTTCTCAAGAGGCAGGTCAGGTGGTCTGGTATTCTGATCTCTTTAAGGATTTTCCACACTTTGTTGTGATCCACACAGTCAAAGGCTTTGGCATAATCAGTAAAGTGGACGTAGATGTTTTTCTGGAACTCTCTTGCTTTTTTGATTATCCAACGGATGTTGGCAGTTTGGTCTCTGTTTCCTCTGCCTTTTTTAAATCCAGCTTGAACATCTGGAAGTTCACAGTTCACATAGTGTTGAATCCTGGCTTGGAGAACTTTCAGCATTATTTTACTAGTGTGTGAGATGAGTGCAATTGTGCATTCTTTAAGCATTCTTTGGCATTGCCTTTCTTTAGGATTGGAATGAAAACTGACATTTTCCAGTCCTGTGGCCACTGCTGAGTTTTCCAAACTTGCTGGCATATTGAGTGCAACACTTTCACAGTCTCATCTTTTAGAATTTGAAATAGCTCAAATGGAATTCCATCACCTCTACTAGCTTTGTTAGTAGTGATGCTTCCTAAGGCCCACCTGACTTCACATTCCAGGATGTCTGGCTCTAGGGGAGTAATAATACCATCATGATTATCTGGGTCATGAAGACCTTTTTTCTATAGTTCTTCTGTTTATTCTTGCCGCCTCTTCCTAATATTTTCTGCTTCTGTTAGGTTCATACCATTTCTGTCCTTTATTGTGCCCATCTTTGCATGAAATATTCCCTTGGTATCTCTAATTTTCTTGAAGAGATCTCTAGTCTTTCCCATTCTATTGCTTTCTTCTACTTCTTTGCATTGATCACTGAGGCAGGCTTTCTTATCTCTTCTTGCTATTCTTTGGAACTCTGCATTCAAATGAGTATATCTTTCCTTTTCTCCTTTGTCCTTTTCTTCTCTTCTTTTCACAGCTATTTGTAAGGCATCCTCAGGCAACTAATTTGCCTTTTTGTATTTCTTTTTCTTGGTGATGGTGTTGATCCCTGCCTCCTGTACAATGTCATGAACGTCAGTCCATAGTTATTCAGGCACTCTGTCTATCAGATCTAACTCCTTGAATCTATTTGTCACTTCCACTGTATGATCATAAGAGGTTTGATTTAGGTCATACCTGAATGGTCTAGTAGTTTTCCCTACTTTCCTCAATTTAAGTCTGAACTTGGTAATAAGGAGTTCACGATCTGAGCCACAGTCAGCTCCTGATCTTGTTTTTGCTGACTATATAGAACTTCTTTATCTTTGGCTGCAAATAATATAGCCAATCTGAATTCGGTATTGGCTATCTGGTGATGTCCATGTGTAGAGTCTTCTCTTGTCTTGCTGGAAGTGGGTGCTTGCTATGACCAGTGTTTTCTCCTGGCAAAACTCTATTAGCTTTTGCCTTGCTTCATTCTGTACTCCAAAGCCAAGTTCCCCTGTTACTCCAGGTATTTCTTGACTTCCTACTTTTGTATTCCAGTCCCCTATAATGAAAAGGATATCTTTTTTGCATGTTGGTTCTAGAAGGTCTTGTAGGTCTTCATAGAACCATTCAACTTCAGCTTCTTCAGCATTGCTGGTCGGGACATAGACTTGGATTACTGTCATATTGAATGCTTTGCTTTAGAAATGAACAGAGATCATTCTATAATTTTTGAGATTGCATTCAAGTACTGAATTTTGGACTCTTTTGTTGACTATGATGGCTACTCCATTTCTTCTAAGGGATTCTTGCCCACAGTAATATGTATAATAGTCATCTGAGTTAAATTCACCCATTGCGGTCCGTTTTAGTTTTATTTCCTCATAATTCTGGAATCTGGGCTGGACGTTGCTGGGATGTGCTCCTCCTGACCTCCCTTGAAATCTCCATAAGGGTACAGTGGTTTGGAGGCTAAACTGGGTCTGGACAACGCAGAAGGACTTCACTCAGAAATCTGGTCCTTCTGTGCCAGTCTTCTTGGTGTTTTTTGTCACCTGGTCTCATCACACAGCAGCCTAGCCCGTCTTTATTACAGCGTGGGAACTGGTTAAAAGAGTGATATCGAGAAACAAGACCATATCTACTTGTACTGTGTTTATTAATGTCCCATTGGTGATGGCAAGTCACATGGCCAAGGCAGTCCATGCTGATGAAAATACACAATAGTGGGAATAGCAGGACGTGAGTGTCACTGAATATAATCAAAGTAACAATCTACTCCAAGTGGTTCTAACTCAACCATTGATTTTATTTATTTATTTACCTGCATTGGGTCTGAGTTGCATCATGTAAGACCATTCATTGAGGCACAGACTTCTCTCTATTTGGGGTTGGTCTCTAGATTCTGTGGGCCCAGTAGTTTCAGCAGGCAGGCTTAGTTGTCTGGTGGTATGTAGTTCCCAGACCAGGAATTGAACCCAAGTCCCCTGCCTTGGAAAGGAGATTCTTAACCACTGGACCACCAGGGAAGTCCCAATCATTGATTTTCAAAGTGTGTTCTTTTGAATCTCTGGAACTCTAAACAACCCTTCAAGGAACATGGTAAAGCCCCACTTCAGCTACAAGAATTTCATGTGTAAATACTGGGCATTAACAGTTAAAATTTCTATTGAGAAAAGTGTTCTACTGTCAAGAGAATATATATATTTTACAATCATTAAGCTAGATGATCTCTTGCAAGTTAAACATTTTATGATTTTGTGACTCTGGGAGTTCTCAGGCCACTTAGTTGATCTGTCCTTGGATGATAGCACCTATTCTTATCTATTTCACTGGTTTCCTGCCAAGATGGGTGCAATAATGTCTCTATGTCACATAGAGGTCTTCAACAGAGACAGTGAACGCACCTATTGAATTTCAATCTGCTTTCTGCATCACATCCTACACGGGAAATACCTCCTCCATTTAGAAAGTTAATATCCATAATTATGAACACTTGTGAATTTAGAGACACATGTTAACATTAAAGAAATCAGTAATGTGAACATATATTCACTTGAAATGGCCTCTCCTGTGTATGTGACTGTAGTATTATTTTGCCCCTGTTAAGAGCAGACACTTGATTATTTCTAAAATTATAGGTTTTAACAAATAATAACCACAACAGCTACCAGCTCTCAAACCCTTATCATGTTTTAGGTACTGTGCAAATCACTTTTCATTTCATCCCTCTAATTTTACACAACTCTTGCCAAGTTGATATTATTATTATCTCCATGGAGTGAACAAGGAAGATGAGACTTAAAAACGGATCCAAATCCATGCAGCCCTTGTGATCCGGTGGTTAAGAATCTGTCTGCAAGTGCAGGGGATAAGTTCAGTCCCTAACCCAGGAAGGTCCCATATGCCTTGGAGCAACTAAGCCCATGCACCATAATTACTGAAGCCCAGGCACCCTAGAGCCCATGCTCCATGATGAGAGAAGCCACCACAATGAGGAGCCCATGGACTGCAACTAGAGAAAGCCTGCACACAGCAATGAAGACTCAGCTCAGCCAAATACATAAATATAAAACACAAAACAAACAAAAAGCAAATCCATGAAGCTAAGAAGTTGGTGACAGAGCTGGGACATGAATCCAGAAGTTTCAGGCCACAAACCAGACCTCTTCTCCTCCACCATGCTGTGGTCCTGCAGACCTCACTGAGCTCTTGTGATCAAAGAGTTATGCTGAGATATGAGGTCTCAGTACTAAGAGAAGGAACACACCTGTCTGGATAAAGCGAAAAGTGAAAGTTGCTCAGTTGTGTATGACTCTTTGAGTCCCCATGGACTATACAGTCCATGGAATTCTCCAGGCCAGGATAATGGAGTGGGTAGCCTTTCGCTTCTCCAGGGGATCTTCCCAACCCGGGAATCGAACCCAGGCCTCCCGCATTGCAATCAGATTCTTTACCAGCTGAGCCACAAGCTGGACTCTTTGTTGTCTACAGCATGGTTCTCCAGCTTGACTATCCAGTGAAATAACCCAGGGAACTTTTATCAAATGCTGATGCTTGATCCTGCCTTCTCCATTCCTGATTGAAAGTGGTCTTGGTGCAGCCTAGGCATTGGGTTTCTTAAAAACTTCCCAAATAGTTCTAACTCAGCAGCATGGAGTGAGAACCACTGACTTAGAGGAGCCGCATGTGGCCTCCAAGAACCAGTTGTAAGGCCCTGCCTGTTTCATTTCATTGCAGAGAAAATACTTCTGCATAGAATGCTCTCACTTGTTTTCTCTTTGAAAAGCTCTTATTCAGGGTTCAAAACCCAGGCCCAGTAAACAGAAGGAAATAATCAAAAGGAAAAAAAATCTGCAAACATTTAGCCTGACATTATCAAAATACCTGGACTTATGATCACTAGCTGCCCCCACATCCTGATAGCCTATACCTGAAAAACCCAGCTGCTTAAGTCTTAGGCTGGGCCCCATTCACCACAATCCTTTTTGGGCCTCTTACTTTTAGAAGAGATTTACAATCACATCAGTTTCTGGGGATCCACTGGCAGGTGACTGAGGGAGAGGGAATGATGCCAGTTCTTCAACTTCATTCTTTTATTCTGATCTGCTCTGATCAGACAAACCTAGTGAGGAAGCAGAGGGCTTCAGTCCTGATGGCTGGCAGCACCAGTGAGGTTCCCATGTGTCTTTGCTCACAGGGGGAGGATGTACTTTGTTTATTTATGAAGATAGGGAAGCTTACTCTCATCACTTCACCCCAGAAAACTACTTGGATCTTAGGAGGTATGAAAAAGATCCAGGCAAATGTTGAAACTAAAAAACACATAGGTATATATTTCCCAAACATCATACTCAAAAGAACTTAAATTCTCCCAAGTTCTACCTTACTTATTAAAACCTATTATGACCTTGTTTTTAAGAATGAAAAGGGTTAGATTCGTTCTGAAAGCTTCTCTAATTGTTTGTTTTACATTCATGTCTCTCACAAAGTAAATTACAAGCTTCTTGAGAATTGTGCTTCCAACTGTGTGATTCTATCAGCATCAAGGTCATCATCCTTATCTCTGTAGCTCACACTTATGTAGAATTTACCATCTGCTGGGTACTCCTCTAAGAATGTTAAACATAGGTATTCATTTATGTGTTTTATATTTTATGATAACCCCACAAGGAAAGTAACTATGATTATCCCCATTTTACAGATTAGAAACCTGAGACATAGAGCATTGATTGATTTTATTTACCACAGGGTACTTAGTTAATAAGTAGAGGAATATTGTAATGACCCCAGGATTCTAGCTCAGAGTCTAGAGTCTTAATCTGTACACTATGCCATTTGGGGGGCACATTTGTAAAATGTGAAGAAGTTGTAGCTATTTTCAACAGATGATATATGATTTATTTTTATTTATTGCACTCAAGAGATATATGACAGTGAAGCTTCATTGCTAAGGTTTGAAAAAGACAATGGAGAAAAAAAAACTCCCATAAATATGCATATGCAACATGTAATCTACAAATGAGGATGAAATATCAGCGGGATTCACCCAAATGTTGACCAAGTCATTTGGGGTTGATGGTGTTATGGATGGCTTCTATTTTGTCCTTTGTTCTGTTTTGGCTTTTAAAAAATATTTGCTACGCTTATATGGCATAATTCTATAGTGTGCATTAGTTCATTATCAGAAGGTACAAAGGCAGCTTACAAGAGTTTTAATCAGGTATAAAATTGACTGAAAGTATAAAATATATCCCCCTCCTCCACTCCCTCACTCCTGCTTCCTCACACAGGCCTCCACCTGCAGTAGGCCCTGGCAACGGCCTCTGACAGTTATGGGACTGGTCATTTTAATTTGCATTCTGATTTAAAGTCATGGGGCATTTTATTATATAATTGTGACCAGATATGTCATGGTGCTGGCTAAGGTTTTTCATCCAGGGGCAAGGGAAGAAGCAACACTGAATAGATCATAAAAGAAAATAGAAGAGAAAATAAATTTCCTTTTATGATTAACCCACTCCTGCTATGAGTTATGCTCTTCATTTAACGTTTGTTATTTGTTTGCATATATATACATACATGTGTATCCATACCTAAATAGATCTCTTTCTTCATATATATATATGTATATATATAAGTGTTAGTTGCTTAGTCATGCCCAACTCTTTGGGACCCCATGGACGGTAGCCCACCAGGCTCCTCTGTCCATGGAATTTCCCAGGCAAGAATACTGGAGTGGGTTGCCATTTCCATCTCCAGGGGAGCTTTCCAATCCAGGGATGGAATGTGGGTCTCCTGCTTTACAGACAGATTCCTTACTACCTGAGCCCCCAGGGAAACCCTTTTGTGTATATATACATACACACACACACACACACACGTAGCTTTGGATTCCCAAAGAGCTGGACATGACCGAGCAACTGTTTTGCTTACTGCTTTATGTAAAAATCTACTTGTGTTAAAATATTATGCATTAAGCTTAATGAACACAATCTACTTATCTACCTTTTAAAAACCTGAAAAAAAGGTTTTAGCTACTTTTCTACAATTTCTGGATCTGGGACTGATATTTCTTCTGATTTTGGCAGTACATTGAGATCAACCTTGATAAGACACAGATTTACTCAGTTATATATGTCCAAGTGTTATGGGGAGCTGTAAAAAGTCACCCAATTAGCTTTCCTGTCACCAAGGAAGGCTCTCTGTGTAGGGGGTAACATTTGACCTTGGCCTTGAAAGGTGAACAGACAGGTGGCTTGTCAGAGTAGTTAAATGTAAGAACTTGAGTCAGAAAAGCCTAGATTTGAATGCAATGTTCATTTCTTATCAGCTGAGGGTGACAGGATGATCTTTCTAAATGAAGTTGCAAAATGGGGATTATCATTATTTAATTTCACATGCCTAATTACACAGATTTGTAACATATAGTATTATTAATTATAGATTTACAATAATAATATAAGCATCTTACCTCAGGATTTATGAGCATTAAAAGACATAACTCGAACCAATATGCCAAACATAAGGCCTGAGTACTAGGAAGCATTCAAGAAGTAGAAAACAGCTGCTCCCACCACCCCAAGTTCACCAGATCCTAAAGTAAGGTAAAAGCTATGGTTTTTCTAGCACTCATGCACGGATGTGAGAGCTGGACAATAAGAAAGGCTGAGTGCCAAGAATTGATGCCTTTACAGTGCAGTGCTGGAGAAGACTCTTTCAAGTCCCTTGGACTGAAAGGAGATCAAACCTGTCAATCCTAAAGGAAGTCAACCCTGAATATTCATTGGAAGGACTGATGCTGAAGCAGAAGCTCTAATACTTTGGCCACCTGATGTGAAGCATCGACTCATTAGATAAGACCCTGATGGTGGGAAAGATTGAAGGTGGGAGGAGAAGGGGACCAACAGAGGATGAGATGGTTAGATGACATCACCGACTTAATGGACATGAGTTTGAGCAAACTGTGGGAGAGAGTGAAGGACAGGGAAGCCTGCTATGCCACAGTCCATGGGGGGTTGCAAAGAGTAGGACATGACAGAGTGACTAAACAACAACAAAAGTAAGGCAGTATGCTCCCAGGCAGAAGGAAGAGCATGTGGTTGTGAGTTTATATGTGTACAGATGAGGACACACAGAGGCCGAGGGAGAAAGCTTCTGTAAGATGGTTTGATACATGGGAATGGAACATCAGCTGATGAAAACAGGAATGTTAGACCCAAGATCAGAACTTTGGCATCTTCACCCAGGTCTGTGCAGCCTCCTTCTTGGTTTCATCTGCATCCCTCCATCTCTGGAAAGACTGCCTCATAGCACATTATAAAGCTTCCCAGAGCAAGTCAGAGTGGCACTGGGAGATGGAATGGGCCCCCTCCCTAGTAATGATGATCCCCACACAGCCTTTTACTTTGGAATTAATCTTTCATTAAGAGACAAAATTATGTCCAAACACTTTGGGGAACTTTTGCTTACCATTACATGAGCCATGGGAAGCCCAGGCTCCTTTCCAGGGTCAGAGGAAATCTCCTTCTAACATTACCTTTGGAAGCTGAGACTCTAAGGGAGACTAGAGTATTATTTTCTTTTTTTGGTGGCTTGTGAATGAGAAATATACTGTTGACTACTTTCTAAATCCCCTCTGTTTCTGCAGGCTGCTGGAAGAAACTCCAGGTTTGGGTGGCCCTATAAACCAGAAGGAGCAATCTTAAAAAGGATTTGGGAACTGAGGTATGCTCATGCTTTTTGAAGAAACCAGAGCTGTGAGTGAAGATCAGAGAAAGGAAAGCATCTTGAGCCTTCAGTGGA
Source organism: Odocoileus virginianus (assembly GCF_023699985.2). Classification (NCBI taxonomy): domain Eukaryota; kingdom Metazoa; phylum Chordata; class Mammalia; order Artiodactyla; family Cervidae; genus Odocoileus; species Odocoileus virginianus. Next base: position 4,971,627 of record NC_069682.1, read on the forward strand.
GCTGCTAGAAAAGAAATGCTGATCAACATTTCCAAAATACATGAGTTGAATCTGAAAAAGAGTAGATATATGTGGGCTTCCCTGGTGGCTCAGTTGGTAAAGCATCTGCCTGCAATGCAGGAGACTGCCTATCGGGGCCCCAGGTTCGATCACTGGGTCAGGAAGATCCCCTAGAGAAGGAAATGGCAACTCATTCCAGTAATCTTGCTTGGGAAATCCCATAGACAAAGGAGCATGGTGAGTCAGACATGATTTAGCAACTAAATCACTGACTACCATTCAGTATAATTGAACCGCTGCACACCTAAATCTAACAGAACATTGTAAATCAATTATACTTCAATATTAAAATAATAATAATACATGAGTTGAGGGCCTGTTTGCAAAGCGCTGTGTAGGGCCTGAATTCTGCCCTTGAAGCTCTCATAATCTAATGGATATGAAGAGGCTCCCACAGCAGAACTTCAGAGACCGGCATGTTTCTTGGTAAGCGTGGAATGAGAGGTCTGGGTAGGGACAGGAGGTGATCTCTAGGTACTGTGATGGGGCGAGCTGGACACACATAGGTCTGAAAGGATGGATGCATATATTACATGACAACAGGTGTGAGATATCCCACCATTCCTGCAGTGGTGGGGAGCTCAGAAACATGAATACAGCTTCTGGTGCTCCTGGGGATTCCAGCTATGAAACTGGCTGGAATGGAAGGTTAGGTCCAGGGCCATTTTGGGAAATTAAACCCTGCACACAGGTAAAGGGAAGTCTGGGTAGTGAATGAGAGCACTAGATCCAGAGATTAATAAAGGCTCAGCACCCGACAGGGTCCTTTCTGAGTTGGCTGTCCCTGGGCATGTTTCTTAAACACTCAGCATAAAAAGGCTACAAGTAGCAGGTACTCAGAACTCAGTGAGATAGTCCCTGTAAGTAATTGTACCTTATCTGGCACATGATAAATATTTGTAGACTGTTCTACTGTGTTATGATTGGCCAGCTCTTCTTCCAACAAAGTCAGTAAAATGTGACTAATATACAAACATCCAGAACAATTCTCCTTTTCTAATTTTGGATGTTGATTTCATTTGTAAACCATGTGTGTGAGTCTGGGGAGAGACTTGGAAGTTGAGAAAGGAGAGGTGTGAGGCTTTGGTGGGATTTAGAGGGAAGGTAAGCCAGAAACCAAAGAGACTCATCTTGATGGGACCTGAGGCTGAGAACTGCACACAAATGGGGAGGTTTGGAGGGAATGGAGCTTTAGCTCCATAGTCGATTAAATTTTTCATTGACAGAGATTCTTTCTAATTAAAAAAATATTTTAAAAAATTGGCTCTTCCAGGCAGTATATATGATTTTAGTCCCCCAACCAGGGATTGAACCCATGTTCCCTACTTTGGAAGCACAGAGTCTTAATCACTGGACCACCAGGGAAGTTCCAACAAAGATATTTTTTTAATAAAGGAAGGTAGGGATAGAAAGAGGCAAGGAATTATAGACAGTGATGATGGAAAGAAGGAGAGAGAGAACGAAGGGAAGGAGGGAAGATGGTGAGGGCAGGTGATGAAAAGGAGATAAGGGGGAAGAACGTGAGATAAGGGAGAAGTTATGGGAAGGAGGAAGGGATGGAGAGAGAGGGATGGAGGAAATACAATCCTGACCTGGAGGAGGATGAGCTTTTGACAAGTGACCTGTCTACCCTTTCCCCAGCGAGTATGCAAGCCAAGAATGAATACCTGTCTGGAATCCTTGCATGGATAGAAAGTTGGACTAAATGGCTTTTAAAGTCCTTTCCAAGTTCATCTTTTAAATGAAACTTCAGATTTTGAACAACTAGAGAATGCAAATATGTATTTTTTTTTTCACCTATGCTTTCTAATCGCAAAGAGCAAAACAAAAATGTTTTCCAAAGTTGTTGTATGCATAAAATTTGAGGCATCATTACTCCATGTCTAAGGCTGACAGATATACTGTTTCTTTCCCTCAAATTCTTTTAAACACATGACAGTTATGATTTGATCTCTTGTACTCCAGCTCTCACCGAACATTGAGAAATAGTTTATCAAAAATAGCAACCAAAACCTTCACTTAGTGTAATTTAGTGCCGCAACATTAGCCACGAATGCTTATTTTAAGTGGATTTAAAACATGTGTCCTGTCCTTGGGAATCTAGACCTTTCAGCACGTGTGACCAATTATATGCCTCTTTTCCACACAGCTTGATTTTTCCCATTTAAAAGATCAGCTTTAATTGCCACCTAGGTTTTGGGTCTTGCACATCCTTTTAATGTGGCTATTGAAATTTATTATTATTACACGTGGAACACTTGTTACATTATTGCCTTTGATTGAACTTGCATTTGCCAACTGACTCCCAATTCAAGGATAACGTGTGTTATCGATTCTCTTGGATGGATTTATTCAGAGAAGCAGAGATCAGATCTCTGTCTAGACCGGGAGGTTGAATCTCTGTCCAGACTGGGAAGCCTCTTTAGATTTCTACTGTTGACTGTGTGTTTCTGGGAATGCTCATATGTACTAACATTTAGTGTTATTTTATAGATTTGGAATGGTATTTTATTTATTTCTGGATTATATGTGAAAGGTTTCTGGAAGCACCCAGCTCCCTGGCCTTGCAGTGCATCTGTATTCTGAATGGAAAGTCTTTCCACAGGCATAGTCTATTCTGTTGTCCATTGGCTCACTTTCTCACAAGTATGATATTTTTCTTTTAAAATATTACATACTGGGAAATAATACTTTTTTTTTTGGTAAATTTATTTAAGATATTTGTTCATGTAGATTGAAAGCCAAGACACGGTGTAGAAGAACTTTTTGCACCGAGTGGAGATGTATCTGAATTGGGTGTGAGTTATGAAAATTGATGAGGTGAAGAATTTCCATTAGATTTTTATTTAACAGAAATACAAGATGGCTAATTTGAAACAAGTAAAAAAGAATGTGGTTGACTTATGGACCTTGCAAATGGGCAAATGATCTTTAATGTGGGGAATGACTTTGCCACACTGATTTAAGGCAGGATCAAAGCATTCCTGGGCTTCCCAGGTGGCTCAGTGGTAAAGAATCTACCTGCAATGCAGGAGACACAGGTTTGATCCTGGGTTGGAAAAATCCCCTGGAGGAGGAAATGCCAACCCACTCCAGTATTCTTGCCTGGAGAATCCTGTGGACAGAAGAGCCTGGAGAACTTCAGCCCATGGGGTCACAAAGAGCCAGTCACGACTGAATGACTGAGCATGCATGCATGCAAAGCATTCCTGGACTTTTCTGGAAGAACATGTTGGGTGAGTGACATTTTTGAGGAAGTGAGAAATTCATCGGGGGCTAGTTCCATCCAACATGGTTCAGAGTTTTGTCAGAACAGAAACTGGAGAGTAAGGCTGTAGACAAGTCCAGTCTCCTTACATTTAGGGGGAAAAGAATGGAGTTTTAGAGAAGAGAAACTTGTGGAATGTCTTATTGGAAGAGCATGAACTAGAAGGCCCACATGGCTTTTGAATTCATAGCCCCACAGCCGCCTCATGTTTGAGAATTCCCTCAAATGTGTCCAGGAATCAAACAGGCTCAACTCAAGTCAGCTTGGTGGGAGTGGGGGTGAGGAGGGGGAGTTCCCTGACTCTGTAGAGTAGCCTACATGTGAACCACAGGGAAGGGCTAGTACTTGCTGCCAGGGGAATATTAGCTCAGTTCTGACCTAACTCAGGCGAGGGGACTGCAATTGATAGGTTCTGAAAGTCTCTTTCTCTGGCCCTGATGCAGCAGACATTGGGTGTACTGTTGGTATTTAGTTAGTATTTGTTGAATGGCTGCATGCTTGCTCATTCTCTTCAGTCACATCCGTCTCTTTGGAACCCCATGGACTGTAGCCTCTCTCCATGGAGTTCTCCAGGCAAGAATACTGGAGTGGGTTGCCATTTCCTTCTTCAGGGGATCTTCCTGACCCAGGGATCAAACCTGGGTCTCCTGCATTGCAGGCAGATTCTTTGCTGTCTGATCTACCAGGGAAGCCTCTCTTCTGCCATATTGATTTTAATAAATCATTGCTTTTATTATATAACACACCTGTAAACACATAATCTTCATAGCATCTCATTTCCTCCAGGGTCAAGTTCAAACTCCCTTCTTTCACCTTGGTGTAGTGTCACATCCCTTAATCCATCAATTATCACAGATGGAACAATCTTTCAAGCCCTGTACTCTAATATTTCTATATGAAATCTTCTTTAATTAACCTAAACTTATCTCTTTCCTCTGATGAAGCTCACAACCAGAGTAGCCAGGATGTGCTACAAAATTAATTTCTGTTGTTCAGTTGCTAAGTCATGTCTAACTCTTTGCAACCCCATGGACTGTAGCACACCAGGCTTTCCTGTTCTTCACTTTCTCCCACAGTTTGCTCAAATTCATGTCCATTAAGTCAGTGATGTTATCTAATCATCTCATCCTCTGCACTCTCCTTTTCCTTTTGCCTTCGATCTTTCCTAGGATCAGGGACTTTCCAGTGAGGCGGCTCTTCACATCAGGTGGCCAAAGTATTGGAGCTTCAGCTTCAGCATCAGTCCTTCCAGTGAATATTCAGGGTTGATTTCCTTTAGGATGGACTGGTTTGATCTCCTTGTAGTCCAAGAGACTCTCAAGAGTCTTCTCCAGCAGCATGATTCGAAGGTGTCAATTCTTTGGTGCTCATCCTTTTTTATGGTCCAACTCTCACATCCATACATGACCACAGGAAAAGCCATAGCTTTAATATCCCCAGTGTGTATAAGTGTTAGTCGCTCAGTCATAGCAAAGTCATTCTTTGCAGCCATTACTACTATAGCTAGCCAGGTTCCTCTGTAATGGAATTCTCCAGGCAAGAATATTGGAGTGGGTAGCCATTCCTTTCTCCAGGGGATCTTCCTGACCCGGGGAGTGAAACTTACACAAGTCATGGGGATCTGTGACACAGTTATGGGGGCATTCTCAAAAAATTCATGTGTGGGACTGAGCCCTCCTTGCCCACAATGGTGACCTACTCTACTGGCTATTACCATGGACAGTTTGCAATCTCTTTTGGAGTAAACCTTTTCTCCCTTCCCTGTCTCACTCTCCCTTCTTCTACCCTGCCTTGTCCTTCCTGGAGTTACCTCCCAGATATGTGGCCTGCATCCAAGTCCTTATTTCAGGATTTGCATTTAAGAGAACCCAAAGTGAGACTTCCCTGATATTGCAGTGGATAAGAATCTGCCTCCCAATGCAGGAGACACAAGAGATGTTGGTTTGAACCCTGGGTTGAGAAGATCCCTTGGAAATGGCCATCCACTCCAGTATTCCTGCCTGGAAAATTCCATGGATAGAGGAGCTTAGCAGGATTACAGTCCAGGAGGTCACAAAGAGTTGGGCATGACTGAGCACGCACACACACAAAGCAAGACACCGTATACTGAAATACCCGAAAACCAATACAGTGTCCAGTTTAGAGCTATGCACATCACAAGGCTAAAGTTATACACATTATGTAAATATAGATCAATGGAAAATATACCCTATATCAGGGTCTGCTTTTGTCTCCCCTGAGGCTGTCAGGCTTTACTGAGCTTCATATTTGTAATTAATAATCTGGATAAGTCAGAGTCACTGTTCACCCCTGATATAGGTCTGTTGCCGATCTGTTGGGGCCCCACCTGGACCTCCTTTCCTAGCTGATGGACCTCCTCTGCTCCACACACATTCTGTTGACTGTCACAGGGACCCCTTCCTGGAGAACTGCCCTCTGCCAAGGGGAGCTGCCTCACCAGGGAGGGCATGTCTACCCTCCAGAGATGGTCAATAACTGACTGACTTGGGCCCACAGTGAGCTGATCTTCTTGCTTCCAAGCAGGCTTTGTGGTGGCATTCCTACCCCGGAGTTCCTTGGGGACTCAGGCTGAAGCTAGACGTGACGTGAGCTCACACCACACTGCTTGTCTGCTCTCCCTGCCCCATCCTGCTTCCCTTACCCCCTACTGTCTGAGAACCCCCCTGCAGTATATCATGCATCTGAATCCCTAATTCAGGCTCTGCTTTTAGAGAACTGAGTTTAAGACAACTCTATATACACTGATCTTTCTTTTTTAAAAAATGATTATTTATTTGGCCGTGTTAGGTCTTAGTTGCAGTAAGTGGGGTCTTTGTGGTGTCATGTGAGATCTTTTATTGCAGCAGGAGCTTAGGAGTTGGGACCCGTGGGCTCTCTAGCTGTGATGCGCAGGCTTAGCTGCTCCATGGGATGTGGAATCTTAGTTTCCCAGCCCACATGTTGAACCCACATCCCCTGCACTGGAAGGTGAATTCTTAACCACTTGACCACTGGGGAAGTCCCCATCCACTGATCTTTCTTTTCTTCCAGGGTCTTTTCTCCCAAGACCCCTAGACTGCTTATTACTGCATTTCTCACATAATGTGCCAATTCATATATGTGATACATTTTAGAAATTTTACTTATGAAATAAGGTGATATCTGCACCTGAAGCCATTATTTTCATGTTCCCTTCTCCCTATTAAAAATCTAAGAATGGCATCTCTTTCAAGAAGCAGCTTAAGAAGGTGTGGACTCTGTTTAGCACACTGACGGATGTCACTATGGAATTTCTCTACAAAGCATAAATCAACTTTCTTGGGGGAAAAAGCATGACTTTTCTGTTTCTTGCCATAAAATTTTTTACTGCAGCATTATATAGAAAGATATTTAATATAGCTCAGCTAATAATTTATAAGAGGCCACTTTGAGGTTAGAATATTTTTGCTGCCCTGTTGCTTTTGCAATTGAAGGCAGGAGAATACCCAGAAAAACCAAAAACAACCTCTGAAATTCCCCAAGGCTTTGTTTAATGGAGTGTATACAATCAAATTTCAACAATCCATGACCAGATTATCTATGGCAGAGCTTCTCAAACTTTAATGTGCTCACGAATCACCAGGAGCTCTTGTTTAAATGTATATTCTGGTTCAGTAGGTCTAGGGTGATGCCTTAGATTTTCTGTATGTGAACATCTCTCATAAGATGGTAATATGAATTGTCCATAGACTATAGTTTAAGTACAGAAGCAAGGTCTTGCATTTTCTCTCAGGGCTACAGTGCTTTTTGCCTCTTTGTAGCCATATAGATGATATACTCTAAAGGTAAGATTGAAAGTCTAACACTAAGGCCCTTCATGACTATACAGCCTAAGTTGAATTATCCTCTTTGCCCCAGATGATAAGTTCTGACTCTAAGGATATGCAGTGATGTTGGTCATGATCTGCAATAGGGGAAATGTTGACTTTTGATAAATTAATTTTCTATAGGAACAGACTAAAGGCTACATTTCTCCTGAATAAATATCCTTGTCTAGTTTTTAGAAGGGTATATCATCTTAAATGGTAGCAGGAAGAAAATAAACAGAGTCAATACCAGGATCATAAGAAGTCTGGTTTATTACAAAAAATAGATTGATTGCACCCTAGCTTCCTTCCTCTTTGGGTTCAATTCAGTTCAGTCACTCAGTCATGTACGACTCCTTGCAACCCCATGGACTGCAGCATGACAGGCTTCCCTGTCCATCACCTACTCCTGGAGCCAACTCAAACTCAAGTCCATTGCATTGGTGATGTCAACCAACTATCTCGTCCTCTGTTGTCTCCTTCTCCTCCTGCCTTCAATTTTCCCAGCATCAGGGGCTTTTCCAATGAGTTGGTTCTTCCAATCAGGTGGCCAAAGTATTGGAGTTTCAGTTTCAGCATCAGCCCTTCCAGTGAATATTCAGGACTGATTTCCTTTAGAATTCATTGGTTGGGTCTCTTCGCAGTCCAAGGGACTCTCAAGAGTCTTCTCCAACACCACAGTTCAAAAGCATCAATTCTTTGGCTCTCAGCTTTCTTCACAGTCCAGCTCTCACATCCATACATGACCACTGAAAAAGCCATAACTTTGACTAGACAGACCTTTGTTGACAAAGTAGTATTTCTGCTTTTTAACATGCTCTCTGGGTTGGTCATAGTTTTTCTTCCAAGGTATTTCACGACTTCAGTCATCATCTGCAGTGATTTTGGAGCCCCCCAAAATAAAATCTCTCACTGTTTCCATTGTTTCCCCATCTATGGATTATCATTCCTCAATTTTGTCCTTAGCTCCTTGAGTGCTTTGAGTTGGAGGCCCTCTCTTGAACACAAAACACCTAAACCAAGGATTCTTTTACTACTTCTTGAATTCGAAGTCCAGACTTAACTTATTTCTCCTAGAAAGGTAGTCTATGTCATCAAGGTCTAGCTACTATCCTGAGAAATATACATCTTCAAAAAATATCCTCCTCTTTATTTGTGTTTAAGGCAATACAGACTATTTTAATACCTTTACAATATTCTCAATAATGTGAATATGCACAATGTTTATAAAGCTAGAATACCACACACATAGCATATTGTTTCCTCACAGTGACGATTGAACAGTAAAACAATAGGAAATAACTAATTTCCCCTCAGACCAATATTTTATATCTTTCATATCTTTACTTTAAAATAATTAATACATCAGATGTCAGTAAAATGGCAAAGTAAGCATCTACTGCTCTTTGAAAATGCTCTTCCTTATAAAATTTGCAAGAAAATTGGCAGACATACAGAATCAATATTTTCATACCTCCAGAAATTAACCAAAGACTTACTATCATAGAGGAAGTGTTTACTGAATAGCAGTGGATGAATGTCAGTAAAATCAATGAGCATTATTCTTAGTGTATTAACTTGTTCCACTCCCATTACCTCACCCTTCATCTCTTTGGTAGCTTTGGAAACCTGGAGTCTAGTCTCAGAATTAAACACAGCAGCCAAACAGCAACTAGAGAGGAACAGGGCTGAAGTTCCTTCAAACCTCATTCCCATAGATGGCAATTATTCACCTGTCTAGTGGCTTTTCAGAAGGCCCAACTCATAAGATTGTCTTTATTTGTCTTGACCCTCACATAGCCTTTAATCTGGGGTGTTTGTCAAAACAATTAGAAGTGACTACCCACTTTTGTGACTCTCTGAAGTAGTAGATAACAGTTTGGGAAAACAATAGGATAACAAAAAATCTTGAAAAGGGAAATGAGATATCCACATGGGTTTTGAAAAGCTTGCACACTTACAAGGATCTAAAAGGCTATGTGCATGCACAGCAGTGTGTGTCTGCTTGGGAAAGACCTATCCTGTGGCTGACCTGAGGGTTTTTGCAAGCAAGAAATGAAGGGTAAGGCAGAATTGTCAAATACCTGTTGAGTACTGAAAGTGTTTCCTCATGCACACACAGAGCTCTGTAACAAAGATGAGATTTACTGGTTCTAGACTAAAATCATGATTGAAAGATATGACATTACTGACTTTACAAAAATAAAAAGGATTATAAGGGAACACCATGAAAATTGTATGCCAATAAATTAGATAACCTAGAGGAAATCAACAACTTTTTAGAAAAATATAAACTAGGAAATTGACTCAGAACAAGATATAAAATCTGAATAGACCTACAACAAGTAGAGAGTTAGTAATCAAAAGGCTTCTCATAAAGAAAGATACAGAATCAGATGACTTCACTGGTAACTCTTTCAAATGCTTAAAGAAAAATTAGCAAAGATCTTTACAAACTCTTGTAAAATATAGAAGAGGAAGAAACAATTCCCAACATCAGGAAAGACATAACAAGTCAAAAGACGTATATATGAATATGCACAACTGAATATCAGCATTGCAAAAATAAAGTTGGGCCAGTACCTTGGATCATATACAAAATTTAACTCAAAAAGGATCAAAGATATTAATGTTAAAACTAAAACATCAAAACTTTTATAAAAATAGAAGTGTAAGTCTTCATGACCTTGGATTAGTCTGTAGTTTCTTAGATATGATACTTAAAACACAAGAAGCCAAAGAAGATAGATAAATTAGACTTCAGTAAAACAATCAAACAAGCAAAGAAACAAAACTACAACAAGAACAACAAAAACAACAAAAAACCACTGCATAGGACCTCATCAATAAAGTGAAAATATATCCCACAGAATGGGAGAAAATACTGGGAAATAACTTACCTGTTAAAGTTCTAGCATTCAGAATAAAGAACCCTTACAACACAGTGACCAAAATGGGTAAAAAATTTAATAGACATTTTTCCAAAGAAATATGCAGATGATCAATAAGCACATAAGAATATTCTCAGCATCATTAATTATTATGGAAATACAAATAAAAATTACAATGAGATACTGTTTCATACCAAATAGCATGTCTATAATAAAAAACACAGGCACAAATGAGAATTGGCAAGGATATGGAGAAATCAGATCCATCACACATTGCTGCTGGGGCGCTAAAATGGTGTAGCTACAGTGGAAAACAGTTTGGCAGTTCCTCTAGGCACTAAAAATAAAAATGCCATATGGCCCAACAATTTCATGCCCAGGTATGTGCAGAAGAGCATTGATAACATCTGTTACCACAAATACTTGTAAAAGAATGTTCATTGTAGCTTTACTCACAATAGTCAAACAGCAGAAGCAACCTAAATGTCCATCAACTGATTAATGGAGAAACACATATGGTGTATCTATACTATGGAGTATTATTCAGCCATAAAAAGGAAGGATGAACTGACACATACTACAAGATGGATGCATTTTGAAAACATGATAAATGAAAGACACTAGATACCAAAGGTTACATATGCATGGTTCCTATTATATGAATACCCAGAAGAGGGAAATCTATAGAGACAGAAAGTAAATTAATGGTGACCAGGAGCTGAGAGGAGGAAGAATGGAGAGTGATTGTTAGCAAGTACATGATTTCTTTGGAAGGGAGGTGAGAATGTTGTGGAAATGAGGTGACGATGCTGTAGCCTTGTGAATATATTCTAAAGCATTGAATTGTCTACTTTAAAAGGACTATACTTTCTTCTTTGTGAATCATTTCAATTAAAAAGATCACTGTGAGTTCACAGAAGAGGTGACATACCAGGCTTTCCACAAATATAAAAAATATTGAAAAACCTGATACAATCAAGGCTGGGGTCTTTTTTACCTGCTGTTGTGTTAATCTCATACCATCCATTGGCACAAATATTTGAAGCTGAGGGCAAAAAGCATCTCCATAGTAATGAAGCTGCATTATTCAAAAAGAGAATAAATAGAGAATTTGTGTGCCCAGAGCTAAAAATTCATGCAGAAGAAATGAAATCCAGGAAATAAAAATACAAACATCAATAATATGGTTTTAAGTTAGTTCAGAACTGTTGCTTGTGGTCAAAAAATTTGAAATCACAGTGAGAGAGAAACAGAGGAGAGCACTGCAGAAGTTTAGATTTTACTTTGAGAAGAATCACATTGCTGCTCTCATTACCTAAAAATTTTGTATAAGTTGCCTTTCTATGTTGTTGTTGTTCAGTCACTAAATTAAGTGACTCACTGTGACCCCATGGACTGCAGCATGACAAGTTCTTCTGTCCTCCCCGTTGCCTGGAGTTTGCTCAGATTCTTGTCCATCGAGTCCGTGATGCTGTCTAAACATCTCATCCTCTGCCGCCCCTTCTCCTCCCGCCTTCAATCTTTCCAGCATCAAGGTCTTTTCCGATGAGTCAGCTCTAGGTGGCCAGACTCCTAGAGCTTCAGCTTCAGCCACAATCCTTCCAGTGAATATTCAGAGTTGATTTCCTTTAGGATTGATTGGTTTGATGTCCTTGCAGTCCAGGGGGCTCTCAAGAGTCTTCTCTAACACCACAATTCAAAGCATCAATTCTTTGGCACTCGGCCTTCTTTATGGTCCTACTCTCATATCTGTACATGCATGCATGCATGTGTGCTCAGTTCTGCCTGACTCTTTGCAACTTAATGGATTGCAGTCCACCAGGCACCTCTGTTCATGGAATTTTCCAGGCAAGAATACTGGAGTGGGTTTCCATTTCATACTCCAAGGAATTGGTTGCTTTTCTGTGATTGAGATTTCAATCATCTGCCCTCTGATGCCCACTCCCAGCTCATACTGTCTTATTGGGGTTTCTCTGACCTTGGACGTGGGGTATCTCCCCTCAACCGCTCTAGCACCCACAGCTGCCTCTCACTGTGTGCAAGTTAGGAAGCAACAGTTAGAACTGGACATGGAACAACAGACTGGTTCCAAATAGGAAAAGGAGTACGTCAGGCTGTATATTTTCACCCTGCTTATTTAACTTACATGCAGAGTACATCATGAGAAATGCTGGGCTGGAAGAAGCACAAGCTGGAATCAAGATTGCCAGGAGAAACATCAATAACCTCAGATATGCAGATAACACTGCCCTTATGGCAGAAAGAGAAGAAGAACCAAAGAGTCACTTGATGAAAGTGAAAGAGGAGAGTGAGAAAGTTGGGTTAAAACTCAACATTCAGAAAACTAAGATGATGACATCTGGTCCCATCACTTCATGGCAAATAGATGGGGAAACAGTGGAAACAGTGTCAGACTTTATTTTGGGGGGCTCCAAAATCACTACAGATGGTGATTGCAGCCACGAAATTAAAAGATGCTTGCTCCTTGAAATAAAAGTTATGACCAACCTAGACAGCCTATTAAAAAGCAGAGACATTACTTTGCTGACAATGTTCCAACTAGTCAAGGCTATGGTGTTTCCAGCAGTCATGTATGGATGTGAAAGTTGGACTATAAAGAAAACTGAGCACCAAATTATTGATGCTTTTGAACTGTGGTATTGAAGAAGCCTCTTGAGAGTCCCTTGAACTGCAAGGAGATCCACCAGTCCATCACTCAGGAAATCAGTTCTGAGTGTTTGTTTGAAGCACTGATGTTGAAGCTGAAGCTCTAATACTTTGGCCACCTGATGCAAAGACCTGACTCATTGGAAAAGATCCTGATGCTGGATAAGATTGAAGGCAGGAGGAGAAGGGGATGACAGAGGATGAGATGGTTGGATGGCATCATCAACTCAGTGGAGATGAGTTTGGGTAAAGTCGGGGAGTTGGTGATAGACAGGGAAGCCTGGTCGCAAAGAGTCAGACTCGACTGAGTGACTGAACTGAGTTGAACTGAACTCCAAGGGATCTTCCCAACCCAGAGATTGAACCCACATCTCCTGTGTCTCCTGCATTGGCAGGTTGATTCTTTACCACTGAGCCACTTGGTAAGCCCCATGCACACATGAGAACTGGAAAAACCACCGCTTTGACTATATGCAGTTTTGTAGGCAAAAACTTCTCTTTCTCCCTAGCACACAACACTATGCTTAATAAAGGACATCTAGTGGATAGTTGTTGAATAAACGGGTGCTTTTTTATTTATTCTGTGGATAAATGTCTTTCTTACATATACTTTCCTAGTCATGTGCATGGATTAAAGAAGTTATACCATGTAACAACATGAGGAGAATATTATGTATTCCATCAGAAACATTTCTTTACTCTATAATCTCAGAGTACACTGCTACTGCCAGATTTTTTGCACATTAGCTATATGAAATGCCGTCAGCTGTGAAAACTGAAATTTACTTCCATCATGCATGCATGGAAGGTATTTTAATAAAGTTTACTTGAATAAGTGGAACTATGAAAGTAAACACTTAAATGTCTAGGACTTCTGAATGTTAGGACTAGTAGTCACCTCCATATGGCTTACCAAAGCTGAAAATGTATAACATCCCATGAGGGGCCTTTGACTTACAGGCAAACAAACACATCACAGAATCCACTATACTCTCACCAAAGACTACTTCATGGAAACTTGCCTCAATAATGAAGTTCAGTTCAGTTGCTCAGTCATGTCTGACTCTTTGCAACCGCATGAACCACAGCATGCCAGGCCTCCCTGTCCATCACCAAATCCTGGAGTTTACTCAAACTCATGTCCATTGAGTCGGTGATGCCATCTAACCTGCCTCATCTTCTGCTGTCTCCTTCTCTTCCTTCCCTCAATCTTTCCCAGCATGTGGTCTTTTCCAATGAGCCAGCTCCTTGCATCAGGTGGCCAAAGTATTGGAATTGCAGCTTCAACATCAGTCCTTCCAATGAACACCCAGGACTGATTTCCTTTAGGGTGGACTGGTTGGTTATCCTTGCAGTCCAAGGGACTCTCAAGAGTCTTCTCCAACACCACAGTTCAAAAGGATCAATTCTTTGGCTCTCAGCTTTCTTTATAGTATTGTGTGCTAGGGAGAAAGAGAATAAAAGTCATTGAAGACAATTAGTATCATAATCTTCTAAAAGATCTTCAGAAAGTCAGATTCTCATGCTCCACCCCAGACCTAATGACTCTGAATCTGTATTTTAACAAGATCCCCAGGTACTGATAGTTTGAGAAGCCCTGATAGGTGATACAGTCATGGTAATTTGGATCACTCTATAGAGATCCTCTTGATGTGGCTGAAAGAGGAGAGTAAACAAGCTGATTTGAAACTCAATATTGAAAAAAAAAAAAAAAAAAACTAAGATCATGGCATCCAGTCCCATCACTTCATGGCAAATAGAAGGGAAAAAGTGGAAGTAGTGACAGACTTTATTTTCTGGGGCTCCAAAATCACTGCAGATGGTTACTGCAGCCATGAAATTAAAAGACACTTGTTCCTTGGAAGGAACACTATGACAAACTAGACAGCATATTAAAAAGCAGAGATATCACTTGCCTACAAAACTCCATATAGTCAAAGCGGTGGTTTTTCCAGTTCTCATGTGTGCATGGGGCTTACCAAGTGGCTCAGTGGTAAAGAATCAACCTGCCAATGCAGGAGACACAGGAGATGTGGGTTCAATCTCTGGGTTGGGAAGATCCCTTGGAGTTCAGTTCAACTCAGTTCAGTCACTCAGTCGAGTCTGACTCTTTGTGACCAGGCTTCCCTGTCTATCACCAACTCCCCGACTTTACCCAAACTCATCTCCACTGAGTTGGTGATGCCATCCAACCATCTCATCCTCTGTCATCCCCTTCTCCTCCTGCCTTCAATCTTATCCAGCATCAGGATCTTTTCCAATGAGTCAGGTCTTTGCATCAGGTGGCCAAAGTATTAGAGCTTCAGCTTCAACATCAGTCCTTCAAACAAACACTCAGAACTGATTTCCTGAGTGATGGACTGGTGGATCTCCTTGCAGTTCAAGGGACTCTCAAGAGGCTTCTCCAACACCACAGTTCAAAAGCATCAATTCTTTGGCTCTCAGCTTTCTTTATAGTCCAACTCTCACATCCATACATGACTACTGGAAAAACCATAGCCTTGACTAGACAGACCTTTGTTGACAAAGTAATGTCTCTGCTTTTTAATATGCTGTCTAGGTTGGTCATAGCTTTTCTTCCAAGGAGTAAGCATCTTTTAATTTCATGGCTGGAGTCACCATCTACAGTGATTTTGGAGCCCCCAAAATAAAGTCTGTCACTGTTTCCACTGTTTCCCCATCTATTTGCCATGAAATGGTGGGACCAGATGCCATGATCTTAGTTTTCTGAATGTTGAGCTTTAACCCAACTTTCTCACTCTCCTCTTTCACTTTCATCAAGTGACTCTTTGGTTCTTCTTCACTTTCTGCCATAAGGGTGGTGTTATCTGCATATCTGAGGTTATTGATGTTTCTCCTGGCAATCTTGATTCCAGCTTGTGCTTCTTCCAGCCCAGCATTTCTCATGATGTACTCTGCATGTAAGTTAAATAAGCAGGGTGACAATATACAGCCTTGATGTACTCCTTTTCCTATTTGGAACCAGTCTGTTGTTCCATGTCCA
The DNA here is from genome assembly GCF_023699985.2 of Odocoileus virginianus. Taxonomy (NCBI): domain Eukaryota; kingdom Metazoa; phylum Chordata; class Mammalia; order Artiodactyla; family Cervidae; genus Odocoileus; species Odocoileus virginianus. The sequence continues at coordinate 4,987,362 of NC_069682.1, forward strand.
GTTCTAACTGTTGCTTCCTGACCTGCATACAGGTTTCTGAAGAGGCAGGTCAGGTGGTCTGCTATTCCCATCTCTTTAAGAGTTTTCCATAGTTTATTGTGATCCATGCAGTCAAAAGCTTTGGCACAGTCAATAAACCAGAAATAGATGTTTTTCTAGAACTCTCTTGCTTTTTAGATGATCCAACAGATGTTGGAAATTTGATCTCTGGTTTCTCTGCTTTTTCTAAACCCAGATTGAACATCTGTAAGTTCATCAGTGAGGAAACACAGAACCTAATGAGGCAAGTTCTCTCTTTTGCCAGCTCCTCCTAGACCCAGAGGAAAATTATACCCTATGTCACTCAAGATTAAACTGGTTTCTCCTCAAGGAGAATTTCCTAGGCTTACGACAGAACAAGGCAGACATGCAAAACCTGCTCGCTTGAGGATGGGATCCTTGAGGGGAGAGTCTTAAGTCATAAGTGTTCAAAGCAGTCATTCTGTAACATGTATTGAACACTTACTATCCAGCACTGAGATAACCCCTCTGATCATCACCCTAACCAAAGAAACATAAGCTCCCTGAGAATAAGGACTTTGGCTTCTTCAGCCTAGAATGTCTAGTAACTGGAAAGATGCTTGGCACTGAAGAGGTACACAATAAACATTAGTTGATTAATTAAATGATACATAAATTAGGTAAAGTTATGATTTTATAGGGGCTTCTCTGATAGCTGAGCTGGTAAAGAATCTTCCTGCAATGCAGGAGACCTGGGTTTGATCCCTGGATCGGGAAGATCCCCTGAAGGAGGGGGATCTATGGAAACCTACTCCAATATTCTTGCCTGGAGAATCCCTATGGACAGAGGGACCTGGTGGCTTACAGTCCATGGGAGTGCAAAGAGTCAGACATGAGTGAGTGATTAAACACAGCACAGCACAATTTTACAGAACCCCCCTATAGAAATTTAGACAATATATAACTTGCCTAAGTGGACAGAATGTGGTCCACTGGAGAAGGGAATTGCAAACCACTTCAGTATTCTTGCCTTGAGAACCCCATGAACAGTATGAAAAGGCAAAAAGATACGATACTGAAAGATTAACTCCCCAGGTTTGTAGGTGCCCAGTGTGCTACTGGAGATCAGTGGAGAAATAACACCAGAAAGAATGAAGGGATGGAGTCAAAGCAAAACAATACCCAGTTGTGGATGTGACTAGTGATGGAAGCAAGGCCCGATGCTGTAAAGAGCAATATTACATAGGAACCTGGAATGTTAGGTCCATGAATCAAGGCAAATTGGAAGTGGTCAAACAGGAGATGGCAAGAGTGAATGTCGACAGTCTAGGAATCAGCAAACTAAAATGGCCTGGAATGGGTGGATTTAAATCAGATGACGATTATATCTACTATTGTGGGCAGGAATCCCTTAGAAGAAATGGAGTAGCCATCATGGCCAACAAAAGATTCCGACATGCAGTACTTGGATGTAATCTCAAAAATGACAGAATGATCTCTGTTCATTTCCGAGGCAAACCATTCAATATCATGGTAATCCAAGTCTATGGCCCAACCAGTAACACTGAAGAAGCTGAAGTTGAAAGTTTCTATGAAGACCTACAAGACCTTTTAGAACTAACACCCAAAATGATGTCCTTTTCATTATAGGAGACTGGAATGCAAAAGTAGGAAGTCAGGAAACACCTGGAGTAACAGGCAAATTTGGACGTGGAGTACAGAATGAAGCAGGGCAAAGGCTAACAGAGTTCTGCCAGAGAACGCACTGGTCATAGCAAACACCCTCTTCCAACAACACAAGAGAAGACTCTACACATGGACATCACCAGATGGTCAACACTGAAATCAGATTGATTATATTATTTGCAGCCAAAGATGGAGAAGCTCTATACAGTCAGCAAAAACAAGACCGGGAGCTGGCTGTGGCTCAGATCATGAACTCCGTGTTGCCAAATTCAGACTTAAACTGAAGAAAGTAGGGAAAACCACTAGACCATTCAGGTATGACCTAAATCAAATCCCTTGTGACTATACAGTGGAAGTGAGAAATAGATTTAAGGGACTAGATCTGATAGACAGAGTGTCTGATGAACTATGGATGGTAGTTCATCACACTGTACAGGAGACAGGGATTAAGACTATCCCCAAGGAAGAGAAATGCAAAAAAGCAAAATGGCCGTCTGAGGAGGGCTTACAAATAGCTGTGAAAAGAAGAGAAGCAAAAAGCAAAGGAGAAAAGAAAGATATACCTATCTGAATGCAGAGTTCCAAAGAATAGCAAGGAGAGATAAGAAAGCCTTCCTCAGTGATCATTGCAAAGAAACAGAGGAAAACAACAGAATGGGAAAGTCTAGAGATCTCTCCAAGAAAATTAGAGCTACCAAGGGAACATTTCATGCAAAGATGGGCTTGATAAAGGACAGAAATGGTATGGACCTAACAGAGGCAGAAGATATTAACAGGAGGTGGCCAGAATACATAGATGAACTGTACAAAAAATATCTTCATGACCTAGATAATCACGATGGTGTGATCATTCACCTAGAGCCAGACATCCTGGAATGTGAAGTCAGGTGGGCCTTAGAAAGCATCATAGGAACAAAGTTAGTGGAGGTGGTGGAATTCCATTTGACATGTTTCAAATCCTAAAAGATGATGCTGTGAAAGTGCTGCACTCAATATGTCAGCAAATTTGGAAAACCCAGCAGTGGCCACAGGACTGGAAAAGGTCAGTTTTCATTCCAATCCCAGAGAAAGCCAGTGCCAAAGAATGCTTGAATTACTGCACAATTGCACTCATCTCACACGCTAGTAAAATAATGCTTAAAATTCTCCAAGCCAGGCTTCAGCAATACATGAACCATGAACTTCCAGATGTTCAAGCTAGTTTTAGAAAAGGCAGAGGAACCAGAGATCAAATTGTCAACATCAGCTGGATCATCACAAAAGCAAGAGAGTTCCAGAAAAACATCTATTTCTCCTTTATTGAGTATGCCAAAGCCTTTGACTGTGTGGATCACAATAAACTGTGGAAAATTCTTAAAGAATGGGACTACCAGACCATCTGACCCATCTATTGAGAAACATGTATGCAGGTCAAGAAGCAACAGTTAGAACTGGACATGGAACAACAGACTGGTTCCAAATAAGAGAAGGAGTACGTCAAGGCTGTATATTGTCACCCTGATTATTTAACTTGTGTGCAGAGTTCATCATGAGAAATGCTGGGCTGGAAGAAGCACAAGCTGGAATCAAGATTGCCAGGAGAAATATCAATAACCTCAGATAGGCAGACGACACCACCCTTATGGCAGAAAGTGAAGATGAACTGAAGCTCCTCTTGATGAAAGTGAAGGAGGAGAGTGAAAAAGTTGGGTTAAAGCTCAACATTCAGAAAACTAAGATCATGGCATCTGGTCCCATCACTTCATGGCAAATAGATGAGGAAACAGTGGAAACAGTGTCAGACTTTATTTTGGGGGGCTCCAAAATCACTACAGATGGTGATTGCAGCCATGAAATTAAAAGATGCTTGCTCCTTGGAAGAAAAGCTATGACCAACCTAGACAGCATATTAAAAAGCAGAGACATTACTTTGCTGACAATGTTCCAACTAGTCAATGCTATGGTATTTCCAATAGTCATGTATGGATGTGAGAGCTGGACTATAAAGAAAGCTGAGAGCTGAAGAATTGATCCTTTTGAACTGTGGTGTTGGAGAAGACTCTTGAGAGTCCCTTGGACTGCAAGGAGATCAAACCAGTCAATCCTAAAGAATATCAGTCCTGAATATTCACTGGAAGGACTGATGCTGAAGCTGAAACTCCATTACTTTGGCCACATGACGTGAAGAACTGACTTATTGAAAAAGACCCTGTGCAGGGAAAGATTGAGAGAAGGAAGAGAAGGCAACTGAGGATGAGATGATTAGATGGCATCACTGACTCAATGGACATGAGTTTGGATAAATTCTGGGAGTTGGTGATGGACATGTGTGCTGCAGTTCATGGGGTCACAAAGAGTCGGACACAACTGAGCGACTGAACTGAACTGGACTGGCCTAAGTTACACAGCTAGTGAAGCCATGGCCAACATTCAAAAGATGATCTGTAAACCTCTGAAATCTGTACCAGATTCTCCCTTTTTTCCTGTGTTTCAATAAAGTGTTGCATCTGCAATCCCACAAGGAGTGCCCAAATGTTGTAGGCACAGCCTTTTTCTTTTTTACTCCAACCAAAATTCCACCCTTCTTTCTCTGGCACCAGATTATATATCGGAGAAATTCTGTGAGACAAACATGTTTAAACTTTTATAAGCATAGATCATTCACAAAACATAGCAACCAATTACCAATAACACAGTGGTGTATCCAGGAAATCTGAAGAAAACCATTATGCTTAGAGTTGCTAGATTAAGCAAAAAATAAATATAGCATGCCAGTTAAACTTGAATTTCAAAGTACATCAAACAATACTATAATATTAACATGATGCAGTATTTGGGACACACTTATATTAAAAAAAATCATTTTCTATTTGTCTGAAATTCAAATGTAGCTAAACATACTGTATTTTATCTGGCAATTCTAACTGTCCTATAATATACTCCCTGCCCAACATAAGTACATGCATGTGTGCTAAGTCGCTTCAGTCATGTCTGATCCTGCTGTCCTACAGACCATAGCATGCCAGGCTCCTCTGTTCATCGGATTCTCCAGGCAAGAGCACTGGAGTGGGTTGCCATGCCCTCTTCCAGTGGATCTTCCTGACCCAGGGATGGAACCCACGACTCTTGAATCTCCTGTATTAGCAGTCAAGTTCTTTATCACTAGTGCCACCTGGGAAACCCACCCAACAAAAAAACAGGAATCAAAATGTGTTGGTCTACTGGATAAATGAATGGATGAATAAAAGAATCGATAAATAAGTGAATATATGATTATTTAAGGAAGCCCTTAACACACACATGACTACTTAGAATCTCCGATTCTGTTCTGGACATTGCATTTAGGCAGATGCCTTATTTTGGCGTTATTCTATTTCACATCTCCTGCAACGTTGCCATGTGATCTTGGATTCAGAGCTTATCACCAGGAGTCAGGGAATCATTTGGCCTGGGCTGCACAGTTGACAGGGGCTTTCCAGGTGGCACAGTGGTAAAGGATCTGCTGGCAGTGCAGGAGACACCAGAGATGCAGTTTCAAAAATACCCACTGGAGGAGGACCTGGCGACCCAGGCCAGTGTTCTTGCGGGGACAATCCCATGGACAGAGGAGCGTGGTGGGCTGCAGTCAGTGGTCGCAAAGAGTCAGACATGACTGAGCATGCACACATAGTCACAAAGGGTTTTAATTCTAGGTTTTCAGCATCTTCAGGTTACATTATCCGTCAGGATAGGCATGGGTGCAGAAGTGAAAGGAAGTATCTGTCAAACACGTTTAGAGATGTATCTCTTGAATAGACCACACCACTAGTCGTGTGCTAGTTTCTTACTGCCACTCCAACCATGCACAGTAGACTCTGTGGCTTAAGAAAACACAAGATTTGCTAGTCAGTGATAACCCAGGATAATAGAAAAAATTAAAGAAAGAAAACACAGACTTATGAACTTACATTTGTGGAGGCCAGGAGCCTGAAAAAGTGTCTTGGAGGCTAAAGCCAACTTGTTAGTGGGGCTGCCTCCCTTGTGAAAGCTCTATGAGAGCATCCGTCTCTTGTCTTTTCCAGCTTCCAGAGGCCACCTGCTCTGGTTCTTGGGCCCCATCCAGCAATGACATCACTCAGCTTCTGCTGGCCTCCCTTACGGTCTGACTGACCCTCTTGACCCTTGTGATTACATTGGATCCACGCAGAACTTTCAGGAGAGTCTCCCCATTCCTGGATCCTTAACTTGATCAAATGTGAAAAGGTACCATATTCGCAGGTTCTGGGGATTAAGACATCTTGGGGCCATTATTTGACCTGTAAGAAGCACTGTGATTGAATGTGTAGTTACATCACATAGTGCTCTTTATAAATGTTAAATGTTTAAATGTAAGGTGGTTCAGACCATAAAGAATCTGCCTGCTATGCAGGAGACCCAGGTTCAATCCCTGGGTCAAAATGATCCTTTTGGAGAGGAAATGGCAACCCATTCCAGTATTCTTGCCTGGAGAATCCCATGGACAGAGGAGTCTGGCAGTATACAGTCCATGGGGTTGCAAAGAGGCAGGTATAACTGACCAACTAACAATTTCACCTTTCCAAACTTCTAAAAATATATCTTTTTAACAACTTCCAATGTTTCTTCATTTTTAAAATAACCTTGGAGCCTCTTTTGACTTCTGAGAGGCCCTACTTGAAGCAATATGATTTTTTGTCTCAGTAATGGAAGAATTGCACAGTTGGGTACACCAAACCAGTGGTTCTCAATCTTGGCTACACATTAAAGTCAACTGAAGGCCTTTTGTTGTTATTGCTGTTGTTGTTGTTTTAAGTCCCAGTGCCAAGGCTGTACAGCAAGTCAATTAGATCAGGATCCCTGGGGAATGGAGCCAGGCTTCAGTAGTTTCAAAAGCTCCTCAAGTGATTCCAACATGTCTAAAATTGAGAGCCTCTGTATGCAGTTTCACTGCTGGGCTAACTCATTTCTTTCTTCCTCCGTTCTTTCCTGTCTCTTCCTCTGGTCTATTTTTCTTATTATCTGCAAGTGTGTCTCTTTCCCTTATTGTGGTATATTATTTTCATTGTATGATATTTGATAAGAAAAGACATAAAGATGCTCTCAAAGCAATGGATATATTGTGGCTTAGTGTGGACAGTGCTGTTTGGGGAAAAAAAGCTGCTCTGCTTTACCCCTAAGAAGCAAGTTCTCCATCTCTCTGACACTCAGCCTCCTCATCTGTAGAATAAAGGGTTTGAAATGAAACTCTCCATGGTGTTTTCTAATTTTAAGTCCCACAATTCAAAATATAGAAAGAAGAGAATGGTCTATGGAAGAAGCTCTGGGTCTGAAACCTAAAGATTAAATCTGATTTAATGAAAAGCACTCTTTATGGATGTCTGTTTGCATTAGTTTTGTTTCCCCCAGAAGCAGAATATGAGATGCAGATTCAAGAGAAAGGGATTTATTTAGGAGGAAGCATCAGGGCAGCAATGTAGGTGATTCGGGGTACATTCTCAAGTTTAGAGTCACTGAGAGTAACCGGTGCTTACTCTTGCTAGGGAATCAGGGAGCTGATGTAGAACAAGGACCTCAGAATTATCCCACCAGAGGGCATGAGTTGTTCCAGGGGGAGAATTCTGTCTAAGGATTTTCAATTTTTGTCAGTCATTACTTGAGAGTCATTACTTGAAACTCCCATGGTCGGAGAAGCCTGGCAGGCTATACAGTCCATGGGGTTGCCAAGAGTCAGACACAACAGCTGACCTGATAGCTGCCCCTGAGGATGGTTCATTCTCTAGGCTTTCAACCTGCTGTGCGTAAGGGCAGAAACATGCGGGGACGACAGAAGCCCCCAGGCAATGAGATGCAAATGATGACATTCAGATTTTAGGTCAATGAATGCTACAGGGTTAGGACCGAAGGGCCTATGGACAGAGGCTAATATGGCTCTTCTATTTAATAGTGGTAAATTCTTGTTCTTTATACATTAATTAAGGAAATTTGAGGAATAACTGTATTAACATTTCTGAAGTACTTTGAAAACTCCCTACCTTTTGGGAAACCAACTGTAGGCAGACAGAATATTGCAGCACAGGTATTCCCTTGTCTAAAAAAACAAAAGAAAGAAAGAAAGGTTGTCTTAGATTCTTTCAGAAAAGAAATGAAAATTCTGGACCTATTTGGGCGCTATTGAGTTGCATTCTGTTTCAGGCCACCAAATGATATTTTTCTCAAATATCAGGAGGTTAAGAAGCTAGATTTTTAATGCTAAAAGTAAATGGAAATAAATATGCTTCAGGTATTGACAAATCCCTATGTACGCGTTAAGGGAAAAAGGAGTTGCTGGTATGCTGTGGATCTCATTTCTATCCCCAAAGGGAGAAAGATGTTCTTTTCATATCTATGTCAGGGCATGCAGATATTCAGGAGCATACAGATTTATTTTCTTCCCACCGAGCAAACAATATCACCACTCCTGCCTGAGCTTATCACAGCTATGTTCTTCTGAGACCACGGATTCCTTGTATACCTTACTGTAGGGCACTGAACAAGATAGAGTGACCACCTCTAAGTCTAACCATTCCAGAACATTCATGGTAGTTGGTGATTTTTTTAAGTAGGATAAATAGCATAGATTTATCTCCAAATTTGGAACTTTGCATAGGGTTCCTTCTCTAATTATAGAATGATAAATGTTTTAGCTTTAGATCCATTACTCTTGTCTCTCTGGATATTGTTTATCAATCTTACCAGATTACTGCTGGAAGGGCAGAGTCCATGATCCAGATTCCACAAGTACAGAATTGAAGGGATGGAAGATTCTGGGGGTAGGGACAGAGTGAGGTGGGAGGAGAAGATACCACCAAAAGGAGCATATATCCAAGGACATGCAGAGTCCATGATCCAGATTCCACTAGTACAGAATTGAAGGGATGGAAGATTCTGGGGGTAGGGACAGAGTGAGGTGGGAGGAGAAGATACCACCAATAGGAGCATATATCCAAGGACATCAAAACTACCTAGCCCCCTCTGGGTTGTGTGAATGACCCCAGACTAGACCAGCAGAAAAATCATTCATTTGAGCTCAACCCACATTGCTTGTCTATAATTGCTTTGAATAAATAAAATGGTGGTCATCTTAAGTCACTGAGTGGTTTGTTATACAAAGATAGGCTTATTATATAATTCTTTAGTCAACAGCTAGTGAGTATTTAATAAGGGAAGACTTTGACATTTCAAATATATTTAAAAGGCTATGTAACCTTAGTTAAAATATCTCAAAGTTTTGTTATAAACTCTTTGTTGCACTAGGCCCGTTGTACATCAGATAGTCAGATAATGTCTTATAAATTTCCTCCTGTGACACCCTTGTTTATATGAACCCTGAGCACAGGATGCCTATTCTAGTTTTCTCAGCCTATCTACAGCAGGCTATTGCTCAAAATCAACCTTCTTCACAATCTTTTCTTGACCAACCTAGCTCTAAATTATTTTTCAGCCACTAAACCCATAGAACCATAAACAGAATCTACTTACCTCATGCTTTATTCATCCATCTAAACTGAACATCTTACTGCCTATCTAGACTGTAGGCTTCCTTTAGGAAAGGATGATATCTTTATGTGGTTCGGTATGTGTGAGGATCTATTCAAAAATGTATGCATCTCATGATTTACTATCTATTGTCCTCCAATGCAGAGGCTCAGGTTTGATCCTTGGTTGGGGATTAAGATCCTGCTTGCTGAGAGGTGTGGCCAAACCCATGATACTATCATTCTTTATGTTAATACATGGTGGGAGGGAAAGAGGAAGAAAACAATGAAAGATTCCAAGTCCATGGCTCTTTTCTCTTTGATGATACATCTGTGCTCATTCTTTATTATGACCATTCGCTTTGTGATTTCCAAATGGATTTTATGAGTGGTGTTATGAGGGAGTGTTAGCCTTAGAAGCATTTGGAAGTGTTGGTGTTGTGCTGAATGTTGTCATAGGAGTTATAGGAAAGTTGAAAAAAAAGATGGTGGGGGTGCTGCCCTAGTGTAACAAAGTGAATAAATACAAAAGACAGTTCAGTTGGTTTGTGGTACTGATTTCACGGAGCTAGCCTCATCTTCACTATCTTGTTTGTCTCTCTTTCCTTCCTCATTACAACACACTTGGGAGGCAGATTGAAACTCTAGTCCTCATTGTAGCCAATAAGATCAACCCTACACAGAAGGATTTCCTTTCAATTTAGTGATAACAATCTTTTCAACTTCAAGAAGGTTAGGTTTCAGGCATATTATATTTCTGTAGGATGAGCCTTTATTGTTGATGATAATTCTAAACCCCACTCCTTGGTGGAGAATCTCTGGCAGCTAGCATTGGAACTCAATGGGGTCTCTAGGAAGATCTAAGTCACAGAGTATGAAAGTTCAAGAGGAATGTCGTCCACATATCTCTCCATGGAATATGATGCAAGATCCAGAAACATTCACAGAACTGACCTAGGAGGGGATCTGAAATCAAAAACAGAATTCCCTTGGACTATTAATGCAGAGGTTGAAATGGATGCCTCTTGGAATAAGAACTAAAGGATCTCCTTTCACACTTTCTTAATTTCAAGTTCAAGAGTTCAAAGGTGGTGGTTAGTTAAGAATCTAGGCTTTTTAAAAAATTAGACATTTTGAGTCAAAGTGTGCTCAGTTGCCAATTAGCTGTGCGACTGGGCTTTCTTGGTGGCTCAGTGGTAAAGAATCTGCCTGCAAAGCAGGATACACAGGAGATGTGGATCCGATCCCTGGGTTGGGAAGATCCCCTGGGGGAGAGCATGGCAACCCACTCCGGTATTCTTGCCTGGAGAACTCCATGGACAGAGGAGCCTGGTGGGCTCTGGTCCATAGGGCTGCACAGAGTTGGGTGAGGCTGAAGTGACTGAGTGCAGCACAGCATGCTGTGACGGTGAACAGATTTTGTTGTTGTTTAGTTGCTCAGTTGTGTCTGACTCCTTTGCTACCCCGTGGACTATAGCCTGCCTGGCTCCTCTGTCCATGGGATTTTCCTGGCAAGATCACTGGAGTGGGTTGCCATTTCCTCTGCCAGGGGAACCTTCCTGACACCAGGATCAAACCCATGTCTTCTGCATTGGCAGGCAGATTTTTTTACTGCCGAGCCACCAGAGAAGCCCTTGACAGAACTCTGCTTTCAAACAAAAATATGACACTGGTCAGTGTGAAATACTTCCAATTCAACTTTGCTTCCATATCAATATACCCACATGGATGACGACCTTTTGAATTGTCTGAATTTTTTATATTCAGATTTTCAGAACAACTCTGACAAACATACAACAGATCATTTTCATTTTTACTCTTCATGTGAATTCTAATTGATTTTAGAATTAAAACCACCTAGAAGAAGACACTTGGGTCCCCAGTGACCCAGAGTATAAACCCCCAGGCTTGAATTTCTGTGATTCTTTAGGGAGCCTGAAGGGAAAGAATCAAGTGAAGGTCCTCTTTTAAGGCTCTGCTCCGGTCAGACATGTGACTCCTAAGCAACTTGCTCAATTTCGATAATAATGCCACTCGTTATTATAAACGACCCAACACATGTCATAATCTTACCTAGTGCCAGGCACTTTACCAAGTGTTTTATCCACTTAGAGTGTGAAATTCAAATAGGCTAGTAATGAAGATTTAATTCTTATTTTATAGATGAGGAGGAAAACCTTACTAATGGTAATTGACATGTGAAAGCTCAGCTCATTTGCTTTGAGGCGCCACAAACTCCATGGAGTGTAATTCTTACTCCACAGCTCCCCTTGGGACCAGGTTGATGTTGGGAATTTACCTGAATATTCTTCCTCCTTGCTTGGTTGGCTTCTGTCCTTCAACCAGACCAGCTTTCCTCATTCACCACCTTTTTCAAGCATAATTCTCTAGTATAATGCCAGAAGCTCAGCTCTTCTGGATACAGAGTTTTTATTTTTACTTTATTTATTTGGCTCTGCTGGGTGGCATATGGAGTCTTTGTTGTGGCAGGTGGGATTTAGTTCCCCAATCAAGGATCAAACCTGCGTCCCCTCCATTGGGAAGGTGGAGTCTTAACCACTGGACCACCATGGAAGTCCCTGAAAGACAGAGTTTTGGATGAAGTAGAAAAGAACAGGCTTTATTACTTTGCCAGGCTGAGGGGTACACATTGGGTTGATGACCTCAAAAAACCCATGTCCCAGTTTAGAGAAGATAGTGAGAATTTTTATAATAATTACTCAAAGAGGTTGTCTTTAGCTCATGGATATTCTTCTTATGGTTTGGTGGTGGGAAGCAGGAGTCAGCATCAAACTTCAGGTCCAACTGCTCTGGGGTCTACATGGTTGTGGGTCACATACAGTTGTTAATTGTTAACTTCTACCACCTGGAGAGGGTTTCAATAACTGCCAAATAGCTCAAAGATATTGCTGTGTGTATACATTGATGGAGAAAGTGGACCTTGCCTCAAGTCTGCTTTAGACTGTTTGTTTCTCCCTGGTCTTGCACCCCCACATATGCACGTTTAGTTGCTCAGTTGTGTCAAACTCTTTGTAACCTTTTGGACTATAGCCCAAAGGCTCCTCTGTTTATGGGATTTTTTTAGGCAAGAATACTGGGGTGGACTGCCATTTCCTCCTCCAAGAGATCTTCCCAACCCAGGGATCAAACCTACTTCTCCTGTGTATCCTGCATTGCAGGTGGATTCTTTACCCACTGAGCCATTGCGGAAGCCCCTTGCATCCCCTCCTTTTCCTAATTAACAACTGCTCAAATCTGCTCACTGAAACTCAGGGAAGGTCATGGAGGCTGGACAAAGGCTGTTTCCTGTAGTCAAGGAAATGTAGGCACAGAAAACCTTTGTGCTTAGGAGCCCCACATGGTCCTGCTTGGTATCAGTAAATTACTTGCACACGAATGCTCATCTTAGGAGAAGATGACCTAAGACATTAGCCCAAGAGGATATAATTACCAATTGCAAGACCCAGGGAAGGTACAACTTATTCAAGGTCACAAGTTTAGTTAGGGTGACAACTCACATATTAGCTCAAGTCTGGCTCCTTTTCAAAGTCCTGTTCTGAAGGCTAATAAATAAACTGGGTTCACAGCAACTCAGGTGTAACTTGATAGATAACATTACTGTATCATGACTCTGATGATGCCCGCCCCACCCCCACTGCCTTCAACTCCAGAGCAACTCTCTTACCAGCTGTTTAAGATACTGAGGCTCTCTGAACACCTCTTTTAAGAGTCAGCAGGATCTGGGAATCATGGGAGGAAGGAGTAAACTTTCCTCCCATGTTAGTCCATTTATGGCATCTCAGTTTTGTTTTTCTTAATTTTTATTTCTACATTTAGGGAAATGCTTTAAATATTGTGTCACAATGTAGGGGAGAGAGGGATATAGAAGGAGGACTATTAAAGGCAGGTATGGGAGAACAGTTGTGTTCTACTCGGGAAATGCAGACTCTGTGGGATAAAATCTTTAGTTCCCTGCACTCTGGACTTTCTCTACAGGATGTACGCAGTGTGGCTAGGCTTACCTTGCACTAAAAAGAAAGAATGTGATTTTACACCAAAGAAATAAATCTAATAGAATTTCAGATGCTGTAGGTTTTAGATTGAAATTACTTCAGGGTCCCTCTCAGCACCTTTTCAATCTCATTTGTGACAATACTCCACTGCTTACAGGTGTGGCTGATTCTAGGCAAACAATTTTTTTTTTTTAACTAAAGGAAGTTGCCAAAAGGGCACAAGTCTACTACGACAGGAGAAAAATCAGACAAATGCTGAGAGAGCAAATAAGGATTGGCTGGTCTCACATTAATTTTTATTCTGATCTCACATCCTTACCTCTAAATTGTGTAATTATATCTCTCAACTCAGACCATACCGGAGTCTATATAAAAGTGTCCTCTTGACAAAGAGGAAAGGGGAGGTTGCAGCCAGGATTGCTTCATTTGCTTTTCCAAAAATGTAGACAAGCATCTTCCAGAAGAAAGTGCAAGCAAGGGAGGGGGGGAAGTTTTCTAGGCTCACACTGCACTCCTCCAGCCCAGAGCCACCTTTAGAGTCTGTATCAGCTCTTCTACATCAGAGAACAAGGAAGGAAGCCCCCTCACCTATTCAACCAGCTGTTTGAAACATCTCCAGGTGTGTTTTTGTTGTTGTTCAGTCACTAATCCTGTCTGACTCTTTGTGACCCTACAGACTGTGGCAGGCCAAGCTTCCCTATCCTTCACCATGTCCCAGAGTTTGCTCAAAATCATATCCATTGAGTCAGTGATGCCATCCAACCATCTCATCTTCTGTTGCCCCCTTCTCCTCCTGCCTTCAATCTTTCTCAGCATCAGGGTTGGCTCTTTATCTAGTGATAAAGGTCAGCTCTTTATCTATAAGCTGACTTACCTAATGAGTCAGCTCTTCACATCAAGTAGCGAAAGTTTTGAAGCTTCAACTTCAACAACAGTCCTTCCATGAATATTCAAGATTGATTTTCTTTAGGATTGACTGGTTTGGTCTCCTTGCTGTGCAATGGACTCTGAAAAGTCTCTTCCAGCATCATAGTTCAAAAGCATCAATTTTTCAGTGCTCAACCTTATTTATGGTCCAACTGTCACATCCCTACATGCCTACTGGATAAACCATAGCTTTGACAATATGCACCTTTGTCAGCAAAGTAATGTCTCTGCTTTTTAGTATGCTAAGTTTGTCATAGCTTTTCTTCTGAGGAGCAAATATATTTTAATTTTCTTGCTCCAATCACCATCGTAGTGATTTTGTCACCCAAAAAAATTAAGTCTCTCACTGTTTCCATTTTCCCCCCATGTATTTGCCATGAAGTGATGGGACCAGATGACATGATCTTAGTTTTCTGAATGTTGAGTTTTAAGCCAGCTTTTTCACTCTCCTCTTTCACCCTCATCAAGAAGCTTTTTAGTTCCTCTTTGCTTTCTGCCATTAGAGTGGTGTCATCTGCATATATGAGGTTATTGATATTTCTTCCTGCAATCTTGATTCTGGCTTGTGCTTTATCCAGCCCATCATTTTCTTATGATGTACCCTGTATATAAGTTAGATAAGCAGGGTGACAATATACAGCCTTGATGTTCTCCTTTCCCAGTTTTGAATCAGTCCATTGTTACATATCTGGTTCTAGCTGTTGCTTCTTTACCTATGTACAGGTTTCTCAAGAGGCAGATAAGGTGGTCTGGTATTCCCATCTCTTTAAGAGTTTTCCAAGTTTGTTGTGATCCACACAGTCAAAGGCTTTATGTAGTCAATGAGACTGAAGAAGATGTTTTTCTGGAATTCCTTTGCTTTTCCTATAATCCAGTGGATGTTGGCAATTTGATTTCTGGATCCTCTGCCTTTTCTGAATCCATTTTGTACAACTGGAAGTTCTCAAGTCACATACCATTGAAGCCTAGCTTGAGGGATTTTGAGCATTATCTTGCTATTATGTGAAATGATTGCAATTGTGTGGTAGTTTGAACATTCTTTGGCATTGTCCTTTGGGATTGGAATTGAAACTGACCTTTTCCATTCCTGTGGCCACTGCTGAGTTTTCCAAATTTGCTGGCATATTGAGTGCAGCACTTTAACAACATCATCTTTTATGATTTGAAATAGGTCAATTGGAATTCTATCACCTTCACTAGCTTTGTTCATAGCAATGCTTCCTCAGGCGCACTTGACTGCACTCCAGTTGTCTGGCTGTATGTGAGTGACCACACTATCATGATTATCTAGGTCATTAAGACCTTTTTTTTTTTTTGTACAGTTCTGTGTGTTCTTGCCACCAAGACCCAAATTCAACTTGAAACCAGCACTAAATGAGATTGTTTTTTCCTCCCAATATCTGCCTCCATGCACACTTTCCAAGCTGTTCCAGATATAGTCTTATCATTTCATTATAAAAAGGATATGAATTTGCCTCATCAGTGCACCATATATAAATTGTACTGATGTTACACCCATAAACTCCAGTGATTAGAAGAACATTGGCACATTTTAATCTTAAATGGATTCATATATAACTTAGATACACACTTTTGGGAAAAAAAAAAATACTTTTCTTAGCCAGAGTTGCCTAGAAGCAGAACCTGAAGCAAGGATTAAGGTCCAAAGCTTTAACTGAGAGACATAAACCAAGGGCATAAAGCTGAAGACAAAAGAAAGTGAGGTGGGGAAAGATGGAGAACAAGATGACAAACGGTATTAGGCCCTATACTGGGCACTGCTTCCTGATGAACAGACACAGTATGTTGCCTGACCAACATGCTTGCTAAGCCCTAGGCAAGATCATGGAACAGTCCATGGCAGGGACTATGGAGAGGACATTTACTGGCCTGATCCTTCTTGCCCTATTTTGTACTTGTCACAGGTGACTCCTTAGCAGATTGACTTCCCTACATATGTCCAGGCTCATTTATTCAATGACTTTTCAGACCCTCAGGTTGACAAGACCTCACACCTCACAGTGTGGACTTTCTCATCAGTCCAGAGGTCATGGACAAGCCAAAAGCTCAGCAGGGTGCAGGGACCTGACATTCCTGGGCAAAGTGACTTATGATCAGACCACAGAGGTTTGAGCAGAGTCAATCATTTGTACAATAAATCAAGACAGAGCAAGTACTTAAGAGAGGTTAACACCAGAGGAATCTGAAGAAACACATAACATGTGCCAGATACAATTCTATATAATTCATAATTGATAAGTAGGATTGACATTATGCTTGCCATGGTTTTAAAAATCGATGTATTCTATTGAGCAATTTGCTATGGGCTGGGCCCTGCTAAGCCCTTTAACAAATTATTTATTTGGCTTTGTGGGAAAAAGACAGCTTCGGTTTAAATTCTAATTCCACTTACTAGCTGTAAGACCTTGGGTAAATTATTCCATTTCTCTGAGTCTCAGTTTCCTCATTTGTAAATTGCAGATAATGTACCCAACTAAATAATATGTTGTAAAAATCTAATAGAACAATAATTTGCCAAAAAAAAAAAAAAAAAAAGGCCCTGCCCCACCCTTGATACACCCTTTGGAGTAGGACCCTGTTGCAATGCTTATCTGTCATGAAAGAGAGTGTATTTCCTCAGCTTTCAACTTCGAATTTGGCTATGTGGCTTGTTTAACTGATACAATGCAATATAAGTGATTAGGTAATCATTCCAATACTTAAGGGGCCCTGTGTCCACCCTCTCTCTCCCTCTCAGACCTCCACCCCTAGGAGAACAATTGTGGGAGGGTGGGCATGGGTGGATAAGGAGAGGCCACATGGAACCTTGATGAGCCATCCTACTGGGGCCATCCTAGACCAGCCAGACCTGACTGACCAACTATCAAAGATGGATAAGCAAGCTGGCTGATGTCAACTATTCCAGATCTTCAGATCCACCCAGCCAATCTCCAGATTCACAAGCAGAAATACAACTTTATTATTGTAAGTCCCCAAGGTTTCAGTCAGTCCAGTTCAGTTCAGTCGCTCAGTCATGTCTGACTCTTTGTGACCTCATGGACTGCAGCACGCCAGGCCTCCCTGTCCATCACCAATGCCCGGAGCTTGCTCAAACTCATGTCCAATGAGTCAGTGATGCTATCCAGCCATCTCATCCTCTGTCATCCCCTTCTCCTCCTGCCCTCAATCTTTCCCAGCATCAGGGTCTTTTCCAATGAATCAATTCTTTGCATCAGGCCAAAGTATTGGAGTTTCAACTTCAGCATCAGTCCTTCCAATGAATATTCAAGACTGATCTCCTTTAGGATGGACTGGTTGGATTTCCTTGCTGTCCAAGGGACTCTCAAGAGTCTTCTCCAACACCACAGTTCAAAAGCATCAATTATTTGGTGCTCAGCTTTCTTTATAGTCCAACTCTCACATCCATACATGACTACTGGAAAAACCATAGGTTTGACTAGGTGGACCTTTGTTGGCAAAGTAATGTCTCTGCTTTTTAATATGTTGTCTAGGTTGGTCATAGCTTTTCTTCCAAGGAGCAAGCATCTTTTAATTTCATGACAAAATCATGCAGTGATTTTGGAGCCCCAGAAAATAAAGTCTCTCACTATTTCCATCATTTCCCTATTTGCCATGAAGTGATGGGACCAGATGTCATGATCTTAGTTTTCTGAATGTTGACTTTTAAGCTGGCCTTTTCACTCTCCTCTTTCACTTTCATCAAGAGGCTCTTCTTTCTTTACTTTCTGCCATAAGGGTGGTGTCATCTGCTAATCTGAGGTTATTGATATTTCTCCCAGCAGTCTTGATTCCAGCTTATGCTTCATCCAGCCTGGCATTTCTCATGATGTACTCTGCATGTAAGTTAAATAAGCAGGGTGACAATGTACAGCCTTCACGTACTCCTTTCCCTATTTGGAACCAGTTTGTTATTCCATGTACTGTTTTAACTGTTGCTTCTTGACCAGCATACGGATTTCTCAGGAGGCAGGTAAGATGGTCTGGTGTTCCCGTATCTTCAAGAATTTCCCAGAGTTTGCTGTGATCCACAGAGTTAAAGATTTGGCATAGTCAATAAAGAAGAATAAGATGTTTTTCTGGAACTCTTTCGCTTTTTCAATGATCCAATGGACTTTATTTTTTAATTTTAATGAATTTGGAAACAGGACAGGTTAAATTACTTGATTGTGATCATGTATTAAACATTTGATTGGAACCCAGGAATATCCAACTCCATAACTTTAATTGCTACATGTTACTTGTACTTTCCCATGGATCCTTGATCTGTATTCCTTGCTGACTAACGACTCTTGGTGAATTATTTGACCATGTGTCTTTTTCCTTATAAAGTCGTGTGTGTGTACGGGCGTGGGTGCTCAGCCGTGTACGACTCTTTGCGGCCCCAAGGACTGTAGCCCACCAGGCTCCTTTGTTGATGAGACTTCCCAGGCAAGAATAGTGGAGTGAGTTGCCATCTCCTCCACCAGTGGCTCTTCCTGACCCAGAGATCAAACCCTTGTCTCTTGCATCTCCTGCATTGGAAGGTGGATTCTTTACCACTGCGCCACCTGGGAAGTCCTATACTGCTGAACCTCCTCTTAATGTTATGCTTAAGGGGCTGAGATTTTGTAATTCAGTATATATGAAATATGTGAAAACATTCAGAGGAAAGAGAATATCAGAAAGAGCAATAGAGAAAAGACATCAAAGGAAAGGCAATTATATACACATTTTACCCTGACAGAAGGAGGGCAGGAGAGGCCTGGAATGGAACGATGTGGATAGCCGACCAGCCAGGGAATGGCTGGTCCCCTGGGGAGCGTGCACAGTGTGACTCTGCAGCATACCGAAATCTTTGAGTTTCAGGGTTTTCATCTCCTTTCTGGGAATGCCGATATCCCTAATTTGCTTTCTCTAGTCTTTGAAATGTGTGACCATATATTGATTAGACTGATGTTTATATATGACTTACGGGATCCCTCTCATGCATTCACTTAAAGCCACCCCTCACAGGCTTCCCACTGGCAGGGTGAAGACCGGAATCTATTTTCAATCAGGGGCCGCTCTGCCATATTTATCCAGCTGGATTTGAAAACAAAGGAGAATACACACGCGGGTGAGGTCGACCAGCAAGCCAGGGCCTCCCGAGCCTCTAGGGCTTCTCTGTTTGCCCCGTCAGCGCAGCGAGGAGACCGGGCCTCTTTCCCATTAGTGTTAATGGAGCCAATCATGTGAATCCACCACGTAGCAACGTGTGTCCCCTTGTGTTTTGATATCTTAATGCACGAAATTGCATCTCTAGGGAGAGGCTTGCCTCCTCTTAAGTGCTCCCAATTCCCATTAACGATAATGGGACAGAAAGAAACATACCCACCATTGCTGAACAGTGGGGGGCAGAAGTGAAAGATGATTAGGTTTGGGGAGTGTCACTGGAAACCCGGAGGAACTGCAGGCATGGTCTGAAATGGCCCCTCTTTTCGTCATTTGTAGACATGCAGATGGAGCTGGAGTCTGTCTTACAGAGTGAGTAAGTCAGAGAGAGAAAAGTAAATATCATATGTTAATGCCTATATGTGGAACGTAGAAAAATGGTACAGATAAAGCTGTTTCCAAGGCGGAATGGAGATGCAGACATAGAGAATGGACATGGGGACAGGCGTGGTGGGGGAAGAGGAGGGCAGGGTGAGCTGAGAGAGTAGGGCCGACACATACACGCCACCAGGCGTAAAGCAGAGAGCTGGTGGGACCTCCCTTCCCACACAGCGAGCTCAGCTCGGTGACCTCTGAGGACCTGCGGTGGGAGGGAGGTCCCCGAGGGAGGGGCTATATGTGTACATAGGGCTGATTCACTTCGACATTATCACAGCATTGTAAAGAAATTATATTCCAATTAAAAAATTAAATGGTCCCTCTTTCCAGATTTATTTAAGCACTTTCATTAGACACAGACATTTTTCTAAGAACCATCAACCAATTACTGGCTACACTGTCCTCTTCAAGAGAAAGCGACACCCCTACATATGAGCTGACCCAGACTCTAAAGACCGCTCTGGGCTGAAGGAGTGCAGTGTAAACTAAGAAAGTGCCCACCACTCCCCCTGCCTGCACCTTCTCCTGGAAGATGCTCTTCAGTGTTTTAGGAAAAGCAGCATAAGCAATTCTGACGGTATCCTACTTTTTTCTTTTCATAGAGAAGGCACCAGTATGCATCCCTGTATGGGCTAAGGTTATGAAAGAGACATAATTATGCTGTTTAGAGATAAGACTGTGTGATCAGACTACAGATTAATGTGAAATTCAACCAACCCTTTGTTGCTCTCTTTGGAGAAGGAGATGGCAATCCACTCCAGTATTCTTGCCTGGAAAATTCCATGGACAGAGGAGACTGGCAGGTTACAGTCCATGGGGTTTTGCAAAGAGTCAGACATGACTGGGCAACTTTCACTTCACTTCACTTTGTTGCTCTCTTAACAAGTTGGGGTGATTGTTTTTCTCCTGGTGAACTAGCACTGTGTACTTTTGGTAGCTTGCTGCACTTTTAAAAAAAGGTTTGTTTAGAATCAGTCACATCTGTAAGCAGTATAGTACTGTCACTCATGGGTGAGAACAGAAAGGTGCTCAAAGGGACCTTGAAGTCATTTCAGTCTAATGACCACAGTGTTGGAAATTCTATCAGTCTTAGTCCTTTGGTGTACATTCTCTGACTTTTTGGGTTTTTTTTTAATATAGTGTAAAATAGTGCTGGGAGAACTAATGCATTCTGCAATTAACACCCATGAGGGGGTATGTTCAACAGAGAGCACTGGACATGATTCATAGAGAACCAAGGATGCTTCCTGGGGAGGAGAAGGTGAAGGGAATCGGAGAAACAGGAGGAGACATAGAAAGGGACCATGATGAGCTTTGCCCACACTCTCTTTAGAGATGTTGGGACGGTGGAAGGCGCACATGTACTGTTGAGTTGGATATGTAATGCAGACGTTCTTCCCAGTGGCTTGGTCATGTCTGACTCTTTGTGACCCCACGGACTGCAGCATGCCAGGACTCCCTGTCCATCACCAACTCCTGGAGTTTACTCAAACTCATGTCCATTGAGTTGATGATGCCATCCAAACATCTCATCCTCTGTCATCCCCTTCTCCTCCCACCTTCAAACTTTCTCAGCATCAGGGTCTTTTTAAATGAGTCAGTTCTTCACATGCATCAGGCCAAAGTATTGGAGTTTTATCTTCAGCATCAGTCCTTCCAATGAATATTCAGGACTAATTTCCTGTAGGATGGATTGGTTGGGTCTCCTTGCAGTCCAAGGGACTCTCAAGCGTCCTCTCCAACCCCACAGTTCAAAAGCATCAGTTCTTCTTCAGTGCAGTTCAGTCGCTCAGTCATGTCCGATTCTTTGGGACCTCATGGACTGCAGCATGCCAGGCCTCCCTGTCCATCACCAACTCCCAGAGTTTACTCAAACTCATCTCCATTGAGTCAGTGATGCCATCCAACCATCTCATCCTCTGTCGTCCCCTTCTCCTCAGTTCTGCTTAGAGGAGTTCAAGGTCAGAACTCCAGTAAGACTGGGGACATTAAGTCATGGAGAACAATGGTCTGTGTCTCTAATTACTAGATAGAATGTTAGTTTTTTGGAGCAAAGATGCTTTAAATGGACATATTGAGACTTGAAATACTAAATTTTTGAGACTTGAAATACATATTGAGGTTGAAATACTAAATACTAAAATACTCTGTTACAGTGTTACTTGTGGGAAAGGTTACATGTCCAGGTGTGGGTTAGAGGATGAGTTTTAAGTTAGAAGCCCTATAGAGTTATGCAGAATGATTTGGGGGAAGTATCCCCACCTTGTCATCCCCCTCCATTATACATGCACATATGCTTGTGTGTGTGGGTGTAGGTGCGTGCCGTGTGTGTGCATACACACTCACACTCGATCGACCTTGTTCCATGACTTATTTAAGAATCACTTACACAGGAAAGAATCAACAGGCCTTTAACAACATTCCATTATTGAAACATCACCTATTTCTCCATGCTTACCAGCCTTTCAATTGGTCTGGTTTCCTAAAAAAAAGAAATAGTACCCTCTGATGTTCTTGTTCCAATTTTCCCATCAACAATGGCTAGCCTCAATATTACAACTGTAAGGGCAGAATTCTCTACCTTTATATTTAGGACTTTGTTTTAATTTATTTATTTTTTAATTGAAGGATAATTTTTTAATTACAGAATTTTAATTACAAAATCTTTTACAGAATTTTGCTGTTTTCTGTCAAACCTCAACATGAATCAGCCACAGGTATACATATGTCCCTTTCTTTTTGAAACTCCCTCGCGTCTCCCTCCCATCCCACCCCTCTAGGTTGACACAGAGCCCCTGTTTCAGTTTCCTGAGCCTACAGCAAATTCCCGTTGGCTGTCTATTTTACACATGGTGATGTGAGTGTCCATGTTACTCTCTCCATACGTCTCACCCTCTCCTCCCCTCTCCCCATGGCCATAAGTCTATTCTCTATGTCTGTTTCTCCATTGCTGCCCTGTAAGTAAATTTTTCAGGACCATTTTTCTAGATTCCCTATATATGCATTAGAATATGATATTTATCTACCTTTAAAACTTTGAGAGAGCAAAAAGACAATGGTTCAATCCTTCATTTCATGACCCCTCAGAAATACGCAAAGTCTCTGCCATGTGAATCTAAAGTGTTTACTTTGAATAGTTTGTTAACTATTACATATTAGGTAGAAGTTCTTCAAAAGTGAGCAAATGCTGATTCCTTGATCTAATATATGCATTCCTGAGTTTGCAAGACATAGAGGATTGTGACCACAATTATTATAGTCGAAACTTGTCTTATTTTAGCTCCATGTTAGATCAGACAGGATCACTTAACTGAATTTTTAAAAAAGAATTTTTTTGCAAGTCACTGTTTGAGTCTTGATCAAGAGTAGCCCTGAATTATAGCATATTTGTTGTTAACCTAGATGAGTTATGCTCTTGAAAATCAGAGTGTAGTTACTAGTGGCACCTGCAGGTCCACTTTAAAGTCCTCTTACAATTTAATCCCTTATTTCAGCCTGACCATTTACTCTAAGTGATAGAGAAGGCTACAACTAAGATCAGAGCCCTGACCACAAATTCATTCTTCTTAACTGTGCTTACAAATGATGGTGTCTGACTACCCACTTAATAAGTGACATCTGCAGAGGCCCGATTATCCCTGTGGCTATGAAGGGTAGAATGAGGGGCCCTTGACTGCCTCCAATCTGTGAAAGAATTAGTCACCACTGAATCCTTTCTTTGTAGAAGTTTCCCAATTCAATATGGACTCCTTGCCAGAGACACATAATCATGTGTCCTAGAGATACAGGAACCTCCTGGAGGTTGTACTTACTTACCTGGAATGACTCAGCCTTATTCAGCCTTTTATCAGCATCGCTCCAAACTCCTTGTTGTAAAGCAGAAAAGCCAGGTCTCACAGGCAAAGACTTTCCAGAGGCCATTCTGGAAGATAGGCTGGCCCAGAAAACAGGCTATCCGTCTTTAAATTCCAAAGTGAAAGTGTTAGTCACTCAGTTGTATCCAACTCTTTGTGACCCCATGGACTGTAGCCTGCCAGGCTCCTCTGTCCATGGAATTCTTCAGGCAAGAATACTGGAGTGAGCAGCCATTTCCTTCTCTGGGGGATTTTCCTGACCCAGGGATCAAACCCAGGTCTTCCACACTGCAAGCAGATGCTTACCATCTGAGCCACCAGGATATCCAGGGAACTTTTCAAAAGAAAGTCAAGACATCCATTTGGGGAATTACCTGGCTAGAAATTAAATTCACCATGATTTTCTATAAATCACTTCCTCTTTTCTTGACTTCCAATGTGGAGAAGCGATGGATGATGCTTAGGAAACCCTAAGATTTGATTAGCTTGTAGAGCTGTGTGATGAAAATCTCGAGGTGGGATAGAATCTAATAATTCTAGCACAATGTGATCTGTTCAGTTCAGTTCAGTCGCTCAGTCATGTCCAACTCTTTGTGACCCCATGAACTGCAGCATGCCAGGCTTCCTTGTCCATCACCAACTCCAGAGCTTACTCAAACTCACGTCCATCATGTCAGTGATGCCATCCAACCATCTCATCCTCTGTCGTTCCCTTTTCCTCCTGCCTTCTATCCTTCCCAACATCAGGGTCTTTTCCAATGAGTCAGTTCTTCACATCACATGGCCAAAGTATTGGAGTTTCAGCTTCAGCATCAATCCTTCCAATGAATATTCAGGACTGACTTCCTTTAGGATGGACTGGTTGGATCTCCTTGCAGTCCAAGGGACTCTCAGTGTCTTCTCCAATGCCACAGTTCAAAAGTGTCAATTCTTCTGTGCTCAGCTTTCTTTACAGTCCAACTCTTACATCCATACATGACTACTTGAAAAACCATAGCTTTGACTAGTCAGACCTTTGTTGGCAAAATAATGTCTCTGCTTTTTAATATGCTGCCTAAGTTGGTCATAGCTTTTCTTTCAAGGAACAAACATCTTTTAATTTCATGGCTGCAGTCACCACGTGCAGTGATTTTGGAGCCCCCCAAAAAATAAAGTCACTCTTTCCATTATTTCCCCAGCTCTTTGCCATGAAGTGATGGGACCAGATGCCATGATCTTAGTTTTCCGAATGTTGAGTTTTAGGCCAACTGTTTCACTCTGCTCTTTCACTTTCATTAAGAGCCTCTTTAGTTTTTCTTTGCTTTCTGCCATAAGGGTGGGGTCATGTGCATATCTGAGGTTATCAATATTTCTCCCAGAAATCTTGATTCTAGCTTGTGTTTCATCCAGCTCAGCATTTCTCATGATGTACTCTGCATATAAGTTAAATAAGCAGGGCGACAATAAACAGTCCTGACATACTCCTTTCCCAATTTGGAACCAGTCCATTGTTCCATGCCCAGTTCTAACTGTTGCTTCTTGATCTGCAAACACATTTCTCAGGAGTCAGATGAGGTGGTCTGGTATTCCCATATCTTCAAGAATTTTTTACAGTTTGTTGTGATCTACACAGTCAGAGGCTTTGGCATAGTCAATAAAGCAGAAGTAGATGTTTTTCTGGTATTCTCTTGCTTTTTTTGATGATCCAATGAATTTGACTATTTGATCTTTGGTTCCTCTGGCTTTTCTAAATCCATCCTGAACATCTGGAAGTTCACAATTCATGTACTCTTGAAGCCTGGCTTGAAGAATTTTGAGCATTACTTTGCTAGCATGTTAGCATCTATCAGACTTTCCTCTGGCACCAACTGTCCCCATTGTTCTCTATGAATAGTAGTCAAGTGTGCAGGAGAAAATGACCATCAAAGATCTATCGTTCTGTTTCCTGGGGTTCCTGATTAACAGGTGGACATGGCCTCAGAAAAGAGTCCCCAAGAGATTGGGACCATGCAGGTGAAACTTGCAACCCGAGACAGGGTTACTGTATGTCTGCATGTATATAATGAAACTCCTACTCACACTTTTCTTTGGTAATAAGAAGCTCATTCCTTATACCCCTTGGGCATTTTGTTTCTATACTCAGAGCCATGCTGTGGGCCAGTGGTAAGAAGCTATGGCATATATTCAAGCTAATGCGTTCACACTGGCTTTGTGTCAATGGCACCATGCTCCTGATAGTCTTTAAACTGTATCCTTTCTAGGAAATGCTTGATGTTACAGAGTGATCTAGGTTACAGAGAAGGAGCCATTGGACAATCATTATCAAGGTGTACTCAAAACGACATTTCAGAAAATCAGACATTATAAAGGAGAATTTGCCAACTCACCTAACTCAGGACCAAGAATTCAGGCGAAACAGGCGAGTGGGTAAGTTGTTGCTGTCAGCTGTCTCTGTTTCTTGCTGCACAGGTACCTCTGATTACCTACCTTCCAGTTTTCTGCTTTAATCTAGAAAGAAGAAACCCTGCTTGAATTGTATTTAAAGTGAGAACAATTAGCTTCTAAATAATATTCTGGAGGATTCATCTCTGAGTAAAACCCACGGAGGAGAATGGAGGATCAATTCATGCTGCTCAAGCCCTCTGCTATTTAGGCCCTACTTTGTCTAGTCATAATTATCCTAGCCTAAGTTCAAGTTACCATATTTTGTGTGTGCTTGGTCACTGAGTCATGTCTGACTCTTTGTGATTCCCTGGACTGTAGCCTGACAGGCTCCTCTGTCCATGGAATTCTCCAGGCAAGAATGCAGGAGTGGGTTGCCATTTCCTCTGAGCTTCCTGGCTCAGAGATTGAACCTGAGTCTCCTGTGCTACAGGCAGATTCTTTGCCATCTGCGCCACCAGGGAAGCATCGGTCCCTTATGAATACTGGTTAGCATATATTAATCACGGTAGGTAGCCTAAAACTATGATTAACAAGTGGTCCTGGAATCTCAGTACCTGAACCCAAGGCAGGTGTATTTCTTGCTTTGATAACATCCACTGAGTGTCCACCAACCTCCCAGGACAACTCTCCTCCAGACAGTAGCTTGGTGGTGCAGGCAGATGGGGTACTGCTTTCAGCATCAAGAATAAGCAGCCTCCTTGTTCAACAGAAGAAGAAAAACATGCTCAAACTCTTCACTGCTTCTCTCACATCTCTGTCCCCTGGCTGGAACCAGTCCCAAACCTCCATCCCACTGCTAAAAGGTAGGGATGTTCCATCTTCCTGAGCTCCTGGAGCCAGATTTGGGTGAGGGTTAGAAATCACTGTCATGACGCTTATAATCCCAAAGTAGATTTGAAGTCAAGATAGAAAGCCACCTCACTTTCAGCTTTTAATTTCTTTTCCTCATCTTAAGCCACCCCTCGGGTGCTACATTGCCACAAAGGAAGAAAGAGAAAGTACTGCATTTCCTTTTGTTTTAGAACAAACAGGAGCCCACAGTGGCTGATGCTTCCAGGTTCAGCTGCAGCTACCGCAGAGTACATCCTTCCAGAACACTCAGAGGCTCAGCAGGCCTTTGAAAGAATCCCAGCTGGCTCCCACGTGGAATAGGAGAGGGGGGGACGTATCATCCCCGTACCCCTGGCTGAAACGGAAATCTGCTCAAAGCAAAAATAGAACTCTCATGGGGCTTGTCTTTAAAAAAGAACGGCAGGGCCAAGTGGTTCTGGTTGACATATGTTTAATCATTTAAATTTTTTTCTGTCTCTACAGTTTAGTCAGAAAGTCCATAGGTTTGAAACAATAAGAGAAAAAAAAAAAAAACCCTCAGAAAATGAAACTTTAACTCAAAAAGACAGGTTAGGAATTTCTCCCAGATCAGGGCAGCCACACTGTTTGTCAGCCCAGGCTATTTTCCTTTATCTCCCCCTTGGTCCTGAAATATCATTTTCTAAAACTCTATTAAATGACAATCCTAAAATATCCTACACTATTATTGTCCCCTGTCTCTCCTGACTCATCTGGTTATCCTCTCTGGAAAGGCATATCTAACACGTTCTATCTGCTTTTTCTATCTATAGGACATTCAAGGTCCTCTTTCAAAGCTCCCTGCTCCCCAAGGCTTTCTCTGCATCCGCTCTGTGCTATGCAATTACCACACTATAAAATACCATCCTTTTCTCTAGGAGCTCCTCTGTGTGGCTGAGAACTTAATCACACGCTGGCTTGTTCAATCAGTATTGCCACATGTGTTAGTCACATCTTCCCGGGAGGTCAATTGGTCCTTGATACACCGTTTCTCTTTCAGACTCAATAATACTAAGCTGATGTTGCAGTTGACGTGTTCAATAGCTTTGTTGGTTGGTTGCATAACAATACCTCGGCTCTTCAAACCGGGCAATGTGACATTCCTGAGGCTTGTGTGTTATATTTGAAATGCTCTCTGGCCATCCGTGATGGTGTGGTCCTATCCATCCATTTCCAAATGACATGGCTAAGTCCACATCGGAGGTCATGGGCAAATACACCTTATGCTGTCCTTGTCCCTGTTTGTGTTGGGACCCCACTGCATTGCTGTCTCTGGGGCATGGGAGAAGTCTGTAAGCTGGATTACTGTTCTCAGGTTTCCAGTTCTTCTTAAAATACAGTTATATTTCCATGCTCCCTTGCCACGTGGTTTTCCCTCCCAGTAGAGCAGGCAGAAGGTATCCCTGTCTTGTTCATTTTGGGTTCATAGGATTTGCTTTGGCCAATAGAGCATTAGCAGACACACCATGTGCAGAAGACTTAATACTTTGCAGTTAGTTTAGCTGCTTTTGCGTCACTGTTTGTTTTATGAAGAACTTCTCTCTGATGTTTATCTGGTCTCAAAATTATGAAAACACATGCAACAGAATTGAATGTGATCTGAGTCTAAGGGTCCAATCTAGCCCACCTGAATCAGGTAAGCCCAATCAAGATTCACCAAACAACAGCTAATCTTTAGAGAAGAGAAACAAGCGTCTGTTGTTTTAAGCCACTGAGATGCTGGGGGATTGTTGTTACACAGCATTTTCACAGTGACAATCTTATAAAAGGATAGACTGGGTGGTGAGACCTCCAGGGTCCAGAGTCTGCACAGATAACTGGTAGAAAAGGTGTAGTTGCTGGCATGGGGGAAGGAATAGGGAAGATGCTGGAAGCAAGCAGGGTCCTCACTGGAGGGAACCCAGACAAGGACAGACAGAACGTGGACCCTGAGAGCGACCAGATGGGTGGCTGCCGCACGGCACCGGCTCAGCAGGCGACACACCTCCCCTGTCTGCAGACCCTCGCTGGCCGTCACAGTGGAGAGCCGTGCCGCTCTTCATATGCCCTAACGTGGTCTAAGGATGCAGCGTGATGGTCAAGAGGGTGAATTGTGGAGCCCAGCTCTCTGGGTTCTGTTCTTGGTTCTGCCACTCTGCTGACTTTGGAGAGTTATTTGGCCTCTTTGTGTCTCAGTTTTCTTATCTGAGAAATGGACTAGTAATAGTGTCTTCCTCATAAAATCACTGTGAAGATTAAATGTTTTAATGTGCATGAAGTACCTAGAAGAGGACCAAGAGTTTAGTAAGGACTCAGTAAGTGTTAGCTGTTACTATCATTGTTATTGTTTCACCAACATTGAGGGCACAGAAAGCCCACTGCACCCTGCTGAGTATTATATGTGAATATAAGACAAGGTGACTGCCCTAAACAAATGCGTCATCTGAAATGGGTGCTAATACTCTAAAAGTGCTCACTCATTGGGATATCCAGTGCTCAGTGAGAGAGAAACACCCACATGCATTGTGTCCACACTGAAATCTCATTTGATCTGGTCCTGAGACAAGTCTGGGGAATAAAATATGTTTGTAATAGAAGTATAAACAAACATTCTCATAAATGTGAATGTAGAATGGAGAGAATTACAGATGTGTGGGGAAGATGGAAGACTTTCTACAGAACAGGCGATATTGAGGTTGTATCAAAGGATGCCCTTACAGAGAAAGAAAAATCAAGGATAAGGGGATTTCAATCGGAGGAAACTTTTGTAGAAAATTGGGGAATGCAATTATTTCAGACCCAGGAGAGCTGATAGTATAATAATATAATCATCCTTGTCATCATCTTATTTTATTCTGTGCTGTAATTTCTGTTTTGAGAAGTGAAAGAATTACACTTCAGAGAGGGGGAGGAACATAATAAACCTCACACAATGCATTTTGGAGTTGGGTGGGAACTCTCAAAGTCTTTCTGATCCCAAAGCTCGTGTTTTATTACATCATCTTTTGCCGAGGATGTCAATAGAAGGTAGAGAAGGAACTTCAATTTGGGGTCATATTTGGAGGATTTTGAAGGTCAAGCAAATACATTTGATCGATATTTGGTAGTTACTTGGGACCCTAAAAGATTTTTTGTAGAGGAGGACAGCACCCTAACTATGCTTCCTTCAATAGAGTGACTCATTTTATGTGTGGTGGGCCACGTGGTTGGAAAAGCCACTTCAGAAGCATCAGCACTGGTCCAGGTGCCAGGTCCCTGGTTATATGTAGGAGTCAAGGTAGGAGGAATGGACTCTATTTTATTCAGCTGACTGGGAATAATTTTGGGATAATGCTATTCATATATTTGTTCTGAATTGCCCCTACTTTAAAAAATTAATTTATCTATTTTAATTGGAAGCTAATTACTTTACAATGTTTTGCTGGTTTTTGCCATACATTAACATGAGTCATGCGCACACATGTGTCCCACCATCCTGAATCCCCCTCCATACCCCATCCCTCTGGACTGTCCCAGGGCACCAGCGGTGGGTGCCCTGCTTTATGCATCAAATTTGCTCTGGTCATCTATTTTACATTTGGTAACATACATGTTTCAACATTATAGAAAGATGATGATGACCCTATATGCAAGACAGCAAAAGAGCACAGATGTAAAGAACAGACTTTTGGACTACATGGGAGAAGGCGAGGGTGGGATGATATGAGAGAATAGCCCCTGCTTTTTTAACATCATAATTTTTAATAACTTTTTATTTGGAAATTTACAAAGAAGCTGCAAAAATAGTGCAACTAATACCCAGATTTATCTATTCTTAACATTTGAATTATTTATTTGCATTTTCTCTCTCTAAATATACACATACATACATACACATATACATAAGTATATTTTTTGTAAACCATTAAGAAGTAGATAGCATACATTATTGGGCTTCCCAAGTGGCTCAGTGGTAAAGAATCCACCTGCCAAGCAGGAAATGGGTATTCAGTCCCTGGGACGGGAAAGTTCCCTGGAGAAGGAAATGACAACCCAATATCGTGTTCTTGCCTGGGATATCCCAAGGACAGGGAAGCCTGGCAGGCTACAGTCTGTGGTGTCTCAAAGAATCAGACACACCTGTGTTCCACACAACATACATTATGGATTTTTATCCTGAGAGTCTTCACTGTATATTTCCTAAGGATAGGATAGTTTTTAAATAATCACAGTCACCTATAAATCTCACTATGTATGGCACTATTTTCCTTCTAGTGCAAGATCCAGTCTCAGTTCAGTTCAGTTCATTTCAGTCACTCAGTCGTGTCTGATTCTTTCTGACCCCATGAATCGCAGCACGCCAGGCCTCCCTGTCCATCAGCAACTCCCACAGTTTACTCAAATCATATACATCCAGTCAGTGATCCCGTCCAGCAATCTCCTTCTCTGTCATCCCCTTCTCCTCCTGCCCCCAATCCCTCCCAGCATCAGGGTCTTTTCCAATGAGTCAACTCTTCGTTTCAGGTGGCCAAAGTATTGGAGTTTCAGCTTCAGCATCGGTCCTTCCAATGAACACCCAGGACTGATCTTCAGGATGGACTGGTTGAATCTCCTGGCAGTCCAAGGGACTCTCAAGAGTCTTCTCCAACACCACAGTTCAAAAGGATCAATTCTTCAGCACTCAGCTTTCATCACAGTCCAACTCTCACATCCATACATGACCAGTGGAAAAACCATAGCCTTGATTGGATGGACCTTTGTTGGCAAAGTATTGTCTCTGCTTTTTAATATGCTATCTAGTTTGGTCATAACTTTCCTTCCAAGCAGCAAGCATCTTTTAATTTCATGGCTGTAATCACCATCTGCAGTGATTTTGGATCCCCAAAAAATAAAGTCTGACACTGCTTCCACTGTTTCCCCATCTATTTGCCATGAAGTGATGGGACCAGATGCCATCTAGTTTTCTGAATGTTGAGCTTTAACCCAACTTTCTCATTCTCCTCTTTCACTTTCATCAAGAGGCTCTTTGGTTCTTCTTTATTTTCTGCCATAAGGGTGGTGTCATCTGCGTATCTGAGGTTATTGATATTTCTCCCAGCAATCTTGATTCCAGCTTGTGCTTCTTCCAGCCCAGCGTTTCTCATCATGTACTCTGCATGTAAGTTAAATAAGCAGGGTGACAATATACAGCCTTGATGTACTCCTTTTCCTATTTGAAACCAGTCTGTTGTTCCATGTCCAGTTCTAACTGTTGCTTCCTGACCTACATATGGGTTTCTCAAGAGGTGGGTCAGGTGGTCTGGTATTCCCATTTCTTTCAGAATTTTCCTCAGTTTATTGTGATCCACACAGTCAAGGGCTTTGGCATAGTCAATAAAGCATAAATAGATGTTTTTCTGGAACTCTCTTGCTTTTTTGATGATCCAGCAGATGTTGGTAATTTGATCTCTGGTTCCTCTGCCTTTTCTAAAACCTGCTTGAACATCTTGAAGTTCACGGTTCATGTATTACTGAAGCCTGGCTTGGAGAATTTTGAGCATTAGTTTACTAGTGTGTGAGAAGAGTGCAATTGTGTAGTAGTTTGAGCACTCATTGGGATTGCCTTTCTTTGGGATTGGAATGAAAACAATTTTTCCAGTCCTGTGGCCACTGCTGAGTTTTCCAAATTTGCTGGCATTTTGAGTGCAGCACTTTCACAGCATCATCTTTCAGGATTTGAAATAGCTCAACTGGAATTCCATCACCTCCACTAACTTTGTTCATAGTGATGCTTTCTAAGGCCCACCTGACTTCACATTCCAGGATGTCTGGCTTTAGGTGAGTGATCACATCATTGTGATTATTGGGTTGTGAAGATTTTTTTTGCACAGTTCTTCTGTGTATTCTTGCCACCTCTTCTTAATATCTTCTGCTTCTGTTAGGTCCATACCATTTCTGTCCTTTATCAAGCCCATCTTTGCATGAAATGTTCCCTTGGAAATTATTTTTTTAAGGGATCTCTAGTCTTTCCCATTCTGTTGTTTTCCTCTATTTCTTTGCATTGATCACTGAGGAAGGCTTTCTTATCTTTCCTGGCTTTTCTTTGGAACTCTGCATTCAAATGGGAATATCTTTCCTTTTCTCCTCTGCTTTTTGCTTCTCTTCTTTTCTCAGCTATTTGTAAGCCCTCCTCAGACAACCATTTTGCTTTTTGCATTTCTTTTCCATGGGGATGGTCTTGATCCCTGTCTCCTGTACAATGTCATGAACTTCCGTCCATAGTTCATCAGGCACTCTATCAGATCTAGTCCCTTAAATCTATTTGTCACTTCCACTGTATAGTCATAAGGGATTTGATTCAGGTCATACCTGAATAGTCTAGTGGTTTTCCCCACTTTCTTCAATTTAAGTCTGAATTTGGCAACAAGGAGTTCATGATCTGAGCCACAGTCAGCTCCTGGTGTTGTGTTTGCTGACTGTATAGAGCTTCTCCATCTTCGGCTGCAAAGAATATAATCAATCTGATTTTGGTGTTGACCATCTGGTGATGTCCATGTGTAGAGTCTTCTCTTGTGTTGTTTGAAGACGGTGTTCTCTTGGCAGTGTGTTCTCTTGGCAAAACTCTGTTAGCCTCTGCCCTGCTTCATTCCATACTCCAAGGCCAAATTTTCCTGTTACTCCAGGTGTATCTTGGCTTCCTACTTTTGCATTCCAGTCCCCTATAATGAAAAGGACGTCTTTTTCGGGTGTTAGTTCTAAAAGGTCTTGTAGGTCTTCATAGAACCTTTCAACTTCAGCTTTTTAAATGTTAATTGTTGGGGCATAGGCTTGGCTTACCGTGATATTGAATGGTTTGCCTTGGAAATGAACAGAGATCATTCTGTCATTTTTGAGATTGCATCCAAGTCCTGCATTTTGGACTCTTTTGTTGACCATGATGGCTACTCCCTTTCTTCTAAGGGATTCCTGCCTACAGTAGTAGATATAATGGTCATCTGATTTGAATTCACCCATTCCAGGCCATTTTAGTTTGCTGATCCCTAGACTGTCGACATTCACTCTTGCCATCTCCTGTTTGACCACTTCCAATTTGTCTTGATTCATGGACCTAACATTCCAGGTTCCTATGCAATATTGCTCTTTACAGCATCGGACCTTGCTTCTATCTTGAGTCACATCCACAACTGGGTATTGGTTTTGCTTTGGCTCCATCCCTTCATTCTTTCTGGTGTTATTTCTCCATTGATCTCCAGTAGAATATTGGGCACCTACTGACCTGGGGAGTTCCTCTTTCAGTGTCCTATCTTCTTGGCTTTTTATACTGTTCGTGGTTTTCTCAAGGCAAGAATACTGAAGTGGTTTGCCATTCCCTTCTCCAGTGGACCACATTCTGTCAGACCTCTCCACCATGACCCGTCCGTCTTGGGTGGCCCCACACGGCACAGCTTAGTTTCACTGAGTTAGGCAAGGCTGTGGTCTGTGTGATGAGATTGGCTAGTTTTCTGTGGTTATGGTTTCAGTGTGTTGGCCCTCTGATGCCCTCTCGCAAAACCTACCGTCTTACTTGGGTTTCTCTTACCTTGGACATAGTGTATCTCTTCACGGCTGCTCCAGCAAAGCACAGCCGCTGCTCCTTACCTTGGAGTAGGAGTATCTCCTCACGGCCGCCCATCCTGACCTTAAGCATGGAGTAGCTCCTCTCTGCCCTCCTGCGCCCGCGCGGTCGCTGCTCCTTGAACATGGGGTAGCTCCTCTGGGTCACCGCCTGAATAGGGCTGTGAGCGTGCTTGTTGTGGTAGGTTTGTTCTGTCCCGTTACTTGTGGGTTGCAGTTGGTCTTAAAGTCTTGACAAGATTTAGATCCAGCATTTTTTGGCAAAGATAAGATCCAGTCTAGGATCACACATTTCACTTAATTGTCATATCTCTTTAGTTTTCTTTCATATGGAACTCTTTCTCAGCCTGTCTTTCAAGTATGGTATTGAATAGTACAACTTCCTCTTTTTAGTTGAATATTCCTCATTTAGGAATTTCCCAGAGTTCCTCACACCCAGATTGAGTTCTGTATTCTTAGCTGGGATATCACATGATTAATGTTACTCCCTTGTCAAGATTCACATCAGAGGCATAATATGTCCACTGGCCGCTCACTGGTGATGATGATTTCAATGACCCAAAGTATAATCCAAGGTTTTCCTTCTAGGGGTTGTCCAGTTGCTTTACAGTACAGTTAATATGCTTCAAGTTTGCCAAAGACATTTAAGATCACGTGTTGCTCCTCATCAAAATTTCTCCATGAATTTAACACCCTTTGATGACTCTTGCCTGATTCTATCTTTGCTATAATGGCTGCAAAATAATGATTTCCCAACTCCAATTCATCAGGTTGCATCTTCCAGCCAGTGAGCACACGTTTAAGCAAGAGCCTTCCTTCTCGCCTGTTTATTTCTTGGTTTGCCTAGCTATTTTTGGTATGGACTCAGGGGTTACCTTCCTTACATATTCTGATGCTCCTTCAAATGCTCCTGTGTCTTTATGATATAACTCCAAAGTGTTTTTTTTCTTCTTCTTTTGAATAGTTAAAAACATGTCAGCTTTAACTAACAACCCTTGGATAGACTATTTTCTATAATCATATTCCAGAAACTCACATGCTCATTAAGGGATCATATCCAGATCTACTGCCTTCATGAATTCTTTGTTGAAGCTATTGAATTATGATCCTGATTTTTCCTGGAAATTTTTCACTTTAGCTTCTCAATCATACAGAGCTCATCTAAAAGTCCTTCACATTAGAAATGGCCTTGGTTGATTCAGAATTTTAGCACCAATGTCTGGCCACCCTAGCCAGACTGTTTGGATTCTTATGCAGTGCTTGCTCTACTTCTGGGCCTAGATCTTTCTGTTGATTTGAGATCAATGGATGGTTAAGCTGAAGTGTTACCAGGCAACAGAGAGCATGACTCACAAACTCAGACAAGAATAAATCCTGACCATGATGCTCTTTGGGGAAAAGAGAAGCTGGGGTTAGAAGTGAAAGAAATTTCAGAGTGCATGGCAATCTCTTGTCTCTAAGACCTTGGTTCAAGGTGTCCCCTTAGAGATGAGTTGGAACATATGCTCTACCAGCTCATCCTCCATAGAGGAAATGGGAAACAATTAAAGAAATTATGAGCCACCAAAATACCTTTTATTTGCAAAACACTAGGATCTGGATGAGGCTTTCCAGGTGGTGCTAGTGGTAAAGAACCTGCTTGCCAATGCAGGGAGGTATAAGAGACACAGGTTCAATCCCTAGGAAGATCCCCTGGAGGAGGGCATGGCAACTCACTCCAGTATTCTTCCCTGCAGAATCCCATGGACAGAGGAGCCTGGCTACAGTCCATAGTCAGACATGACTGAAGCAACTTAGCACAGGATATGGTTATGGGAGGCAAACATCCAAACTTGTAGGCAGTGGGCACTGTTGATGTCTCACCTCAATCCCCTGCATGAGGATAGTATGTCTGCACCCAACTGCCATGAGTTTTGGAAACCAAAGGCTCACAGCTGCTCCCTTCTCTAGAAAATGCCCTAAGTCAGTGGGAGCTTCTATGTCTATGACCCAAGTCTCATCTCCTTGAATCCAGGACAGTCTGAATCCAATGACTGATGGATTCAGGGGTACAGAAGGCTGATCCATCTGTGCTAAATTGAGACCAACTCTATGGCACAATTCCTGTTCTGAAGAGGCCTGTGGGACCAGGTGGGGCTGGACTCTAGAGGAGCCCATGATCTTACTCAGGAAGTTCTCTTTTCACATCTGCTTCCTTCTCTCTCAAAACAACTCTCAATAAATCACATGTCCTGGGATGCAAATTCCTGTCCCAGGCACTGCATCTGGGCAACTTGACCTAAATAATCCAACCAAATTAATATGGGGACCATTTTGAGTAATAAATCATCTCACATGTAGGTGATTTTGAAAGTAGACAGAAATGTATACATTTGGCCTAAATCATTTGAAAAAATGGAAAAAAAAATTAAAGCCATCTCATAGTATCTAGCAATACTATTTTAACAAGCATTACTATCTCCCAGAAATTCTGACTGGTAGTCTCGAAGTTATCTTGATTCTTGCCCCTCTGACCTGCCTCTAATGAGATGTCATCCTCTGGTTGCAGAATTGCTAGCTTCTATAGCCCCCTCAACCCTGCCAGTCAAGAACTTCACAGATGCTCTCTGACATGTTCCTTCCACTGATGTTTTGGCCTCCCCACCTCCCCTCCTCCACTCCCGATGACATTCATGACACAGGTTACCCTGCCCTCCTGCCCAGGCAAGGCTTGCACTGGTCTTAGTTGGTCTTTCTGTTTTCTTCCCAGGCCCTCTGGTCGACCAGGCATGTGTTGCCCTCTCTATATTCATATATTCCAGAAGTGCATTCTAAGGATCTCTGTATAGTCTCACCTTTCTTGCTTTTGAACTTGCATTTCTTCCACTCAGAACATTTTATCCTCACCATCTCTGCTTATTGCAATGCTGTCTATGAAGATCCAGTTAAGACGCTTCTTCCTCCATGTGGCTTTCCGAGATTTCCTGAATCAAAAGCAATGTCTCTTTCTCCTATAGTCCTTCAGCCTTTTATTCATTTCTTTAGCAAGTCACTTTCTGCTTGTCTTTTTATTACCTGTGAATGCACCTCACTTCTCCTCTGTACCTTTGGAAAATAAATGTATCTTATCCCCTTCTATACCCTTCTTCTGTTCACATCTCTTTGGTCCATCCCCCTTCTGATCTTTTCAGCTCAGCCAGCTTGCCTACATTCTGCCTGGTCCATAAGACAGTCGCAGAAAATACTGTCTGCCCTAGGTAATGCCCAACCATTCCTCATCGACACACTTCACCCTCTGACTTGAATTCCAGGCTTTGTACCTACCCTTGCTTTTTCCTGCTTCTTCCTCCTTCTATTGTAGTGACCATTTGTCCTTTTTGAACTTTCATATTTGGTTTCTAGTTTGGCTTTGTGCTAATGCTCCCTGTAGCCTGAGTGAGAGTTGGTTTCCTAAAGAACACA
Organism: Odocoileus virginianus; assembly: GCF_023699985.2. Classification (NCBI taxonomy): domain Eukaryota; kingdom Metazoa; phylum Chordata; class Mammalia; order Artiodactyla; family Cervidae; genus Odocoileus; species Odocoileus virginianus. Next base: position 5,025,186 of record NC_069682.1, read on the forward strand.
CCTGTTGAGGATTCAATGAACATGTGTTCTGAGCCTAGGGGAATGACTGGCCTGTTAGCTTTCCACATGTACACAGGCGTGACTCCTGGAGTCACAAAGAACCAACAAGCTGGATCATGGGAAGTTTTACAACAAATTAGAGGTAGACATTCACTCAATGAGCGGACTCCAGCTCACTCAAATTTGAGTCATTATCTTTTAACCGAGATTTGGTAAATTCAAGTCCTGGTTCATACCTTTAACTTTCTTCCCTTCCCCCAAGCTCAGGACACTTTTCAGTTCCTCTTGGAGAATCATGGCAGCCGACATCAGGATTCCAAAAAAGTCAGAATGAGAGATTTTTTTGCGGGGCCGGAGGGGTTCCAGCCTTCTTTGGTGTCTGTGGACTCAATTGGACCTCGATGATGTTTTGGCTGATTGGTTGGAAAATGTCCAAGCAATTCTCTGTTTCTTGTTTAATAGCTTTTAATACCATTTCCAAATTGTCTGAAGTGACTGCTAAATGGAGCTTTCCAAGTGAATGTGTGTTGCAAAGCACTGGGATGTTAGCTGTAGCTCTTTTAGCAGTTGGAATTTCAAGACCAGAAAAGGGAGTTCATTTGGCTGTCCCTTTTTTCTTAAAATTGAGAAGCTCTGAACTCTGGCACTTAATTGTTCTCATAATTACAGGAAGAGAGGTGGGAATTAAACTAAAATTCAAGCAATTACATGTGCAAGGGCAAAAGTGTCTATTATATTAAAATGCAGAGTCCATTTCCATTTCACTTAAGATGGTTGTTAAGAAAAGGACTCAAGATGCAGGAGGTGGGGGCAGGGCCTATATACTTAGGTTTTGATTTCAAAGCCTCATGAATGTGTTTTTTATTCTTTTAGCTCCAGATAGGTATCTCAGATGAAAGTATTATGCATTAGATATGATGTATTTTTCTGGCTTTACAGAAAAACAAAGATTTTCCCTTAAGGGTTTCTAGATTTGTGATGTATTTATTTATTGCATACTTATATATTAGATACACTTATCAGAAACCTGAAAATGTCCATTCATTCCCCAAGTGCCAGCAAAGCTATGTCTGATTAGAGCCAGCCAACACAAAGGACAGATTTGTAACTGATGAAATCTCAGTAGCATTTGGCAATATAAAAATAGAGAAAACACTTTTCTCAACTGAAAGGGACCTACTTTTCTCACTCTGTTGGGATAAAGTTCTGTTTGTTGATTTGCTCCTTTGTTCGTTCGACCACACGTATCTCCTCCAGGACTGCAGCTTTGGCCCCGTCACCAGTCACAGCCATGACCACGTCTGGTAGGACTCGGTGGGTCTCCGTGGTTCCCAGCTCTTGCACATGCTGACTCTCCTGCACAACACTGAGGGGTGAGTTTTCAGTGAGGAATGGACTAGAAGAACTCCCTTCCAGGACAGACATGAGGCACAAAGCAATATGATGCTTGGAAGCATGGCCTAGGTCAGGGGTCTGTCCATTCTTTTCTGTGAAGGGCCAGAGAGCATGTATTTTAGGCTTTGGGGCCATACAGTCCCTGTCACAGCTACTCAGCTCTGCTGTTGTGATCTCTCCAGCAGCCATCGACCATCCACGAATGAATAAGTACTGCCTGCATTACACTTAAGCATTATTTATGAACAACAAAATTTGAATTTCATACAATTTTCAGGCATCATAAAATATTGTTCATTTTTTAAGTTTATTTTTCTGTAATTTAGAAATGTGAAAATCATTCTTAGCCCACAGACAGCAACATGGTGGCAGGCTGCTTTTGGTAGGTGACTCTTGGTTTGCCCATCTCTGGCCTAGATGAGCCTCACAATGTCAGGAGTCTAGGGCGTGAGGACTCTGGCCCTGCTTGGAATTCTGTGCATGTGGCTTCCTCCAGCTAAGAGAAAAGGGCTTGCCTTCCACAGGTAAATCTGTGTCTTCCAGAGGTACAGGTGTCTCACAGACAGATGGAGGTTTCGCTGAGCGTCACCCTGCTGCAAGTGGTTGCTTCTTCCTGCAGGAGTTAGGAGCGCTTCTGACAAGGGCTGCTTTTCCCAGATCCAGGTAGTAAGTTCAGCCCACAGCCCTCATTCCTAGCTAAGACGGCTCCACCCTTGTGTGTTGCTTTGACTTCTTTCATCTGGTTTCATCTAGAGAGCAGGCTGCTCGTGCCTGCGGACAGCAACCCTTAGGAATGATCTTTGGCTTAGTTAAGACTTTCTGAGGCTGACCTCCACGGTGTTTTAAGTTACTGTGACTGGCTGCTAGTCTGGACATCCTTGGGTGAGCATCCTGAAACACCAACTCCCCATCCCCGAGCTTTCTGCTGCAGACATCAACATGACCCCCATTCCCATCTGATAATCAATATTAGGGGTCACTGCAAACACAAATATTCCCTGGGTGGATAATTAAAATGAATCTGTTCCCCTCTATAGGCTATCTTTTGTCATAAATTTTCATGGCTTTCATCTCATCAGTGAAGTTCTTGGGTCAGACCAAGGGGACAGAAAATGATTGATCCCCAATTAGGACAGAAAAAAATGGGAAGAGAAAAGGCTGAATGATTTTCCTGGGGTGACAGAGTAGTTCATGGCTGAGTCTGAACAAGATTCCCAGGTGCAAAATCCTGAAGCTCTGCCAGTCCTTTGACTACATATGTAAGCTCTATTTTCTACAGAAATCTACATACATGCTATGGATTTAAGTGCCTGTATTTGCAGGTAAAGTACTTGCATGCCAGAACTGTGAAATGGGCTGAAGATCACCAAATACTAACCAGGAAAAAATAATACCTGGTTTCAGAGAGAACTGATAACCCATGCTAGCAAATAACATGGTACTATAGATGAATAATGAATCACATGCAACCTTAATAGAAATAGACCAGTTTATATATAAGGCAGGGGAATATTCTATTCAGAATTTTAAGAGCCTTTTGTTCAGTTCAATTCAACCAAAAAGTCTGATGAAGGGTTGAAATAGACGTCAAAATCACCTATCAGAGTGTAGTGGCCATTCAAGACTTGAGAACAAAGCCTTAGAAGAAAATTAAAACATTTACTTGCTCAAATAATCCCAGAGAAGTCAAGAAAAGAAAAAAATTAAAAAGTAGAGGATTAATGTATAAATACATGAGGCATATAATATTTAAAAAGCACCATAAGATTTATAAGAAATCAGTAAAGCACATGAGTTATAATTTATAACAGAAACACAAATGTCAAAGATTGAGAAGACGAAAATCAGAACAAATTAAAATGAAAAAGCACTCATATTAAGTTGGTAAAGATTACAAATAACACGATTCATTAAAACCATAAAAAGATAGCTTGACATATCTATCAGAATGGCTAAAAAACCCTCTAAAATAAAATTAAATTAAAAATGCTGGTGAGGATGAGGAGAAACTGGATCACTCATACACTGTTGATGAACATGTAAAATGGTACAGCCACTCTGGAAAATAGTTTGGCAGTTTCTCATAAAAATAAATACATAACTCTCACCTGACCAGAAATAGCACTCTTGGGGACATTTATCTCAGAGCAATGAAAGTGTTATATTCACACAAAAACATGAACAGAAATGTTCTCAGTAGCTTTCTTTATGATAGCCCCAAATTGTAAACAACCCAGATGTCCTTCAGCAAGGGAATGGTTAAACCGAACTGTGCTACATTATTACCAAGAATCCTTACTCAGCAATACAGGGGAACAAACAATTGGTACATGCAAAAAACTGGATGATTTTCTTAGAGTTATACTCATGCTGCTCCTGCTGCTAAGTCACGTCAGTTATGTCCAACTCTGTGCGACCCCATAGACGGCAGTCCACCAAGGCTCCGCTGGCCCTGGGATTCTCCAGGCAAGAACAATGGAGTGGGTTGCCATTGCCTTCTCCTTATACTCATGGGGAAGAGGCAAGTGTAAAATGTTACACACTGTTTGATTTCATATACACAACATTCTTGAAATGACAAGGTATAGAAATGGCGAACAGGTTAGCGGTTGCCTGGAAATAGGAGTGGGTTGGAGCAGGAGGAAGACATGTGTGGCTGTAAAAGAGCAGTAAGAGGAATCCTTGTGATGGAAACATTCTGTAGCTTGTCTGTATCAATGCCAATGTCCTGGTTGTGATACTTTGCTAACATTTTGCAAGATCATTGCAAAATTGTGATAAATTGGGTAAAATTTTCATGGGATTATTTATTACAATTGTATACAAATCAGTAATTACCTCAAAACAAAAAAGGTTAATCAAAAATATGATTCAGAGTTAGGAAAAAATGTCAAGTTGCTTATGTACTAAGAATGGTCCAGTTATACTTGGGTAAATTCTGGAAATATTTTAGCAGCATGAACATCTCCAATTTTTCCTTTTGTGGTCAAGGGCTGTTCTTATATTTCTTTCATGGTATACATAGAGGGTCATTGCTGAATGGAAGAAAGTCAAGGAAAGACTGGCTGTATGGGATTAGCATCTCCTATTGACAAATGAAGGTGACTTCAGTTCAGTTCAGTTCAGTTGCTCAGTTATGTGTGACTCTTTGTAACCCCATGGACTGCAGCACACCAGGCTTCCCTGTCCACCATCAACTCCGGAGCTTGCTCAAACTCATGGCCATCAAGTCAGTGATGCCATCCAACAATCTCATCCTCTGTCATCCCCTTCTCCTCCTGCCTTCAATCTTGCCCAGCATCAGAGTCTAGTCTAATGAGTCAGTTCTTTGCATCAGGTGGTCAAAGTATTAAGAGTTTCAGCATCAGCATCAGTCCAATGAATATCTGGGATTGATTTCCTTTAGGATTGGACCTCCTTGTAGTCCAAGAGACTCACAAGAGTCTTCTCCAACACCACAGTTCAAAAGCATCAATTCTTTGGTGCTCAGCTTTCTTTATAGTCCAACTCTCACATCCATACATGACTACTGGAAAAACCATAGCCTTAACTAGACAGACCTTTGTTGGCAAAGTAATGTCTCTGCTTTTTAACATGCCATCTAGGTTGGTCATGATTTTTCTTCCAAGGAGCAAGCATCTTTTAATTTCATGGCTGTAGTCACCATCTGCAGTGATTTTGGAGCCCAGGAAAATAAAGTTTGTCACTGTTTCCCCTGTTTACCCATCTATTTGCCATGGAGTGATGGGACTAGATGCCATGATCTTAACTTTTTGAATGTTGAGTTTTAAACCAGCTTTTTCATTCTCCTCTATCACTTTCATCTAGAGGCTCTTTAGTTTTTCTTTGTTTTCTACCATAAAGAAGGTGTCATCTGCATATCTGAGACTACTGATATTTCTCCCGACAATCTTGATTCCAGCTTGTGCTTTATCTAGGATAGAAATGGCATTGGACCTAACAGAAGCAGAAGATATTAAGAAGAGGTGGCAAGAATATACAGAACTGTACAAAAAAGACCTTTTTGACCCAGATAACCATGATAGTGTGATAACTCACCTTGAGCCATCACTATGAACAAAGCATCACTATGAACAAAGCTAGTGGAGGTGATGGAATTCCAGTTGAGCTATTTCAAATCCTAAAAGATTATGCTGTGAAAGTGCTGCACTCAATATGCCAGAAAATTTGGAAAACTCAGCAGTGGCCACAGGACTGGAAAAGGTCAGTTTTCATTCCAATCCCAAAGAAAGGCAATGCCAAAGAATGTTCAAACTACCACACAACTGCACTCAAATCACACGCTAGCAAAGTAATGCTCAAAATTCTCCAAGCCAGGCTTCAACAGTACATAAACCATAAACTTCCAGATGTTCAAGCAGGATTTAGGAATGGCAAAGGAAACAGAGATCAAATTGCCAACATCTGTTGTATCATTGAAAAAGCAAGAGTATTGCAGAAAAGCATCTACTTCTGCTTTGTTGACCATGCCAAAGCCTTTGACTGTGAATCACAACAAACTGTGGAAAATTCTTAAAGAGATGGGAATACCTGAGCACCTTACCTGCCTCCTGAGAAATCTGTGTACAGGTCAAGAAGCAACAGAATCAGACATGGAACAGCAGACTGGTTCCAAATTGGGAAAGGAGTATGTCAAGGCTGTATAATGTCACCCTGCTTATTTAACTTACATGCAGAGTACATCATGCAAAATGAAGGAGACTGAATTCTGAGCTTTGTTATTTGAGGGGAATATTTTCTGAGTGACAGGAAATGGCTATTGTCTTTTCAGAGCTGTCATGGGGCAGAAGGCAATATCAGGAAAGACATTCTAAAATCTGAATTGTGAAACTTAAAACACCCGTACTAAGAATAGCTGGGGAATCTGAAGTTGCTCAAAATAATATCTCTATCTGAGGGTTAAAGGAAAGCCCTTCTGAGAGGGAGTGAAGTAAAACATTCCCTTACAGAGCAAATCATTTGTAAAGCAGTGAGCTCTTTTGTTTAATTAGACAATCCCAATATATAAATGAGTACAAGTAACATTTTGTTCAATTAAGTGTATCTCCTAATTTTAACTTCTCTTACTAGCAATGATATCAGCATTCTGATCAAATTAAACAGCTAGAATTGCGATTATAGATGTCAGTTATGGTTTAACATGAACTCTGCTCTCTGATTTGTTTCTCTATATTTCTTTTTTTGTATGATACAAAATCATTAAAATCTTAATTCAGTAAATTTAACCGTTGCAAACAATTACAAAGTCATAGGCTCTGCTATTTTGTTTTCTAAGAGCTTGTCTTGCAACCTTGAGATATTCTTAATTGAACTTGGAGACTTGAGAAAGTTGTTTTGGGTACCACATTAAAGCCCTACACTCTTAGACAACTACTCTCTGAAGCTCTATTTTTTTTTTTTTTAATTTTGGAAAGTTTAAAATATTTAGAAGGATGCAGAGAGCAATATAAAAGACCGTCATGTCCATCACTGTGAATTAACACATATTAATATTTCATCTTTCTTTCTTAAGATCTATCTTAATACTTATACACATGGCATGACAGGTATTTGAAGTCTTTTGTTGAGCTCCAACTCCAAAAGCAACCAGTGTCAGTAAATTTCTTTGTATTGTTGCAGTTATCTATATTGTATTTTCAGTGAATAACACATCTATGTAGAACTACAATGCATAGTTATCAAGCTTTAACAAGCATCATAATCTACTTCAGGGCTTGCTGGATACTACCCTCCAGAGATTCTGATTCAGTAGATTTGAAATGGAATCCAAGAAATTATATTTCTAGTAAATTCCCAGGAAATGCTGATGTTGCTGTTCCAGGTACAATATTTTAAGAACCACTCATATATATTAATTCTTACTTAAAAAAATTTTTTTATGTAACACTATCACTTGTTTTAATTCAAAATTGTGTTCCCATGATTCACATGATTCCCAGATGACCCATATCTATATCTATATGCACACTTCATTGATATTAATTAGAATGACTGTGTATCCATTTCTCTATTATTGGTAATGCCTATTTTCCAAAATTTTTGCTATTTTAAATAAGACTACAATGAACACTCTTCTACATATCTCCTAGTATAAAAATACCAAGAAGCAAAATGGTTAAATATTGGCAATGTGCACTTCTGAATTTTCTAGATATTGTCAAGTGGGTCTTTGAGGCAGTAGTACCAGCTTGCAAACCCATCTGAGGTTTATAAAGGCTCTCAGTTTCCCTCATCCTCACTGTCCTTCCATTTTATCACACTCTTTCTTCCTGCACAAATAATTAAAGTTATTGATGGCCCATTAATGTTTTAATTTGCATTTCTTAAATTTTCCAATACAATGGAACATCTTTTAATGCTTAATGGTTATTCAGGTTTCTACTTGAATAAATTACATGTTCAAATATTTTGCTTTTATTTTTCACATAATCTTTATTATTGATCTTAAATGAGCTCTTTATGTATCTTCTTTACTAATTCTTAGAGATGTATATACAATTAACATTTTATTCTTCTAAAATCCTAATAAGAAAAATGCATAACTTTTTAAAATGACAAAATAATATATATGTCACAAAAGAACGTGTATGAAAGGCTAATAAGAGCATGAAAAGATGTTCATCATCATTAGTCATCAGGGAAATTCAAGCACATGGAGATAACTATAAACCTATGAGGATGCCTAAAATTAAAAAGACTACCAATAGCAAGTGTTGGAATGGATGAAGAACCACAGAAATTCTCATATGTTGCTAATCAGAATGCAAATTGATAAAACTACTTTGGACAATCATTTGAAGCTTTTAACTAAAGTTAAACATGCACTTACTCACTGATAAAGCAATTCTACTCCAGATTTATGCCCAAGAAAAATAAGGGCATGTGTCTAAACTATATACACATATGTTCATGACAGGGTGAGTAATAACAGCTCCAAACTGAAAACAACCCAAATGTCCATCAGTGGGAGATGGATAAGTCAGTTGGGGTTTACTTATATAATAAAATACAGTCATAGTAAAAGGAATAATTTACTGACATATATTTTTATGAATCTCAGGCACATAATGCTGAATAAAAGAAGGCAGGCACAGAGGAACACATACTGTATGATCCCTTCTATTAAAAACTTAAGAATCATCAAGATGGCGACTATGTTGAAGTGTGGAGGGTATTGAATAAGCAAAGGCCTTAGGGAAATTTCATAGCTGCTGGAAATATTCTGTATCTCAACCTGAATGGTGGTTACCAGGTTGCATGCATAAGTCAAATTCTTGTAATTGCTTAGGATTTGTCCTTTGCTATATATGAATCATTGCTTAATAATATAAATTTTAAAATAGCTTAAAATATCTAAAGCTCTCATTTTATTGAAATGTGACTTGTAGGGGAAGAGAATTTCTTTATGAGGGGAAATAAATGGCAACTTGCTTTCATATATTAAAGAAATTAGTGTCTAATAATGAGTGCTGCATTTTTAAGATAGGAATCAGAAACTATGCTTTAATGTAGTTTCTTCCAAAGAAATGGGACAGAAAAATGAGAGGCAAAAATTAAAAAAAAAAAAAGGCAAAAATAAATAAAGGTTTACAAGTCTGTTCTCTACTTCTGGGTCTCTATTCCTGCACTGCACATAGGTTCATTTCTACCATTTTTCTAGATTCCATATATATACATTAATATATGATATTTGTTTTTCTCTTTCTGACTTACTTTACTCTGTGTGACAGACTCTAGGTGCATCCACACCCTAGGAATGACACAATTTCACTCCTTTTTATGGCTGAGTAATATTTCATTGTATACACACACACACACACACACACACACACACACACATATATATATATACACTATATCTTCTTTATCCATTCATCTGTCAATGGACATTTAGGTTGCTTCCATGTCCTGGCTATTATATATATAGTGGTACAATGAACATTGAGGTGCATTTCTTTTTAAATATTTCAATAAATTGGTTAAACAAACAAAAATATGTATATATAAAGAAAGATGGACAGAATAATATTAGTATTTCAGTTGTTACCTTAGGTGACAATGGGGTGAATTCTTTGAAAAACAGATGATTAAATTTGTTCAAAAAATATAGTCTTACTTTATTTATAGGATATTAAAAAATGGGAGCAGAAACATTATTAGCAAATAAAATAAGAGGTAAACGGGTGAAAGAGAACAGAGATAGTATGCAATAGGCAAAAGGTGCAATTTGTGAAGAAAACACCAGGCTTACACTTAGATTCACTAGACAACAAAGCAAATTGTATACATATGTAAGTTATTGCCTTTCTATTTTAACATTAAAAATATTTGCACATATTTTAAAATACATAGATGTATTAGAATTGAAAGCATTAACTTACATTGAATGAAGCTATAAGCTTATTTTACTGTTTTTCATAAAATTTTTAGCATCATTTATTGGTTTGATTGGGCTTCCCCAGGCAGCACTACTGGTAAAGAACCTGTCTGCCAGTGCAGGGGAAATAAGAGACGCGGATTCAATCCCTGGGTCAGGAAGATCCTGATCCAGTGGAGGAAGGCACGGCAACCCAGTGCAGTGTTCTTGCCCAGAGAATCCCATGGACAGAGGAGCCTGGCGGGCCACAGCCAAGGGGGTCGCAAAGAATCAGGCACAACTTCAGCGACTTAGCATGGCACAGCACACTGGTTTGATTTCTGAAAACAATGAAGCTGAAATACTTTTAGGCTGAACTTATTTTGATTAAAAATTGCACTGTTACTTCATAGGACTAATGATAGAATTAGTTTGCAAAAATGACTATAAGGTCATTTTGCAATAGGAAATAACTTCTCACACCTGAAGGAAAACGTGCTGGGTTTCCACAGGGATATCTGCAAAGTCCTTCTCTTGGCGGGGGGGGGGGGGCTCCAGACAGACCCCTTTGCATCCAGGTCAGTGGAGGGCCCCTGCCACCACTGACACCCACCAGTCCCCTGATCAAGCCCACATTTCACACGGAGAACACGGGAGACATAGGATGAGGATGACCTTGACTCCTGTTGTTTGAGTTCCTCTGGCTCCAGAGGAGGAATGAAAGTCTCTGTCTGGGGAAGTTTGGCTCTTGTGGATCATAGAGCTCGACTGTCTTAAAAGATGAGAGATTCCAGGGTGGAGGAGCCAGATGGGTGAGCTGGAGCCTTCTCAGACTGCCACGAATGTGCTTGGACCATTACTGCGAAGCCTTCCTCTCTGGGGGATAGACTCCAGGGGTCCTCCATGGTCAAGGCGGTATACAGATGAGCAGCCCTTTCCTCCTTGGCATGCATGCCTAGACAGGGTGGAGACCAGCCCTGAGGCAGTAGAGTGAAGCTGAGGAAACTGTAGGAAATACGGTGAAACTCACCAACACAGCTCAGAGTCAGATTCAATTTAATTTTAAAAAATGACAGTGAATTCATACTCTTTAATTATAATTTCAATTTTTTTTTTTTTAGTTAAAAGTGACTGAGTAAGGGTTTTTGTTTGTTGTTGTTGTTGTTGTTGTTTTTCCTGCACATTTGCTTTTATATACTGTTTTCAGTGTGATTAGCACCTGCTCAAGAATCCACCTGGCGCTAATGGAGCATGATTTGTAGCTGCATCTTAAGCATTTTTTATCTTGCCAATTGCATCATCAAATTTTCATTTCAAATTTTGTTTTTCAGCACTATCACTTTATGGCTTAAATAGCAATTGTTTAATCCCATCAACAAAATATACTAAAAATAAAGTAGGTAAGAACCACATTGGGCTTCCCTGGTGGCTGAGATGGAAAAGAATTTGCTTGCTATGTGGAAGACCTGGTTTTGATTCCGGGGTTGGGAAGATCCCCTGAAAAAGGGCATGGCAACCCCTCCAGTATTGTTGCCTGGAGGATGCCCATGGACAGAGGAGCCTGGCAGGCTACAGTCGCAAAGAGTTGGACATGACTGAGCAACTAAGAACACACAGCAGAGCAAGAACTACATTAAAGACATAATGAATACAAGATTCTACATAATATATTTCTACTCTGATGGATTACATTATGCTAGACCGACATCCCTGGGTCTTACTTGTATTTAATGGAGCTGGTGTCCTTGTACTGTGAATTTGAACTTACTTGTTCAATTTTAAGTAGATGGACATGAACAGGCCTGAAGTTACAAAAGGTAAGTGCAGAACATCAAGCTTTCAGATCCATAACACTTCTATACCAAATCCAAATATATAGGGAGACTTTGCATACTCAGGCTACACTTTAATTAAACTGAGACAACAGAAGGGCTTTTGTTTGAAGTCTTGCACAAAAATGTGTTTCCATAAGCATAAATTATAATATCAATAATCAGTATTTTAGTGTATTTTAATATATGTGGTTTTCTTTAACCATTTTAAAATGAATTCAAATATTTAAAAAGGAAGATTTGAAGTAAAAAATTGGGAAGCCCAGAAATGCCTCTACAGCTTCTCAGATATTTAGAGAAATAAGTAGAAAACTGTTGACCTGGAGGACACATCCAATTCTCTGACACTTTGAATCTATATTTCAAAATTTGTGTTTTTATTCAGAGTCTCATAAAATGCTAAGGGTCTCAGAAAATGCTACGTCTATGGTTGACCTACTCCAAACTCAAGCATCACCCAAAGTAGAAGTCCATGCTGGGTCAGTTCCCACCCTCTGAGCTGAATGTAGTGGCATAAACATTTTAGGAAACATACTACACCTGTAGAATTGGATGACTGCATAGATTTTCCTATCTAAAAACATACGAAAAGTCATCTTAGGAATCACAATGAAAGAATAAGTCTTTTCATCTAGTATGCTCAAGCAATTATTTCCCTTATAGAAAATTACTGTTAGTACATCCTTGAATTATGAAAATATTGAAGATTTTGGTCAATATTTTGCCATTCATAGTATAATCATTCATTTGTATAGGCATTGTTTGGCAATGTGTCTAAAGGCAAAATTCCCAAAGAGAAGATGGAAATTATGTCAAGAGAACATCATTTCCTTTTTTAAAAATAACTTTATTGAGGTGTGATTGACATGTAATAAACCACACATATTGAAATTTGATGTTTTGACATCTTATGATGTATTGTCCTTTTTGTGTATTCATACCATTTTTATCTTTGCTCCACTATACATAATAAATCTTTTTTTTTAGATGCTTTTAACATTTTCTTTTTATCACTGATTTTGTGTACTTTGATTATAAGATAGCTTAATGTCATTTGCATCTTGATTATTGGGCTTGGGTTCTTTAAACTACTTGCATCTGCAGGTTTTCATTAAATTTGGACAATTTTCAGTTATTCCTGCTTAACTATTTCTTTCTGTCTCTTCTTTTCTCCTCTCTCTGGTCATGTTCCTTGCACATATATTAGGCCATTTGAAGATGCTCTATGGCTCATTCCTTGATGGTCTGCTTTATTACTGTTCTCTTTTATTCTCTGTTTCATTTTGCATCACTTCTATATCTACATGTCTAAGTTTACTAATTTTGTTCTACATATCTGATTTGCCTTTAATTCCATCCAGTGTAATCCATCTTCTCCTGATACATGGTAGCTTTCATCCCTAGATGTTTCTTCACACATATGCACTGACCAGAACTCAGCTAAAAACTCAAGTAGAACCTTCTACTTATTTCTTCAGTTTTCTCTATATTCAGTTCTCTCCTCTCTGGTCCTCTGTCCAATGAAATTTGATTGCACTGGCTCCCCAAGGCTCCCATCTCTGCTTTCACAACTCAGAGTCTACTGATCTCATCCTGTGTACCCGCTCCATGCAGCATGGAGTGGAAATTCTCCAGGTAGCTATTTAGGAAAATTTTAGGGCTGGACACATTTGTTTCCTATTTTTTTGTGGAAAGTGAAAGAAAGTGAAAATCGCTTAGTCATGTCCAACTCTTTGTGACCCGTGGACTGTAGCCTGCCAGGCTCCTCTGTATGTGGAATCCTCCAGGCCAGAATACTGGAGCAGGTAGCCTTTCCCTTTTCCAGGGGATCTTCCCAACCCAGGGATCAAACCCAGGTCTCCCGCATTGCAGGTGGATTCTTTACCCGCTGAGCCACCAGGGGAGTTCATTTTTTTGCAGATGCCTGTCCTTTACTTCCTAATACTCAGGTTCTTGACATAAGTTTCATATATTTTGTCTGTTTTCTGGTGGTTTCATGTGGTAGCATAAATCTGGTTCTCTACTCTGTCTTGGTTAGCAATGGAAGTAAAAATCATCTAGTTTTAATTTCCTTTCAGGGAGGCCTGTTTTGGATATATGGCCCTAACTTCAACTTGTGAGATAGTGAAATTTGAAATCATTGGAGAGAATGATTATACAAAGTGGAACCATGTGTGAAAAACTTTTATTATTTAAAATATTTATATAAATATTTCAACATACAACACATATATGCATGCATATGTACATGTTTGGGAGAGTCATTAAAAGAACCTACAATTCTTTACCCTTCCACTTCTTTCCAAGATGACTTTATAGCTCCTACAACCAGCAGGAGTCTATGTCCCCACTTTTTGAATTAGAGTCAGATTTCTTATTTGCTTGGACAATAGAATGTGGCACAGGGACAATGAAGCAAATTCTGCACCTAGGCTTTGAGGACCTTGCACGATTCTGCTCTCTAGGAACCCTGCATGAGTGAGAAGCCTGATTGGCTTGGTGGAAGTTCAGAGACCATGTGAAGCAGAAATCAGCCATGGGGCTGAGGCTGGCTAGACCAGGGCATCCTCAGACTCGAACTGAGTGTATGTGCATGAATGAGCCCGTGTGATCAGCTAATCCCTGCAAAATCAGCAGAGATACCTAGAGACTGACCCAGACACTGTGAACTAATTGATGATATATATTGATAGATATCTATGATATCTATCTAAGACACTATATTTTGGAGTTAAAACCAGACATGAAACAATGGACTGGTTCAAAATTGGAAAAGGAGTATTTCAAGGCTGTATGTTTTCACCTTGCTTATTTAACTTATATGCAGACTACATCATGCAAAATACTGGACTGGATGAAGCACAAGTTGGAATCAAGATTGCTGGGAGAAATATCAATAACCTCAGACATACAATTACACAACCCTTAAGGCAGAAAGCAAAGAGGAACTAAAGAGCCGCTTGATGAAAGTGAAAGGGGAGAGTGTAAAAGCTGGCTGAAAACTCAACATTCAAAGACCGAAGATATGGCATCCAGTCCCATCACTGCATGGCATATAGATGGAGAAACAGTGGAAACAGTGACAGACTTTTTTTCTTGGGCTCCAAAATCACTGCAGATGGTGACTGCAGCCATGAAATTAAAAGATGCTTGCTCCTAGGAAGAAAAGCTATGACCAACCTAGATGCATATTAAAAAGCAGAGACATTTCTTTACCAACAATGGTCTGTCTCGTCAAAGCTATGGATTTTCCAGTAGTCATGCATGGATGTGAGAGTTGGACCATAAAAAAGGTTGAACGCTGAAAAACTGACGCTTTTGAACTGTGATGTTGGTGAAGACTCTTCAGAGTTCCTTGAACTGCAAAATCAAACCAGTCAATCCTAAAGAAAATCGGTCCTGAATGTTTATTGGAAGGACCCATGCTGAAGCTGAAGCTCCAATACTTTGGCCACCTGATGTGAAGAACTGACTCCATAGAAAAGACCCTGATGCTGGGAAAGATTCAAGGCAGGAGGAGAAGGGGATGACAGAGGATGAGATGGTTGGATGGCATCACCAACTCAAACTCACCAGCATAAGTTTTAGCAAGCTTCAGGAAATGATGAAGAACAGGGAAGCCTGGTGTGCCACAGTCCATGGGGTGCAAGAAGTCAGACATGACTGAGTGACTGAACAACAATATTTTGGAGTGGTTCATTATACATCAATGACTAAGTGATACAGTGTATTTATAAATATTTACATTACTGAATTCCAATCAACTTTAGTCATTAAGTGCCTCTGTCCAGGTAATTAGTATAGCATAGCCACACTATTTTGATTTAATTCCAAATCTTTAATATAGTGAAGAATTTTCACCACCTTGAATAAAATTTTAAGTGCTTTCTCTAACACAGACTAATGCCCTTTTAAAGTGATGTGTAAGGATTCTGAACATGCTTTTTTTTTTTTTTTACTATCCACCTTATAGGTGCAGTTTGCCTAAAAATAAATTTTATATATGAGGATACTGATAGCTAAAGAGTTCCTTTAAATTTTTCTCATTTTTCATAAAAATTTGCCATTAACTTCTGCCTTCCGGCTGCAGTTCCTTTGCTTTAAATTTTTTTACATTCTGGTTTTGTTATAAATACTTTGCTTTAGAAAGATATAAAATTTAATGTGCACAAATTGCTCAGAAACATATCTGTTCAGAAGCTGTAGTTGTTCAAGGGCAAAACTGAAAAATGCTTGGCAAAAATATGAAATCACTGGGTTGATGGTATGTGCTGGATCGTGAACTGGGGTCCTGCCAACATGTCTTCCATCCATGAAAATCTTTTCCAAGGAGAATGACCTTGGCAACTACAGAGAATGAACCTTGTTCACACACCTGGTAAGCTGGTGGGTTTTGTGTAAAAAGGTTGCTTCATCAAATGTTTAATTGAACAGAACATTTGGGATGAGACCAATTTTTTTTTTAATTAGAGAAAACTATGCCTCATCAATTGATCTACTATTTTTAGAAAGTAAAAGAGCAAGAAAGAATTTGCTAATAGGATTTTCTTGGCATATTTTAAAACCTGTAAAAAGATAACAGTTACCCTTTAGATGGTGTGGCCTGGGAGGGAACAAGGGAGGTGTCTGTCTGGAGTGCTGGAAATATTACAGATCTTGATCTCAGGATGGCGGTTATGAAGGTGCATACATAAGTGTAAATCAATTGAGACTTAAGATCTTTACTATCTACCTGTTATTCTCAAAGAAGCATTTTTTTAAAGGGGTGAGTTCAAGACAATAGGATGTGTTGATTCTGGAAATGTGTTTGAATATTCACAGGGTACCTACCCCATTTTGTGTGTTTTAAAAATTATTCATGCATTTGACCTCATTATTCTTAATTTTGGGGTCTTTGACATTTGTTCAAATACACATGGGACCTTTTTTGGTTGTGGCATGCAGGAGCTTCATTACAGCATGTGGGATCTAGTTCCCCCACCAGGGATGGAACCCAGGCCCCTGCTTTTGTAGCATGGAGTCTTAGCCACTGGACCACCAGGGAAGTCCCATATTGTGTGCTTTTTAAAAAGGCTGTCATTTAGAAAGATAATGCCTACAAACACATGAAAAGATGCTCAACATCACTCATTATCAGAGAGATGAAAATCAAAACCGCAATGAGGTACCATTACACGCCAGTCAGGATGACTGCTATCCAAAAGTCTACAAGCAATAAATGCTGGAGAGGGTGTGGAGAAAAGGGAACCCTCTTACATTGTTGGTGGGAATGCAAACTAGTACAACCACTATGGAGAACAGTGTGGAGATTCCTTAAAAAACTAGAACTAGAACTGCCATATGACCCAGCAATCCCACTCCTGGGCATACACACCGAAGAAACAAGATCTGAAAGAGACACGTGTATCCCAATGTTCATTGCAGCACTGTTTATAACAGCCAGGACATGGAAGCAACCTAGATGCCCATCAGCAGACGAATGGATAAGAAAGCTATGGTACATATATACAATGGAATATTACTCAGCCATTAAAAAGAATTCATTTGGATCAGTTCTAATGAGGTAGATGAAACTGGAGCCTATTATACAGAGTGAAGTAAGCCAGAAATATAAACACCAATACAGTATACTAATGCATATATATAGAATTTTAAAAGATGGTAACAGTAACCCTATATGCAGGACAGAAAAAGAGACACAGAGGTATAGGACAGATTTTTGGACTCTGTGGGAAAAGGCGAGGGTGGGATGATCTGAGAGAATAGCATTGAAATATGTATATTATCAAGTGTGAAACAGATCACCAGTCCAGGTTGGATGCATGAGACAAATGCTCAGGGCTGGTGCACTGGGATGACCCAGAGGGATGGGGTGGGGAGGGAGGTGGGAGGGGGATCGGGATGGGGAATACATGTAAATCCATGGCTGATTCATGTCAATGTATGGCAAAAACCACTACAATATTGTAAAGTAATTAGCCTCCAATTAATAAAAATAAATGGGAAAAAAAAGAAAGATAACGCCAAACAACTATTATGTTTGTAGTTAGTAAGGGTACTAAAATCAAGCAAGCTGCTTTGAAAGTTGAAAAATACAGTTTTAGTAAGAAATGAAAGAATATATTAAATTATAAAATCCTAACTGGTTATATATAGATAGTAGCAGGAAATATATAAGAGCCAAAATGATGAGTAAGTTCATCTTCATAGGGAATCATGAAGGAGAATTTGGGATTCAGGAATTATTGCTTAATGTTTGAGGTTGACACCATATAGGACATGGTTTCCTATGTTTTCCAGCTAAATATTCCCTTTTGCCATGATCAGAGGGAGTCTCCTAAAGACCAAACTCAGGATGCACTTCTGTCCATCCCAGATTCTTACATTGAATCCTAGCCCTCAAAAGTAATGATATTAAGAGATGGATCTTTGGGAGGCAATGAGGTCATCAAGCAGAGACCTTCATGAATGAGGTTAGTGTTTTAATAAACAAATCTCCAGAGAGATCCTTGTCCCCTCCATCACAGGTATACACAGCTAGGAACCAGGAAGGCAGATGCAAATATGCTGGCACCTTGATCTCAGACTTACAGCCTGTGGAACTGTGAGAAATATTTTTATTTTTTATCTCTCTAAACTTTCTTCTCATTTTTCATAAAGATTTGCCATTAAATTCCTGCCTTCCAGCTGCAGTTTCTTTGCTTTAAAACTTTTACATTCAGGTTTTGTTATAAATACCTCACTTTAAGAAGATAAAAAATTTAATATGAACAAATTGCCCAGAAATGTATCTATTCAGAAGCTGCAGTGGTTCAAGGGCAAAACTGGAAAACTCTTGCCAAAACTGTGATGATCTTAAGTCTCAATTCATTTATATATATGCACGAACTTTTGTAACCACCATTCCCAGATCAAGTTCTACAACATTTCCAGCCTCCAGGACTATGAGGAACATTTGTCTGTTATTTATAAGCTACTCAGTCTGTGATATTTTGTTATGGTGGCCCAAAGAGACTGAGAACCCACTTGTCCATGCATGCGTCTATGCTCAGTCGTGTCCAGCTCTTTGCGATCCTATGGACTGTAGCTCACCACTCAACTCTGTCCATGGGATTTCCCAGTCAAGAATACTTGAGTGGGTTGTCATTTGCCTCCTGCAGGGGATCTTCCTGATCCAGGGATTGAACCTGCATCTCCTTTATTGGCAGGTAGATTCTTTACCACCAAGTCACCTAGGAAGACCTAAAATAGTTATTATGGTCTTTTATTTAAAAATTTTGCTGAGCTCTGTATATAAGAATCACTCATAATTACCACCTTCTAAATGGCAACCCACTCCAGTATTCTTGCCTGGAAAATCCCATGGACAACGGAGGAGCCTGGTAGGCTACAGTCCATGGGGTCACAAAGAATTGGACATGACTGAGAGACTTCATTTTCAATTTCTATAATTCTTATTGTTCATAGATAGTAAAATGCAGTGTATTATGTTCACACTGTGATTTAGGCACTTACATGGGATGAAAATGGCCTCATCAATATCTTTCTTTGTATTTGTGACAGCAATTCTGTGATGTAAATGTCTTAGCATATTAAAGACAGTTTCCTGTCTTAGCATATTAAACAAATGTGTATTAGAAAAGGTAAATAGCTAATAACTTTCCTAAACTCTTCTGCCTAGTGAAAGTCACTCAGTCATGTCTGACTGTTTGCAACCCCATGGACTGTACAGTCCATGGAATTCTACAGACCAAAATACTGGAGTGGGTAGCCTTTCCCTTCTCCAAGGAATCTTCCCAACCCAGGGATTGAACCCAGGTCTCCTGCATTGCAGGCAGATTCTTTACCAACTGAGCTATCAAGGAAGCCCTTCTTTAGTCTAAGAAGTTGTTAAATCTAACCTTGAACTCATGTCTGCCTCGTCCCAACCCATTTCTAGCACATCATGATGCTCCTCTTCATATCTTCAAAGTAAGACACATTAGACCTGAAGGAAATTAGTTGGGAAATTCTATCTAGACTCTAACACAAGTGTTATTCAATAAAGGGTAACACATAGGACTGTGAAACCAAGATTTCAGGAAATATGCCAAAGGTGAGATACTTTCTGAGTCTCTTGTCAGAGCCTTGGGATTGGGTTTCTCTGGAAGGGAATTGACATCTCCTTAATTATCCTGGCAATCAATCACCCATGTAAAGCCTTTTATTCTCCCTATCCACGGTGTGTCAAATCTGTAAGAAATAAGATCACATTCTCTTTTAAACATAAGTTCATGAAAGGATTAATGCGCACCTGGGCCTTTTATTTTTGCTTTGTGTAAACTTTTTTCTTTTCTACATGAAAGTGGATCATCTTATTTTTGGTAACATTCATTTCTCTGGTCTTCCTCTGACAGAAAGGTTGGGACAGTCTGAGTGATGCTGGGGAGCATGAAATCATAGAGAGAATGGGAGGAGAGTTCAGGTTTATTTAGGGCAATACCAATCCTGGCTCTTTGAGGGCTGGAGGGGTATATGAAGCTTTAGGAAGCCCCCAGGCCTCCTGCCTCTCAGGGAAATTGACCTTTGGCTTCTCTGCAGGGGTCAGACAGGTAGTGATTGCCCAGCACATGGGTTTTGCACGTGGTTGAGGCAGAGAAACTCCCTTAACTGCCTACACAGAACCTTATATTATGGTTTTCTAGATAAAGGAAACTTTATTATTAACTTTTTACTTTTTCGAAAGACTTTCATGACCTAACCACACTAATTCAGGGTCTGGTTAAATAGCTTCAGTTCATAAGGAATTGCCCAGTCCCTTTGTATAGTTTGTTGAACTCTTCACCTGAACCAGAGGTTAATGTTGGGGAAAGAATGGACATTTAGTGGGGTGGCTTGTTGTTTATTTCTGAGAACTGCTGTAACAAATGACCATGAACATTGTGGCTTAGAGCTAGAGAAATGCGTTCTTTCACAGTTCTGAAGGCCAGAAGTATAAGGTCAAGGTGTTGGCTGGGCGGTGTCCTGGCAGGGCTTCTAGGAGAGATGCCATTCCTTGGCTCTTTTTAATTTCTAGTGCTGTCAACATTCCTTGGTTTGAGGCCACATCACTCCAGCCTCTGCCTCTGTGGTCATACTGCCTCCTCTTTTGTGTTTTCTCCTTTGTGTGTCTGTCTCCAACTCCCCTTCCCTCTCTTATGGGGATACATGTGATTACATTTAGGGTTCACCTAGATAATGAAAGATAAGCTCCCCCTCTCAAGAGCCTGAGTATAGTCACATCTTCTGCCTTATAATCAGATTCTAGGGAATTAGCACATAGACCTCCCTTTTGGGGGATCACCATTCAGCCTATCACGCAGATTTTAAAGGATATGAGAGAATCTTCCTTACTCTAAAAATAAAAATTCATTTGTGTAACTGTGACTTTGGAACCTAGAGAATGTTGAAATAGACTTGGTGGGCATAGACTGTGAGAAGCCTATGGCATTGAGACTTTAGATAGAGCTGTGCTTGTAGCAATGAAATTAAAAGATGCTTACTCCTTGGAAGGAAAGTTATAACCAACCTAGATAGCATATTAAAAAGCAGAGACATGACTTTGCCAACAAAGGTCCATCTAGTCAAGGCTATCATTTTTCCAGTGGTCATGTATGAATGTGACAGTTGGACGGTAAAGAAAGCTGAGTGCCCAAGAATTGATGCTTTTGAACTGTGATGTTGGAGAAGACTCTAGAGAGTCCCTTGGACTGCAAGGAAATCAGTCCTGGGAGTTCATTGGAAGGACTGAGGCTGAAGCTGAAACTCCAGTACTTTGGCCACCTGCTGCGAAGAGCTGACTGATTTGAAAACACCCTGATGCTGGGAGGGATTGGGGGAAGGAGGAGAAGGGGATGACAGAGGATGAGATGGTTGGATGGCATTGCTGACTCGATGGACATGAATTTGAGTGGACTCTGGGAGTTGGTGATGGACAAGGAGGCCTGGCGTGCTTCGGTTCATGGGGTCGCAAAGAGTCAGACACGACTGAGTGACTGAACTGAACTGAACTGTGCTTGTGTTGTTGCCGTCAGTTCACTGCAGGCATGCACAGGCTTCAGCAACATCTTGTTAAAAGTTAAGCTTGGCCTCTGGTGAGTTGCAAAGAATCAGAGTAGGGCCTGTGCCCACACTTGGGCCAAACAGATATGGGAGTGACTGTTTCTCAGACTTCCAGGGATAGCCTCAGCCAGCAGTGGCAGCTGATATTAGAGTAGAAGGTAATTCTAAGACGATTTCTGGGAAAAGAGAAAACCATGAGATGGTACATGAGAAAGGCAAGGAGCAGGAACATAAAGGCTTTGAGTGCCCATCTCACAGTGCCATGAAAAACTCCCAGAAGTAGCCAGGGCACATTTTGAAGTAAAAGGAATCTCTTCCCAAAAACATCCCAGCAGGCGGGTGGGCTCAGGCCATGATAGTCCTCATGGCCTTATTCGTAAGCCAATGAGTTACAATTCATGAAGTAAGCCAAAGAAATATTGCTGACTGGGGATGGAGAATGATTTCCATGCAACACAAATTTCACCTTTGGTTCAACTAAAATATTTTGAATACATCAAATTGTTACTATTATCACAGAAAGCCAGCTTACTATTTGAAATAATGTAGCTTAATTTTTCATTTATCTATGTAATTTGTTATGTGTCACTGAATCAACTATACACATCCCTTTTGAAAAAAAAAATGTAATTTTACAATTGAGAGTGGTAGGCTCGGAGAACACAGACATCTCATGTTGGTATTAATCCAGGATTGTCAAATGCAAAAACTCAGTGGTAATGCTTTGGGGAAATTGAAACAGAAAGAAACCACTCTTTTTGTAAAATTTAAGGTGGGTGAAAAGGCAGTTTGAATACAGAATTGACCCTGGCAAATAATTTGGCAAGATGTATTGGCTTCTTCCAGGCGTGAAGTTTGCAGGCAGATTAAATGCAACAGACAGGAAATGGTCAGGAAGCAGATGCAAAGCATAAGACAATGGGGTCTTTTGTTGGACTAACACCATGAAGTTATTTTTTATGTTTACATATCATAATGGAAGAAAAAGTGATGCAAGTTTGCAATACAACATGCCAATATTACCCTTCTCCAAAATGTCAACAGCAGTTAGGAAACAGCAATTCAGTCACAGATCTCATGAATGCTATTTATATGGTAAATAGGAGGAAATTTGAAAATACATTGTGTAATGTAAATCTATGTTGCTGAATTAACCAAAGAGTATAAAGATCCTAAAATTGGTATTTACAGGGACTTCCCTGATAGTCCAGTAGTTAAAACTTCTTCTTCCAAAGCAGGGGGTGGGGTGTATGTTTGATCCCTGATCAGGGAACTGAGATCCTAAATGCCTCATGGCCAAAAAATCAAAACATAATACAGAGGCAATATTGTAATAAATTCAATAAAGATTTCTTAAAATGTCTACCTCAAAAAAATCTTTTAAAAATAAAATAAAACTGGTACTTATAGTAAAAAGTATACAAGTCAATGTGTGCCATTGTATATAAATAGCCAGGGAATGTTCTTTGTATTTGGAGGGTGTGAAAATCAGGAAATTCATCGCATGCTCTGGATGTGAGAATTATACTCCCAGAGCCACCCGTACTCCTTGGAAGAAAAGTTATGACCAAACTTGACAGCATATTAAAAAGGAGACATTGCTTTGCCAACAAAGGTCTCTCTGTCAAAGTTATGGTTTTTCCAGTAGTCGTGTATGGATGTGAGAGTTGGACTAGAAAGAAAGCTGAACACCAAAGAATTGACGCTTTTGAACTGTGGTGTTGCAGAAGACTCTTGAGAGTCCCTTGGACTGCAAGGAGAACCAACTTGTCTAACCTAAATGAATTTAGTCCTGAATATTCATTGGAAGGACTAATGCTGAAACTCCAATACTTTGGCCACCTCATGCAAAGAACTGACTCATTGGAAAAACCCTGATGCTGGGAAAGGTTGAAGGCAGGAGAAGGGAATGACAGGATGAGATGGTTGGATGGCATCACTGACTCAATGGACATGAGTTTGAATAAACTTCGAGAGTTGATGATGGACAGGGAGCCCTGGAGTGCTGCAGTCCATGGAGCTGTGAAGAGTCAGACATGACTGAGAGACTCAACTGAACTGACTGGGCCACCCTTGGAAGAGTTTATGCAAGCATTCTTTCTCAACTTGGGTGTGGCTCAGATTGTAAAGAATCCACCTGCAATGCAGTAAACCTGATTCTATCTTTGGGTCAGGAAAATCCCCTGGAGAAGGGAATGGCAACCCATTTCAGTATTCTTGTCTGTAGATTTCCATGGACAGAGGAGCCTGGCTGGCTATAGTCCATGGGGTTGCAAAGTGTCCGACATGACTGAGTAACTAACACTTCCAGTTCACTTCACCCACCCTTGGCAGAATTCATGCAAGCATTCCTTATCAACCTATATGACAGGAATTCAGAATAACAGGGAAAGGTTGGATAAAAGAATTAACATTTATTGATCAACTATTATTGTAAAAATGTGCAAAGAACTTTCAGGTATAGTAATTAACTTACTCTTCTCAATATTAATAATTAGGGATAGTCACAGCAACACTGAAAATCAGGTTGATTATATTCCTTGTAGCCAAAGATGGAGAAGCTCTATACAGTCAGCAAAAGCAAGACTGGGAGCTGACTGTGGCTCAGATCATGAACTCCTTATTGCCAAATTCAGATTTAAATTGAAGATAGTGGGGAAAACCACTAGACCATTCAGGTATGACCTAAATCAAATCCCTTATGATTATACAGTGTAAGTGAGAAATAGATTTAAGGGACTAGATCTGATAGATAGAGTACCTGATGAACTGTAGACAGAGGTTCGTGACATTGTTCAGGAGACAGGGATCAAGACCACCCCCCAAGAAAAAGAAATGATAAAAAGCAAAATGGCTATCTGAGGAGGCCTTACAAATAGCTGTGAAAAGAAGAAAAGCTAAAAGCAAAGGAGAAAAGGAAAGATATATCCATTTGAATCCAGAGTTCCAAGGAGAGCAAGGAGAGATAAGAAAGCCTTCCTCAGTGATCAATGCAAAGAAATAGAGGAAAACAACAGAATGGGAAAGACTAGAGATCTCTTCAAGAAAATTAGAGATATCAAGGGAACATTTCATGCAAAGATGGGCTCAATAAAGGACAGAAATAGTATGGACCTAACAGAAGCAGAAGATATTAAGAAGAGGTGGCAAGAATACACAGAAGAACTATACAAAAAAGATCTTCACGACCCAGATAATCATGATGGTGTGATCACTCAGCTAGAGCCAGACATCCTGGAATGTGAAATCAAGTGGGCCTTAGGAAATATCACTATGAACAAAGCTAGTGGAGGTGACGAAATTCCATTTGAGCTACTTCAAATCCTAAAAGATGATGCTGTGAAAGTGCTGCACTCAATATGTCAGCAAATTTGCAAAATTCAGCAGTGGCCACAGGAGTTGAAAATGTCAGTTTTCACTCCAATCCCAAAGAAAGGAAATGCCAAAGAATGCTCAAACTACTGCACAATTGCACTCATCTCTCATGCTAATAAAGTAATGCTCAAAATTCTCCAAGCCAGGCTTCAGCAATACATGAACCATGAACTTTCAGATGTTCAAGCTGGTTTTGGAAAAGGCAGAGGAACCAGAGATCAAATTGCCAACATTTGCTGGATCATTGAAAAAGCAAGAGAGCTCCAGAAAAATATCTATTCCTCCTTTATTGACTCTGCCAAAGCCTTTGACCTTGTGGGTCACAATAAACTGTAGAAAATTCTTAAAAAGATGGGAATACCAGGCCACCTGACCTGCCTCTTGAGGAACCTGTATGCCAGTCAGGAAGCAACAGTTAGAACTGGACGTGGAAAAACAGACTGGTTCCAAATAGGAAAAGGAGTATGTCAAGGCTGTATATTGTCACTGTGCTTATTTAACTTATATGCAGAGTACATCATGAGAAATGCTGGGCTGGATGTAGCACAAGCTGGAATAAAGATTGTCGAGAGAAATACCAATAACCTCAGATATGCAGATGACACCACCCTTAGGACAAAAAGTGAAGAGGAACTAAAGAGCCTCTTGATGAAAGTGAAAGAGGAGAGTGAAAAAGTTGGCTTAATTCTCAACATTCAGAAAACTCAGATCATGGCATCCAGTCCCATCACTTCACAGCAAATAGATGGGGAAACAGGGGAAACAGTGGCTGACTTTATTTTTGGGGCTCCAAATTCACTGCAGATGGTGATTGCAGCCATGAAATTAAAAGATGCTTACTCCTTGGAAGGAAAGTTATGACCAACCTCCACAGCATAATAAAAAGCAGACATTACTTTGTCAACAAAGGTCCATCTAGTCAAGGCTATGGTTTTTCCAGTAGTTATGTATGGGTGTGAGAGTTGGACTATAAAGAAAGCTGAGCACCAAAGAATTGATGCTTTTGAGCTGTGGTGTTGGAGAAGACTCTTGAGAGTCCCTTGGACTGCAAGGAGATCCAAGCAGTCCATCCTGAAGAAGGTCAGTCCTGGATGTTCATTGGAAGGACTGACATTGAAGCTGAAACTCCAAAATTTTGGCCATCTGATGCAAAGATCTGACTCATTTGAAAAGACCCTGATGTTGAGAAAGATTGAGGGCAGGAGGAGAAGAGGATGACAGAGGATGTGATTGTTAGATGGCATCACTGACTCAATGGACATGAGTTTGTGTAAACTCCAGGAGTTGGTGATGGACAGGGAGGCCTTTCGTGCTGCAGTTTATGGGATGGATCATAAAGAGTCAGACATGACAGAGCTGCTGAACTGAACTGAACTGAACTGACAGAATATTTTACCTGATCAAAATATAAGGAGAAGAAATGAGAAAACTTGAATGAGGTCAGACAATCAATAAATGAATTTGAGTCTTTCTGGCTTTATGGTTCCTTTCAATAACATGATACTTATTACCTCTGAAACCAACAGGACACTTGCTAGTTGAGTAAGTGAATAAGATTTTAATTTGATATGATCTGTTACCTACAAATAGTCTTAAACTGCCCTCCTACAAGCTCCTTAAGGTGATAAATGTGCAAGGACTTCCTTACACTTAGCTAACTGTTAGCATATCACTCTTTGTGTCATTGTTAATCAGTTAAATCACTGGTATTTATGTTATTAATTATGCAACCCTAGTAGTAAAATTTTGTCATCATATATTGGGTTGGCTCAAGCTGTAACATCTTACCAAAAAACCCAAATGAACTTTTGGCCCACCCAATACTTAAACTTACATGTGCATACTATAAGTATACTCACATATTTATAAATTAAATGTATGACCTGCTACATTACAAAGCTCAAACAAACCAGAAATATAAAAACTGAAGAGATGATATAAATATTTTAAGCCATTATTTTATATTTGCTATGCTGTTTTATTATGTATTACTGTTATTATCATTATGTATTATTTGTTTTATGAAAAGTGCACAAATTAAAATATTTATAGTAACAGAGAGATTGAATATTATTCATTATTTTTTAAATCCTTGGCTTAAAACTTGCAATACCACAATTATAAAGTTTTAATCTCAATTCTGTATATCATTTTATTTATACAATTACATCTTTGAATCCTTTTTGAAGTATGCTGTTATTATATCCACAATAAGTGAACAAACTGTATATTATGCTTCAGTGAATTATCATAAAGTAAACATACTCAGGTCGTAAAACAGAACAATCTCACATCCCATACACTACTTTTCTGACCCTTTGAGTAACTATGACTTCAGTCTCTCCCAAAGGAGTATCTAACAGTGTTTTCAACTTTTATATAGAGTTATTATAACATATTCTCATTAGTGAGTGGCTTCTTTCATTCAGCTTTAAATTTAGCTGATTCCTACAATTTGTTGCAAGAAATGATAGCTCATTTGTCTTCATTGATAGGCAATCCTTGCTTATATGGATATGCCAGGACGTGCTTAGTTGCTCAGTTGTGTCCAACTCTTAGTCACTCTTTAGATTGTAGCCTACCAGACTCCTCTGTCCATGGGATTTTTTCAGGCAAGAATACTTGAGGGAGTTTCCATTTTTCCTCTTCCAGGGGATCTTCCAAACCCAGGAATCAAACCCATGTCTCCTGTGTCTCCTCTTTACCATTGGGGCCCTAAATGGATATAATTCAAATTATTTACTCATTTTACTATCAATAGGCATTTGGCTCACTTCAAATTTGGGATAATTGCAAACAATGTTGCTACCACTTTTTAACTTATCTTTTGTGGCACACACATCTACATTTCTATTGAGTTCTAGAAGTATAATCATTGTGTTATACAGTAAATATAGGTTGAGTTTTATAACAAATTACCAAACAGGTTTCCCAAGTGGTTTTATCATTTTATATTTCACCAGCAATATGTTAAAGATCTAGTTGTTCCATGTATATACCAACAATTGACACTGTCATTCTGGATAATTTTAGGCAATCTGGTATGTGTGCATGTAATAGTAAATTTTTATATGCTTTTAATTTGTATTTCTATAGTGACTAATGAAGTTGTGCACTTTTCCATATGTTTAATGGCCCTTTGTATAGTCTCTCTTTGAGAAATAACCATGCTGAAATTTTGTCCATTTTTCCATTGGATTATTTGTTTGTTTGCTTAATTGATTTGTAAGAAGGTTTATATTTTTTAAATGTAAGATCCTTTGTGGGTACAAGTTATTTATTTTTGTGAAAATCTTTACCCATCCTCTGGATTGCCTTTTTATTCTCTAAATTGTGTGTTTTGATGAAAAGAAGTTTCCAACTTTAATTAATTCCCATTTTATCAATCTATTTCTTCATGGTTAGTGATAATTAACTACTGTTTCAGTTCAGTTAAGTTCAGTCGCTCAGTCGTGTCCGACTCTTGGCGACCCCATGAATGGCAGCACGCCAGGCCTCCTTGTCCATCACCAACTCCTGGAGTTTACTCAAACTCATGCCCATCGAGTCGGTGATGCCATCCAGCCATCTCATCCTCTGTCATCCCCTTCTCCTCCTGCCCCCAATCCCTCCCAGCATCAGGGTCTTTTCCAATGAGTCAACTCTTCACATGAGGTGGCCAAAGTACTGGAGTGTCAGTTTCAGCATCAGCCCTTCTAATGAACACCCAGGACTGATCTCCTTTAGGATGGACTGGTTGAATCTCCTTGCAGTCCAAGGGACTCTCAAGAGTCTTCTCCAGCACCACAATTCAAAAGCATTAATCTTTCAGTGGTCAGCTTTCATCACAGTCCAACTCTCACATCATACATGACCACTGGAAAAACCATAGCCTTGACCAGATGGACCTTTGTTGGCAAAGTAATGTCTCTGCTTTTTAATATGCTATCTAGGTTGGTCATAACTTTCCCATCTCTTTTTCCACAGTTAGTGCTAAAAGCTTAAGAAATCTTTGCCTATCCAAGTCACATGAAGGCATTTTCCTGTATTATATCTCAGAAGCTTTATTAGTTAACATTTATATTTTGTTCTACCATCATGATCAGCCTGGAATTGATTTTCTGTAGATTATAATAGGGGAAATTTTGCATTTTTCTATATAAATATTCAAGAGACCCAGAACCACTAATTGAAAAACTATCTTTTGTCTGTGACTCTAGTGTGCCATTTTGTCATCAATCAAAATGGCAAGGGTCTGACTTGGACATACTGAAGGGTGGGGTGGGGAGGGAGATAGGAGGGAAGCCGCATTGGAGGGGACATGGAGGTACCTATGGCTGATTCTTTTTGATGTATGACAGAAAACCACAAAATTCTGTAAAGCAATAATCCTTCAATTAAAATTTTTTTTTAAATGGCAAAGGTCTGGTTTTGAACTCTAAATTCTGTTCCATCTAGTTGTCTCTCCATCAGAGAAACCCCACTTTGACCTATTTACTGAGATTTTATCATAACAGGTAGTACAAGTTTTCATGCCCAGGAGTTTGATCTTCCAGATTATTGGGCTCTCTTGTCCTTATTCACATATAAATCTTAATATCAGCTTCTTAATTTCTTTGACCTATAGATTATCTGGGAAAGATTGAAGGCAGAAGGAGAACGGGATGACAGAGGATGAGATGGTTGGGTGGCATCACCGACTCAATGGACATGAGTTTGAGTAAGCTCTGGGAGTTGGTGATGGACAGGGAGGCTTGGCATGCTGCATTCCATGGAGTTGCAAAGAATTGGACACAACTGAGAGACTGAACAGAACTGAACTGACAGATTAACTTCAAGAGGTTAACATCTAAAACATGTTGAGTTTTTCAACATAAGAGAATAGTCAGTCTTTCAAGGTTTGAAGGATTTGTTTTATTTAGATTTTTTTTCCTCTGAAGAAGTTTAAAAATATCTTTCATTAAATTTTATTAGGTATTTGGTCTTTTTAATGTTTTTATAAAATGGTGTCCTTTTCTTAACTGATTAAATTTGAGCATTTATTAGCACTTCAGTAAAAATATCTGTGCTTTTGAGCAGCAAAATACTATATGCTCTACATGAATAAAACCTTAAATACATCAAGGAATGTGAACAGTGGCTCACAGAATAAGCCTCTATGATCTGAATCACAGACAGGAAGCTAACCTAGCAGGAATTCTATATGATCTTCAATGTCTAAGTGAAAGATATCTATTAAAAATGCTTTTTAATTGTTTCTTGATGGAATATAGGACTTAAATGATCCTCTAAATTAGTCTTGTACACAGTGATCTTGTTATTCTTATTTTTAATACAAATAGACTTTATTTTGGATTTTATCCATATGCAATCACTTCATCTACAAATAATGACAACTTTTTTTTTCAATATCATATTATTTCACCTTTTATTTTTTATTCTTTTTGGCTGCACTGGCTAGGCCTCAACTACAATAATGATTAGAAGTTATGATAGCAGCATCAGAGAGAAAGGAATTCTTCTATGTTCTTCTGGCTGATCTATGCATAAAATTGGCATGAAACAGGGAAAAAAACCAAATAACATTTTAATAACATGTATACATGGGAGTAACTTAGGAAAATTTAATAGCTCACCTCAGTGAAAATGGCTGAAGCCTTCACTTTGTTATTATTTTTTATCAGAGTATGGTTGATTTACAATCTTGCACTAATTACTTCTGTACAGCAAAGTGATTCAGTTATGTATATATAACTGAATGTATGTGTATCTATATATTCTTTTAAAAATATTCTTTTCCATTACGGTTTATCATAGGATATTGAACACAGTTTTCTATGCTATGCAGTAGAACATTTTTTAAATGAAGCCTTCACTTTATTTTTTTAATTAATTTAGTTTAATTGAAGGTTAATTACTTTACAATATTGTGATGGTTTTTACCATACATTGACATGAATCAGCCATGGGTGTACCTGTGTCCCCCATCCCGAACCCCCACCTACCCCCCTTCCCATCCCATCCCTCTGGGCCGTCCCAGTGCACCTGCTTTGAGTGCCTTGTTTCACGCATAGGACTTGGACTGGCGATCTATTTCACATATGGTAATATACATGTTTCAATGCTATTCTCTGAAACCATCCCACCCTGACCTTCTCCCATAGTCCAAAAAGTCTGTTCTTTATATCGCTGTCTCTTTTGCTGTTTCGCATTTAGGGTCATTGTTACCATCTTTCTAAATTCCATATATATGCACTAATACACTGTATTGGTGTTTTTCTTTCTGACTTATTTCACTCTGTATAATAGGCTCCAGTTTCATCCACTTCATTAGAGCTGATTTAAATGTGTTCTTTTTAATAGCTGAGTAATATTCATTGTGTATATGTACCACAGCTTTCTTATCCACTCATCTGTCAATGGACATCTAGGTTGCTTCCATGTCCTAACTATTGTAAACAGTGCTGTGATGAACATTGGGGTATACATGTCTCTTTCAATTCTGGTTTCCTCAGTATGTATGCCCAGCAGTGGGATTGCTGGGTTCTCTGGCAGTTCTATTACCACTTTTTAAAGGAATCTCTACACTGCTCTCCATAGTGGCTGTACTAATTTGCATTCCCAAAACAGTGTAAGAGTTCCCTTTTCTCCACACCTTCTCCAGCATTTATTGTTTATAAACTTTTTGATAGCAGCCATTCTGACTGGCATGAGATGGTATCTCATTGTGGTTTTGATTTGCATTTCTCTGATAGTGAGTGATGTTGAACATCTTATCATGTATTTGTTTGCCCATTCTTTGATTGGGTGATTTATTTTTCTGATATTGAGCTGCATAAGCTGCTTTTATATTTTTGAGATTAATTCTTTGTCAGTTGCTTCGCTTGCTATTATTTTCTCCCATTCCAAAGGCTTTCTTTTCACCTTGCTTATAGTTTCCTTCATTGTCCAAAATCTTTTTAGTTTAATTAGGCCCCATTTGTTTATTTTTGCTTTAATTTCCATTATGTTGAGAGGTGGGTCATAGAGGATCTTGCTGAGTGTTTTGCCTATGCTTTCCTCTAGGAGTTTTATAGTTTCTGGTCTTACATTTAGATCTTTAATCCATTTTGAGTTTATTTTTGTGTATGGTGTTAGAAAGTGTTCTAGTTTCATTCTTTTACAAGTGTTTGAACAATTTCCCCAGCACCACTTGTTAAAGACATTGTCTTTTCTCCATTGTATATTTTTGCCTCCTTTGTCAATGATAAGGTGTCCATAGGTGTGTGGATTTATCTCTGGGCTTTCTGTTTTGTTCCATTGATCTATATTTCTGTCTTTGTGCCAGTACTATACTGTCTTGATGGCTGTAGCTCTGTAGTAAAGTCTGAAGTCAGGCAGGCTAATTCCTCCAGTTCCATTCTTCTTTCTCAAGATTGCTTTGGCTATTCGAGGTTTTTGTATTTCCATACAAATTGTTAAATTATTTGTTCTAGTTCTCTGAAAATACTGTTGGTACCTTGCTAAGGATTGCATTGAATCTATAGATTTCTTTGTATAGTTTACTCACTTTCACTATATTGACTCTTATGGTCTATGAACATGGTATATTTCTCCATCTATTTGTGTCATCTTTGATTTCTTTCACCAGTGTTTTATAGTTTTCTATGTATAGGTCTTTTGTTTCTTTAGGTAGATTTATTCCTAAGTATTTTATTCTTTTCGTTGCAATGGTGAATAGGATTGTTTTCTTAATTTCTCTGTTTTCTCATTGTTAATGTATAGGAATGCAAGGGATTTCTGTGCATTAATTATCCTGCAACTTTACTATATTCATTGATTAGCTCTAGTAATTTTCTGGTGGTGATTTTAGGGTTTTCTCTGTAGAGGATCATGTCATCTGCAATGAGAATTTCATTTCTGATTTTCCAGTCTGGATTCTTTTTATTTCTTTTTCTTCTCTGATTGCTGTGGCTAAAAGTTCCAAAACTATGTTGAATAGTAGTAGTGAGAGTGGGCACCCTAGTCTTGTTTATGACTTTAGGGGAACTTATTCCAACTTTTTGCCATTGAGGATAATGTTTGCTGTGGGCTTAGCATATATGGCTTTTATTATGTTGAGGTATGTTCCTACTATGCCTGCTTTCAGGAGGGTTTTTTTTTTTATCATAAATGGATGTTGAATTTTGTCAAAGGCTTTCTCTGCATCTATTGAGATTATCATATGGTTTTTATCTTTTAATTTGTTAATGTGGTGTATCACATTGATTGATTTGTGAATATTGAAGAATCCTTGCATCCCTGGGATAAAGCCCACTTGATCATGATGTACGATCTTTTTAATCAGTTGTTGGATTATGTTTCCTAGGATTTTGTTGAAGTATTTTTGCATCTATGTTCATCAGTGATATTGGCATGTAGTTTTCTTTTTTTGTGGCATCTTTGTCTGGTTTTGGTATTAGGGTGATGGTGGCCTCATAGACTGAGTTTATGAGTTTACCTTCCCCTGCAATTTTCTGGAAGAGTTTGAGTAGGATAGCTGTTAGCTATTCTCTAAATTTTTGGTAGAATTCACCTGTGAAGCCACCTGGTCCCAGGCCTTTGTTTGTTGGAAGATTTTTGATTACAGTTTCAATTTCCATGCTTGTGATATGTGTGTTAACTTTTCTATTTCTTCCTGATTCAGTTTTGGAAGGTTATACTTTTCCAAGAATTTTTCCGTTTCTTCCAAGTTGTCCATTTTATTGGCATAGAGCTGCTGATAGTAGTCTCTTATGATCCTTGTATTTCTGTGTTGTCTTTTGTCTCTTCTCCACTTTCATTTCTAATTTTGTTGATTTGATTCTTCTCCCTTTTCTGCTGATGAATCTGGCTAATGGTTCGTCTATTTTATTTATCTTCTCAAAGAACCAGCTTTTAGTTTTGTTGATTTTTGCTATAGTCTCTTTTGTTTCTTTTTCATTTATTTCTACTCTAATTTTTATGATTTCTTTCCTTCTACTAACCCTGGGGTTCTTCCTTTCTTCTTTTTCTAGTTGCTTTAGGTGTAAAGGTAGGTTATTTGTTTTATTTTTCTCTTGTTTCTTGAAGTTAACCTTCCCATTAGCACTGCCTTTACTGAATCCCATAAGTTTTGGGTTGTCATGTTTTAATTTTCATTTGTCTCTATACATATCTGACTTTCCTTTTTGATTTCTTCTGTGATTTGTTGGTTATTCAGGAGTGTGTTGTTTAGCCTCCATATGTTTGTATTTTTAATAGTTTTTTTTTCCCTGTAGCTGACATCTAATCTTACCACATTGTGATCAGAAAAGATGCTTGAAATGATATCAATTTTTTTTTTAAAATTTACCAAGGCTAGATTTATGGCCCAGGATGTGATCTATCCCAGAGAATGTTCCATGCGTACTTGAGGAAAAAGAAAATTCATTGTTTTGGGGAGAAATGTCCTATATATATCAATTAAGTCTAACTGGTCCATTGTATCATTTAAAGTTTGTGTTTCTTGGCTAATTTTCTGTTTGTTTAATCTATCCATAGGTGTCAGTGGGGTATTAAAGTCTCCTACTATTAGTGTGTTACTGTTAATTTCCCCTTTCATACTTGTTAGCATTTATTTTATGAATTGAGGTGCTCCTATGTTGGGTGCATATATATTTATAATTGTTATATCTTCCTCTTGGGTTGATCCTTTGGGCATTATGTAATGTCCTTCTTTGTCTCTTTTCACGGTCTTTATTTCAAAGTCTATATTATCCAATATGAGTGTTGCTACTCCTACTTTCTTTTGGTCTCCATTTGCATGAAATATCTTTTCCAGCCCCTGACTTTAAGTCTATATGTGTCCCTTGGTTTGAGGTGGGTGGTTTTTGTATCCATTCAGCCAGTCTTTGTCTTTGTCTTTGTTAGGGCATTCAACCGTTTACATTTAAGGTAATTATTGATAAGTAGGATATTTTGCCATTTACTTTGTTGTTTTGGGTTTGAGTTTATAAACCTTTTCTGTGTTTCTTGTCTAGAGATGATCCTTCAGTGTTCATTGAAGAACTGGTTTGGTGGTGCTGAATTCTCTCAGCTTTTGCTTGTCTGTAAACCTTTTGATTTCTCTTTCATATTTGAAAGAGATCCTAATCTGGGCTATAGGTTTTTCTCTTTCATCACTTTAAGAAAGTCCTGCCATTCCCTTCTGGCCTGAGGAGTTTCTATTGAAAGATCAACTGTTATCCTTATGGGGTTCCCCTTGTGTGTTATTTGTTGCTTTTCCCTTGTTGCTTTTAATATTTGCTCTTCGTGTTTGATCTTCATTAGTTTGATTAATATGTGTCTTGGGGTGTTTCACCTTGGGTTTATCCTGTTGGGACTCTCTGGGTTTCTCGGACTTGGGTGGCTATTTCCTTCCCCATTTTAGGGAAGTTTTCAACTATTATCTTCTCAAGAATTTTATCATGCCCTTTTATTCTGTCTTCTTCTGGGACTCTTATGACTTGAATGTTGGGGCATTTAACATTGTCCCAGAGGTCTCTGAGGTTGTCCTCATTTCTTTTAATTCTTTTCTTCTTTTTTCCCTCTCTGCTTCATTTATTTATACCATTCTATCTTCCATTTCACTTATCCTATCTTCTGCCTCAGTTATCCCACTGTTGGTTCCCTCGAGTGTGTTTGATCTCAGTTATTGCATTATTCATTATTGATTGACTCTATTCCTTCTAGGTCCTTGTTAAACATTTCTTGCATCTTCTCAATCCTTGTCTCTAGTCTATTTATCTGTAATTCCATTTTGTTTTCAAGATTTTGGATCATCTTTACTATCATTATTCTGAATTCCTTTTCAGGTGGACTCCCTATCTCCTCTTCTTTTATTTGGTTTGGTGGGTGTTTATCATGTTTTGCTCCTTTACCTCCTGAATATTTCTGTTTTTTCATTTTGTTTAGATTGCTGTGTTTGGGGTGCCCTTTCTGTAGGCTGGACATTCATAGTTTCTCTTTATTGTGGATGTTCCTCACTGTGGATGGGGTTGGACTAGTGGCTTGTCAAGGTTTCCTGGTTAGTGAAGCTTGTATCTGTGTTCTGGTGGGTGGAGCTGAATCTTTTCTCTCTGAAATGCAATGAAGTGTACAGTAGTGAGTTTTGGTGTGTCTATGAGTTTGGCATGGCTTTGGGCAGCCTATCTTTCAATGCTCAGGGCTGTGTTCCTGCTTTGCTGGAGAATTAGCATGGTATGCCTTGCTCTGGAACTTGTTGGCTCTTGGGTGGAACTTGGTTTCAGTGTAGGTATGGAGGCTTTGGGGTGAGCTCTTGTCTATTAATGTTCCCTGGAATCAGGAGTTTTCTGATGTTCTCAAGTTTTGGAGTTAAGCCTCCTGCCTCTGGCTTTCCATCTTATTCTTAGAGTAGCCTCAAGACTTCTCCACCCACACAGCACAGATGGCAACACATCTAGGTTAATGGTGAAACAATTCTCCACAGCAAGGGACACCCAGAGAGGTTCACAGAGTTACACGGAGAAGAAAAGAGGGAGGAGGTTGACAGAGGTGACCAGGAGGAGAAGAGGGAGAGTGAAAAGGGGTGAGACCAGTCTAGCCAGTGATCAGTTCCCTAAATGTTCTACACAGCCCAGGACACCCAGAGAGATTCACAGAATTAAGTAGAGAAGAGAAGGGGGAGGGAGGAGATAGAGGTGACCTGGGGGAGAAAAAGGAGAATCAAAGGAGGAGAGAGCAATCAAGTCAGTAATCACATCCCTAAGTGAAAATGGATACTGAAGATTAGATTCTTAAAGGTACAAAATTGATAACAAACACCAAAAAGCAAAGATTAAAACTCTAGAGTAGAGGTTAGACTCACAAAAATATAAAACAAAACCAATCAAAAAATTTTTAAAAATATCTATATGAAATTTGTTTTAAAAATAGTCTTTTTTTTTTGCAAGGTAATAGTAGGTTATAAAAATGAAAATTAAAGGAGTAGTAAAGAAAAAAACATTAAAAAGTGATGAGTTATAAATATATCTAGGAATTTCTCTGGAGTTGTGGGCAGTGTGGGGTCAGTTCAGTTTCAGATATGTCCTTGTTCCAGCTTGTACTTGTACTCAAAGTCTATAGGCCCCCTCCAATGCTTAGTAAATGCTAACTGTAGGGTTTTAATCTGTTGCACCTGTCACTTCCAGAGTGGATCCCTCTCCTTTGTTTAATTTGGCTTCCTCTGTTTGCAAGTATCTTCAGTGCTCAATTTCTGCCCTGACATAAGGGGGCAAAGATGGCCACTTATTTAAGCTCACTTGTTCAGTTGTGTTGTAGGGAAGGAGGGACACTGCAGACAAATATCACTGGCATGTGTGGGGAGTGCTCGCAGTGTATGGACCACACTGGGTTTGCCCCAGCCAAAGGTGGCCTGTGCCTCCTGGGTCTACACTGCTCAGGCTCCAGGGTGCTTTGCAGGGGCACTGTCCAAAGTGGTCCCTGCATTTTGTGCCCTTCCCAGGTCTGAGCAGCTCAGGCGACCAGGTGCTTGGCAAGAGCACCGTCTCAGATGTGCTGTGTGTCTTCTCTGAGGAGCTGATCTCAGGCTGCGACCCTCCTGGTGGATGTCAACCATCGAGGATCCCAGTAAGACGTGGTTAGCAACTCGAAGCCTGCTCACAGTGTGGTGGAGGATGCCAGTCTCTGGGACCGAGATTGCAGCAGCCTCTTGCCTTCCAGCTCTGGCTGTCACTCACCTGCCTCTCTGCCTCCAGTGCGGGGGAGGGGCCAGTGTGCAGCGGGCTAGCTCTCCTTTGTTATTTGCTCAATCCTTTGTTCTGTGAGCAGGCCAGGCTGAGCATTAGAGCCTTTCATGGGAAAGTTCTCTTTTTTTCCTCTCTCTGGGGATCCCACAGTTTGGGTTGCTATCTCACGTTAACTCCCTCAGATTGTCCTTAGGGCATTCAGGCCTGGTCCTCACCCTAAGCACCGATTATGCAGCCCACGCCTCCCTGTCCAGCCCCACTCGCTGGTGGCAGAAACAAGCATCGGGGCTACTTCTATGATGGCAGTTCTGGTTAGGCGTATATTCTGTGGGGATTTTTTTTTTTTTTTCTTCCTGGTTATGTTGCCCTCTGAGATTCCAAAACTCCCCACAGACACGCCTGTGAGAAGGTTTCTTACTGTTTGGAAACTTCTCTTCCTTCACAACTCCCTCCCCAGCTCGGGTCTGCATCCTTAACTCTTTTGTCTTACTTTTTGTCTTTCATATTTTGTCCTACCTCTTTTTGAAGAGAATGGGCAGCCTTGCCGGTGCCGCTAGTGTTCAGAAGTTGTTTTGTGGAGGATGCTCAGCATTCAAATGATCTTTTGATGAATTTGTTGGGGAGAAAGTGGTCTCCCCATCCTATTCCTCAGCCATCTTGGGGCTGCCCCCAAGCCTTCCCTCTCGGTTAAAGAAAAAATAAAGGGTTTCAGGGTGGGGAAAATTCAGTTCTGGGTGGTGAGCAGAAAGAGCACTGTAAACAGCTGAGGTTGTTATGCACATTAAAGTCTCTGCCTTCTCCGTTTGGAGATTTTGGTGATCCTCCTCTGCCGGGTACATCCAGAGAGACACCATTACAAATGGAGATTTGTATAATCTCCAATGTATAAATGGAGATTTATAAGAAAAATCTTGTAAATGCAAATGTTTCTTATAAAAGAATGACTTCCACTCAGTTTCCAAAGTTTTTTCCATGTCTGCTGTTTCTTAGGAAATAACCAGTTTAAGACAGTGAGTATGCTAGAGAAACCTATTTTGGGGTGGCAAAGCCTGCTCCCCTACATGAGATATGTGTATCTCCTTCCCAATAGCACAGGAAAGTGGCTTATTTACACTCTTCTTATCAGATTAACAAACTTCAATTCTATTCCCATTTGCCAATGATTTTTTTTATTGTGAATATTGAGTTTTATCAAATGCTTTATTTATTCTCTCCATGTGGTGAATGATATTGATTGAGCTTTGAATGTATACCATCTGCACATTCTTGGAACAACCTCTACCTTTCCATGATATATTATTACTCTAGCTATATTTTGGTGGGTTTTGATTGTGTTTATAGGATTGTAACACAGGTTTATAAACCTGTGTTATTAGGTTTGCATTAGTGTTCATGAGGGAAACTGTCCTATAATTTTTCTTTCTTATAACATCCTCATTTGATTTTTATATTGATGTTATACTGGCTACATTAAAAGAAGCCAGATGACCTCCCTTTCTTTCCAGTATCTTGAATAATTGGTACAATAATGGTCTTATTTCTTCTTTAAACATTTGGTTTAGTTTCCCTTGTGACTCCATTGGTAAAGAATCTCCCCACAATGTGGGAAACCAGGGTTCAGTCCTGGGTTCTGGAAGATTCCCTGGAAAAGGGAAAGACTTCCCACTCCAGAATTCTTGCCTACAGAATTCCATGGACAGAGCAGCCTGGTCAGCTACATACAGTCCATGGGGTAACAAAGAGGACACGACTGAGTGACTAACACTTTCAACTTTGGGACTTCCCTGGTGGTCCAGTGGTTAAGAATCCACCCTGAAATGCAGAGGATGTGGGTGTGATCCCTGATCAGGGAACTAAGATCCCACATGAAGCCTTCCCTGGTGGCTCAGCAGTAATGAATCCACTGGCAATACAGGAGACATGGGTTCCATCCCTGGGCCAGGAAGATCCCCTGGAGAAGGAAATCGTAACCCACTCTAGTATTATTGCCTGGGAAATCCCATGGACAGAGAAGTCTGGCAGGCTACTGTCCATGGGGTCACAAAAGAGCTGGACACGACTTAGTGACTAACAACAACAGAAATCACAGGAAAAGAAATTTGGAGTCCAGTTATTACTATTGTTTTAGGTGGGAAAATTCTTTTTTTTTTTTTTTTCTTTTTAGGTAAAAAGTGGATTTATTAGAGACAGACACACTATACAGACAGAACATAGGCCCTCTCAGATGGCAAGTGTGCCCTTGGGAGAAACACATTCCACAGATACGAGAATGGGCTGTCACAGAGGGTGCATGTTGAAAAAAATGTTTAATTGCATAATAAAATTTAAAAAAACATTGAACTCAGAGTTGGTAAGATTTATTTTTTATTTATGTTTCCTGGACTGTACCCATTTTGTTTAAATTTTCAAGAAGTTTTCCACATATTTGCAGCAACATGGATGGCTTGGAGGGCATTAGGCTAAGTGAAATAAATCAGACAGAAAAAGACAAACACTGTATGTTATTACTTACATGTGGAATTTAGAAAATACAACAAATTAATGAATATACAAAAGAAAAGCAGAATCACATATATAGAGAGCAAACTAGTGGTTATCAGTGGGGAGTTGAGGAGTGGAATGTACAAACTATCGGGAATAAGATAGACTTAAGGATGTATTGTCTAACATGGGGAATATAGCCAATATTTTATAATACTGTAAGTGGAAAGTAACTTTTAAAAATTAAAAATTAAGAACACACACATGAAAAAACCATACAGATCCAGAGAACAGAGTGGTGGTTACCTTATGGGAAGAGGTAGGGAGTATGGTGAAATGGATAAAGGAAATCAACTTAATGGTGTGAAATGGAAACTAAATTTTTCATGGTAAGAGTTCTGCAGTATATTTGATATTGTTGTTTAGTTGCCAAGCTCCACTGTCCATAGGATTTCCTTCTCCAGGTGATCTTCCCAACTCAGGGATGGAACCCACATCTCCTGTGTTGCAGGCAAATTCTTTACTGCTGAGCCACCGGGGAAAAGCCCCAGAAGTGTATTGTTGTTGTTGTTTAGTTACTAAGTTCTTTCTGACTCTTTGGTGACCCCATGGACTTCTCCTCTGTCCATGGGGTACAGAAGTCAAATATTATGTTGTACACATGAAACACATAATGTTATAAAGCAAAGTCACCTCAACCAAAAAGAAAAAAAAAAAAAAAGAAGAGAATAAAACAAAACAAAGCAAAAATGATTTTGCCATAAAGCTCTTTGTAATGCTCTTCTATTCTCTTTTACTTGTGGTGGTGTCTCAGCTTTCATTCTGCCTGATGGGACTTTGTGCCTTTTTAGTTTCTTGATCTGTTTTGCCAGGGGTTCATTCCTTTCTTTTTCTTTCTCCAAAGAGCAACGTTTGGTTGGGTTGTTCTTTCTATTTTATAGTTACTTTTCATTTTTTTTAGTTTCCTTTTCAATCTTTATTCCTTTCCCCTTTCTTTTCAAATTTAATTAGCTATTTTTTTCTGATTTCTTGACATAAATGTTTAAATAATAAATTTTAAGTTTTTCTTCTCTTCTGTGTGTACATGGCTGTAAAGTTTCATCAAATCATAGTTTGAGGTATGTTTCACAAGTTTTGATTTATTTTATTTTTATTATCATTCATTTTAACATCTTTTGTTTTTTGTTTACCCATTCATAACTTAGGAATCATCATTTAATTTCCACTAGTAAAGGAATCAGTTAGTTTTGTTGGTTTGCTTGTTTATTTGCTTGTTTGTTTGATTGGGTTTTTGAGATCCAACTGAATTCTACTTGGACCAGAGAACAAACAAATGTGATTCCAACCCCATGAAATTTATTTAGATTTGTTTTACAGCTAAGCATATGATCCATTTTGGTACATGTCCTGTGTGCACTTGAAATAAAATTAACTAAGATGTTGGATATAGGATTCTAAACATGAAAATTTGTCTGATGTATTAAACAAATTGTTTATATTTTCTATAGTCTTACTAATTTTTATCTACTTGTTCTATCATATACTGAGTTGTATCAAAATATTATTATTAGTATGTTAGTCTATATTCTCTCTACTTCTGCTAAATTTTGTTTATATATTTTGAAGCTTTATTATTAGGTATGTGATACCATTCCATTCATTTCAAAATTTTATAAGTATTATAAAGTTTTGACTTTTTCAGAGGATATAATCCATAAATCAATATGACCAGGAACATAAAACCACAATATATCACATCATAACAAATATTTACAAGTAAATGGGGACCAAAGTCAATGTCTCTGAATCTTGAATATCCTTCTTTTTCTCATTAACTGACAGATATGTGATCCATTGTCATCTGGATCATGAAAAGACTCCAGCTTCAACCCGTACTTTAATTTAAAGTTTAGTACTTAGAATTTTTATATTTTTCCATTTACATTTTAAAATTCAAAGGCCCTTTCTAATTTTAGCTTTTATTTTTGTCTTAAAGATTTTTTGGACTCAATTTAGTGCAATTAGACCAGACTTCTTTTGGTTGACATTTTTCTTGTGTACATTTTGTCCTATATATTTGTTGTGTAAAAGAGGGAAGTTATTAAAGAACATGGAACATAATAAAACCTTAGTGCAGGAAATGTTCTTTGCAAAAGGGTATAGCAGAAGGCTACACATGGTTTACAACTTCTAAATGTCTTTCTATTTTGTTTTTAATTTTATATTCTTTTTTGAATGCTTTCTAAAATTCACCATTTAAGTGGTCTGGTCCTGCACCTTTGTTTATCTGGAAGTTTTTGCATACTTTTGTTACTGTATTTATCATATACTGTTGTTTAGTTGCTAAGTCATGTCTGACTCTCTTGTGATCCTATGGACTGTAGCCTGCCAGGCTCCCCTGTCCATGTGATTTTCCAGGCAAGACTCCTGGAATGGGTTGCCATTTCCTCCTCCAGGGGATTTTCCTGACCCAGGGATCAAACCCA
This sequence comes from Odocoileus virginianus, assembly GCF_023699985.2. Lineage (NCBI taxonomy): Eukaryota > Metazoa > Chordata > Mammalia > Artiodactyla > Cervidae > Odocoileus > Odocoileus virginianus. The sequence goes on from NC_069682.1 coordinate 5,067,895, forward strand.
TGTCTCCTGCATTGGCAGGTGGATTCTTTACCACTGAGACACCAGATAAGTTCATTTTATCATATATTCACATACTTTTAAAAGTTGATGCCTGAAGGTTTGATTTCCAGTCCGCCTAAGTCTAGGTTCTGAGATCCTCCCCTTAGGACACTGACAGTCTTATCAGATCATCAACTATGGGAGTTATTAAAAAATGCAAGAGGCTGCTTGGATGAGCTCAGAAGTCGGAGAGAAAAGGCGCTGAGGGGCCACTGAGGGACAATATTCATTTCCTACATGTGGTCACTCCTTCAAGAATGTGAGAGGTGATGGTTCACTGTATAAAAATCCAGGTAAAAGTTGAGCAACGTGAGGAGAGAGGAATATGTCCCAGATGAAAGAACAAGATAGAACCTGATGAAACAGAGGTAAATAATTTACTTGATAAAAAGCTCAAAGTCACTGTGATAAAAATGCTCACTGAACTAGGGAGAATCATGGATGAACATGATGAGAATTCCAACAAAGATGCAAAATATAAGAAAGTACTAAATAGAAGTCACAGAGCTGAGGAATACAATAGCTCAATTGAAAAATACATTAGGAAGTTTCAACAGCACACTGGATGAAACAGAAGAAAAGATCAGTCAACTTGGAGACTTTTGAAGTCAACACATCAAAGCAGTAAACGTTTTTAAAAACTGAAAATAAATAAAGATAGCTTAAGGGACTTGTGTGACAATATCAAGCAGAGTAACATTCACACCATAGGGCTTCTAGAAGGAGAAGAAAGAAAGAAAGGGGAAGAAACTTATTTGAAGAAATAAAGGCTGAAAACTTTCCTAACCTGGGGAAGGAAACAGACATCCAGATCCAGGAAGCCCAGAGAATTTCAAATAAGGAGAAATTAAAGAGACCAACCACAAGACACACTATAGTTAAACTGCCAAAAGTTAAAGACAAGAGATAATGTTGAAAGCAACAAGAGGAAAGCAATTCATTCAATACAAGGAAACCCTCATAAGACTAGCAGCAGATTTTTCAGGAGTAACTGCAGGCTAGATATATTCAAATATATTTGATATATTCAAAGTGATGAAAGAAAAGTATGCACTACCTGGCAAAGTTATCATTCAGAAGTGAGGGAGAGATAAAGAGTTCCACAGACAAGCGAAATCTAAAGGAGCTTATTACCACTAAACCAGCTTTACAAAAAGTGTCAAAGTTCTTCAAGCTGAAAAGAAAGAATACTAAATAGTAATAAGAACACATTTAAAAGAATAAATTTCATTGGAAAGGTAAATATATAGTAAATGTAGTGGGTTAATAACTTATGAAGCTGGTATGAAGGTTAAAATTTATATAAATATGAGATAGTACATAAAAATCCAAAATTCTAGTTCTTCTTGAAAAAAAAAAAAGGAAATCCAGATGTCAGTAGACCAGCATTCCTATATAAAAACAATGGCTTAATACAGCTGGTTTCTCCCTTTTAGATGGGGCCTGGGACCTGTACATTGCCACTTGGTCCAATTCTTTTGTAACGGTTATTTTGAGTTTATGATCCTGAAAGAAGTCTTACTATAATCTCTCATTGCTTTGAGGACAAGAACTTTCTATGAATCATCTTTAGATCACAACATGCTACAGAACATTTAGACGATGTTTGATGACCAAATCAATGTCAATGAAATAGTTAAATTAGATTTTTTTAAAAAAAAAATGATCAGTATAAATACCAAATGATTGCCAGTACAGTGGATTTATTTTAATTAATGCCTGAACTCTACAGATACTCAGACACTTCAATTTATCCAATAATTTTTTCATAAGTCAAACTTTTGAGAAAAATAATTAGAGGTGCTAACAAGTAGCAAAACTGACTGTGAAGAGATTTGGCTTTTTTACTTTGGTCTGGTGAAGGAAGATAATTAGCAGAAAATGGCCAATAGATGAGATGCAGAAAGAAAACCTGGGAGCAGGAACACTCTCAGTGAGAACCAAAGACACCGGGATTATCATGAATTGATTTTGTTATAAAGCCCAGTAAGTTTCCTGAGGCAAGTAGTTAAAACAGATCATGCACATAAAAATGAAATTCTTTATTTAGGAAAACTGGAAGAATTAAAAACCATATAGAGTTTTATGAGTCAGTATCTTGCTAATCAATAACACCTTTCAATTTAAGTCTTTCTAAAAAAAAAAAAAAGTCCTTGAACTTGCTATTTAATGCAGAAGTGATTAAAAATTGCTGGGACTCTCACACACAGCCTGTCAGCAGAGAAGCTTGCATTCCACAACTCAGCCAAACACAAATAAGCAAGACATTTGTGTCCAAAAGTTTGACTTTCACTCTGTGTATTGGAAGAACCTGAAAGTAATCTCTCCTTCAGAAGAGTCTGGCCTCAGAAGACTCTGGGACATGTGGAGTCTGGAGAGGACTAACAGGATTTATGTGTACTGATAGGAAGGGGCCACTCAGCACCTGGTGATAATACCGCCTTCAATCAAGGGAAATTAAATTCTAACAGGATTAAAGGAGTCAGCAGTTAATACATAGGAGCAGGATTTCCCCCAAGCCGATGTGCACCCTGAAAGCCTATCTTATATGGGAGAAGCTGCTAAGAACATGACACAATGCATTAAGGAAAGAGACAGCTTAAAATATGTGCAGAAATTCCTGCTTTTCATTCTCATATGGCAACACAGATTAGGCCTGAATCTCCCAAGATTTACTGCCCTGCTTTCTAGCAGTGAATGCTAAAAAACACGCATTAATATAACACTGTGGCACCAACCCAAATAAAATTATATATCAAGTCTCTAGTGTGACTATCACACATGCACACACACAAACATAGTAAAACAATAAAAGGGATGTTCCAAAGTATAAAATATGGAAATCATGCGTACCTTTTATTATCCCAAATCAAGGCTCTTTGGTCCTGTGTTGTGTTGTGTCTTGGAAATCTAGCTGCTCCCGCCCTTTCAATATATTGTTCTCTATTTGCAATTTCTCAAAAATTCAAAGGAGATGCCCACAGCTTATGCAAATCAAAGATCAACACTTCCCAACCAGCAGCTATCAGAGACTTGTCTTTTTTCCCCCAAAGCTCTCCCTATCCCTGAGAAGTAATATACCTTTCCTTTGTGGGTCTGTCTCTTAATCGTCTTACTTCCTGCCATAAATACAATGTGAGACAAAGGACCCTGCTTGCTTGTGGTTGCTTTTTTCTCCTTGTAAAAGTTGATGCAAGGCAATTAGATTTTCTAGCTATCAAAAAGCAAGAAGAGATTGGTGAGGGTCCAGGCTGAAGGACAAGAGTCCTTTCAAGAGGTCATGCCTCCATTGAAATTTGCCCTTCCCTGAGGATGATTGTTCCCTGTCAATCCTTTCTGCAGGCTTGTTTTGCTCATATCTTGTATTTTTCAGAGTCTAGGAAGGAAATTCAGAGAAGGCAATGGCACCCCACTCCAGTACTCTTGCCTGGAAAATCCCATGGACTGAGGAGCCTGGTAGGCTGCAGTCCATGGGGTTGTGAAGAGTCGGAGACGACTGAGCGACTTCACTTTCACTTTTCACTTTCCTGCATTGGAGAAGGAAATGACAACCCACTCCAGTGTTCTTGCCTGGAGACTCCCAGGGATGGGGTTGCAGAGTCGGACACGACTGAAGTGACTTAGCAGTAGCAGGAAGGAAATTGGTCTCTGTGGTAGATTAATCTCATTAATGGCTCCACTCATTCCTTGTGTCTGAATCTAAGCTCAATTAGATTGTGTGACTTATTTTGGCCAACTTAGCAAAGCTAAGTTTCATGCTTGCATGTTAGCAAGCTTCATGCAAGAAGAGCTTCACAAAGTACTTGCATTTTGAGGGTGTTTCTTGTGCTATCAGTAATGTTTGTGTGAACAGGTCTAGGCAAGCTTGCTGGAGGATGACAGAGCAAAGCCAAGGCAACCTAGCCAAGTCCATCCTAAGTCAGTCAAGGCCAGTGACATCCACCTACAAGGTGAGCCCAACCAAGACCAGAAGGCTTCATTTACAACCCACACGCATGAAGCTTCTGTTTCCCTGTGGATAGTCTCTTACTTTCTTTCATGAGCCCAGACCTCCAGAACCAGAACTATGGCTTGAATCATCTTCCCAGTAGGAAAAAATAACACTTCTAAGGAGGAATGGGGCAGGGGGGCATCTTGAAAAGTCTTCTTTAGTTTGTTGTTGTTCAGTCACTTAGTCGTGTCAGACTCTTTACCACCCCATGGACTGCAGCACCAGGCTTCCCTGTCCTTCACTATCTCCTGGAGTTTACTCAAACTCATGCCCATTGATGCCATCCAACCAGCTCATCTTCTGCCATCCCCTTCTCTTCATGTCCTCAGTCTTTCCGGGTCTTTTCCAGTGAGTCAACTCTTCACATCAGCTGGCCAAAATATTGGAGCTTCAGCTTCAGTATCAGTCCTTCCAATGTATATTCAGAGTTGATTTCCTTTAGGACTGACTGATTTGCTATGCTTGCAGTCCAAAGGACTCTCAAGAGTTGTCACCAGCACTACAGTTTGAAAACATCAGTTCTTCAGTGCTCGACCTTCCTTATGGCCCAACTCTCACATCTGTACATGACTACTGGAGAAAAAACTGTAGCTTTGACAATACGAACTCTTGTGGGCAAAGTGATATCTCTGCTTTTAAATACGCTGTCTAGGTTTGTCATATGTTTCCTTCCAGGAAGAAAATTTTTTTTATTTTTTTAATTTCATAGCTGCAATCACCATCCACAGTGATTTTGGAGCCCTAGAAAAGAAAATCTGCCACTGCTTCCACTTTTTCCCCTTCTATTTGCCATGAAGTGCTGGGACCAGATGCCGTGATCTTATTGTTTTGAATGTTGAGTTTTAAGCCAGTTTTTTTCACTCTCCTCTTTCACCCTCGTCACGAGGCTCTTTAGTTCCTCTTTGCTTTCTGCCATTATACTGGTATCATCTGTATATATGAGATTGTTGATATTTCTCCTGGAGATCTTGATTCCAGCTTTTGATTCATCCAATCCAGCATTTCACATGATGTACTCTGCAAATAATTTAAATAAACAAGGTGATAATACACAGCTTTGTCATAATCCTTTCCCAATTTTGAACCAGTCACTTCCATGTCTGGACATTTTCTTTGATAAATTGCTAAATGTAATGAAGAATAAATGTCATTGGGATGTCCCTCATGGTCCAGCGGTTGAGAACTCAGGTTGAAATGCAGGGGATGAGGGTTCCATCCCTGATTGGGGAACTAAGATACCATATGTCGCAGGGCGACTAAGCCTGTATCACAACTACTGTGCTCGTGTGCCACAGCTAGAGAGTCCTTATGCTGCAAAGCAAGATCCCTCAGGACACAGTGAAGATCCAGAGTCCTGCTGCAGCCAAACAAAAAGAATAAGTGGGATCAAATAATTAAGCACTCACCCTGCGTAGATTAGTCTGCAATGGGACATACTGTTAAATGTTTTAACAGAAGATTTGGTAGTGCCGTTTTCAATTCTTGTTGGAAGATTCTTCTTCTAAGAGTTGAGATGATCTAAGAAACATGATGCATACTTAGGTCTGTGTCCACATAAGTTGTTCTAAAAGAATCAGACTGGAGACGAAACTAACTTCTCTTAAAGTTGCTGATTCTTTATGGTAATTATCAGTTGTGTAATAATATCCAATCTGATACTTTTAGAAGATAGAGCCCTCTGTGCAGTTAATTGTATGAAAAAATCTTCTAGCTGGAAGGTTAAATTTCATTGATAATTTCTAATTCTTGAAATATGGTCAGATTGTATTTTAAAAAAATAAAACCCACCAATATGCTTTTTATAAGAGATACAACCAAAATGCAAGGGCATGGAAATTTTGAGTGTAAAAATATGAGGAAAACATACAAAATAAATATGAACCAAAAGAAGTCTAGTATAATTATAATTTGGGCCTCCCCAGGTCACTTAGTGGTAAAGAACCCACCTGCCAATGCAGGAGACATGTGTTTGATCCCTGGGTTAGTAAGATCCCCTGGAGTAGGAAATAGCAACCCATTTCAGTATTCTTGCCTGGGAAATCCCATGAACAGTGGAGCCAGATGAGCTACAGTCCGTGAGGTCACAAAAGAGTCAGACATGACTTAGTGACTAAAAAACAATAGTATAGTTCTATTTAAATAAAAAAAAAAGAATTCAAGACATAAAACAAGATTAGGGGTAGAAAGGGTCTTTGTGCAATAATAAAAAAATTAAAGTAGAAAAATATAAAATTCTAAATTTGTATGCACGTAATAAAATAGCCCCTACTATATATATTTCTTATAGATTGAGGACTTAAATTTAAAAGGCAAACTAAAACATTTGGAAGAATACATGCATAACTTTGGGGAAGGAAGGCTATCTTAAATGAATCACAAAGTGCTAAAATAAAACCAGATAGATACTTTTGACTAAATTAAATTAAGAACTATTTATTATATACACAGGAGGCAAACAAATCATGAGCATAGTGAGGAATGATAAAAACAAAATTTAGAATAATAGTCACTTCAGGAGTTGAGGGGGAGAAGGAGTAAAGGGTAGGAAAGGAGCAAAAAGTGAATGCATCAGTATTTAATATAGTTTTAAAACAGAGTGAGAGATGTTTCATGGGTTATTAATGGTATGCTACATGTTTTACGTAGATTTACATATATCCTTTCATATGCCTCACACTTTATATATTAAAAAAACAAAATCAATCCAGTTGTCAGTTCTTTGCACTCCATCAAAAGTTAATTAAATAAAATTCAAAACAACAATAAAGACAACATATATCCTGAACTTTACATTTTTAAAGGCTAATTAATCTTTTGAAGATGAATTCAGTTAATAGTTTTGAGTGGAAATCGTACAGAAGAGAATTAAAGCTTTAAAAAATAGAGAAATAGAATGAAAGAGAGAGAGAGATAAGGAGGGAAGGTTGGGAGAGACACAAAGGGAGAGAAAAAGTAGAGATTATATACATTTAACACGCAGTACATTTTGATGTAATAAACAATGCTTTTTAGCATGATTGTTTCTCCTATCTGCCTCCCAAAATGATAAAGGAAGGACTCAAGTTGGATTAGAAGCATTCTTGGCATTTGCTATTCTGGATGTATTTTCCATCCTGGAGGTACTGTGCACAAAGCCAGGAGCAATTACTTTTCAAGTAGAGACTCTGTCACCACCTTTCAAGGTGTCATTGTCCTGCATTTCAGCAGAACTACTTGAGCTAGCTGGAGGTTCACATACCAGGTATTACAAAATAAATGGAAAATTAGAATCCTTTCCCTCTTTCAATCAAGGAAATGTAAAATTTAGCTCTGACTAAAGAGGGCTCCCCTTTGTTATGAGAAAAGCATGGATTCCACGTTCTCTGGTGTGGTGCAAAGACCCACTTTAATAAGGGTCTGTTACTTATTCTTCTTCTAAGATATTGGCAGTTCATGTATCTACTTTGCAGAATTGTTTCCCATCTTTGTAACTAGTTTTTTTTCCCCCTATTCAGAAACAATGGATTAACACTTTTCCAATGGAATTTCTTTTTTCTTTCCAGCAATCTTGATGAACAGCCAGTTGTCCAAACTTAGGCTTACTAGATCTCCAGGAGATCAATTGTGCCCATGTGAATAATTAATGGGACTGATGGATTCTCAGCACATGTCTTTCAGGTATGTGGGTACCTGAGTGTTGATACACAGAACTGCTTGAATTCACTTGCCCACAGAAAATTCAAATGACTCTTGGGTACTTGGCTTGTTTAGAAACATCATGTCCTTTTTAACCCACCTCTATCTTGACCCAAGCAAGTTTGGTTTCAAGATTTTTTAAATATATGTAAAGTGCACAACTTGATGATTTAATACACATATACATATACATGTACATATACACATATACATGTGGTGAACTGATCACCACGATCAAGCTAATTAATATATCTATCACCTCACATAGTTCATAGTTAGCTTTTTTGGTGTGTGCAGTGGTAAAAACACTTAAAATTAACTCTCTTTGCAAATTTCAACTGCACACTGCAGCATTGTTACCTAGAGTCACCATATGCTATACATTAGATTTCCAGAATTTGTTTATCTTGCAAAACTGAAACTTAACCCCGTTTCCCAATTCCTCCAGCTTCTCATATCTACCATTCTACCTCCTGTTTCTATGAGATCAGCTAGTTTAGATTCCACATATAAGTGAAGTCATGTGTTTGTCTTTCTGTGATCTGGCTTACACAATTAGCACAGTGCCTTCTAGGTCTATTCATGTTGTTGCAAATGGAGAATGTCCTTTTTTTTAAAAGGCTGAATAATATTTTTTTTGTATACACCACATTTCTAAAATTAATTCTTTCATCAATGGACACTAGGTTGCTTCCATATGCTATCATGAATAATTCTGCAGATACGTCTAGATTTTTATTTCATTTCGTTTGGATATATACATATATAGAGAAGTGGAATTGCAGATGTAATATGAGCTCTAGTTTTTAAGATTTATTTCTTTTTAATTGAAGGATAATTCCTTTATGATATTGTATTGGTTTCTGCCATACATCAGCATAAATCAGCCATAGGTATAAAGAGTTATATTTTCAATTTTTTGAGGAATTTCCCTTCTGTTTTACATAATGGCTGCACCACTTTACATTTCCACTAACCATGTATTATTGTTCCCTTTCTTTACATCCTACACAACACTTGCTATCTTTTGTTTTTAAATAATAGCCATCCTAATAAGAGTGAGGTGATATCTCACGGTGGTTTTGATTTGCATCTCACCAATCGCTTGTGATGTCGAGTGCTTTTTCGTATGGTTGGCCATTTGCATGTCTTCTTTGGGAAGATATCTGCTTGTGCTCTCTGCCTACTTTTTAATCAGCTTATTTGGATTTTTGCTATTGAGTTGAGTGAATTGCTTATGTAGTTTAGAATTTAACCCTTTATCTGATATGTAGTTTGCAAATATTTTGTCCATTCTGTAAGCTGTTTTTTTCATTTTGTGGATTGCCTCCTTTGCTATGTAGGAGCCTTTTAGTTTTTCATAGTTCCATTTGTTTTCTTTTGCCTCTGTTTCATGTGCTTTTGTTTTGTTGCCAAGTCCAATGTCAAGCAACAGTATCCTCAAGGGTACTTTGGACATATGATACTAAAAAGGATCTTAACTTTCCCCAAGAACACCAAACTCCCAATAAGTCTCACGTTGAAAGCTGGCTTCAGTGCATCAGTAATTTTATATAAGAATTTAATAGCTTCAGGGAAATTAAGGTTCCATCTCCTTTGTGGATTTTAGCTGCACTGCAGTGTTCACAATTGAATACACACAAGAGGCAATTATTGAACAACATGTACATGCTATTGTGACAGTTAAGAAAACATATCTGGTCTAGTTTACATATACATGCAACACACAGACACACAATACTTAATCTATTCAAAATCTGTTCCTAACCTCTAAATCCCTCAGACCTTAAGGAAATAAAACCAAGGTCATAGGTATATAATTGCAAAGATCCAACTGTGACCTATTTAACCAATCATTTCATGAGCTAATTCAGAGGTCCTGTGTCTACCAAACCTCAGTGTCTTTAACATTCATAATTAAATTTGAAAACTGAAAGCTCATCTTGCCAGCTTTGCTTTAGTATCTGTGAAGTGTGTGGTTATCATACTGAATCTTGTGGACAGGCTCTACCTTTCTAGAATCTAGGCTTTTCTTTTTATTATGATGCCAGTTTACAGTAAAGGATGGCCACTGCTTTCTAAGAAGACATCCCATCTTGAAACTTGAGAGATTCAAAAATGAACCTCGAGTATCCATTTGAAAAAGTTACCTGAATTTCTCTGTGTTCCTTGAAAAATCGAATTTAAAAACACAGACAGTTTCTCTCTATAAACATCTGTGATTTAAAAATGCTCACCAGGGACCACTATTCTTCATTCTGGAGTAGAGAGGGGATAAGAGACTACTTGTCCAGATCCTCTGAGAGACAGCTGCCAAGAAAAAATTAAATACAAAGGATTTTTTAGGAGCTGTGAGAAGAAATGAGGAGGGAGATGGGAATATTTGGGAGAGCTGGCGGACAACTGAACACCTGACCTGGAGAGAACCTGAAAGTGAATAAAGTGGGATGAAAACCTACTCTGCCACTTTGCGGTCTAAGTTCCAGCAAGCTTTTCTGGGTATTTCTGAACCCAAGCTAGTCATCAGCAGAATCCTATGTCTCCCAGAAAGACCCTCTTTGCCTGAGCCATGATTGGCTGGGAGCAGCCCTGGGAGATGTGGCCTCAGCCCAGACTCAGTGATGAATTATGGAGCCCATTGCCTGGGTCCCAGGGATTTCAATCTCATGCCATAAATGTTTCACATGCCACACACAAGATGGAGAAAAATTTAGGTAATATGTATAGAAGATAACTTCTTTATTATTCAACTCACTACTATAAAATGCTGTATAGCAAACCACCCCCCACGTCTGTGCACTGCTTATCAGCCTGCCTTGTAATATTTGTGCTGAAAAATGCACATGTGAAAGAAACTTAGATACTAGAAACTGAGTAAGTAGGCATTTAGTGTGAAGTTTTAGGTTAACCTGGCTAAGAATTGGGCTATGTTTATTTATTTTTTAAAATCTATTTCTTTGGCTGCACTGGGTCCTAGCTGTGGCAGGTGGGACTGATGTGACCTGCAGGATCTTCAGTTGCAGCATGGCATGTGGGATGTGGTTCCCTGATCAGAAATTAAACCTGGGAAACTGTATTGGGAGCAGAGTCTTAGCCACTGGACCACCAGGGATGCCCTGGGCTATGTTTAATATCTATCCTGGCTCTAGGTACAAAAGATTTCAAGTTCCTCCTGCATGCTTTTTGTTTTGTTTTGTTTTCTCCCCTGTTGACTTGGAGATTTCCTAAGTAGTCCACTTCAGAGAGATGTTACCCCTTACAAAGAATGAATATATTCCCCCATTACTATAATTTTAATGCTTTAAGGGCATATTAATTGATCTATCTATCCATATATTCATATTCACACAGCATATTACCATTGAGATTAACCTCTCAGTATAATATCATTGAGATCCATTGAAGTTGTTTTGTACAATCGCAGTTCATTCCCATTTATTACTGAGAAGTATTCTATTGTATGGACATGACTCTGTTTGTCCATTTAACTGTTAGAAGACATTTGAGTTATCTCCAGTTTTTGGCAATTACAAATAAAACTGCTATGAACACTCATGCATAGATTTTCATCATTCTAGGATAAATATCCAGGAATGTGATTGTTGGGTCAAATGATGATCATATGTTTAACTTTACAAGAAGTTGAACCTGTTTTCCAGAGCGGTAGTACCATTTTATATCCCCACTAACAATGTATGACTTTTCATTCTCACACATTGGAGAAGGAAAAGGCAACCCACTCCAGTGTTCTTGCCTGGAGAATCCCAGGGACGGGGGAGCCTGGTGGGCTGTCATCTATGGGGTCGCACAGAGTCAGACACGACTGAAGTGACTTAGCAGCAGCAGCAGCAATAATGTATGAGACATCAGTTATTCCACAGCCTTGCTAGCACTTAAAATTGACACTACTTTTAAAAATTTTAGTTCTCCTAATCATTGTATAACAGTGTATTATTACAGCCTAAGTTTGAGCTTCCTGGCTAGCACAGCTGGTAAAGAATCTGCCTGCCATGCAGGAGACCTTGGTTCAGTTCCTGGGTCTGGAAATTCCCCTCGAGAAGGGATAGGCTATCCACTCCAGTACTCTTGGGCTTCCCTGGTGGCGCAGACAGTAGGGAATGTGTCTGCAGTGCAGGAGACTTAGGCTGGGAAGACCCTCTGGAACAGGGAATGGCGACCCACTCCAGTATTCTTGCCTGGAGAATTCCCCCGTCCATCCGGTCACAAAGAGCTGGACACCACTGAGCGACTAAGCACTGCACAGAGCCTAGATCTGCATTTCAGTAATGCCAGTGATGTTGAACATGTTTTATGAGTATTTGTCATCCTTTTATTCTCTTTCATGAAATGTCCAAGATTTTGTCCATTTTCTAATTGAATTGTTTGTTCTCTTAATATTCAGTTTACAAAATTCTCAATATATTCTATACTCAAAGCTTTCAAATATACGCTTTGCCAATAATTTCTCCTAATTTATAGATCATCTTAACTGGGTCTTTTGCAAAGCAAAATTTTAAATTTTTAATAAATCTTAAGTTATTAATATTTTAATAGATCATAATTTTGGTGACATACCTGAGAACTCATCACTTCATACTTTTTATAGATTAAAAATAGTAATAGATAAATGTAGACAGAAATGTAATGAAATATATTTTTGAGAGTAAATGAAACATATATAATGCAAATACATATTTGCATAATATATAAATATATGTACAGTTATAATGCTTGTATATGTATACATATATATAGCCACAAAATAAATCTACCAAATAAATCACGCCCCAAAGAAGATATTAACTTGTAAGAGGAAATTTATAAAATTATAAGAGTGTTTATTTACATAGCCTCATGCTAATAAATTTGAAAGCATAACAGAAATGGATGATTTTCTAAGAAAATTTGAATTACCAAATTTAAAGTCTAAATAACACAATGCACGCATGTGTACTCAGTTGCTCAGTCGTGTCTGACTCTTTGTGACCCCGTGGATTGTAGCCCACCAGGTTCCTCTGTCCATGGAATTTTCCAGGCAAGAATACTGGAGTGGGTTGCCATTTCTTACACCAAAATAACAATAATCATGTAGAAAATGCAGTAAATATTTAAATACCCATCTACACAAAATATTTTATTAAAATGTAATTTCCTTATACCTGTTTGTATGTATATATGCAAGTTAATGTATTTATAGCACACAATAATAGCCAGCATCATGATTAATACTGGAACACTAGGCACTTTCTCATTTAAACTAGGAACAAAAGAAGGACAATTATAATCATCACTATTCTTTATAATTGTTCTGAAAATAAAAGAAATATAAATACTGGAACTAGGAAGAAAATAATAACAATTATTTGCAAATTATGTGATTATACATTCAAGAAATGTTAAGAAAATGACAATTAGAATTAATAGAAGAATTCAGTAATGCAGTCAATCACACAAAAATAATCAAATATAGTTTTCTTAATAATAATAACCCTTTAGAATTTGTAATACAGAAAATTATTGCATTTACACTTGTAATATTTTAAATACTGATATTATTTCACAAATATAAAATAATAAAAAATTTCTTAAAAAACTGGAAATAGAACTGTCATATGACCCAGCAATCCCACTTCTGGGCATACACACTGAGGAAACCAGATCTGAAAGAGACACATGCACCCCAATGTTCATCGCAGCACTGTTTATAGAAGCCAAGACATGGAAGCAACCTAGATGCCCATCAGCAGACGAATGGATAAGGAAGCTGTGGTACATATACACCATGGAATATTACTCAGCCATTAAAAAGAATTCATTTGAATCAGTTCTAATGAGATGGATGAAACTGGAGCCCATTATACAGAGTGAAGTAAGCCAGAAAGATAAAGAACACTACAGCATACTAACATGTATTTATGGAATTTAGAAAGATGGTAATGATAACCCTATATGCAAAATAGAAAAAGAGACACAGATGTACAGAACAGAATTTTGGACTCTGTGGGAGAAGGTGAGGGTGGGATGTTTCGAGAGAACAACATTGAAACATGTATATTATCTAGGGTGAAACAGATCACCAGCCCAGGTTGGATGCAAGAGACAAGTGCTTGGGCCTGGTGCACTGGGAAGACCCAGAGGGATCGGATGGAGAGGGAGGTGGGAGGGGGGATCGGGATGGGGAATACATGTAACTCCATGGCTGATTCATGTCAATGTATGACAAAACCCACTACAATATTGTAAAGTAATTAACCTCCAACTAATAAAAATAAAGGAAAAAAAGAATAATATATAAAAAAATAATAAAGAAAGATATCAAATAAATGGACAGGTATTATGTAAAAATATTAAAATCTATACAAGGACTTAGAGAAAGACTTGAATAAATGGAGAACTATAGATTATGTGTATATAGCTATAATACTGGAAATAAGTCAATTTCCCTAAAATTAACCAATACATTCAATACAGTTTATAATCAAAACAAGTATGATTTTGCTTTTCTTTCTTTGATAATAAGTATTCTTTTTTTTTTTCACTGTTCAAGCTTTATTTATTTAGTTGGTGTAACTTAGTTGGCGGCATTATTTATGTAATTTTTCCCTTTTACATTACAAGGCAGTGTACACTATTCTGATTCATACAGTACGTAAGATTCTTTAGAACAGTTATGCACGTGGCATGCAATACTGGATTTATGCATTGGATCCCAGGATGTGATTCACTGGAGGGAAGAAGTTGGACTAGGCACCTTGGCTAAAGGAACCAGAGGTTACATAACACAGTAAATACACATCTGGCTTGAAGGCAACTGCAGCATCAGCAACATGGGCAGTGGTACCTCTTGAGGAAGCTGAATTATTTGACAAACCAGTTTAGGACCACACAAGGTAAGTGCCACCCAGCATCAGGACACAGCTGCAAGGTTTTATGAACCATTCCTATTTCTAACATTAGGAAATTGATTTTTCCCTAGGCTGTCTTAACATTACTGTTTTAATCACAGATCAGATATAAAGGACAGTATGAGTTACAACCTCCAACTAAAATCCTGTGTAGCCTAGACAGTGAAGTGATACATTAGAAGACTTTAAAACTGCAGTTCTTTCTGGATCCCCCAAAGTGTATCTGCACTCTTCTTCAAACAGGCCTCTTCCTCGTGAGTCAGAGTCACTTTCACAACGTCTGAGATTCCATTCTGTCCCAAGATGCAAGGAACACTAAGGAAGACATCCTCTTTTATTCCATAGAGACCCTTAATCATGGTGGAAATCGGATGCACCCGCCTAAGAGTCTTCATTCTACTTTCGGCCAAATCGGCCACTGACAGTCCAATGGCCCAGGATGTGTAGCCTTTCAGTTTGATCACCTCATAAGCACTGTCAACCACCTGTTTGTGAACCGCTTTCCACTGTTCCTTATCTGCATCAGTGCCTAATTCAGGGTGTAAATTCTTCAGGGAGACACCAGCAACATTCACTCCACTCCATACAGGCACACTAGAGTCGCCATGCTCCCCAAGGATCCACCCATGGCAGCTTAATGGGTGAACTCCCAGCCTCTCCCCCATGAGATAACGGAACCGAGCTGAATCCAGATTGCAACCACTTCCAATAACACGGGTTTTGGGAAAGCCGCTTATCTTCCAAGCCACATAGGTCAAAATATCGACTGGATTGGAAACAACAGGCAACTTGCAATTTGGGCTGTATTTTACAAAATTAGGAATGATGAATTTAAAGATGTTCACGTTACGCTGGACCAAATTAAGACGGCTCTCTCCCTCTTGCTGACGTGCCCCAGCTCTGATAATAACCAGCCTGGAGTTTGCTGTCACATTATAGTCTTTGCCAGAGACAATTTCTGGTGTTCTAAGGAAAAGGCTGCCATGTTGGAGATCCATCATCTCTCCCTTCAGTTTATCTTCCATGACATCAACAAGAGCAATTTCATCTGCCAAGTCCTTCATTAAGATACTGATGGCACAGGCCATGCCAACAGAACCAACCCCAACAACTGTAATCTTATTCTGAGGGACATGTTCTTCCTTAAGAAGATTCTTAATCAGTTGATCCTTGAGAGTTGCCATCTTGGACTTAGAACCTAAAGGAATCGGGAGTGACCGTCGAACGGGCGGGCGTCGGAGGCGCGCGGCGTGGGATCCGGATTTGGCGGCAGCGGCTCCGGTACTCAGTGGGGCGCGGGAGGGGCCTTAAATGAAACCGCGAGCGATAATAAGTATTCTAATGCTTACCTGGGACAATAAATATACAAAAGTGGCTAGGGGAAAAAAAAAAAACTGAAATAGAAGATACATAAAGAATTTGGTTTACCAAATAGTAAAGTATGTTGAGTGACATCACTAAAGATGACAGAGTAGAAAGCTTTGGGAATTGGTCTCCCCATCAAAACAGCTATTAAACTGGCAAGAACAATCAGAATCAAGTATTTTGGAATTCTAGCATCTAGTCATTTACTTGTAGTATCTATGGGAGTCTTTGAAGAAAGAGGCTGATAAATTTCAGTGGGTTTTGCACAATAATCACCCTCCTCCATCTCCTAGCCCTGTGGCAAACAGCCAAGGGGTATCCAGAGTGGTACAGCTTGTTGGTTTCAGAATGTGGAATAAGGAGCTTGTTCTCTAAAAAAAAAGAAGCAGTGTGATTTACCTGCCTGATGGGTCATTGAGACTAGCAGAGAGGCAATCCATTGTTTAAAACTTATTTGCTAAAGTGGCTTCGCAGGCAGCATCTGCAGAAGAAACTAAGAAAGGCAGAACACCTACTCTCTCTGTTTCTCTCATTGGAGCTAGGCACTCAAGGAAATTCTGTCAGGTTACTGGCTCACCATGAGACAACAGAACAAATATTTCAGTGTCCTCACAGACAGGAAATAGAGCCTTTGCTAAAATCATTTGGAAAAGTTACTAAACAAATGTATAACTGTATCCCTCAAGAAGAAACAACAATAATCCCAGGGGATGAAAAGGAATCTGATTTCAGAGTTACCAAAATACCATATTCAAAAGCCTAGTTCTCAACAAAAAACTACAAAGTGACACACACACACACTCACACAGAAGTATGGCCCAATCTCAGAAAGAAAGCATCATCCATTCAGGACGGCCAGGCATGTAACTTACTAAACAAAGACTTGAAATAGACAGTTTTAAATATGCTCAAAGAGTTGAAGGAAATCATGGACAAAGAATAGTGGAAGGCAACCAGGAGACCAGTGCGTGAACAAGTAGGAAACAGAAATTAAAAATGGAACCAAATAGAAAATCTGTATTAAAAAATAAAGTAACTGAAATGAAAAACTTACTACAAAAGTTAAACCAGAGATTTTAACAAGTAGATAAAAAAGAATCCTTGAATACAACGGTAGGGCAATTTAAATTAACCAGCCTTAGGTGAAGAAAGAAAAAGAATGAATAAAACTGATCAGAGCCTAAGCATACTGACATAAATATTATGGGATTTCCAAAAGGAGAAGAAATAAAGGGGTGGAAAGACTATCTGAAGAAATAACAGCCCCAAACTCCCCAAATTCAATAAAACACATGAACCTACACATCCAAAAATGTTTCATGATTCCTGAGCAAAGAGATATGCACAAAGATACACTAAAATTAAACTGTTGGAAGACAAAGATAAAGTCTTGAAAGCAGCAAGGGATTCTCAAATACAACGGATCCTCAAGAAGAAGAATAATGGCTGACTTCTCAGTTGAAACTCTGCAGGCCATAACGCAATGGAGATATATATGCACTTTAAGTGCTGGATGAAAAAACAAACAAGAAAAAGCTGTCAATATAGAGTCTATATCCAGTATATCCAGGAAAACTATTCTTCAAAAGTGGAAAATCAGAAATTAAGACATGCTCAGATTAAAATAAAAGCAAAGCCTGTCTTTTGTTATAGATTTGCTCTGCAAGAAATGCTGAAAGGAGTCTTTCAAGTTGGAACAAAAGGACAGTAGAAAGTAACTCAAAGCTATGTGAAAATAAAAAATTTTATAGTAGGGCTAAATATATAGGGAAATAGAAAAACCTGTATGGTGGAAACGCTGGGTTATAGGATTTGTATATGTTCATTTTTAGTGGGCACTTTCAGCTTCTATTTCAAGAGTTTCATGGGAAGGTGGTATAGACTTAGTCATAGGAGCATGTGGCTATATTTCATTTATAATGTTATGATTTTCCGCTTAAAACTTAACAAGTCTATATCTTTCTGGGCTGAAGCTGGAGTTTTTTTTGTTGTTGCGAATTAGGCAATTTGGAAAGCGGCACTAACTTCTTATCTCCCTGGGGCTATGGCCTATGTTATTCATAGATTGGTAGGAGATGGGAGTTCTTGCCATCAACACTGTCTTACACAGGGAAAATGTCCTAATGCACCATCATCTAATATTCTCCTGGGAAGGATGATGGGTCTGAAAATTAGAGTGTGTCGAGTAAGCACCAGTAACAGCATCATTTATCATGTGAAGCCCCACAGAGAGGGAGCAGCTTATTTAAGGGCCATGCTAAGGAGATGCAAGCTCTCAGGGCAAGAGGGGGTCCTGCCTCCCTCCTGATGCTTCTTCTGTGGCTGTGTCTTGGTGGAGGGAGGCAGAGTCTTAGGATTTGAAGGAGGACATGCCTGGATGGGGGAGAGAAAGACAGGGACACAAAGAGAAAGAGGTGCTTCTTTGGTGGTGCAGTGGTTGAGAATCTGCCTGCCCACACTGGGGACATGGGTTCAATCCCTGGTCAAGAAGCTAAGATCCAGCATGCTCCAGAACACCTAAGCCTGTGCAGTGCAAGTGCTGAAGCCCAAAGCACCACGGTGAAGACCTAGTGCAGACAGACAGACAGACACACACACACACACACATGCACACACACACACAGATAAAGAGAAAGACAGACACCTTTACTTTTACTTAAAATGCATACCTTATCATCTTTTATGGCTCTGAGGTAAAGCACCTGCCCACTGTGAGGGTCAAAGAGAGTTTTTCACTCATTTTCTGCTTGACAGTCACACCCACAAATTTATTCAAGAGAATCTAGAGTAAAGGGGAAAAATGTGGAGTGGGTGGCCTCCCTCCAAAAGGCACACCTGGCAGATGGATGTGACTGATGGGAGCAAGAGGCAGAATGCACAGAGAAAAACTTATTACAGCATTTTTCTTAATAGTGGGTTGAATTTGTATGTTCTTTCCTGTCTATCTTTTCCCCTTGGTTGGTACACCAGCTGTCTAGATCACTTCCTTCACAGACTTTTCCCTTTGGTGGAGAAGACATGGAAACATACAGGAAACAACACCCAAATAAGACACAAATTATGGATCAAAGTGATTTGTAAGAATATGAGAGTATTTTTGAGCTTACCAACTATATCAACAGGAAGGTGACTGATGTGGCCTTGAAATTGCCCCATGGCAGAATTATACCCTAAAACATATGCCTAAAAATCTATTTAAATAAAAATTTGGTTATACTTTTTAATACATTTATTTTCTTTTCCTAATGAAATGTAGACTTCCAAGGAGTAGGGATCAGGGCCCCCAGAAGAATCACATGCACATTCAAATGAGGTGGCTCAGTGGTAAAGAGGTAAAGAAACTTCCTGCCAATATGAATCCTGGGTTGGGAAGATCCCCTGGAGGAGGAAATGACAACCCATTCCAGTATTCTTGCCTGGAGAATCCCATGGACAGAGGAGCCTGGCGGCTACAGTCCTTGGAGTCACAGAATCAGACACAACTGAGCGCCTGAGCACACACGCACACAATATGTTTACAAAACTGTGCCAGATGAAGGGGAATCACAAGGAACTGTGAAGCCCTTGGGGCTAGCAATAGTGAAGGGCTCTATCACTCCTACGGGGTTATAGACTAAAAAAAAAACAGCACCCGGTTCCCAGGATCTGTGGCTGTATGTGGAGAATCTTAGCCAACTTGGAGGAGGGAGCCAAATTCCACTTCCTGTCCTCCTTGCATCCCCCACTGTTCTCTCCCATTGGATGAATCCTGCTGGAAGCTGGGCGAGGGGGCGAGGAGCCTGTTGATTGGTCCATGAAGGTAAGCTTCCCTTGCCCTCAAGTAGAAAATGGCCAGAGGCCAAGAGGAGAATATCCAACAGCACATGGATAGTTAAATTTCTCATAAACGTTCTCAAAGAACAGAGCTCTTTGTTTAGAATGTGTTCTTTTTGTAAAAAATGTACACCTATTGTACTGTTATTATTTAATGTTTATTAAACACTTCTAGCTCATTAAGCATTCATAAATTAGGGCCTAATTTTGCAAGCTCCTTTTCCTAGCTATGAAAATCAGCAGGTTTTCCTCAGTTGCCTTTATCTGGTTGAAAGAAAAAAATGTCTAAACGAATGTTAGAGGGTTATGTGAAAACTCTGAAAAAAGTATCAACAATCAGCTACAAAAGGGGAACACAAGACTTCCTGAAGCATCTATAATTATATTAGGAATTTACAAAGAAGACACTCTCTGTTGGTTCCAAACCTATATTTACAGGCTAAAATATCTGGTTGGATCCTTTTCAGTCCTAGCTATTGATTTAGGAATTCATAGAACTATTTCTTCTCCTGCTCAGTAGAAAAGATTGCTTACCATAGCAACCCCTGCATTAACATGCAGCTTCCTGGTTACAAAGTACCTTCCTAAAGAGGATGAACATCAATGTGAGACATGATCCCAGTTTTTAAAATATAGTTTTAAGGGAGGAGGCAGTTATATTAAAACTCATAACAAAGAGGACAACCCAAGATGGAGATTAGCAATAGTTTAAAGCTTTTATGCAATTATGGAATCTGCATGTATTTCCTGATCCCAAGCACTCTGTTCCATTTGCGTTTCTATAAGCCAAAACGGGTGGGAAATAATACAATATTATATTCAACCCGCAACCCACATAAGAAGCTTGCTGCTCTCTATGGGGAATTTTAACATGGGTCAGCTTCACCCTACTTATCCTAGATTTATCTTTGTTCTTTTTGTTAGAGAAAGGCAAATTTCTGGTCCTGCCACTCAAAATCTCAAAGTGAAAATATTTAGACTAATTTAAAGTGAATTTCCCTGATGTCGATCAAGTGTCTGAAACACTAGTGATTGTTTTCACCTTGTCTTGTGACATGAGGCAGCATTTTAATTAGGAAAGAATAATAATGACTTGTGCTCATAATTGATAGTCACAGTGTCTGTCACTGAGCTCAAAATGAACAGAGGCCAGGAGGGAAGTCATGAATTGTGTGTCAGCCTTCAGGGTATCCAGGCTTGTTTTAGTTTTGACATTTCTCTGGTTAGAAAGGTCAGTTCACAGGATCGTGATAACACTGTTTAAGGCCAATGATGATACTGAAAGATAAGCCTGAAATTGTTAGTGACTTTGATGTTCTGGTTCAGCTCTGGGACAGTTTTTACTTGAGGAAGACAGTAACTGAACAGAAAAAAAAAAATGTGGGGGACCTCGCAGGTAACAGGAGAGGCGTCCAGGGAGGAGAAGCAGGGGAACCCTGGGTATAAATACAGGGAGGTGAGTTGGAGGAAGAGGAGCAGGAGAATGGGTCCAGATAGCAGCCATTTCTTCTATAGCCTCTGTGTCTGGAGCTCTGTTTGGACCCCAGGAAGCAGCTAGAGGTTTGTGGGAGAACACCATGGCTGACCGAAGCTGGAACAAATATGCTAAGCTCCTGCATGCATTCGTATCTGGGACACTTCCTCCTCTGATGTCACGTGGTTTACTTTTAAATTATACTCCCCTCCTCCAGCCTCCATGAAAAATGAGAATCTGGGACCTTGGCAAACATACCATTGCATTAATTTTCAGAGAATTGGCTTGGTCATAAGGGGTTCTCTTCTTCTGAGGTGAACACAACATTTGTGGGTACTGCATGAATCAGGGAGGTTCATCTGGGGAGATAAAGTGAAATGAAGAATCACAAATGGATAAATTAGGAGTTTGGGATTAACACACACATATGCACTCGTTAATACACTATAAAACAGATACCCAACAAGGACCCATGTTGGGACTTATGGTTTGTAATAGCTTACACAGGAAAATAGTCTAAAAGAACACACACGTGTGTGTGTGTGAGTTTATATATAATGGAATCACTTGGCTGTACATCTGAAACCTACATAACATTGTAAATCAATTATACTCAATAAAAAGCAAACGAGCAAAACAAATGGATCCAACCAGTCCTTCTACAGTTGTCAGAGTGTTGTAGAATCAAATAACAAATAACGGGTGATTAGAATATTAGAATCATCTGAATTATTATTGGTGAGATATTTTCAGCTCCTTCCATTGTTAGAGAGTTGTTATTCAAACTCTAGTGGATACCAATAGTACTTAGAAAGCTAGTAATCATGAAGATTCAGGAGCTTCACCTCCAGTGACTGGGTCTTGGGTGGAAGCTGATAATCTGCATTTGTAAGAAGGTTTTGGGTAATGCTGTTGCGTTGAGGGCCACAGTTTTGAGTAACACCAAGGCAGTTGTCTCTGGCTTTCCTGGCAACTCAGTGATAAAGAATCTGCCTGCCAATTCAGGAGATGCAGGTTTGATCCCTGGGTTAGGAAGATCTCCTGGAGAAGGAAATGGCAACCCACTCTAGTATTCTTGCATGGAAAATCCCATGGACAGAGGAGCCTGGTGGGCTGCAGCCCATGGGGTTACAAAAGAGTTGGATTTAGTGACTAAACAACAACATGCAAGGCATTGTCTACTAACCAGTGGTTGAGTGGTTGGGCCCAGGAATCTGTGTTTTAACAAGCCTCTTGTTCATACTTGAAGCATACCAAAACCTGAAAAGAATTTTTTAAGCCACTTATTCTCAACCTCAACTAGATATTGCTTTATAATGCCAATGCCTGGGTTTTATCTAGCCTCTAGCCTCTAGCCAGTTCTATTGAAATTGGACTGAAAAACAGTCTGACATAGGGATTAGTTGAAGTTGTCCAGACTTTAAAATGTGCAACCAGGGCTGGGAACCATTTCTTGACCATATCTTTGTTTCTAGATGGCACAAGACTCGAGTATCTGCAATTTGTACTTCTCAGTGCGTTGATAGGGAAGGAAAAACAATGGATAAGAATTCTAGCATCTGAAAGGAAATAAGCTTTGCTGATCTTGTGTGAAGTCAATCCCAGCTTACCTTACAGAATGTAGGGAATGTGAGTAATGAAGGGCTTGATTCAAAAGACCCGGGAATAAGTCAGTCAGAAGAGGTGGACATTTGGGCAAAATAGCAAATTTTATAAATCTGTAGAAGTAAAACCCATTTAGTTGCCTCCAAAGGGCCTAATGTGCTATTTAAAAATGCTCCAATAGAGCATTCAATTTCACAGCTGTCTGTAGCTTTGAGGCCAAATTCTCCTTCCCTAAAGTTAGGAAACAGAAGTAGGAGTGTTACCAAAAGCCACATGCACTACTGAGATATTAATTAAGCCCTAAAGACTTCAAGGACCCCTGTCCAGTCCTCCTGAATGCATTATTCTTTGCCAGCTCATGCAAGCAGACCTTTCTTGACCTTCATCGCATTTGAACCAGATCTCTAAGTCTGGATTATTAACATAGAAGGATGTCAAAATTTTAAATTCTGGAGAATAGATTCCTTTCATGCCACCCCACATCCTTTTGTTATTTCCCCAAGATCTTAAGACTTTTTCTGATTTGTGAAATAGTTTCTTATTGAATTGTTAAACAAAAAAGTAGGATTCTTTCCATTTGCAAAATCCAGCTTGAAATTCAGACAGTGTGGGTATTATGTCAAGTCAGAGTGCTGGATGAAGAATCAGAAAGACAAACTCCTCACATGTTCTGTTTCATTTGACTCTGAGACTGTTCTGAACTTCAATTTCCTTTACTGTCAAATGACAATGACTTATGTTCTCTTTTAACATTAATAGTGTACATCTTAGTAAAAAAGAAAAATGGGAGTCTGGAGAATTCTATGTGATCATGTGTGTCTGTGTGTGTCTGTGTACCTGTTCAGTTGTGACTGACTCTTTGCGACCCCATAGACTGTAGCCCACTGGGCTTTACCGTCCATGGGGTTTTCCAGCCAAGAACTGGAGTGGGTTGCCATTTCCTACTCCGGATGTGGTTGCAGTCAATGGCAAATCTGTTGTGTAAGTTTTCAAATTTTCAGCTACAACACTAAGTGAAACTTTACCTCTTTGCAATGACACTGCTTTGGTGCTGACTCCCCAGTTTTCCTTTCTTGCTGTGTAATGGCTGTTTTTCATTGATATAATTTAAGTGACTGGAAAAAGTAAGCTGTATTCTCCAATCCATTCCTCTTATGGGGATAGAAAATAAAGGATTTTTCCTATGATCTGCTTCCAAATCATTCTCACCAACTGTGAATTTCCCATTTGTAGAGAGTTATCAATTGAAACTTTTTTCCTCTGTTGGTTTGTACTTTGCCATCTTTTTGAAATTAAGTTCCATTTACTTTGTTGGTTCTAGGAAAACAAGCTATTGCAAGAATTAAAATGAAGCGGGGGAATTAAGTTTCTCTAATTTGCTAGTAAACTGAAAGATACCCACAAAGACCCTTCTTCAGGTCTCCTGAGTAGACTCATCTTCACCAACAGATACATTCTTCTTGACTTTGCCAACCATTGTACCCATGTCTAAATTGGAATTGTATTAAAATAAAAGGATGTCAAAACTTAAATCATTGCAAAGAAAACATCTGCAAATCTGACATTAATGATGGGCATTGATATCAACCAAATCACTAATAAGTGGTTATGGAGAAAGAGTTGTCCATTTTGCCTAAAAAATGTGTCAAGGGAAGAAAGGAAAGCAGGGAAAAGATCTAGTTCTGGAATTCAAGAACACTGGGCTTGAGTTTTGATCATTTGTTAATTAGCTATGAGAGCTTGGAACATTTCCTTAGTTGTTCCAGGTATGAAATGGACCAAGACCAGTGCTTCTTGAACATTAATGTGCATTTGAATTCCATGAGAAGTTGGTAAAATGTGGACTCTGGATTGGGGTTCAAGATCCTGTATTTCTAGTGTCTCCAAAGTGATACTGATGCTGTGAAATCTGAAATCACAGTCTGAGTAGCAAGTGGGCAGGTGATTCTCCCTAAGTTACATTCTAGTTCTGGAAGTACATAAATACATATATGATCAATAGATATATGATAGATAACTTGTGAGTCATATTGAAGAACTCCATTAAGTGTAGTGTGTGTGTGTGTGTGTGTGTGTGTGTGTGTATGTTTAGTGACTAAGTTGTGTCAAACTGTGCAACCCCATGGACTGTAGCATGCCAGGCTCCTCTGTCCATGGAATTTCCCAGGCAAGAATACTAGAGTAGGTTACCATTTCCTTATCCAGGGAATCTTCCCAACCTAGGGATCAAACTTGTGTCTCCTGCATTGGCAGATGAATTCTTTACCCCTGAGCCACCTGGAAAGCATCTTCGTGTGAATGGGGTATGGTACCTAGATGGATTCTCTACAATTTCATGCCCTTGTTGCAGGAAAAATATCAATACCAGAAGTAAGAGTTTTTGAAGTAATGATCTTCTGCCTTTTCCTAAAATACTATTCTCTGCCTATTCAATACCTTCTAATTCCCTGCCAAAACAACCCAGAAGAAACTTGAGTAAGTATTGGAAACTTCCTGATTTGCTCCATCAGTCAGGGAATTATGCTTTTTAAGTTTTTGCTAAATCTATGGTCCCTAAACAATGGATTACATTGATCTCTTAATTGCCAAACCAGTTATTTTCTTTTAAACCTCTTGTATTGTAATATGAGTTTCTAATTTTCATCCTGAGACTGAATCTGTATTCCAGTCAGTGACACAGAATATTAACATATATTTGCATGCTACTAATGAGAAATGCTCCGATGAAATTCTAACCTGAGTTATGTGGACAAATCAAGAAAACTTCCTAGTGTGTCTGATTGCATGGGTTGATTTACACATCCCAAGACAGGCTCATAAAATTAACAATTATGATGACAAGAAAATAAGCACAGATATGTGTTTGGCTTTTCATTGTTTTATCTTTAACTGGATCATTTTATGAGGTTTCAGAGTTTCAGGCTTTTGCTCGGAAAGGTAGGCACCTGTGACAAGACGCAGCCTACCTGCATAACTTTTATAAGCAAAAACAAGATGCTAACTCTCCTGCGGAAGGCATTTCCAGTTTCATTCCCCAAAGATTAACATCTGCATTGAAGTCAAAGATGTGGTGTGTGCACCTTTTGGCATGTGTGCGTGGGACGCACTCACTTTGGTGAAATAGAAACAGGTGAATAAGTGCAGTCTAGCTTCTGTTATATCAGAACAGGGAGCAGTAAAATATTAATACCAAAGAGAGAGTTTCATTTACAATGAACATCAATGGCTTCCTGTTAGGTGTGGGAGTGGGAAAAGTTTCTGCTGAGAATATAAACTTATTGAAGATATTAAAAAGAAAACAACTTGACTTCATTCCTAAACTCACTGGGAAAAATATACTAAAAAAAAAAATTCTTAGCATCTCTGCTGTCTTAAAAACATGTCATTATATTCCTCCAAAATTTAAGCTCACTTGAATTTTATATGGTGCCAAATTAATGGTGAAAGCAATTTATTTGGAATCAGAATTCCTTGATTTGAAATCTGACTTTGAATCATTCACCTGAACACTCTGAGCCTGTTTTCTATAAAATGAACTGTTAGATATTCACTAACACCCTCACTAGCCTTGTAATTTCTTAATCAATTTCTTAATTGATCTTTTGAGTTCTTCATATTTACTTACAAATCCCAAACAATGCTTACTGCCCTTCTTCACACTTGTTTTTCACATTTAACATTTTTCATAACTTGGCTATTTTCCTTTAAAATACTCAGATTGAGTTGCCTATCTGATGTGTGGGCTTTAGACTATCAAGGCTCTAGTAGTGCAGGAGATGAAGAGGACCCCAGGAGAGTGGGCAGGTGGATGGAGGCAATGTACATTTTCTCCTTCTATCTTGTGTCTCAGTGAGGTTGTCCCTTTAGGGAGGTATGAACTTTGGAGAGGAGATTTGAATTGACCACAATTATTGTCTTCCTGGAGCAATTTGTAGGTGGTTAGCTCAGAATGTCCTCAATGGGAAATGAAGTCCAGAGGTCCCTTGGGGCTGGCTCTGCTCCTAGAGCCTTGTGAGATCAATTGTACGCATCTCTATCCAACCCTTGGTCCAAGGAAAACATTTACATCATGGAAATCAGCACATGACAAGAATTGTGGTGTTTATTAGAACCAGTTGTTAATTATATATATATATGACCATTAGAACTAGATATTATATAAACACATAAGCACACACAAACACTTACCAACACCACTCACATTGGGAATTTGTCAGTCTTTGTTAAGGCAAAGAACCAGATTAGAATGTCTCTCTCCTAAGTGTTCTTGTGTGATTTCTCTCCAATTTAGCATGCCCATGCAGTTAATTTTCAAAAATGTGTATAATATGTAATCATTTCATATATTTATTAAAGAAATACATATTCATGATGCATTAAAATGGGAGGGAGAAAACACTCACCGATGTTTGCATGATGCAAATTATTACAATTAGCAATACCGTTGGGCTGTGCTTGTGTTAAGTCACTCCAGGCGTGTGTGGCTCTTTGTGACCCCATGGACTGTAGCCCACCAGCCTCGTCCATCCATGGGATTCTCCAGACAAGAATACTGGAGTGGACTGCCATGCCCTCCTCCAGGGGATCTTCCTGACCCAGGCATGGAGCCCACACCTCCTGTGTCTCCCACATGGCATTCAGAATCTATACCACTGAGCCACCAGGGAAGCCCAGTACTGAGTGAGTGAGTACAAGTCGCTCAGCCGAGTCCGACTCTTTGTGACCCCATGGATCGTAGCCTGGTAGGCTCCTCTGTCTATGGAACTTTTCAGGCCAGAATACTGGAGTGAGTTGCCATTTCCTTCTCCAGGGAATCTTCCCAAGCCAGGGACTGATCCCAGGTCTCCCACATTGCAGAGAAGTTCTTTACTATCTGAGCCACCAGAGAAGCCCTGGTGATAGTATGTGACTATCGTAGTTTTTATATATACAGTCCTGTGAGAAGGGGATAAATTGCATAATCATTACTCTTTGATTTGGGTTTGTTCTCAGTTCTCCACTATGATAAATAATACTGTAGCGAACAACTTGATATAACCTAGATGGTGGAGAAAGGTTGTGGGGTAGAAATATAGGGTGCTATTTTGTTTGTACCCTGCACCCCCTTGAATTGTTGGCAAGGTGGGGACTATGACATGAGTAATTTAATCATGGCCAAGGAAAATTCAGCTGTCCATAGAGCAATTTGGAGAACCTAGAGATTTATGCAAGTTCTATAAAATGCCAGCCGAATGGCATATGTGGGTGTGTTGAGATTTGCTGCCAGGTGGTTTTGAAAAGAGCATGCCAGGGCTTAAATCAACCCTATCATCAGGATCAGAGCAGGTGCCAGCTAATTTTTTTTCTCTTCTGCCCCAATTCTGGACCTGAATGAGGACACCTGACAGGAATACTTGGCACCTCATGCACATGGAAGCAATCAACACCATCAGGGAGAGTTTGCTAACAGTGAAGACAGAACCTTTAGTTGTTGGGTGAAGCCAAGAATTTCTGTGTGTTCTCATTTGCCAAATCTACCTCCAGCTTGCTGGGTGGGTGTGTTTCTGAACCTAGCACCTGGGCACAAGTCAAGCCAACTAATCTGGTATGTTGTGTTCCCTGATAACTCTACTTTGAATCTATTTGTGTATATCTCCACCTGCTCTGTTCACCCAAGTTCCTGTGGTTGAATGTGTTTGGTTCTGAATGTATTGAATTCTTCATTTAATTCAATTCACCAGACATTTAACATGCAGTGGGCCACTGGGAGGCAGGATATAGTGGTTGTCTCCATTTTTTCCAGACTGATGGCCTAGTAGAAAGATAAAGAATATTTTTAAATGTATAATTCTTTAAGTTTTTGTTGCATTTGTTGCACTATTTTTTTTTTTTTTATGCTTTGCTTTTTGCTTTTCTTGGCCATAAGGCTTGTGTGATCTTAGCTCCCTGAGCAGGGATCAAACCTGCATTCCTGCGTTGGAAGGACAGGTTGGAACTACTAGATTCAGGGAACTTCTAGGATAAGGGGTATTAAAATACCCAGGATGTAAGTTGCATGGGGTAGGGGCTCTCCTATGAATGAGCACTAAGCTGTGGGGACGGAGAAAAAAGGTATAAATTTGAGTGAGGAGAGGTGGGAACGGTGACTTCCTGGAAGTGGAGGCGTGATAGTTTTTCAAATGGTAAGTATAGACTTGAGGAATCTAGGTAGAGGGAGTCTTATAGACAAACAAGAAGCTAATAACCGTTTTCCATGATTACTTAGTGCTTTTTGATCAAGGGTTTCCCCATATGTTTATCATTTATTATTTATTCCAGGAAACATCCTGAATTGGTCAAGGGTCAAATTACTGCACAATTACACTCATCTCACAAGCTAGTAAAGTAATGCTCAAAATTCTACAAGCCAGGCTTCAACAATACGTGAACAATGAACTTCCAGATGTTCAAACTAGATTTAGAAAAGGCAGAGGAACCAGAGATCAAATTGCCAATATCTGCTGGATTATCAAAAAAGCAAGAGAGTTCCAGAAAAACATCTATTTCTGCTTTATTGACTATGCCAAAGCCTTTGTGTGGATCACCACAAACCCTGGAAAATTCTTAGAGACGGGAATACCAGACCACCTGACCTGCCACTTGAGGTGTATGAAGGTCAGGAAGCAACAGTTACAGCTGGACATGGAACAACAGACTGTTTTCAAATTGGAAAAGGAGTATGTCAGGCTGTATATTGTCACCCTGCTTATTTAACTTACATGCAGAGTACATCATGAGAAATGCTGGGCTGGAGGAAGCACAAGCTGGAATCAAGATTGCCAGGAGAAATATTAATAACCTCAGATATACAGATGACACCATCATTATGGCAGAAGGTGAAGAGGAACTAAAGAACCATTTGATGAAAGTGAAAGAGGAAAGTGAAAAAGTTGGCTTAAAGCTCAACATTCGGAAAACTAAGATCATGGCATCTGGTCCCATCACTTTCATGGCAAATAGATGAGGAAACAGTGGAAACAGTGGCAGACTTTATTTTTGGGGGCTCCAAAATCATTTAAGATAGTGACTGCAGCCATGAAATTAAAAGACACTCCTTGGAAGAAAAGGTATGACTAACCTAGACAGCATATTAAAAAGCAGAGACATTACTTTGTCAACAAAGTCCATCTAGTCAAGGCTGTGGTTTTTCCAGTAGTCATGTATGGATGTGAGAGTTGGACTATTAAGAAAGCTGAGTGCTGAAGAATTGATGCTTTTGAACTGTGGTGTTGGAGAAGACTCTTGAGAGTCCCTTGGACTGAAAGGAGATCCAACCAGTCCATCCTAAAGGAAATCAGTCTTGAATGTTCACTGGAAGGACTGATGCTGAAGCTGAAGCTCCAATACTTTGGCCACCTGACACGAAGAGCTGACTCACTGGAAAAGACCCTGATGCTGGGAAAGATTGAGGGCAGGAGGAGAGGGGACGACAGAGGATGAGATGGTTGAATGGCATCACCAACTCAATGGACATGAGTTTGGGTAAACTCCGGGAGTTGTTGATGGACAGGGAGGCCTGGCATGCTGCGGTCCATGGGGTTGCAAAGAGTTGGACACAACTGAGTGACTGAACTGAACTGAACTGTGTGAAGGACAGTGGTAGGAGTGGTTTGTGACAGTTAATTGTTGCTAGACCACAAAGGTTATTTGAATTTGGATTCCTCCAAGAGTGGATCCTAAAATAAAGCTTTAGCTAGTCTATTTGGGAGAGAATCCCAGGAAATAGAGTGAGGGGAGTGGAGAGTGAGGCAGGGAAGGGAAGAATGTGGGAGAGATGAGGGAAAGAGTGAGCGGGTCCCACCAGGGCCAGGGCAGAATGAACTGAGGGAGGCACTGTCTTTGATGCAGAAAGTAAGGGGTACTGAACACTCAGTAATAAGGATGAACAGTATTTTAATAAAATACATTTTAAAACATCAAAATAACACAAAAAAGTTATTAAATTGTCAATATTTTTAGTGGTTTAAAAACAACACGTTTATTATCTCATAGTTCTGGAAGTCAAAAATATGAAATGGGTTTTTCTGGGAAGCATTTTAAGTAAACATAGGGTCTAATAGTGCTGTGCTGAACCATATTGGAGCCTCAGGCAAAAGCAAAAAATTATGAAAGATACACTTTAAATGTATATTTTTAAATGGTCAACTTGCTTCAGAATATGAAAATCTCTGAGCAGGTTTTGAAAAAAGTAAGTATAATAAAAATGTCATTATTTTAAATTTAAATATTTCATTTACATCAAGTCCAAATTTTATTATAATTTTACTTTACTGGTTTTCATGGAAACAAACTATTGATAACATTTTCATTAAAATCATTAACCATTTTAAAGCACTTAAAAACTGTATACAAAGCTGTACCTATTTCTTTTGCCTCAGGCTCCAGTATGGCTTGGCATGGCACAGGTTACCGTAGTATGCTCAATCTCTCCACTGGGAGTCCGCTGAGATATTGATCCACCAACGTGTGTCCCTCATTGGTTGGGGGCTCTTCCCTCTGTCACTCCCTGCATGCTCTTGGGGTCAGTTGAGACCTGTAGAAAAGACACTATCATCATCTGCTATGGAGGGCTTGGATGTGCATCTGAGGACCACAGGCTTCTACATTGTAGACTCTGGGGATGTACCAAAGGCTTTAGAGAAGGTATGGGATAATCATCATAACTCTGGTTTAAAAATAATTTTCTGGACTCGTATATAACAGTTTTGGAAATGAGGAAAGCAGGGAGCGGGAAGACTAATCTAGAAGCAACTGCAATGGTTTGGTTGGGAGATAATATGACCCTGAAGTAGGGGTGTGTCTGTGGGGCAAGGAAGAGAAGGGAAGAGGTAAGAAAACGTTGCAGGGCTTGAATCCCTGAGTCCTGACCTCTAAATGGTTGTGTTGGGGGAAAAAAGAAGGAAGATGTGTAGAGAGGCTCTATTTCCCATCAGTAGCTGGTATAGTTGAGATCTCTTCATCGAGTTGATAGCCTTCTAACCAAACGTGAGGTCTAACCGCTCGTTGCTGAAAAGTGAATAAATAGGCCAGGTTGGTGGAAAGGAGAGTTTGCTTTATTCTGGATGCCAGCAACCGACAGAGGGTGGGGAGGGTGGACACCTGTCCAAAGGCTGACTCTGTCCCCCATCAGTGGGCTAGAGCTTTTATAGACTGAAGGAGCGGGTTACGTGCAGAAACAGCACAGTCAGCTCTGACGGTCATCTTGATTATTTTTAACACAGTTCATGTTCAGTTCCAGGGTGAATTTGTTCCCATTTCCTTAAGGCCAGTTCTCAGAACTGTGGCAGTTTATGTCATGGCTACAGCCTGGTCATCATTTAGTTAGCCTCTCCACCTGGCGGGAGTTTCAGTCTCTCCAAGACAGCTCACAGAACATGGCTCGGAATGTTATCCATAACTCTTGAAGAAGAACTAAAGGTCCTTGATTTAGCTTACTGACTATTATTATTTGGTCTCATTTGAATGTTTTCCTTTGTTTCTTCATGTTCTCACTTCTCTGATTAAACTTATTCTTTGGCCAAATTTTTCCACAGACAGGCAGGCAGAGGACAAGGAGGGTGGGCGGGGAGACCAAAGGGTCCTGCTTTCCTTCAGCTTGAGACAAGGTCAGACTTGGTGAGGAGAGAGACTGGGGTTTGTACACGTGTGGAGGACAGAGACCCAGGGAGGCCTCACATATGCAGGAGCACAAATGATGACTTGAAGGAAATTGCAGGACTCTTTTTGCCTGTGCTGATGTTCATGGAAGAAAAGGGTCCTTGAGGGGAAGGCTCGATGGACAGAGGCGTGTAGAAGGAGGAGAGTTGATCGAAGCTTCTCTGTGGCTCTGTGCACTGGTGCTGACCGGTGAATTAAAATGCATACCACGGACAAAACATGTGGGAGCTGTCCTGGCAACTTGATGCTGCTGCAGAACCCAAGAGACGTTTCATTTTTTGTTGTGATTTATGATAATATCAGGTAGTGATTGATTGGAATTAAAAACTAAAAGAGAAAGCAAACAAAAACAAATTCCTGGTCCCACATCTAATGTAACTGAAAGGCACTGATAAGAAACAGCACAGTGAATGCCCAGCCCTTGACTTATGGAGAAGAGCTCTAAAGAGGAATTCTAAAAAAGATGAGGTGCAGGAAATGCTTTGAAGACAAAGCACAGCACAGTCAGGGAGAAATATCCTTGCAATTGGAAGGCCTGAGAGATGCAGGACATCT
Organism: Odocoileus virginianus; assembly: GCF_023699985.2. NCBI lineage: Eukaryota > Metazoa > Chordata > Mammalia > Artiodactyla > Cervidae > Odocoileus > Odocoileus virginianus. The sequence goes on from NC_069682.1 coordinate 5,100,992, forward strand.
TGGCTTCCGAGAGGTGGTATTGGAGGACATCCCTGAAGATGATTTTCTGGGAATTGAGTATTCAGAGAGGGCATTGGCCATCTCAGCCACAGGGTGGTGTAAAACCAGAAGAAAAGTACACCTATGCTGCTTCTGAACTATTGGTGGACAAAATGTTACAAACAAAATGACCAGGATGGTGAAAAGGCCATCTTCAAGGAGGGTCTGCAAGATGAATATGGGGGCAATTAAATGAGCATCATTTGGCTTGCTAGAGTTAATTACTTCTTGCAGCAATCTGCTGAGCACTTGAAAAACCCCATGGACAGAGGAGTCTGGCAGGCTACAGTTCATGGGGTCTCACAGAGTTGGACATGACTGAGCAACTAAGCACTCACAAACGCTGAGCACTTGTATTCCAAACACTGTGCTAGGTGCTGGCGATGCTGCCATGGGGCAGATGAAGCCCTGGGAGTAGAAGCCCAGAGTGTGGCAGGAGCAGAAGCTGCGGGAGGACACGCATCGTCCTGAAGGGGCTTTGTGTCTGGCTCTAAGCGCAGCTGAGGGCCACAGGATTGTGCAGAGTGAGAAGTGCTATGCTTTCTGCAATTAAGAGTTTACTGTCAGCTGCCAGGACACGTGGAGGCAGAGGCAGAGAAGAGCAGGATTAGGGGGAGACTGCGGTGGGGGTTGAGGTGAGTCAGGATGGTGGTTTGGTGACTACAGTTTATGAGTGTAAGATGCCTCATGTTGGCTTTTGGCCTTTCGAAATATTGGGTTATTGTGCTCATGGAACATTCAAGTGGGATTATCTTACAGGCAATTGAAGTTGGCAGGGAAATTCTGCATTGAATAGAGAAACTAGAGAGAACAAGGGTTAGATGATTTATCTTTGGTCTTTACATAGAAATTCAGTTTGCCCTCTTACAGCAACCTTACAAGAAACTTGGAGCCAGAATAACTGAGTTTAAGCTGCACTCAGATCCCTGACCCACAAAAACTGTGAAAAAACATTTGTCCTTGCTTTAAGCTGTTAGGTTTTAAGGTAATTTGTCACTGAGCGCAAGAAAATGAATACATTCACTGTCGATTAATAGGTTAAAGGAGAGTTTCTTTACAAAAAGGCTTGTCTAGGGTTGGAGTTCAGGTGGCTTGGTCAAAGAAAAGACAGTTTTCCCAATGTCATTTGGAAGTATAGTAATCTTTCCTGTGTAACTCACCACCTCTTTTGTGGTAAAGGGATATTTATGTAATTAGAGGGCAATGGTCCCCACTGAAATTAGAAAAGATTGCTGCTGTCAGCTTTTACTGTCCCTTGGCAAATCGCCCTTGCCTTCTGAGTGTACTAATCACAGAAGTTCTGAAGCAGCTGTCCACAGTCAGGGCCTCTTATTCTTCACCCACCGGTGGGATGTTTCCATCAGATGTGCCTCCTGGCTCCAAATCCCCATTGGTCTGGTTCATTAGCGGCTGTGACATAAGATTCCTGTGGAGATGACATACTGAGGGTGAGTCAAGTGTGTATGTGATGATCAGTCTGTGACTCCCGTCTTACAGACATGGTCTTCTCTGGAGTTTGGACCCACAAGTACGGACATTCACCCTCCAGGATTCCCAGAGACCACAGAGTGTACACAGCATAAGCCAGAAGAGCATACATGAAATGGCAGGGAGACATTATTTTACCTTTTCCCTCTTAGGCTTTTTCCCAGACGGACCTGAGAATTCAACTGACATGAGAGAGATCACAGGAGAAAAGCATATAGATTTTGGTTAACATGGGTCTTACATAATATGGGGAGACTTCATAATGAATGACAGCCTGAAGATATGGTGAAACTACAAGCTTCCCTGGGGGATCAGTCGGTAAAGGATCTGTCTGCAACGCAGGAGACCTGGATTTGATCCTTGAGTCGGGAAGATCCCCTGGGGAAGGAAATGGCAACTCACTCCAGTATCCTTGCCAAAAAAATCCCATGGACAGAGGCAGGCTACGGTCCATGGGGTTGTAAGAGTTGGACACAACTTAGCAAATAAACCACATGCCTTTATACGAGCTTGAACAAGGAGAAGAAATTGTGGAAAAGTAACGAAATTATGTGAAGTGGCTGAAGTTACATAGGAGTTATTTTGACAAGGTCTGCTTATAGAGAATTATTTTTAACTCTTTTTAAATTGAAGTATGGTTGGTTTACAGTGTTGTGTTACTCCCAGGTGTAAAGCACAGTGATTCAGATCACTGGTGTTTTTCAGGTTATTTTCTTTTATAGGTTATTACAAATATTGAGTATAATTCTCTGCTACACAGTAAGTCCTTGTTTATATACTTGTGTATAGTCGTGTGTATATGTAAACCCCAAACTCCTAATTTATCCCTCCCTCACTTCCCCTTTGGTAGACATGTGTTTGTCTTCTATGTCTGTGAGTCTCTCTGTTTTATAAATAAATTCATTTTCATAATTTTTCTAGATTCCATATGTAAGCAGTGTCGTATGATACTCATCTTTCTCTGACTTAATTCACTTAATATGATAATTTCTAGGTCCACTCATATTGCTGCAAATAGCATTATTCCATTCTTTTTATAGCTGAGTAATATTACACACACACACACACACACACACACACACACACACACAATGGATATATATGTGTATATACATATATACACATATATATGCATAGTGGAATATTTCTCAGCTGTAAAAAGAATGAAATAATGCTATTTGCAGCAACATGAGTAGATATATATACATATCACATCTTCTTTATCCATTCGTCTGTCGATGGATATTTCTGTTGCTTCCATATCCTGGCTATTGTCAATAGTGCTGTAGTGAACACTGGGGTGCATGTATCTTTTCAAATTATAGTTTTCTCTGGATATATGCACAGGAGTGGGATTGCAGGATCAGATGATAGTTGCTTGTGGAGCACTCCACACGTGCAGCCACCCTTCATTTCAGGTCTTCTAGGAATCTTGGAATTCTGAAAAGGGAATATTCCACATAATATAAATTGAATGTTAACACAGCAAAGTTTCAAGGACCCATTTGGAAATTCAGCTGCTACTGAAGCATCCTCAGTGGATGACAACTGGAAGAACAACTAACAGATTTCCCCATCACAGGAAGCACTCAGTGCTCACTGCAGTGCTCTGGGCTCTTTGTGGTATTTCACTTATATTTCCTACAGCGGTTAGGGAGGAAAGAGATGGGGCTCACCCAGGGGCACTCTGGAGGGCAGAGTGAGGCATTCTGATCATTTCCCTTCCTACCCGTGAGTTCACTATCCTCTCCATCTGAACCTCCATCTTTCTAACTTTGCTTGCATGCATGTGTGCTAAGTTGCTTCAGTCGTGTCCGACTCTGTGTGACCCTATGGACTGCAAGCTGCCAGACTCCTCTGTCCCTGGGATTCTCCAGGCCAGAATACTGGAGTGGGTTGCTGTGCCTCCTGCTGGGGAGCTTCCCAACCCAGGAACTGAACCTGTGTCTCTTACGTCTCCTGCACTGGCAGGCGGGTTCTTACCAGTAGCACCACCTGGGAAGCCACTGACTTTCTATACTCTGAGAATCCCTTACTGTTCAAAAAGGGAGGGAAGACTTTCTACAAAGCTTTGGCCTCTTCTCCAGGTTTATTGCATTAAATAAATACATAAACAAGAATTGAATATTTTTTTTAAACTTTCTGTTCTGTTTATTCACTTCTTCTTGTGCCAGTTTTTTTTTTTAAACAAAATTATTGAAGTATAACTGCTCTATAATGCTGAGTTTGTTTCTGCTGTACAGTGAAGTGAATCAGTTATGTGTAAACATATCCCTCCTCTTGGTTCGGATCGCCTTCCCACCTTGGTAACAGCAGAGAGCATCGGATAGAGCTCCCTGTGAGGTGTGGTAGGTTCTCATTAGCCATCCATTTTATGTGTAGTATCAATAGTGTATATATGTCAATCCCAGTCTCCCAATTCATCTTCCCCATCCCCAAATCTTTTAAACTTATAGATTTTTGCTGTGTCATCCCTCTGTGAGGCCACAAATGCACAATGATTAACTGATTGGACCAAGGAAAGAAGCAAGAGTAGAAAGAAATTAAGAAGACGAAGAAGAAAGCAACATGGCTTAATTCTCCAAATGGGTTCTCTCTCGACATGTGCATTAAGAAGGTTATAGAATCCAAAAGCTACTTAGGATGCAATCATCTCTATAAACAGTAATTGATAAATAATTCATGTGATTCAGGGTCCTTAAAGCAATAAAATCCTTCGGCGTAGCAGTCCCCAGATAGTCACTGCAGTCAGAACATCACGATCTCTGCACCTCTAGTTTCCAGAGCACCCTTGGGGTTTGCTCGGCTATAATAACAATAATTGCTGCAATTTGTTGAACACGGAGACCCTGCCAGACCCTGTGCTAAAGGACTATTGTTTTTTATTCATAATCAATATTCCTCACCCATGCAAGGTAAGTATTATTTTCCCATATTACAAATGAAAAAGTTGTAACTCAGAGAGTTTAAATAGCTAGTTCAGTCTCCCAGAAGAAAGCGGCAGAGCTAATACACAGACTCGAGCCTTTCTGATTCCAGAGGCCTTGGTCTTTCTAGTTCACCTTTAGATTAGCTGTGTTTCCTTCAGAAGTAGAACCTGAGGCAAGAACGTGTGTACAGGCAGATCACTTAGAGATGATCCAGAGACGAGGAGAGAGGAATGGGAGAAGGAAGAAAGGAAGGAAAGCCATGTGAGGTGCATCTTGTTGAGATCACTGCTGCGGGCCACTTGGATTTGCTGCTTTCAAGCACTCTCTAAGCAGCTTATAGATGTCACTCAGAATTTTCCACCTAAGAATCAATGGGGAAAAATATTCGCCCATCACGCACCATACCCCACATTTGAGAGCCATCCTCTGGCACTACCAGCTCTGTGCTTCTAGGAAGCACACTGATGCCTGGGAGTGGACAGTTGCTTCTTTAGGGGCATCAGAGAATTCCCAGAATAGAAAGACTCAGGGGGCGTAATTTATGAAACACAGTAAGTAGGAAGTAAGTCCAGATCTGTAAGCACGTGCTTGCAGCAGACACCTGGGATCAGAAGTGAGGCTGAGAGAATGTGAACTGGGACACCAGAGGCATCTGATCAAGTCCTGCTTCCTGGAGTCCAACCCCTCCAGGTGACACTGACATGTGATCCTTCAGTTGCATTGGCTTAGCCAGGATGGCAAAGCTTGAACATGCTCAGTCCTTCCCACCAAATTAAGTGCAGAAGAGAAGGCATGGTGAAGGGCCTGGAGGGAAATTCTTTCTTTCCTCATTAAAATCTCAAATAGAACAAGGGATATCTGAGTTTGCTACTGACATAGGTGCCATTTCCTAATGGAAAATAGGAAGCTGGAAAATTTGGCTAAAACTTTCTCCTTTTTAAGATACTAAATTTTTATATTTTTGTATTTAATATGTATATATGTGTGTGTATATATATATATATATATATATGTAAATAGATTTATACATACACTTTTGAGGACAAGTATGGTGCTGAGACAGGATGAAAAAACATAGAGCATTGAGGCAAGGCTGTGAAGGGCTAAGATTTTAGCCACATGCAAACTGACACATTTGCCCAGCACACTCTCCTGGAAGCATGCAGAGTGGAGGAGGCTCCTGTGTAGACACAGAGGACTTTGCTACTTAGAGTACCACAGGCAGCATGAGCGGCAACATATCTGTGTGTTTTCTCCTTACCCTCCAGCCCCACAGAGTCTACACAGATGGGCCCCTAGAGATGCCTGCTCAAGCAATAGGTTGCATTGCAGGAAAGGAACATTAGGCTTTAAAGAACCTGAGTTACCTTTTGGGTAGGTACACTCTCTCTTTGCTCAACAAGACATGATCTCATTTATCCTGGATTGTAAGGATGCTTGCCTTCTCCTCTGGAAGTAGATATCGTATGTTCTTTACATACAAATTTGTTCCATTCAGAAAGCGTGTCCCTAAGTTCAGTTTGCTCAACGAAGTCCAATGAAGTTAGCCTAGGTAACCAACTAACATAATTGGCTATATATACACAGTACTATAATAGGTTTGTAATACTTTTCACATAAATACATAAAAACAAATACAAAAATAAAACATTTTTAATCTTACAGTACAACTAACTTGAAAAATACCATAGTACAGTACAACATCAGGCATACACGGTCTGCCATAAGTGAACAGGCAAGAAGAGTTACTAATTGGAGGAGGGAGAGAGATGGGAGATGGTAGAGCTGAAGGATGATAAGCAATAGGAGACAGAGGGTGAGAGCAAGCATTTCACCCATATCTGATGTTGATGGTGCAGGTTCTGGTTCCTTGGTGGATTCAATTTTATCCACCCTCTTGAGAAAATGATCCAGTGATATCTGGAAATTAGCTCATTTTTTTCTCATCATACCAGGGCCAGCAGTATCACCACTGCTTTTAGGTTTGCTTGTGGACATCGTGGGCTTGAAATAAAGATACTGTACTACTGTACTCTATACAGTACTGTACAGAAAAGTACACAAAATTTCAACCACTTGCAGAGGATGCACAAGTATGACAAGGTATGCCAAACACATGAACTAACTTATGTGACGGGACATGCGAATGCCTGTTTACATCTTTGAAAGTTCACAACTTGAAGGTTCATATGTAGGGAATATATTGTATTATTTCTATATTCTAAGAATGTATGCAGACCTATCTTGGTCTTCTAAAGCTGTTCAGTATGCCAATGTCCTTGAAAATATATTGTGGAACAAAGGGCAGAAAAAGCGTAGAAATGTGAGAGTCCTATGGATAATTTTCTTTCAATACATTTGTCTTTCATAAAGTAGCAACAGGGTTAACTTTTCAGTTCAGTTCAGTTCAGTCACTCAGTAGTGTCTGACTCTTTGCAACCCCATGGACTGCAGCATGCCAGGCCTCCCTGTCCATCACCAACTCCCAGAGTTTACTCAAACTCATGTTCATTGAGTCAGTGATGCCATCCAACCATGTCATCCTCTGTTGTCCCCTTCTCCTCCTCTTCAATCTCTCCCAGCATCAGGGTCTTTTCCAATGAGTCAGCTCTTGGTATCAGGTGGCCAAAGTATTGGAGTTTCAGCTTTAACACCAGTCTTCCAATGAATATTTAGGACTGATTTCCTTTAGGATGGACTGATTGGATCTCCTTGCTGTCCGAGGGACTCTCAAGAGTCTTCTCCAACACCACAGTTCAAAGCATCAATCCTTTGGCACTCAGCTTTCTTAATAGTCCAACTCTCACATCCATACATGACCACTGGAAAAACCATAGCCCTGACTAGATGGACCTTTGTTGGCAAAGTAATGTCTCTGCTTTTTATTGTGCTATCTAGGTTGGTCAAAACTTTCCTTCTGAGGAGTAAGCATCTTTTAATTTCATGGCTGCAGTCACCATCTGCAGTGATTTTGGAGCCCAAAAAAATGAAGTCAGCCACTGTTTCCCCATATATTTCCCATGAAGTGATGACACCAGATGCCATGATCTTAGTTTTCTGAATGTTGAGCTTTAAGCCAACTTTTTCACTTTCCTCTTTTACTTTCATCAAATGGCTCTTTAGTTCCTCTTGGCTTTCTGTCCTAAGGGTGGTATCATCTGCATATCTGAGGTTATTGATATTCCTCCCAGCAATCTTGATTCCAGCTTGTGCTTCATCCAGTTCAGTGTTTCTCATGATGTACTCTGCATATAAGTTAAATAAGCAGGGTGACAATATACAGCCTTGACGTACTCCTTTTCCTATTCAGAACCAGTCTGTTGTTCCATGTCCAGTTCTAACTGTTGCTTCCTGACCTGCATACAGGTTTCTCAAGAGGCAGGTCAGGTGGTCTGGTATTCCCATCTCTTTCAGAATTTTCCACAGTTTATTGTGATCCACATAGTCAAAGGCTTTGTCATAGTTAATAAAGCAGAAATAGAAGTTTTTCTTGAACTTTCTTGCTTTTTCAATGATCCAGCGGATGTTGGCAATTTGATCTCTGATTCCTCTGCCTTTTCTAAATCTAAGTTGAACATCTGGTAGTTCAAGTTTCATGTCTTATTGAAACCTGGCTTGGATAATTTTGAGCATTACTTTGTTAGTGTGTGAGATGAGTGTAATTGTGTGGTAGTTTGAGCATTCTTTGGGATTGCCTTTCTTAGGGATTGGAATGAAAACTGAGGAGGGTTAGCCTTTAGTCAAATGTTCAAGTTTTACTGTTTTAGCAAGGTATGCACCTTTGACACATGTGACTCATTTCTTGACCTTGGGCAAGGGTTAAAGATATGCCTAAAATACTTGGATGAGAAGCATGTTGAATGAAGAAAGAGAGAGGGAGATGACAGTGGAGGATAGAAAAAGTGAGAGCAAGAGAAAGGGAGAGAGATGCTGAGAGAAAAATGAAAAATATTTGGCAGGTTCATAAAAAGATATTGGGATATACAAGTCATGAATGGGTGTATGGATGAATAGATGGATGAAGAAATAAAGACAAAACATATATGCATAGATATATAAATGGATACATAATACATACATAATTATATTAATAGATTGAAAATGTAAGGAAATAACAGAAAGACAAAAGTTCACAGGGGCTGAGACCCAGTCAGAAAGAGAGAGTATGTGGAGAAAAATAGAGACAGAGAGGTACAGGATGATACAGACAAAGAGGAAGAACGTGGGTGAATGAACAGATGGAGCTAAGGCTGAGGAGTGAGAAAAAAGATAGATGGATGGGTTAATACATGAATGGAAGGTAGATGATTAAAGAGAGAGAAGAGGTAATACAATGTGAATTTGGCCTCTGTTTTCAGATTTAGTTGTTTTAGTTCTGCCGCTGCCTAACTGCATGCTTTGTGGCAGATTACTTTATCTGTCAAATGGGAATATTACTAATAGCACTGACCTCAAAGGGTCATTTTATAGTCTGGACAGAAATAAACTTCATAAATGTAAGTTGACAAGCCTATGATAATACTATTTTCAAAAAGATAAGTTGTTCCATAAGCTGAAATGCCCATCCCCATGAACCTCATAGGCCTTGACAGCACTCACACTAAAATTCCTGTTTCCCATTGGAGCCCTTGCTGAGGCTGGCAGATGTGTCAAATCCTGATAAAGCCAATACTGGCAGCCAACATTCAAATAGCAATTTTATGCAAACAGGGTCTTCTCATTATGTTCTCCTTCTGCAATCCATAATTATTGCTTCTGAATGAATCTGAGGTTGTCTTCATCTCCATGAAATGAGGTCACACTACTTATACAGTAAATTAAAGGCAAATTGAGCAGATGATATGTATAAAATAAGAAATATGCCATTTTTAGAACCATTGACACTGTGCTAAATGAGTTGATTTTCAATCCAAACCAAGTGTGTATATAATTTGGTTCAGCATCTCAACATTCAGATGGGAACTCACACTCTTTGCAGACTTGATATTCTTTTTTACTCTTCACAGTTAGCATTTATGATGAGGAATTACTTCTTGAGTCCTATAATTTCAGTTTATATCCAAGCACATAATGTTTCACAGTTCATTCTTGCTAAAGAGAAAAAAAAAAAAAAAAAAGCTTTTCATGCCTAAGTTATTTTGGTATGTCACATTATGGTGAAGAATTTCCAAGTGAAATGACATGAAAAGCACAACCTATAATGTTTGGCTACATCAGCATGCATTAAGGACTCTCTCTGGACTGCTTTTTAAATTGTTCTGTATACACCCAAGCAATTAAATTTCAAAGGACAGTTATTATAATTCTAGCACACACTTAATTCAGTTAGTTCCTCACCTTTAATAAGGGCAGAATAAATAAAATTATCCTGATTTAGTAAAGAAAAAAAAATGTATTTTTTCCCAAGTATATTCTTTACTTCTCCATTCTCTTACTCCTGCTCAACTGTATGAGTAAACAAGTACACCGATGATGTAATTTAAAGACCACCATGATAAGGCTCAGCTGGTAAAGAATCTGCCTGTAATGCAGGAGTCCAGGGTTCAATTCCTGGGTTGGGAAGATGCCCTGGAGAAGAGAACAGCTACCCACTCCAGTATTCTGGCCTTGAGAATTCCACAGACTGGGATCGCAAAGAGTAGGACACGACTGAGCAAATTTCACTTGACTTCAAAACCCTTGATTCTTTTCTGTTTAATATTCATCTTGTCAGAAATTCCACCATTTGATAGTCTTTCATTTGGCTTAAATAGCCTTCCTTCACAGGTCCTCTATTAAAATGTGAAGTCTTCTGAGTAGTTTGGGTTATATTAATTGGCCGAAGAGTTTAGCTGGGTTTTCTGTAAGATTTTACAGAAAAACCTGAATTAACATTTTGGTTAGCACAGTATTTGAGACTAATGTACTTTATTTGGATCATTTTCAGATTCAGCAAGCATTATTGGACCTAATTTTACTGGTGGGTTGGGTGGAGTGACATAGTGGAGACACTCATTCATTCATTCACAAATTTTTTATTTAGCTCTTCAGTCAGTTCAGTTCCCTTCAGTCACTCAGTTGTGTCTGACTCTTTGTGACCCCATGAATCACAGCACGCCAGGCCTCCCTGTCCATCACCAACTCCGGGGTCTACCCAAACCCATGTCCATAGAGTCAGTGATGCCATCCAGCCATCTCATCCTCTGTTGTCCCCTTCTCCTCCTGCCCCCAATCCCTCCCAGCATCAGGGTATTCTCCAATGAGTCAACTCTTCACATGAGGTGGCCAAAGTATTGGAGTTTCAGCTTCAGCACCAGTCCTTCCAGTGAACACCCAGGACTGATCTCCTTTAGGATGGACTGGTTGGATCTCCTTGCAGTCCAAGGGACTCTCAAGAGTCTTCTCCAACACCACAGTTCAAAAGCATCCATTTTGAACTGTGCTCAGCTTTCTTCACAGTCCAACTCTCACATCCGTACATGACCACCGGAAAAACCATAGCCTTGACTAGATGGACCTTTGTTGGCAAAGTAATGTCTCTGCTTTTTAATATGCTATCTAGGTTGGTCATAACTTTCCTTCCAAGGACTAAGTGTCTTTTAATTTCATGGCTGTAGTCACCATCTGCAGTGATTTTGGAGCCCAAAAAAATAAAGTCAGCCACTGTTTCCACTGTTTCCCCATCTATTTCCCATGAAGTGATGGGACCAGATGCCATGATCTTAGTTTTCTGAATGTTGAGCTTTAACCGAACTTTTTCACTCTCCTCTTTTGCTTTCATTAAGAGGCCTTTTAGTTCCTCTTCACTCTCTGCCATAAGGGTGGTGTCATCTGCATATCTGAGGTTATTGATATTTCTCCCGGCAATCTTGATTCCAGCTTGTGCTTCATCTGGCCCAGTGTTTCTCATGATGTACTCTTCATATAAGTTAAATAAGCAGGGTGACAATATACGGCCTTGACATACTCCTTTTCCTATTTGGAACCAGTCTGTTGTTCCATGTCCTGTTCTAACTGTTGCCTCCTGACCTGCATACAGATTTCTCAAAAGGCAGGTCAGAAGGTCTGATAGTCCCATCTCTTTCAGAATTTTCCACAGTTTATTGTGATCCACACGGTCAAAAGCTTTGGCATAGTCAATAAAGCAGAGATAGATGTTTTTCTGGAACTCTCTTGCTTTTTTAATGATCCAACGGATGTTGGCAATTTGATCTCTGATTCCTCTGCCTTTTCTGAAACCCTCTTGAACATCTGGAAATTCACAGTTCATGTATTGCTGAAGCCCAGCTTGGAGAATTTTGATCATTACTTTACTAACGTGTGAGATGAGTGCAATTGTATGGTAGTTTGAGCATTCTTTGGGATTGCTTTTCTTTGGGATTGGAATGAAAACTGACCTTTTCCAGTACTGTTGCCACTGCTGAGTTTTCCAAATTTGCTGGCATATTGAGTGCAGCACTTTCACAGCATCAGCTTTCAAGATTTGAAATAGCTCAACTGGAATTCCATCACCTCCAATAGCTTTGTTTGTAGTGATGCTTCCTAAGGCCCACTTGACTTCACATTCCAGGATGTCTGGCTCTAGGTGAGTGATCACATCATTGTGATTATCTGGGTCGTGAAGATCTTTTTTGTACAGTTTTTCTGTGTATTCTTGCCACCTCTTCTGAATATCATCTGCTTCTGTTAGGTCCACACCATCTGTCCTTTATCAAATCCATCTTTGCATGAAATGTTCCCTTGGTATCTCTAATTTTCTTGAAGAGACCTCTAGTCTTTCCCATTCTGTTGTTTTCCTCTATTTCTTTGCATTGATCACTGAGGAAGACTTTCTTATCTCCATATGTCAAACACTGTACTGTGTACTGGCCATATAATAGAAGTTTTGTCCTCATGGAACAACCAATTCATTGAAGTGATTGGTGTTTACATAATCACAGAACTAATAACTGAAGGTTGCAGTGGCTTCAGTGACAGACAGCAAGGAGCTGGGATGGCTTGAGAATATTCTGTAGGAAAGGGAAGGTCACAAAAGACAACTTTTGTAGGGCCATGGTGCTATCTAGGACAGCCAACTCAAGTTCAAAGGAGTAGGTACTCCTGAACAAGAATTAGAAGCTCTTGTGAAGAAGCAACATAGGGCAGCTTCATGGGCAAGAAAGCTGAGTACTGAGGATGCAGCTTACTTTGAAAATAGGCTCCAAGTTTTCTCTTTCTCTGGCCTAGATCACTGCTGCTGAGTCATGCATGGTGTCTTCCTGCTCCTCTATCAGATTTATCCTTCCTTCAGCTCTCTCATATTCTTGTCCTGAGGCTCTCCTGGCCTTTCTCGTATGCAGTGTTGGATTATATAGCAGTATGAGTGTATGGATTGTGCCTTCCTGGGCATCAAGCTTCTTGAGAGCAACAGCACATCCTGTAAATTCTGGACATATATGAATACATGACAGCAATGACCTTTAAGAAGAATATTACTAGTTCTATTTGTCAAATAAGGAAACAAGGTCACAGTGGTTTAATAATTTATCTATTATCACCCATATGATATGTGGCTATTTCCAGATCTCAAGTTCCTTTAGAGCAAAAACTTATGCTAGAAAAGCTTATGTGTTGTTTACATTTTTGTTTGCATGTATGTAAAGCAAAAATAAGGTATGGGTTAGGTTATGCTACAGTAACAAAAATACCTCAAATATCACTGGTTTACAGTACCAACAGAAGATTTCTCATGCAGGCTGTGTGTGAATTACAGATCAGCAGTAGATTCTGCATATTACTATTAACTGATGGAGCAGTCTTCATTGTGAACATTGCTTCTCACCATGTCTAAGAGAAAAACAGAGCTCTATAATGCATGGCAGTTAAATATTCCAGGCTGAGAGTGACACAATGTCACTGCAATTCATAACTCATTGATCAGAACTCATTATATGTCTAGAATATTCAAAGGCAGGGCATTTGGAAAGCTAATGGCTCCCACAGAGAAGCTGATTTGTATTCCTTTTATGTGGTCATTTAGTCATCAATTATTTATCAGATACTTATCTGCCAGGACCAGTGGCTATAACAGTTTATTATTAAGTTATTGGTTCATAAAAATCACAGCAGCTCAGTGACATACAATATAAGCATTTATTTCTCTTTCATGCATATGTCGTATGGCTAGGATTTGGCTGTTCTAGCTTGAGTTCATTTGAGCAGTACTTCAACTTACAGGTAGCACAAGTTGTTTGAGTCTTCTGTGTATTACCTACATCCTCCTGGAACCAGTTCCCTGAGGCATGTGCTTCTCATAGCAATGTCAGAACTATAAGAAGGGCAAATAGAATCATACAGTGCCTCTTAAAGCCTGGGCTTAGAGCTACCAGACTATCACTTCTGCCACATTCCATTGATCAAAGCAAGTCTCATGGCCGTACACTGATGCAGCAGCTGCCTGGCACTGGAGCGACCTTAAGGAGGTACCCCACATCCAAGGGCAAAGGAGAAGCCCTGGCAAGATGGTAGGAGGGGCAAAATCACATTTAGAATCAAACCCCATACCTACCAGAGATGCTCAGAGGGTTCAAAAAAACCTTGTGTGCCCCAGGGCCCAGAGACCCCACAGAGACTGAGACAGACTGTGTCTGAGTGTCTCCTGCAGAGGTATGGGTCAGCAGTGGACTGCTGCAGGGGCAGGGGGTCTGGGTGCAGTAGACCTGGGTATGGCATAAGCCCTCTTGGATGAGGTTGCCATTAACCCCACCAGAAAGCTGCCAGAACTTACACAGGACTGGGGAAACAGACTCTTGAAGGGCACATACAAAAACTTGTGTGCACTAGTACAAAGGAGAAAGGAGCAGTGACTCCACAGAGACTGACCCAGACTTGCCCAAGAGTGTCCAGGAGTCTCTGGTGGAGGCGTGGGTCAGCAGTGGCTGGCTGCAGGGTTGGGGGCACTGTGTGCAGCGGTGACTGCTTGGGAACTTTTGAAGGAGGTAGCCATTAACTTCATTACCTCCACCATAGTTTGGCCCCAGATAAATAACAGGGAGGGAACACAGCCCCACCCATCAACAGAAAATTGGATTAAAGATTTACTGAGCATGGCCCCGCCCATCAGAACAAGACCCAGTTTCCCCCTGTCAGTCTCTCCCATCAGGAAGATTACATAAGCCTCTTATCCTTCTCCACCAGTGGGCAGATAGATAAAAAAGCAGTCCCAGAAAATGGACCTTCTGATCACATGGACCACAGTCTTATCTAACTCAGTGAAACTATGAGCCATGCCCTATAGGGTCACCCACGATGCATGGATCATGGTGGAGAGTTCTGACAAAATGTGGTCCACTGGAGTAGGGAATGGCAAACCACTTAAGTATTCTTCCCTTGAGAACCCCATTAACAGTATGAAAAGGCAAAAAGATAGAACACTGAAAGATGAATTCTCCAGGTCAGTAGGTTCCCAATATGCTACTGGAGATCAGTGGAGAAATAACTCCAGAAAGAATGAAGAGACATAACCAAAGCAAAAACAACACCCAGTTGTGGATGTGACCAATGATAGAAGTAAAGTCCAATGCTGTAAAGAGCAATATTGCATAGGAATCTGGAATGTTAGGTCCATGAATCTAGACAAATTGGAAGTGGTCAAACAGGAGATGAAAAGGGTGAACAAGGACATTTTAGGAACCAGCCAACTAAAATGGACTGGAATGGGTAAATTTAGCTCAGGAAACCATTATATCTACTACTGTGGGCAAGAATGCCTTAGAAGAAATGGAGTAGCCATCATAGTCAATAACAGAGTCCAAAATGCAGTACTTGGATGCAGTCTCAAAAATGGCAGAATGATCTCTGTTCATTTCCAAGGAAAACCATTCAATTTCACAGTAATTCAAGTCTATGCCCCAACCAGCAATGCTGAAGAAGCTGAAGTTGAACAGGTCTATGAAGCCCTACAAGATCTAGAACAAACACCCCAAAAAAGATGTTCTAGGGGACTTGAATGAAAAAGTATAAAGTCAAGAAATACCTGGAATAAGAGACAAATTTGGCCTTGGAGTACAGAATGAAGCAGGGCAAAGGCTAATAGACTTTTGCCAAGAAAACATACTGGTCACAGCAAACATTTTCTTCCAACAATACAAGAAAAGGATGTACACATGGACATCACCAGATAGGCAATACCAAAATCAGATTGATTATATCCTTTGCAGCCCAAGATGGAGAAACTATACAGTCAGCAAAAGAGAGACCAGGAGCTGACTGTGGCTCAGATCGTGAACTCCTTACTGCAAATTTCAGACTTAAATTGAAGACAATGTGGAAAACCACTAGGCCATTCAGATATGACCTAAATCAAATACATTAATGATTATGCAGTGGAAGTGAGAGATAGATTCAAGGGATTAGATCTGATAGACAGGATGCCTGCAGAACTATAGACAAAAATTCATGGCATTGTACGGAAGGCAGTGATGAGGACCATCCCCAAGGAAAAAAAAAAATAAAAGCAAAAAAGCAAAATGGACTCTGAGGAGGCCTTACAAGTAGCTGTGAAAAGATGAGAAGCAAAATGCAAAGGAGAAAAGGAAATATATACCCATTTGAATGCAGAGTTCCAGAGAATAACAAAGAGAGATAAAGAAGCCTTCTATGCAAAGAAATAGAGGAAAACAATAGAATGGGAGAGACGAGATTTCTTCAAGAAAATCAGAGATACCAAGGAAATATTTCATGCAAAGATTGGCACAATAAAGGACAGGAATGGTATGGACCTAACAGAAGTAGAAGATATTAAGAAGTGGTGACAAGAATACACAGAAGAGCTATACAAAAATATCTTCATGATCCAGATAACCACAATGGTATGATCACTTACCTAGAGCCAGACATCCTGGAATGCAAAGTCAAGTGGGCCTTAGGAAGTATCACTATGAACAAAGCTAGTGGAGGTGATGAAATTCCATTTGAGCTATTTCAAATCCTAAAAGATGATGCTGTGAAAGTGCTGCACTCAATATGCCATCAAATTTGGAAAACTCAGCAGTGGCCACAGGACTGGAAAATGTGTTTTCATTCCAATCCTGAAGAAAGGCACCTCACAATTGCACTCATCTCACACACTAGTAAAGTAGTGCTCAAAATTCTCCAAGTCAGGCTTCAACAGTACGTGAACCATGAGCTTCCAGATGTTCAAGCTGGATTTAGAAAAGGCAGAGGGACGAGAGATCAAATTGCCAACATCCATTGGATCATTGAAAAAGCAAGAGAGTTCCAGAAATTGTCTACTTCTGCTTTGTTGCCTACGCCAAAGCCTTTGACTGTGTGGATCACAACAAACTGTGGAAAATTCTTCAAGAGATGGGAATACCAGACCACCTGACCTGCCTCCTGAGAAATCTGTGTGCAGGTCAAGAAGCAACAGTTAAAACTGGACATGGAAAAACAGACTGGTTCCAAATTGGGAAAGGAGTATGCCAAAGCTATATATTGTCACCCTGTTTATTTAATTTATATGCAGAGTACATCATGAGAAATACTGGAATGGATGAAGCAGAAGCTGGAATCAAGATTGCTGGGAGAAATATCAATAACCTCAGATATGCAGATGACACCATGCTTATGGCAAAAAGTGAAGAAGAACTGAAGAGCCTCTTGATTAAATTGAAAGAGGAGAGTGAGAAATTTGGCTTTAAGTTCAATATTCAGAAAACCAAGATCATGGCATCTGGTTCCATCACTTCATGGCAAATAGATGGGGAAACAACTGAAACAGTGATAGATTTTTATTTTGCAGGGGGCTCCAAAATCACTGCAGATGGTGACTGCAGCCATGAAATTAAAAGGCGCTTGCTCCTTGGAAGAAAACTTACGCCCTAACCTAGACAGCATGTTAAAAACCAGAGATGTTACTTTGCCAACAATGGTCCATCTAGTCAAAGCTATGGTTTTTCCAGTAGTCAAGTATGGATGTGAGAGTTGGACTATAAAGATAACTGAATGCCAAAGAATTGATGTTTTTGAACTGTGGTGTTATGAAGACTCTTGAGAGTCTCTTGGACGGGAAGGGGATCCAACCAGTCCATCCTAAAGGAAATCAGCCCTGAAGATTCATTGGAAGGATTGATGTTAAAGCTGAAACTCCAATATTTTGGCCACCTTGTGCGAAGAATTGACTTGTTGGAAAAGACCTTGATGCTGAGAAAGATTGAAGGCTGGAGGAGAAGGGGATGTCAGAGGATGAGATGGTTGGATGGCATCACCAACTCAATGGACATGAGTTTGAATAAGTTCCAGGAGTTGGTGAGGGAAGGGGAAGCCTGGTGTCCTGCAGTCCATGGGGTTACAGAGTTGGACACAACTGAGCAACTGAACTGAACTCAACATGGCCATACTGAACAGCCATGGTGCAGAGACAAATAATCAACCTCTCCTCGGATAAACTGCAGAGCAAAGATTCTTAAAAAGAGAGTTAACTGGTAATAGAAATGTAATCGATGCTGCAGAGACCAGAATTAATATTAATTTTGTATAGCTTATATTCTATAGGAAAAGGACTTATAAATAAAGTACATAAAGCTAGACAGATGTAGCTGCTAAAGAGAAGAAAGTAAAGTCAAGAAAAGGGTTAGAAAGAATAGAAGAGATTATAGTGGCCAGCATTTTAGAAGATTGGCCAGCAAAGTTAACTTCACAAAATAAAGTGACAATTGAGAGCTTTCTTTTGATATCATGTATCATGTGACAATTAATATCACATATTATGGGAATTAAATGAAGAAATATCATCAAGGAGGAGGGTATTTTCAACCTTGTTCAATGTGGCTGAAATGTCAAGGATAAGGGTGTATAATTGGGTTGAGTGACATGCAGACCATTCAAGATCTTGTGAGAAAAAGATTCACTGGTATAATGGAAGAAAAACACTATCAAAGAATTTAATAAAGAATGGGATAGAAGACATTGGTTACAGTAGATAAAGTCACTATATATGGAGATATAAATATACCTCCTACATATGTAAGGAAAAAGTAAAATTTTGTTTGCTTGTTTGCTGGAGGTTGATTAAGGGAGGGGATTAAGGGAGAATCATTTTCTTTGTAAATGGGTCTCATAATTATGAGACCAATTAAAGCAAGGAAAAATAACAATACAGAAGAGAGGGAGAAAATTGCTGAACTGATGGCCTTGAACATTGAGAAGTATAGAATCTATGCAGAATGAAAGGTGTGTGCTGTATGTGGAAGCAGGGCTTCTTCATCCACATAGTCTAAAGGGAGGACAGAGGACCTGGGGACAAAGACAGGTAGGTGAGAGATATTTCAATGGGGGCCAGGGGCTTCTAGTCTCTCGGGGAGGTGGGAAACATCTACCCATTGTCCAAAGTCAGTTCTCTTACCTCATTCTAGGGTAACCCCAATCAAACATATCTTAAAGTCATGCTAACGTTGTAGTTCTGAACAATGCGTTGGAAATCTCAACCCAGAGAGGGACATTGGGCCCACATAGAAGTAACTGTGGACATCCATAGCAGAGGTGGCCTGCAGGTAATTTTGTGACTTGGGATAGCAGGGATGCTGAGGGATCAGATTCCTGGTCTTCTTTCAGGAGAAGCTCTTTCATACCAGAGTTACTGTCCCAAGTCACAAAGACTACCTCTGTTTTGGATGTTCACAGTTAGACTCTTGTTTTTCTGCTTTTTGCGGATCTCAGAGGGAAGTAGTTTGTTTAAGGAACTCCATTGGACTCTAGGGGATAAATTGGATATCTCCAATCCAAGATACTGACAACCCACTTCCCAAGAGTTGTTAGAACTCAGTCCACTGTTGAAAATATCATTTTGAAGGTTCCCCCATCAACTGCTTTGCTTGTAGCTTTGTATGGCCTTCATGTGCTCTAAATATCGATCTCTTGCCTCATATCTTCCAGTTAATTCAGAAGCTACCTTTCTGAAAATGCCTTTTCCTTATGCCACTAAATTAAAAGTCAAGAATTAAGTGATATTTTAGAACACATATCTGTCCTTCTATACTATCATATTTGAGAGCAGAGACTGCTCCATTCTTTGAGGCATACTGTGAAGCCCCACCTTACACAGACAAAGAACTTCATAAATTAATGAAGGGATAACTTTTTTACTTCCACTCAAGCATAATTAAAATTTGGTTAACAAAAGACTACATGAACAAGAGTTAAAGGTTAACAGCAAGTCTGTTTAGAACAGTGGCAAATGTTAACTAATTATTAAAAGACATCTTTTAATTTGAAACTCTGTTTTTTAAATTATTTTATGACAGTTTATGTTTAATTTTACCTGCTTCACCCCTGGCTGCTGATGACAGATTTCTGTTTTAATTAGGCAGCCAATAATTGCTACAAATGTGTTGAGGCCATTATTTATTTATTGGTGTTCTCTTTGCTGTCTTGGAATTGTACGTGAGCAGCCATGGGGTATCATCAAGTTTTCCTGGAAGTGGCATTGATACATGGCCAGATAATTAGTGCCTGCCAAATGATAGAGACTCATGTGACTCCCTGCAACCTTGGTGTCTAAGGCATGTTAAACAGGGGATAAAGCCTCTGGAAGACACACATGAGGTGATGGCCTAGACTTTGAATATCTTTATTCTGTGTCCCTGTCCATATGGCAAAAGGTAATCTATTCTCTGTAGTAGTTTTTGGTGACTCAGCAAAGCACCCTTTTGCTTGCTATCTTAAACAGCAACCATTTTGTTTGCACATGATTTTGTAGGTTGATAATCTGGCCTGGGCTTAGCTGGGTGGTTCTTCTGACCTTGCATGGGATCATTTAGATCAATCATATTGTCTGGGGCTGACCATTTCAAAATGACTTTCACTGTGATAGTTTACTTTGACTCCACATGTCTCTTACCACATGGTGAGCAAGGGCAGAATTCCAAGAAAGAGTAGAAGCACGTAGATCCTTCCAAGGTCAAGACTTGGAACAGGCATGCTGTTATTATTAACTAAGACAAATCTCAAAGTCAATAAGACTTAGAGAGAAGGGAAATAGATTCCACATATTGATTCAAGGGGCTGGAAAATCATATCCATGAAAGAGACTTGGATACAGGGAGATCATTTTTGTGATCTTCCATAGCAGCTGAAATATAACTTATTTAAAAATCTACATGAGTAAGCCCTTTATTTAAATCTCCTGGTGCTAAGAACTCTAAATTTCTGTAGATTTTGTATTGGAGTCAGAAGTAGGACCTGGTTTTTCTATGTAGAATGTAGTCTTCTTGAGATGGATGATAGACTATGACTTCTGAAATGAGAGCTGTTTGTGCTGATATTACCAGTTTGGAGGCAATAGTGAGGCTCCAGTAAGGAAAACCAAAATGATAGTTGAATGGTTACCCAAATTCTGAGTAGAGTCAAGTATATCTTTCTTTATCATTTCCTTTTCCCTCTGGGCATGTGATACTCCATCTCTGCCCTGTCTTTACCTAAATTGACCATAGTTATATCTGTGATGATACCTAATAACTAAAGTGCTAAAAATATATAAATATATTTCCATTTATAGACGGGTCTATTGATATTCCAAAGGCTTCAGAAGGCAAAGTCATAAAACTATTATGATGGAAGGACAGCTGTAAATGCTCAGGCATTTGAACAGAGTGCTCCACCCAGCTCCTAGACAATGCATCATCTCCTTTTATCCTAAGTATTGCACGGTCTCTTATTGTCAATTCTGAATTCTGATGGGTAGAATGTTCTGTAAGGCATTTTCCACATACATTAAATAGAGGGTAATGTTGGAGATGATGGCAGGATGGCATCTAGCGCTAACTGTGCCCCAGTAGCATCTTGTTTAGATGTTTTGACCATAGGCTGTGCTTCTTTCTGTCCTGCCTTCCTCGAGCCCTGCCATTTCTGCAAACTCTATGTGCCATACTTCCTGGTAATTCTTAGAACTACTTAATAATAAAAATCCTTCTCGCTGATAATCCTCCTGGCTAATAAATTCCACTTCTGCTAAATTAACCAGAATCACTTTTAGTTGCTTGCAACTAAGAACTCTATTGATTGATTTTAAAATATTTTCCTTCAATTCCCTTGGGCCTCTCTTAATTATTAAGCAAAGTATTTATTTTGGGGATGAGGTGGCAAGCCGGGGCTTAAAGCCACACTGGAATAGGTTCATAATGATGTTTCAGTGAAAAGAAATGAAAAGCAGTATTGCCCTGCTCAGATGCCTGCTTCTGGGCAGATCTCACCTTCTCCAGATGCTGTGTGTATTGATGGTCATGAGTTCACAGCTTCTCTCCCCACTCCTCACCCCTCAGGTGAAGAGTTATCCTCGGCTCTCAGAACAACTTATGTCTTCCCCACCCTCACCCCCAGGCACCTCATAACAAGGATGAATGGATGCCAGGGTAGAAAGGCCAACGCCCTTGTCTCAGGGGGCCCAGCTCAGTAGAGCTTCAGAAGCCCCGAGGCATCAGGCCAAGGCCAGACTCCAGCTGAAACCAAGTCTCTGCTTCGCTCCATCCCTGCCCACTTCTCCTGAGATCTCTTTCTCGGTGAGCCACATTCCCCTGAATCCCTGGCTTTCACTCTGCTTCAAGGAGAGCCAGGCCAAGACTGCAGACTGAGATCTGGGGCAGAAACAGTGGTGGAATCTGATTGCTGCATAGCAGCTCACCTCAGAAATTAGCGTCTAACCGTGTGGTACAGTGGTGCAGGATATGCCTGCCAATGCAGGAGACAGGAGATGCAGGTTCTCTCCATGGGTTGGGAAGATGCCCTGGAGGAAGAACTGGCAATCCACTCTAGTATCCTTGTCTGGAGAATCCCATAGACAGAGGAGACTGGCAGGCTATAATCCATGGGGTCACGAAGAGTAAGACACCACTGAGCGACCGAGCACTATCAGAGTCTGAAACAAACAGGAAATTTCATGCTCACTTCAGCTCCATCGGGGTTTGTAGCATTAGGCAGTCATTCCAAGACCCAGGTCCTCCTCTCTTGTGGTTTACCCCATCTCTAGATCCTCAGCATCCTCCCTGCTTGGGGAGAGGCAGGGAGGATTGTCTCCCCTATTCTGGGAGTACTGACCTCATTTTCACTCACATTTCATTAAGCACAACTTAAATACATCTGCAAGGGAAACATGGTGAGGCTCTGGGCTCAAAAGAGAGAGGAAAGCATGCGAGAGGTTTCTGGGGGCTGAACGCAGGAGAGATGTGTGGGGAAGTGCAACTGAGCAGGACCGTATGAGGTCTTCCTGGGACGGGCCATCCCCCGTATCCTCTGCTTTAGCTCCTTCCCAAGTCCCTAGACAACAATCTTTGATGCACATTTCCTGAGTTGTTTTGCAGCGGTGAAAACCCTCCACCAAATGGAAGATATTAACTACTTGATGACCATGAGCACATAGCCCCAGGCCTCCTGGAATCTAAGGACTGATAATGTTTACCCCCATGACACCACCCTGTTCCCTCACCATCACCCAACTGGAGAACTGCATGAGTGGATCACATACCCTGCAGCCTCCCTTTATCACCTGGCTTTTAAAAATGCTTTGCAGAAACCCTTTGAGGAGATCACATACTCTGCAACCCCCTCTCTCACCTGGCTTTTAAAAATGCTTCATGGAAACTCTTTGGGGAGCCTGGGACTTTGTAGAGCATAAGCCACCAGTCCACTTGCATGACCCTGCAATAAACCTTTCTCTGCTACAAACTCTGGTCTTTCAGTCTGTTTGGCCTTACTGTGCATCAGGCACATGAACTTCGCACTGACAATTTTACTAACAGAAGCAGAGTTAGGAAGCTGTAGTAATTGAAAACACCACCTAGCTGTAGCTCAGGTCACCAAATTGACAAAACAGGGCCTGTTTGGGGGAGTGAAAAGATGTAATTTTAATAATGAAGCCAAGATCCCAAGGGTAAAATGGGGCTATTTCAGGAATGTAGGGTCATCAGATCTGTAGCTGACTCACAAGATGTCAAGAAATGGCTGATTCTTAGTATGTGGGTGATTTTTTTAAAAAAATTTCTTTCTGCTGCTGCTGCTGCTGCTAAGACGTTTCAGTCGTGCCCAACTGTGCGACCCCATAGATGGCAGCCCACCAGGTTCCCCCGTCCCTGGGATTCTCCAGGCAAGAACACTGGAGTGGGGTGCCATTTCCTTCTCCAATGCATGAAAGTGAAAAGTGAAAGTGAAGTTGCTTAGTTGTGTCCGACTCTTCACGACCCCATGGACTGCAGCCTACCAGGCTCCTCCATCCATGGGAGTTTCCAGGCAAGAGTACTGGAGTGGGGTGCCATTGCCTTCTCCAAAATTTCTTTCTACTGGGAAGCAAAACAACACAGCTGAGTTAAAGGGAAAGCGAGCTAGGAAGCAGAGTTTGTGACCTTCCCAGGAAGTAACTGAGGTACATCCCTCCCCAGCACCTCAGAATATTGTGTCTAAAGGGCACAAGTTCTCCTCCCACTTCAGGCCCTTCCCGGCTTTCTCTTCTCTGCTCATTTCCCACAGCGATAGAAAGCTGGCATTAACACCTGCTCGGTGGCCTCTGCCCATTTCCCTAGCTCTTTCATCTGAAGAACTAGGAGAATGGCGCTTCTAGTGTAAACATCTTCTGATTCTAGAAGACTGAGTGTTGCAGGAAGGGGGACCCCTTCCAGGGCCCGAAAGGGGGCTCTTGTCTGACACTCAGAAATGAATTGTCTGAGGAGACACACGTGCTGGCAAAGCAAGAGACTTTATTGAGAAGCGGTGCCTGGGTGGAGGGCAGGAGGGTAAGGGAACATGGCTCGCAGTCTTGGGTCTTATAGTGACGGGGTTAGTTTCCCGGTTGCCTCTGGCCAATCACCCAGACTCAGGGTCTTCCTGGTGGTGCACAGGTCGCTCATGCTCAACCAGGATAGATTACAGCAAGGAGGATTCTGGGAGTTGGCAGGACACATGCATCTCTCTTTGACCTTTCCAGAATTCTTCTGGTTGGTGGTGGCTTCTTAGGTCCATGTTCCTTTTCAGGACCTCCTATTGTTAAATAACTGAGATGATTAATGTAGTGCCTGGCTAGGGTAGGTTATTTCAGTCAATGTTTCCCCTAACAAGAGGCTTGGTGGGGACAAGAGAGAATCTACCCTTGCTGGGAAGAGTTGGGGATAGAGCTGTGGGAAGGAGCCGTAGGAGAGCCAGGCTGGTTGTGTGCCTTCTGACGGCTGGAGGGAGCTGAGGAGCCAGCTCAAGAACTGGAGGAGGAGGAGGAGGACAAGGAGGAGGGCGAGGGGCATGGTAGGAACGGTCTGCAGGCGTCCCGACTCTCTGTCAGCGCCTCTCCACGTGTGTGGAATGTATGAGAGAGATCGGCGGTACCGCCGCTCAGATCCCCGCTCCTCAGGGCAATACTCCCAGTCTCAGTTTCCAGAAGTGTCAGCCGTTGACTGCTCATGATGGGGGTGGGGAAGCTGGAACTTTGCCCTCATCCTCAGGGCGCTGCGTTGCCCAAGGCTAGGCAGCTGCTGTAATCACTGCCGAGTATAGGAACCAGGGCCTGACCCCTTCACCTTAACTGGGTCAACTGAGGAGACTACCTCAGCTCCAGAGCTCCCCAGAGGTTCAACGAGGCTCCCCTGTAACTGCACGGGTCAGCTGTCTGTCTCGCCCCCCTCTCTCACTTCCCTGCAGGTATCTCTGGCGAGTCTGTCTCCCCGTCTCAGAACCTATTCCAGGGGATGGGATTGAAGACACTCCGAAACTTTACGTCTAAATAGAACCCTCATGCTGGGAACACAAAATTTCAAGGCAAATTCTAAAGCCCCCATCTTCGGCCCCAACCACTGTTTCCTAGTTTCTTCCTGTCCAGACATCTCCCCACGTGAGGGTCAGGAGAGCCCTGGAGGGGGGTCCACAGAGGGCTGTGGGGCAGCCCCCCACAGCTTCCTCACCTGCGGCAGCTCCTCTTCCACTTCCGCCCTCTCTGCCTTCTGTTAGCGCTAATTGGAGATCTTAAAATAGACCTTCTTCATCTTTGCTAAGGCCTGTAACACACTTCATCAATTTCTTCTCTCACACTTTTTTAAAAAAATTTCTGCTGCCTAACTGATTTTTCTTATGTTTAGAAAAAAACTCAGAAGTGTGTGTGTCTGTGTGTGTGTGTGTGTGTGTGTGAAATACAGCAAACTGTAGTCTTTTAGGCATTTAGAACTCAGCCCATCAGGGAAACAAAAGTGTGACATGGTGGGCCTTCCTGTCTCCACTTTATGAATGATCCAGGTACTTCTGTGGCCTGGGTGTCACCCGGCTATGCCTTTGACACGCTCTGAATCCATGAACATCTTCTCTCAAACTCTGCATTATTCTTTTTCTTTCTTAATTTTTTCATTTATGTCGGAGTATGGTTGATTATCAGTGTTGTGTTAGTTGCAGGTGTACAGCAATGTGATTCAGTTATGCATGTGTCCTTTTTCAAATTCTTTTCCTGATTAAGTTGTTACACAATATTGGGCAGTTCTCCGTGCTCTACAGTAGCTCCCTTGTTGATTATCCACTTTTAACAGACCAGTGTGTACATGTCCATCCTAAACATGTTAGAGAATTTGAGACTGCATTGTTTTTTAAGGTTCCAGGGGCTTGGGGGGCCGCCCACAAACAGAGACCCCGTTTTCTCCCACAGATTACAATGAGCACAAAATCCACAGGCTGCCCTTCCATGGGGAGATTCTTCCAACCAAGCCATTTTACTGGAGATAGAACTTGGGAGAGTGATTCACATTGTTGGAAAAGACAGTTGCTGACTTCCAGCACGCGATGAGCCCAGTGCCCTCACGGTGTGAAGGCATAACACACACCTTCACACACCATTTTCAGTCTTTCACAGTCTGTTGCACACTTGTCAATTCTATGCTTTCAATCCTTTTGTTAAGAGTCTATTTCTGGAATCATATATTTAACATCTCCTTTCAAGGTGCATTTTGCGTTCCACAGGAGTGGTGTTCCTGAACAAGGACACATGTGTCAGCTTCTTCTCCTATGACTCTGATGTTCCCCGAAACTTCTCTGCCTTCCAGAGAGTTTGGGAAATGAATTTATGAACCAGTTGGCCCATAGGTTACAGTGAATTTCTTACATTGGCATGGGCCCTGTGTCTCTCACACTGTGGCTGTTTGGGCTGGTCTGTTTTTTCTTTCCTGTCTGGGTTCAATGTTCCATTCTTTCTCCAGCTTCTAGGAGAGATAGAGTCACCCCCAAATGCATGCAAGGTATAGATCCACTGTCCCCTGGGGCAGGACAGAAGGCCCCCTCTCTCCCTGGCTTCATTCTTGTTCCTGTTTTTTTCTCTTAGAGTTTCATTGTGGCTTTCTGTCCCTTCCAGAAACCCCTGTCCTTCAGAGGTAACCACAGGAGAATGCTCTTAGCTGTCTGCTATCTTTGCTACCTTAAAAGAACATAACTTGCCTTCTTCCTTATCTGCCTTGGGGCTCTATAAGACTTTATGTCTGGTCATTTCCTCCAATTAACCTTGGATTTCAAGAACTCCTGCCCCACAAAGTGTCTCAATCAAATTTAAGAGTTTGCAGGTAATAATGAGCATGGGAGAACTCATATTTCAAGGAATTTCCAATAAATAGTGAGCTTCCCTAACACAAAGTGTCTTTCTTATTCATGCTTATACCTTTACAACCTATAAGATTCCCTTGTATAATGTGGCCATTCATTGGGTTGATTGAATTAATAACTCTATGAAAGTGAAATTGCTTAGTCGTGTCTGACTCCTTGCGACCTCATGGACTGTAGCCTACGAGGTGCCTCGATCCATGGAAATTTCCAGGCAAGAGTACTGGAGTGGGTTGCCATTTCCTTCTCCAGGGGATCTTCCCAACCCAGGGATCGAACCTGGGTCTCCCACATTGCATGCAGATGCTTTACCATCTGAGCTACCAAGGAAGCCCTCAGAGAATTAGTTTATAAGGCAAAGTGTCCTCTTTAATGGGAATGAAAAAATTCTTTTTCAAATGTGATGATACATGTGTGCTTTTGTGTCTGGGGATTTTCTTAAGTATGACTAGATGAAATGGACTTGATTACTCAGTGGGAAAGATAACCTAAATCTTTTCCATATGGAGGTTGGCTGTGACTTTCTCTCTGGAGAAAGAAGTTTTGCTTGGGAACAGCAGTAGGTTGGGTTAAAAACCTGCTCTTGTGTCACAGACAAAATTATAGGAGGTGCATTCTGAGCTCCAGGAGTCAAGCCAACACTCTCATGCCTCCTGATGCTTAAAAATCATGATCTGGTTTTCATTTTTGTTTCCAGTGCCAGTACTCCTGGGTCAACATGCTAATTTGAAAACTCACTGCATACATCTGAATATTGTGCATACTCTTCACTCCATAGAGGGGAGATAAAATTAATTGGGTTCTTTGTCTTTTTACTAGTCTAGTATGATTTTGAAATTCTACAAAAAAAAAAAAAAAAGGAAAAATCCCTCCATTTTGCTTCATTGTTCTCAAGCTCTTTGAAATTGCAGAAATGATAATGGAGTTTAATAATTATTGTCTTACTCCAATCAGTGTAAAAGAAGATTGGTCTTTCTTGGCATGAAATATTTCATCTACAGTAACCAGGTAATTTTCATCGTTGCTTGACCTGAAGTCCACTGACTCAAATTGGGTGATTAGGAGGGTCCATAAACTT